>NW_027466839.1:0-1200000 GCF_046128005.1 Genypterus blacodes
AGAGCTGCCCTCACCCAACTGGAGCGGTGGCACCAACGTTGGTGTGTATTTGTGTACCTGCATGTATCTACTGTAACAGTGTCAAACTCATTGATTTGTGTTAACGAAGATTTGATTCGATATTGATATTTTCAAGACAGCTTAAATACGTAAATGCCACAAATCTGCAGTAGTTATATAATTCAGCTGTGTCATTGTTATCGTATAAACCTCAAGCCCTTACTTTTGTGTTTGAAATGAACATAGATACCTTGTGATTAACGCTTGGCCCTGGCGTGTGTTCAGGCTTAGGGCGCAGTGAGCTGGATGAGCTACAGGAGGAGGTGGCGAGGAGAGCCCGTCAGCAGGAGCAGCAGAAGAGGAGGGAGGCAGAGCGAGAGGCCGCCATGGGATTCAACCCCAAACCCAGCAAATTCATGGACCTGGACCAGCTCCAACACCAGGGTATGACTAAAGGAGGGACACAGAGGAGGAATGAGGGTGGGAGGGGAACAAGGAGACTTGGGAGTTTAGGTTTGGGGAGAATATCAAGATTTAATAACCAACTCATTTAAATCTGCACAGGGAAACTTTTTACATAAGCAATAATTACATGTTCTCATTATCCAGAGCTCTAAATGTGGTTTGAAATTAGTGGAGGATATAAAAAAAAAAAATTTAAAGCTCAAGTTGAGCTGTTGTTACGCAATAATGCCAACTGCAAAAAAAAAAAAAAAAATAGAAAAACAGCAGAATTAGTTGGAAAATGACAAGTCAAAAAGTACAATTAATATAACATTGGATTGAATATTTAAATGTCAATATAATGTCACATGTTCTTTCAAGGAAGA
Source organism: Genypterus blacodes (assembly GCF_046128005.1). Classification (NCBI taxonomy): domain Eukaryota; kingdom Metazoa; phylum Chordata; class Actinopteri; order Ophidiiformes; family Ophidiidae; genus Genypterus; species Genypterus blacodes. Next base: position 831 of record NW_027466839.1, read on the forward strand.
CCAGCAAATGTTCCTCTATTTTAAAAACTAACTTTCTCTTCTCTCACAGTCTGGCATTGCAGCTTTTTTTTCTGCTCGATTCTCATTTTGTGATTTATTTGGACACAGGGTATTTTTTTTTTATAAATCTGGCCTCAGTGCAGCTCTAAGGTCATTTTGTCACCTGTTGTGTAGTTTAGCAGTCACAGCGACTTGTGTGTGTCCGTGCTCGTGTCTGACCTCCTCTTTGTCCTCATCCCCCATCTGTTGGTCTGTCTCTCCATCTGTCTCCTTCCATTTAAATGTCTTGTTAGTTCATATTTTAGTTTGGTGTGTGTGTTTATATCTGCGTGTCAGAATGTGTGTATGTGTGTATATGTGTGAGTCACCCCCTGCTTTCAGTTGACCTTAATGTAGACAATCCGGGTCTGATTTACAAAACTATCTATCTTCTATTTTCCCGCCGTTGGAAATCCTGCAGAATTTATGCGCGATTCACATTTAGAGGGATTTGAACCACAATCACAGTCCTGACACCGAACTTCATGTCCCAGCCAGAATCTAAAGAGCTGTGTGTGCGTGTTCAACAAACATACTTCATGTCCTTTACATGTATGTGCGTGTGTATGTGAGCCGGTGAGACTTTCCGCAAATGCTTGTGGATCTGGATTTCTCTGTATGTGCGTGTGTGTGTGTGTCTTCATTCACATATCCTATCCACAGATTGTATTTCTGCGTGTGTGTGTGTGTGTCTGTGCTCGAGTGTGTGTGAGAGCGAGAGAGCCTTGTATGAACTGCAGGTGTGCAGGTTTTCCCCTCCGGCTCAGCACTAACTAAATCTATATCAGGGATTATTATGTTGTGTCCTGTCTGTCCTACTGTGTGTGCTTCAGTGCGTCTATGGTTCAGCCTTATGTGCCCGACACACACACACACACACACACACACACACACACACACACACACACGTCTATGAGCACACTCAACCTTGATGAAGTGAAAGGACAACTTGCGAACGAACAGATGGCATCACTATCAGCGCGGCTACATAACAGAATTTGGTTTCCCACATCCGTTATCAGTGGAATCAGGGCTCGAGCCTTTAGAGGACATTACAGGCGGTGACAACAGAGCTGCCATCAACCTTCAGTCCCCGTGTGAGTCTCTCCATCAAAAACTGTCTCTGCAGACACGTCTTTGTAAACACACGAGGGCACGCTGTCACTATGGCGCCCCAGATTGGTGTGATGGCAGCTCTTTTGTTGTCTTCCGCTCGGTTTTGCTTTTCAACTAACTAACAACAACAACAGCCACAGTGGTCACACACACACACAAACATACACACACACAGACACACACACTGAGGGTGCGTTCACAGTCACTCCTCCCTCTGTGGCGCCTGTGGCAACTTTGCTCCTCGTTTTCTAACTGTTAACTTACAAGTTTGCAATTTGATTGACTGACAGTAAATGTATTGGAAATGGACAGAGTTACGTAACGCATGCCGGCCCCCTCATAACCACTCCCTCTGTTCTGCTTCTCTCTTCTCTCTCTCTCTATCTCTTGTTCTTTCACCCTCACCTCTGTGTCTCTTACTCTTACTCATTTACCATCCTCCTCATCACGTTCCCCGGCCCTCGCTCTTCCTCTCCTCCCCTCGTTGTCCCTTGACCTCTGTCTTTTCTCCTTTTTTATCTCCCGCTCTGTTGTTAACATCCTCAGCTGTGCTCAGACCCCTGCATGAGGCTAACGCTCATAGCGGATTGGCTGTAGCTGCGTGCATGAGGAGCACTGGGGGCCCAATCAAACGCAGGCAGGAACAGGAAACGGAACGGGAGACAGGAAGCGCCCGTCCACAGGGGCCCCGCAGGTACCATGACTGTCCCCTTATGTGTCCTCAGCAGCCTCAGCCTGTCTCAAAACCACCTCAGACCCCGCTCCCCCTCCTCCCTCCCTCACTTCGTGTATGTCCGCAGCACTTGCTGTCCTAAAACTCACCTCAGGACCCCTGTGTGTGTCCTATGGGTGCTGGCTGTTTGAAAACACCTCCAAACCCTCATGTGTGTGGGCCTTCAGCGCTGGCTGTGCAAAATCATAGGACCCCTGTTTTTTGTAACCCCCCCTCCAGCACTGCATTCTCACATAGTGCCGTTTGTGTGTATGCGTGTCTGAATGTGTGTGTGTGGGTGTGTGTGTTCTCGTGCGCGCACACACTCGAGTATATAAGTTCTAATCCACTTTGTGTTTGTGTTGCAGTGCAGTAAAAACTTGCTTTGCTCGGCTGTATGTTGCTATTGAAAGAGAGAGAGTGAGAGAGCGAACGAGCGGGTGAGCGAGAGAGAGAGAGAGAGTGTTACTCTGCTTCTCCGTGCTTCACTGCTTTCCTTCAGTGCGTTTTCTGCTGCTCTTTGTGGCTGTGAGCTGCCAACGCTTTGCCCCGCTCTGCTCTGCTCTGCTCTGCGTGCTGCTGATCTGTCCATCCGTCTGTCTGTATGTCTGTGAGGCTACAGTCCGTCTGTACGTCTCTGTCCTGTGCTGCTACACTGTCGGTACAATCGCAGACACACATCCTGTGCTGGGGTTTGTATTTCTCGCTCTCTGCTGCTGTGTTTGTGCGTCCAATCGACCGCTGTGTTTCTTTCCTGATGTGTTAGTTTTTGTTGTTGTGTGAGGGGAAAACAAAGTGAGCTCTTTGTATGAGAAGTGCTGGGACAAAATAAAACATCTAATTCAATGTTGAAGCTGAGGAAATAGACCTTTAAATAGGTAAATGAGCACTGGCACAGTTTTGTGGCATTAGGTGAGGGTTTGGTTAGTCTCTGTCATCAGTGGTCTCTGTTAAACTGTTAACTGAAGTGGAGGAGGAGGAAGAGGAGGAGGGATATAGCTCAGCGCTCAGCCTCTTTTATTACCTTCCTCCTCTCCTCTATTGATCAACACAAGCCCCTGATTTATAGCTTGCTGCTGCAAAGCCTGCTGGGTAATTACTAAGGCCGAAAGAGATGGGAGAGTTAATGTGGGGGATGGGGGTTGGCACTCTCACACACACACACACACACACACACACACACACACACACACAGGTGTGCACGCACTTCGACAGAATAGACACACAACCGTACAGTCTTGAACACATTCCCACACACATATTTGCTAGTTTACCAAAGACATATATCTGTATCAAAGTGTAACCGGACATCTGACACACACACACACACACACACACACACACACACACACACACACACACACAGCTGCACTAATAAAGTACAGATTGGACACCATCCCTCATTCCCTCCCGCTATCTCCTTCAGAGAGCCACTAATGTTCTACATACATCATATCCTCCACATATCAATGCTGTATGAATCAATAAAGTGATACAGAGCCCAGTGAGACCCAATTATTCAATAGAAACCACATTTGTTTCCAGTTTAGAAATACCGCAGCCTGGCTCTGTGCAGTTTAATAACCAGGACCAGAGGTAGAGGCTGTTTGGAAAATCACTTGCTGAGATCAAATCAAATCTCTGGCCTTGGTGCTGGATGTGTTTGGATCAGGAAGTTACTTTGCTGATCTTTAGATTGAATAAAGTTGAGCTCCTGCTTGTGTTTGACTCATGAACAGCATGGCTGTGAACTCAGCAAGGCATCACCGCCCCATACATCTTCCACAAACTGATGCTTGCACAAGGCTGCGTAGACTGTCTGCTCTAGCTGCGTGTAGTGGCTTGTGTGTGGGGGTGTTTGTGCGTGTGTGTGTGTGTGTGTACCTCGGCTTGTTTATCCTACTATGCTGTGATGTTGTGACCTTCCCTCTCTGCAGTAACTCACCTGACGTCAGAGCAGCTCTGACTGACGCTCTCTCTCTCTCTCTCTCTCTCTCTCTCTCTCTCTCTCTCTCTCTGTCGTGTCCTGCAGTGAACAGCCTGGCCCGGTCCAAGTATTGCTGACGCCCAATCAGGAGGAGGAAGAGGACCAGGCGACGCCCAACCAGGACGCTGCCCTGGGCCCCAACCCGCCCCCTCCACCCTATCGGCCTTCTCCCCCTCGGCCCCCGCTCGCACTCAGCATCACTCACCCGTGTGCCCCGTTTCGTCAAGGGGAGGAGGGCGAACGCCTGGGGTCGGTCAGGAGAGGGGAGGGAGGGGGGGACGGGAGGGAGGGGACAGGGGTGAGGCTGTGTGAGCTGCTGCAGGCAGGGGGAGTGAGTGTCAGACCCCTGGGGAAGCACTTAGCTATCTCTCTGCCCTCGCTTCCTCTGCGTCTCTGGGATACACACACCACACACGCTGAGGGCCAGAAATTGAGGCCCCAGGCACACACAGCACACGCCGCACACGCCGCACACACACACCTTGAACCCTCGCACGCACACGTGCCCCGTCCACCTTCCTCTCCCTCTCTCGGAGCCTGCGGGGACGGGAAACCCCGCGCGGCGACGTGTCAGCCCCCGCATCCTTACCCCTCCCCCAACGCCACTCACTACTGGCAGAGGTGTGGAGCCGTTCCCGACGCCAACACGCGCCACTGGTCCTCCTGGAGCCTGGACCGCCCCGACGCCGTGGTGACACCCTATGAAACCCCCCCAGACCGCTGTGTGCCCATCAGGCCGCCGCCGCCACCGCCACCCAGCCAGAGCTGCAGCTACAGTTGCCAGTCGTCACCTGGGCACTGCAACTCCCAGCATGCCTCTGGCCTGCCCTGTGACCACGAAGAGGCAGAGCTGTCTGAGCTTGATTCCCTTTACCAGGCCAGTCTGCAGGCTGGACGGACAGGTACACACACACACACTGAGGACACGTGTGCACTTATTGTACTTACTCAAATGAATTCTTATGTGATACTTTGTGATGTCATTCCTGTTTTGACCTCCAGCCCTGTGTGTGTGTGTGTGTGTGTGTGTGTGTGTGTGTGTGTGTGTGTGTGTGTGTGTGTGTGTGTGTGTGTGTGTGTGTGTGTGTGTGTGTGTGTGTGTGTGTGTGTGTGTGTGTGTCTGGTTTCAGGCTGTAGCCCATCAGAGAGGCTCATATCCAGGGTGGGAGGCCAAACTCGCTCCAAGACCCCCAATGCAGACATGGAGAGGAGTGTGTATGGGGCGGACTGCACCAGCACCCCCACCTACCTCAACAAGGTACACACACGGTCTGATGATGTCGCTTTCTATCAGGATTCCCTCCAGTTGGGGTTTCTTTCTTCTTCAATTGAATCCATTTTCTATCATCTGACAGACATTTTCTCCCTGTCCAGCCAATGGTGTTGCAGGATCTGCATTTTGGGGCGGAGCCAAATGACGGGGAGAACCTGAGGCGAATCGGACGCAGCCTGAGCGGCACAGTCGTGACCTCGCGCCGCAGCCGCTTGACTGCAACCCGCAGCTTTGTGAGTGTGACTTCCTTGTGCTCTGCTGCCCCTCTGTGGCTGTGCTGTTGAACTGCACCTGCCTGATGTCCCAGCTCGGCACGTTACGCACTGCTTTCCCCCTGTGCACCCCCCCTCCCCCCACCCCCCCTCCTTTTTGTCTCGTTTCTTCCCTTTGTCCTGGCCTTTCCGATTTCCAATCTGTCCTCCTGCTCTCTCGCTCTGTCCCCCTCTGTCCTCTCTCTCTCTCTCTCTGTCTCTCTCTCGATCTTGAAGGTGAAGCAGGCTGATGTCAGTGCCTCTCCTTGCTTACTTCCTCTCTTCTGAGTCCCTGTTGCTATTCCACCACCATCACCTCCTCCATCCTTCTCATCACCAACACCTCCTCATCACCACCTCCCTCCACTGCTTCACAGGTAAAAAGCACTGCGATGAGCTCAAAGAAAGTTACTGGCAAACTGCACTCCTCCGGCATATAACTTGACTAGTACCCCCGCTGAGCATGTATGCTGTTGCTATGGAGATTGTAGGTGATTGTGATCCTGTGCAATCATTTAAGATCTATAATCTTCAACCAATAAGAAAGCCAAAGTCCAAAGTCAACTCAGCTCACAGTCAGCTGAGTTGAGCCAATCTGACCTGTTGCTCTTCTCCTCTCCTCTCCTTTTCTCCTTTCCTTCTCCTCCCACAGGAGCTGTCCAGCGGTTCAGGGAGTTTCTGGCTGTGTCTGACGGGGGTCAAGCTGCCTTCGGACCAGAGTCCCTCTCCGCGTCACTGATGGGTGACCTCGCAACCGACGGACCTGGGGTCGGCTCAGGAGGATCAACTCAGCTCCCAACCCCTCCCCCCCCTCCTGCCACCCCATGCACACGCAAACACATGCACGCACACAGGCACACGCACATCGCACTGACGTAGAGCCTCCCTCAGCGCCTGCAGCACCCTGCTTTACCCCTCCTTTACCTCCCAACCTTCCTCCCTCCCTGAGCCCACTATTCTGTCTATGCAGTCACTCTGACCCCCCTCCCCGTCCCCTTCCCACTACAACCTCAACTTTCCCTCTACGTCCCCGGGACTGTTGTTTATCGTCTCCCCCTGGGTTTCGGGAGGGTTTCCTCGTGTGCAGTCCGCCTGCCGAACATGCCGCTTTTAGTGGGCGGCGGCGGTCGGCTTCGGCGTCGGCCCTGACCGGGACCTGAGGCTCTGGGCCGGGGGATTAACCTCCACCTCACAGGATCCTCAGCTCAGGGGGAGACTCTTACTAAGTAGCCACGCCTCTTCCTCTTTCTTCATGGGCATTTCCCGTTGGATGCACACGCACCTGAACTGGGTCTGTTTTAGAGGGACAGCCATATATTTTTTTCGTTTTCTTTGTTTACCGGGTTTTGTTCCTTTTTTCCTGTGTGCGCACACAGGAAAACTTATCCGAGAACTGAACTCTCTAATAACTTAACGTCATGTACAGAAAAACTCATGTATGAAACCTGTATGTTAATTAATAAGACCTTATGGAATGTTGATAATGATAATAACGAATATTGATAAACTTTAAAGTGGTACTTCCTCATGTCTGCATTTCAAATAGGAGTGGAGTGCACTTCACAAGTGTCTAGCTGGAGTTTTCCGCCCCTTGAAATCGCTTGCCGAACCTTATGACAGCTCTCCCGTTTCTACCGGGAGATTAAACAAGACAAGCGCTTCCTTTTTCTCCTGCTTTCTTTCCTTATTTCTCTTCTTCCTCTCCCTCTTTCTTTCTCTTTCTTTCTTGCTCGCGCTCCTTCTTTCTTTCTAACAGGAAACGGTAGCACCAGGTATAGGCCCGCAGGAGGAATATGGGAATGTAGGTTGGGATATCCTTCTCTTTTAGGCTTTATCAATGAAAAAAACGGATATTCGCCCGTGACTGAAGTGCACTTTGTGAAGGTTACCCGGCAGAAGTGCACTTTTTCTTTCCCGAAGGCTTTTCGACTGAGAACGTATACTCTGTGAGGGGGGGAAATTACTGGAGTCTGCTTTACTTTAGGCCTCAGGTGAACTTCAATGGCACTTATGAATTCACACGTACACACTTTATTATCGCTCCCTCCCACTGAGACTGGTTTTGGAGACCTCAGACTTGAACGGAAAGTGCTCATCTTTAGCCTGAGACAGTGATATGTCTATTATAAATATGCTTTATATGATGTATGTATGTATTAGAGGTATATTTTCAGCCAGTGAGCTATCTTATTCACACAGATATCAACCATTCCTCAGTTGTAACACCATTATACAGTGTTGAACAGTCATAACTTGATTCACTCTCACATAATTGCCCCCCTTTGCTATAGACTACATTTATTATACGCTTTATTCTATGAAATATATTAAATAACAAAGTCCTTATTGGAAAAAACTGGCCAATGTATACTTATACAAGAATTGACTGATGTTGATTGATCACTAAACCAAAGGTTGGCACTTAACTCAGAGAGTGTATTTAACATTGCTGTTTTTACTTTTCATCTGGATTCTGTTCAGAGTTTTTTGTTTGATGTTTTCTGTTGTTTTTTTCGTTGTTCTGGATGTGGGAGAATGTAGCCAATTGTAGCGCATGAGTCCGCTATGCAAATTAACCCTTCCCTCACGATCCTGTATCAGAGACAGACAGGAGGCCGACGGACACACCCGCCCACGGACGCTCTCATGGACTCTGCAGAGGCACGGAGAGAGGAGGAGAGCTCATGTAATGCTGCTGGTGAACTTTGTTGTTTGCATCGACTACTATGTTTTAGCCAATGGAATGCAAAAAGAGAGCAACAAAGACGGGAGAGAGAGAGAGAGAGAGAGAGAAAGGATGAGAGTGTGTGTTTGTGAGCGACACGGGCGGTGAAGAGACACAAGGTGGAGATTTCGGCACTGCAGGTGGTTTTGTTGCTCGTGGGTGTGTGTAGACTGTGTGTGTCAGTTTTGGGGTGGTGTTGCTCGGGGGAAAGAGGGAACCTGTATTTTTGCAATAAAGTTATTACCAATGCACTCCCACAGGGGGCGTAACCACCGTCAAATGTCTGCGTTGTCATTGATTCCACTTTTATTAGGGACATCTATTAGGAGCGGTTGTAGCTAATAGAGCAATCTGACACGACCTAAATTATACATGTTAGGGCAATTGCTTTTGTTATTTTCATTATTGGCTCACAAGTTTGGTCTCAGGGGACAAAATCAACTAATTGCATCTTTAGGAAGTGCTATAGGGGCTAAATGTGTGTGATTACACACCCAGGGAGGATTTCTATTGACAACATCTCTGTGGTTTCTTTTCTTTCTTCTTACATGTTGAGATATTTTAGGGAAGGGCCTCTGAAGCCGTTTGAGACATTGGACTATACGAATAAACTGGACATAACTAGCACACACACACAAATGCAAATACACACTCCCTCCCCTCTCACACAAACTATTAAGACACCTGATAATCATTATTATAAATCACTATAATTCCACTTTTAAGAATCCTTTAAGAATGAAAATGTCTAGTCTTGTATGCTATCAAAGCTTGTCTGCAGTTTGTCCATTTGCCACTAGATGTAAGCAGAGATACAACACTGACCTGTCATCTTCAATCATACGTTCAGTCACACGCATGCAAGTGATGCGCACAAACACACTCGTACCCTCTTTGCACTTGTTGAGTTTTCCGTGGAAGGCGGCTTTGAAATACCAGCGCGGCGGAATGAACTTTGAACAGAGGACTTGTTGACGTAACTGCAAAGAGAGAAAAACACAGATTCTGTTCAGTGCAGATAAGAGGAGAGGACAACAAAAGGCTGTGAGGGGGGGAATCAATAGCCATTACGTTTCACATCTTCATCTGCAGAGAGAGTGCATTTGATGGTTCTTTTGTGTGTGTGTGTGTGTGGGTGTGTGTGTGTGTTTCACCATTTCTTCAAGAGTGCTTTTGACACAGCAGAACTCAGAAACCTTTTCAGGAACTATTCCGGTAAGACAGTGACCCCCCCGACCCGGTCAAGCCTGACTTTGACCTCTCCACTCAAACTGAAAAGTATTTCAAGAGATCTAGCAGCCATGAAGGTCCAACTCCAGATGTTATGGTGGGAAACAACTGTCCCTACGTCTATAGAAACATTATGTAAGGTGAACCCATATGTCCTGAACTGTCCAATTTGCCCACTTATACAACTGGTTACACACAAACACACACACACACAGTATGAGGCTAGTGAGCGAGTTGTGTGGTCTGTGTGTGTGTCAGTCTGTAGTGTGTCTGTCGGTTTGCCAGGTCATGCCTGACAAAGCAGATTAAAAGGGACATGTTTTCATTCAGTGGGCACACCAGATCAATCTGCGTTTTGCACATGGGAATAAGATTGTGGAAATCTGACTCCGCCCCTATGAATGACTACAGCTTAATGGGGACAACGCTAAATTCAATTAATTTAATACTTAATGCTAAATTTGTTTGCGGTTTTGTTTTTGCTTCAGTCATGTGTGTTCATCCGTGTTCCCATGCTAAAGTGGAAGCTGAGTTTGTGAGATTCAGACTGGTCAACACTTAGTGCCCATTATCATGTCTGTCGCCATGCTGCGAACCAAACAAACCGTGCTAACTGTCATGCTGTGTGTGTCAAAAGCCACTAAAAGATGCACACACACACACACACAGACACACACCACAGCCAACGGTGATGTTGGCTGTGTTCTAATCTCACAGACACAGAAGAGATGTGGATTGTATTGTTTTGAAGCGTTTGGGTGTTTGATTAGATCCAGAACCCCTGTGAGCGCGACAAGTGGGAGTTCCAGACACGGCTGATCAGGTGCGATCATGTCGACCGTCTGCTCTGCACTAAAACGATTTATTGTGCCGTTACTCTGTTGTCAGCTGAGTCCCAAATGCTCTCGGTGCTTTTGTTGCTTGTAAATCATTTCAAAAGTGCTCACTATAGTACATCCTGGTGCCCACCTGACGTCTCTATCCCTGTTTGCTTAAATCTGTATATCCGTATCAACACTGATCTATTATCTATCATTTATCCATCCTTCATTCATTTTCTGTCAATGAACATGTGAGTCAGCTTCACCTCCTCCTCCTCCTCCTCTTCCTCCTCCGCCTATAGTCTCTATTCATACTCGAGTGGCGGCAGCAGCAGCAGCAGTGTTGGCGGAGGCAGCGGCGGCGGCTGGGTTCACTCCACACGTGCAGGAGGCCTCACGTGCATCCGGGTGGCAGATAGGCGTGCTTGCTTGCTTTTCTGGACGAGAGTCATCGCAATCTAAAAATAACTCAGCCGTGGAGGAGGAAGAGAGCAGGGGGAAGACGACGGAGGAGAGAAATAGAAACAGCGGGGTTATTTTTACTCACAATCCTCTGCTGCGTCCCAAGTTTGCACCTCTGCCGTGATAAAAGGAAGGATTCTATTTTGGTGTCTATATGCCTTTGCCCTGGCTTCTAAAGGCTTAGTTTTTACCTTGAGCAGCGGTGTATTCTACAAGCAAAGACACAGGGTGACAGTAGAAACACGTGTCGCTGAACGGCATCATGGGAATATTCCCGCCTCACTTGCCATTCTCTCAGTCACACTTGTGAAATGTCAAGGTAGACAGCTCGGAGTTTTTACTACTTCCACATTGGACAAAAATAATGCTGTACATACAGTTCAGTTGCCATAGCAACAAGCAAGGGCAGGTCATGGCTTCAGCCCCCATAGAGTGGCTTGGCTGTTCAGTCTCCTTTAATTCATTCATTCAGATCACCTTAACCCCTTTCCACTATACTTGTGAAGACGCGCAAAAGGGTTTGATTGACAAGTTTACGAGGCAGACACAGTCACAAGCAAGCAAAGGCCTTGATTCGTTTACAAATGTGTAATTCTTTAGGGGCTTTTCATTACCAGCTGGGCAATGACAGGCTTTGTGAGCGGTAAGATGACTGCACATCTCACTGACTGCTCGGTGTGATTGTGGCTTTGTGAAGCAGTGTGAAGTTAGCCCTGGCAGCGTTACATTGCTTTGGGGGATTTTGGTAATGTTCCCTATGAGGGCGCAGGCTGCACTTGAACAGAAGTGAAAGGAAAACTGAAAGCAGTGCAATGCCACTGAGCCTTTTTTCTGAACCATAACACAACTGTGGTCAGATATGTACAAGTATATGTATAAATGTATAGTGGGAAACGCATAATGGCTGAAGACATGCAGAGTACCAGTTAGTAATACTGCTGTTCATCATCAGAATCCCTCCTTTTGACTTCAGCACACTCCCTATTGTGTGTTTGCGGGTGCATGATGGGAAATCTGTCTTAGGGCTATAGTCATTAACCCGAAATCTGTCACGGTAACGACTGACGCCAGGCTCTGCTCAAGCACAATGGATACTGTCCTCTGCCTTTTTCTGTATCTGTTCCTCCATCTCCTCCCCTCAGATCAGTTTTACGTATGCAGAGATGAGCAACAGGTCAGCAGCTCCACTCTGAACAGCTCTCGTGCAGCAATTCTGCAAATAACTGCACAGCTCATCCTTCCTCTCCATCTGCTTGGCCATTTTGTCCTTTCCTCTGGCATCTTCATCCCTCTCTTTTGTCTCCAGATCCCTCTCTTATTCTCTTCCCTCTCAATCATCCGTCTCCAACTCTGGTGCTCATATCGCCCCACTTCATCCCTGGCTTAACTGTACCCTGTCACACACACACACACACGTGCCTCAAGCTAAAGGACAGGTTGATAACACACTGTACCAATCAATGTTAAATGTTGCCAGAAGGAGAAGTGGAAAATGACATTTTAATGTCACAGACAAAATGTGCAAAGTGGTCAAATGTGACCACGCGCTTCCGTCATTGCAATTGTGTGCTTTCCCCGCTTTGTTCAAGAGGAGTTTGAGCCTCGGCGAGCAGCGATGGGTACTTACTCCTCTTTTATCCATCCATTTATTATCTCTCCTCTTCAGCGTGCCCGTCTCTCGCTCCCGCTTTGGTTTCCCCTTCGCCTACCAGCTGAATTGTTTTAATCCTCATCTCCCTGTGGCAAAACTCGTAATTGGATGATTAGTTGGACACCGTCCCGACTCTGCGCCGAGCGCGAGACTTTAATGTGGCGTTAATCTGGCTCTGATTTCCCATGACAGACAGCATTTGGCTTGAAACATGTTTGCTCGCACGAGGACGTCGGCGCACTGTGGCTCCATGTGACATGAGTACACCGACACGAGATCCACACAGATGGACTCTCACAAGCTCTCACGTTCCCTCTCCGCTCTCTACATATCTATTCAGTCATCTAACTAAAACTTTAGCAAATTTTGGGTTTATCTATTTGATCTTGCGCCCTTTTTATGGGGTGAAAACTCATTCACACCCCTCTGTCAAAGCCTCTCCCTCCGTATATAAATACTGTTCAGACGTGACCGAGCTGTCCTCCCCTCCGCACGCCGCCATTATTCTTCCTACCCAGGCTGCATCAGTGCGGGGGTCAGCGCAGAGCAGAAGAGGTTATCTGTCTCTATTTGACGTATAATCCTTTACTTTATTTCAAAGTACCGGCCTGATTTCACTGCTCTGTTTTTCAATGTTATTCCATATCTGCTCCCTCTTCTCACACACACTTCCCTTCCAAAATCTAAAGATTCATTTCTCTCTCCCTCGTTCACTCTCCGTCACTTAATCCACACACACACACACACACACACACACACACACACACACACACACACACACACACACACACACACACACACACACACACACACACACACACACACACACACACACACACACACACACACACACACACACACACACACACACACACACACACACCATCTCTTCTGCCAGCTGTGTAAATCTTCCCTGCTTGTATCATTTTAAATGCAATCTATTCTCCTTTAAATGGATGAGCGGTCGCCGCAAAACACACACATACGTTCACCAAACTGCATCTCTTCGCCCTCACGTCTACATCAAGAACACAATGTGTCAATACCGCAATTTCCTCAATCGTTCATGCCTGCACAACCAGTACCGCTTCATTTTCCCCTATTGTTGCTGCTCACTCCTAGTTGTCAGTCGAAATTCCACGCATCCCTGACATGCCTGGTCCTCGTCTTCGCGTTCAATCTTGCTCAGGGATTGGAAGGCTACACTACTCTGCTCTGCATGTGTAAATTAATGTTACCGTGGATCGACTCCATGCTCCGCCAACGCATCAAATGTTATCCGCTGTGTGTTCATGTGAAAACGTGGGAAGCGGATTTTGATTGAGGTTGATCCTTGTTCTCCTGGCACTTGATGACTTTTGTGAAGAAAGAAAAAAAAAAAAGGGAAAGAATGATTGATTAGTTGGCACCGGAGCTAAGCACACATCTGACATTTCCAGCATTTGAGCGTTTGTGTGTTGATGTGCAGATATTTGAGCTCAAACCCAATCTTGACCATCAACAACACCAATCACCGCCGTCAACACCGCTAGGACATAAGGGCGCTGTCTCATCACTGACACTGGGCTTCATTACAGGGCTGCCGAGGGCTTCCATTTGTTCTGAGTGGAGCAGAGACGACGCGCGTGGAATTTTAAAACGATAGCCGAGGACCGCGATCCGTCTGTGTGCACTGGATTCGGGATGAAAGCGTTGAATCAGACAGACGTGCGAAGAGGAATCTGAGCTTCAAAGCAAAGTGTTTCACAAAAGGCCTCACTTAGGCTCCTCTGCCACACAAGCCCTTAATACATATTTATTTTAGCCTTTCAATAACTCATCCACCTGCACAAACTATTTCACACACCGAAGGTACTGATAAAAAGCAGAGCAACATGCATTCATGATCAGAATAGTATGTTAACGAGGACGATCACATGGAAAGATCTGTCTAAAGGTCTAGCTACAATCATGAACCGCCTCACAAATGCAAAACCGCCAATGATCTAATGTTTTAAACTGAACACGGAGGGAACAGACGTCATGCAGACACACATCTCTGCCCTCTCTCTCTCTTTTACGATAGCCACCTGTTGGGTTTGAGTGTTTGTACGCAGTAAGCTTCCAAACCGTGAATCATTGTAAAATGGCTTTACCTTGGTGTCAGTGTGTGCATGTGTGTGTGTGCACATGTGCCTGTACGCAGAGATGCGCCCGAGGTTTATCTCTGGATTAATGTTAATTCTGATAAAACACAGAGATCCCGTCCTCCCGTTCTGCTGGTAATCCCTGCTCTTTCTAATCCTCACTACTGCTCCTGCTGCTCAGGAGCCCAGGGGCCTCACGGATGCAGCAAAGTCATCCTCCCCTCCCCTCGCCTCGCCCGTCTGTCTCTGATGCTCTATCTCACCTTGGACATCTTTTCCTCTAAGTTCCACGCAGCAATCGGTCACCGTCTAGTCTCCAGTCTTTTCCACTCCATTCCCTTTCCATATCAGATCACACACAACAATGACATCATACACAGTTACACAATTTGAATATTAAGGAATAATATTGGATCGGAACTTAATTATAAAATCAAATGAAGAAATTTGGTAATTAGATTAGATTGAACTTTCTTCACATTGTTTTGTTTCTGATAGATGGATGCACTGCTGTAACATGTTTCTGTACTTTATTAGGAAAAATAACTTTGAACATAAATCAACCGATAGACAATTCCAATTAATAACGATGATACAATCATTACCCAGATACAAACAGTATTATCTGCCTTCATCTTCTAGTATCCGTGCTACATGTTACTGACCTTCTACAGTCATGGCCTCCAAAGTCAAGCTCCCGTGTGTATGTACAGCGACTGACCTTACATATTGAGCCCCAAACCACGGATGAGCAGACGCTGGAAAAGGAATAATGAGCTCTGAACACCGCAGCGACTGGGGATGCTGACTATTGCACAGCAGTGGAGAAATCTGCAACTCATAAAGAAAAATAGCATTTAGCTCTCACTCATCCTCTTTTTCACAGTTATTACACTTTGACTCTTCCAAGAAACAAGTGAAGTGGCCATTGCTGTGGTCACAAGCGTTCTGCCGGGCCAAGACATTATCCCAGCTTGGTTGAGATGTACGGTCACTGATGTGGGTGGGCGGCCTCGGCCCCAAGATGCCGGCGAAGACCCTCATTTACTTTATTCTTAAT
Source organism: Genypterus blacodes (assembly GCF_046128005.1). Classification (NCBI taxonomy): domain Eukaryota; kingdom Metazoa; phylum Chordata; class Actinopteri; order Ophidiiformes; family Ophidiidae; genus Genypterus; species Genypterus blacodes. The sequence continues at coordinate 16,284 of NW_027466839.1, forward strand.
TCTCACAATTTTGCACCGTTGCTTGCTCAGCCACGAGAGGGTTTTTTGTCGGGACTTCAGTAACTCTTCACTGTCTGCTTCTGCGGCTTCATTCTCATCTATGGCAAAGGGGGGGGGCACTTTAGACACTTTAAACAACACAAAACTGAGTAAGACAGAAGAAGTTTGATTTATTCACCAGAACAGGAAGTTCTCCAAGCCGAAAATTCCCTAGACGCCTCTCGTCTGCTCCACTCTCTGTCCAGCAGGCTCATCAGCGTGACCAGAGACGCTGATCTTACACCGTGATCGCTTTCTGCTTCCAGACCAAAGCTGTCGTCATAGCAATGACCTTTGTGACCGTGACCACTTTGCTCCTCCTCTCCTTCCATCACGTCGGCCAGTGGCTTGTCGTCTTCACTCACTGTGTCACAAAACACAACAGCCACATCACTTTTTCATAATTCTATGTCATCAATATGACAATATGCCATCACGCCTCGATGTGACGTGAATAAATGTGTGTGTGTGTGTGTGTGTGTGTGTATGTGTTAGCAGGATAACGCAAATAGATAGATAGATTTTCAATTCCAGTTATAAAGAAATGTTGAAACCTACAATTGGGTGGTTGTGTCAAACTCCGGACCGAAGCACATCTTTTCCATTTTCTGCGATCCCATTCAATGATAAGTTGCTCTGTGATCTGCTGAAGTTCTTGTTCGGTGATATGTTGAAGTTCTTGCTCTGCGATCTCCATTGTGTTCTCCTCTCTGGTCTGTTCGGCTGCGTCGTCTTCCCTGTTGTCTCCAGCCTGTGGATCTTCTCTTTCTAGGTCTGCGCTTAGATAGAAAGAGCTGTTCCCTGCCACCATCTCCTCCATCATCTCCAGCAGCTCCTCACTGGCTTTACTTTTGTCGACGGCACAATACCTGTTACCGCATTTCTTAAGAAGCCAGCTGAGAGGCTTTCCTTCGCTTTCAATGTGTTGTTCAATAGTCCAGTCCCACAAAGTGTCCATGAATGTGAAGACCACTATAATATGTCTCCACACTCCTTCTCCGAGGAGTTGCAGATTGCCCTCTGTGACTCTCCTATGCTCCTCGGTGAATGATGTGTCACACGAGATTGCTAGCAGGATGACATTTGGTGATGGTGAGCACAGAGCGACGCCTCTTAAAATCTCTGTCTTCAGCCACGCGGGATTAAACTTTGCCGGGAAGAATTTCCACCAGCCTGGAGTGTCCACTATGATGACCCGTCGTCCGGCCACCTCGCCCGTTTGCTTTGAAGCTTCCACTGTTCTGTCACCAGACTGGAAGTCACAACTCAGGATTCTGCTGGCAGCAGCACTCTTCCCAGAGAAAACGCAGCCCAGAAGCAAAACCCTCAGCTCAGGTCTTTCCCCTGGAATAAGACAGAAACTTTGTGCTTTTAAACACAGTGGTGCCACTGATACCTAATAATGATTTCTAATTATTTTTGTTGCAATTACATTGGTAGGTATGACTAGCAGAACAAAAATATGCAATAAGGAAGGGAAATGACATGATTACATTATAAATGGACGCATCAGAGTAATTTGGCAACACCTGCCAATTGATCACATAGCAAATTCAATTAGTAAAGAACACAAGAATTAAATCAAAATGATCCAGGACTGAAACAAGGATCTTGTTTTTGTAAATAGTTCTACCTATTTTGTTCTACTGTCTGTTTGCACTTTATGGCACCATCTAGTGGACAGGTATAGGTAGTGTATTTGGATCTTAAGAACTATAAATTAAGTATAAATTAGAAAATTATAAATATATAATAAATACATAGCTTTCCTTGTCTGTGTGTATTTCTCTCATTTTGTAGGCCGCTCTTTTATATTAAATATAAATGTAGAGCTCCACTCCTTACAGTCAGACTTCATTCCTGGGCCCATCCCTGTCAACAAAGCACCATGATGTTGTTGTTTTGAACAGTCACCTCACCTGTCAGGAGACCTTGAAGCATTTCCCTTTGCTTCAGTGACTGCAGCCGTCGTTCCCCAGCTCTCTTGTCCGTCGCCCTCATTTTATCCTGGATGCTCTTCAGCAGCGCATTCTGAATATCAAAATGGTTTCCGTCGTTTCCTGCCATCAAGTTGTCAATCTTCCCAAACAACTCCTTGACCTGTGCGCCATTATCCGTGCTGTCCCTAGAGAGCACTTGATATCTGTTGCCGCATGCGTCTAAAAGCGACTGAAGCGACGCCCCCTCCCGCTTAATGTATTCTTCAATCTTCACACGGCCTCTGTGGTTGAACACCACAACAGAATAGCTCCAGACGTGCTGGCCGAAGAAATGCAACATGTGGTCCTGTGTTGCCTTCTTGTGTACATCACGGAACGGTAGCTCAGTGTTAATCACCAGGATGAAAGCGTGCGGCCCAGGTGGACACAGCGAGACACTGAGCGTGGCTTCCGCCTTGTAAAGTTCAGACGTGTCACACAGGTGGTATCCACGCAGCCACCCTGGGGCTTTGACCAGCGTGACCTGCCGTCCACATACTTCAGCCTCACTCTTCTCACTGTGGCATAGAAGATCTGTGGGCTTAAACGCCTCTTTCCCCAGGATGATGTTCCCGACATGATATTTCTGTGAGCTGTTTGAGCCCACGAGCATGACACTGAGATCTGAGAGAGAGAGGCAGCGTAAGACTTGGAAATACTTTGAGAAACAAAGATTGTGTATGTTGGAATGCTATTTCAGGGTCTTACCTCCCACGTTCGCCATTGTCTCCTGACGACTGACACACTCATTCTTCTGAGACTAACTGAAAGCATATACCCAGCCAATCGGTATCACCGAAACTCTCTATGTTGAGAGTTTCTATGTTGTCAGACTGGTTAATCCTGGAGCAGATCCAGCTTTAATTGCTGCTTGCCATCTCTTCCTGCTCACCTGGATGCCTTTATCTTTACAGGAACACACACACACACAGATCTTTTATCCACCGCCATGAAATCAAACAGTACCTTGCGTATTTTAGGCACTCACAATCCACAGCAGTTTAATTATGCAAAACCTCACTTGTGTCGTTTGTATCATCGTTACATTCCTGCATGTGGTAGACATCTTTTTGTTTCCTTTGTGTCTTTTTCTTTCTCTCTCTACTTTTACTTTCTAATTTAGGTTCCTGTGACCTAGCGCTCCCCCACTGAGAAGACAGTCAGCACCGCACCCACCAATCAGCCAATCCACCAGGTGCCAATCAGAAGGACTCTGGCTTCATAACAATGTGGCATTTCACATTCTGGCTCTCCCTCCTTGTTTTGGTTTTTTTCCCTGTGGCTGTTACTTTGTCGCGAGTTTCACAAGTGTTGCTCAGTGTCACGTTTGATTATGATTTAGAAGCTTTTTTGCTCACTTGGTTTGATGTTGAACTTCATTGCGGGGCTTCTCAGGGACGATACAGCAGTGACTCCATCCTCCTCCTCCTCCATACCAGCTGCACCTCAAGTCCTGCCAAAACAAGACATGACAAATGTAAACAGGACTGAGACTTTCATACATTTTGTAATTTAAAAAACATTTGCGATCCAAATTATAGTCAGTATAAATCCCTTCACACCCTGGCCATGTGCCATTCAGGTATTAAAGTGAAAATGTATCAGTTTAAATGGATGAAATCAAATCCTTGTCCTGTTGCATGGATCTGATAAACTGAGCATTTTCTTGTAGTCTATAGTAGTGGATGATTTAGCAGTGTGACACGGTTCGTACCATAAGTCAATGCATGAGCCCTGAAACATGAAATGGGGGAATAAAAGAATTTATCAGTCGAGTGCTTAAAGTGACATCCTAAAGTGTTTTGTGCCATATGAAAAAGATTTAAAGGTCCAGGGGGAGGAGCAGATGGAATTTAGGAGCCACGCAGCAAAAAACAGGAAACAACACGTGGGAATTTCCTTTCCGCTTCCTCTAACCTGAGCGGTCGTTGTTGTTTGATCTGTGCAGCAAACACACAGCTCGTCTACGGCGATGAGTTTCTATTGATGTATTCTGAGCCTTAGCGTTGACTCCCAGGTGATGCTGTGTATTTTTCCACATGATCTCCTTCCAACTCGATGCATGTTGTTCCAGTTTCAGAGGTTCTTTTATCGACGGTTCAAGCAAACCCTCACTGGTTATTTGACATCGCTCAATGAGGCCAAACAGGCTTCACCGTAAAGAAAAAGGAACGTCTGAGAAGGCCAAAACAGTGAGAATGGCTGGTGCTGAGCTTATATAAAGCCGTTTAGTTATAGCCGGTATATAATCTTTGCACGTTCGCCTAGATTATGCACCTTGAACAACTACTGAGTTAGAATCATTGAGGGTAAAAACATGATCCACAAGTAAATGTGAGTGCTTGGCAAGAATAAACAGAAACATGCCTAAGGAACAAATGAGGAATCCGGGGAAAAACTGGGGAATCCAGAAACAAGCCGCAAAGAATAGACCTTAAAAGGAGCAAACTTGATGCAGGGAACATGACGGAAACAGAGAAATGACGATGATGGACTGGCAAAGACACAACAGAAAAAAGGAAGTATATATACTGAGGGAGCAATGAGCTCAGGAAGAAACAGGGTGATTCAAAAAACTGGCGGGAAACAAAAACAGGAAGTCAATTGACAAACACAAAAAACACAGGATACTACAAAATCAAACAGGAAACAGACAATAAAGGATCATGACATCCTCAGGCAGGTGTACCTAAACTTGAGCGTCTTCAGTGCACTCCACACTGATGTCACAACGGCCTTATTCACATGCTCATCAATTGAATTCGATGCGTCAAATCAGAAGATTCCTGAAAATATAGATTTCCTAAATGTGAAACTGGGTCACTTGGGTACGGCCCAGCTGAATAATCAATATTCTTTGCTCTCTCAGCTGCTACAGGGAAGACATCGTTCAAGACACAAACATACCCCAATTTGACCTCCACAGGAAAAGAGAGGTGGAGGGAGGAAGGATGAGGGAGTCCATTGTTGTGGCCACTGGCATTAGTTCCACCGTGTTTGTATAATGCTGCTATTGTGGAGGTCAGGTCCAGATTCTGATCCTCTTACAGTCACACACACTCAGAACTCCATATCATGGGACTGGTTGGTTTGTGGGTCTTGTAGCCGCCAGAGGGCCGCATGCAAACTGAAGAGCTTGTAAACACACACACAAAACCCAATCTATGTTTATGATATTTGATGGTAATGACTCAATGAATGATTACATAAAGCTTTAGAGGGAGGGCTGATGCGACCTTTGGTGCGCTGAGGTCAACCTCCCTGCTTGCAAGCTCCTGTCACTCAAATCTCCATGACCAATCAGATCTTTCAAAGGGGCTACAAGGTAAATTCCCATGGTGTCAAGTTCCATTTTGTGTCTGCTAGAATTTCCCCATATCAACACTTAGCAGAAGTGGGTTAACCTGGTTGAGATAAGGTGGGTTAAAAAAAATAGTTAGACTGATAAAAGGGAGTATTAGTCAGGATTAAGGAGCCTTAGCAACATGTTGAAGACTGACCGACTTGTCTGCATGAGGAACAGTAAAATTGATTTCAGGAGCAGCAGCCTGTGGGCCTTCACGAGCAAAAGCCAAAGATAGATCGGAAGCTCATGATGGATTATGTTGAGGAGAGCGAGAGAGGGCTGGAGAGGAGAGGGGCATCATAAGACCTCAAGTGGAACACAGAGTAATAGTCGCACAAATTACTCAACGTCTCTCATCCACCATTAACAACATCCATTCTAATCTGTCACTCCATCCTTCATCCCCTCAGCTAAATGCCATCTTGGATCCTTAGAGGGAGAAAACATTCCTCGCCGTCTCCTCCTGTCAGTGAGACAGCCGTACATTTTCCCATTATATGCTCCCTCTCTTTCCATCTAGTACCTGTAAGGATGACTCACTCAAACCCTTGGGATATCTCCTCGCAATTTATCAAAGGAGTGCCTGAAACAGTTATTAAAGTAAGAAAAGTGCCACATTCTATTAAGACAGAGCAAATAATAAAAATGAATTTGTTGCAGGGTAAGTGGGTTGGGACGCTGGCCAGAGGCAATAAGCTTCGGTAGTTAAGCACAAGGGAATGGAATAGCAAGCTTAACTACTTTATTATCTAAAGGCCAATGTGTCAGTACCAATTTTAAGTATATTTATGGTATGGCTACACTTTGTAATACACACACTCATACCATAAGAAACTTGTGAAATGGAAGCGATCAGCACACACGTGGTTCCTCACTAAGATATGTTGCTCACTACAATCCTCTCTGCATCTAGAGAAGCGGTGACAAATACAGACAGAAAAAGAAAACAAAAACAACAAAAAGACAGGGAACTCCTCCGAAAGAGGCAACTCACTCATAGATCAACACTGTGGGCTTGTCCTCATCTCACTCCACATCCTCTTTGGCTTCCTGCTCCCCTGGCTTCTACTCAGCCAGCAACCTGCCATCCTGTTGAGAATCAGTTGGCACAGCTCGCCGTTCTGTTTGACGGACCTGTTGCCCCGGCCCCTCTTGGTGTCACGCATGGTGTCGTGGATCTCGTTACAGCCTTTTACCCCGCGGTTTCTAAACGACAAATAGTAGTGGCTCATGCAAGCAGACTTGGCTAGAAGAGGAGGACAAGTCACAACAGGATGCACTCGACAACTGTCCCAGTGGCCCCCCGGGCTCCAAGTCTTGATTAACCTACAATAGCATTCTGTCAAAATATTACTCAACAAATTAGTGCAATAATGCATAGAATCTCTGCATTGCTGATCTTTGTAAAGGCGTGCTATCCCCCAGATACCTTATGATTACCCTTGTGACCAGAGGGATAACATGATCATCTACAAACATGTTTACATGCAGCTTCAGGGGACAGAGGGACTTAAAGAGTTTGGATTGAAATAGTAAATATCTTTAGGCTTCAACAGGCACATCCGTTCTTTTGATGTTATTTTTACCCCCTTTCTCCATTCTGTCCAGCCTTCCTTCCTTTGTGTAAGGTTTGAGAAGTGTGTGCAAACTGCAAATCTGAGCGGGAAGCGCATTTCTCTTGATGAACTCAGTGTCCTGAAAGTGATATTTACATATTTTGAGGATTTTCAGGGCTTTTCTGACAGAATTAGGTCATTGACATTGTTTGGTTTTTGCAAGTTGGAGCATTTTGGAGTATGTATTGCATTCACTTCTCAGGAACCCTGGGCTAAACATAAAGTTATATGTTCACCGTTACCCCTGAATGCATCTTCCTCTGACTTTTTACTCTTGTGAAATTTGATAAAATCACTACAAGCAACCAATAGCCATGATTGTATTTTGACAGAATATGTTGTTATATGTAAAGTCAAGTCTTTCTCTATCTTTATTCAAATGATGACCATCTTGAGTCAAACACTCTCAGTTTCTTGGTGTCTCATCTCTGAAATACAATGGCTGCTGATAAATCTGTTATTAATTGCTGCTGATGTCAACCAATCATGGGCGGGCCTGCAGGATACAGATAACAACTCAGGTTCCCTACTTGTTTTTGTTCCTGAGATATTTAGGATATTCATTTGCACCACTGAATGAAGCATTAATATAGAAAATAAATAAACAGGACTAGCATGAATTACCATGAACAGGCTGATCTCTCTCACACACGCACGCACGCACACACTAGGTAGGTCTACAAAAATAATAAAAACAATAAACAGAAGAACTTACATTGACTTGGGCTTGGCTCTTGTGCTCTTTTCACTTGAGTCAGTCTATCACAGGGTGCATTTGTCCTTCAGTAGTTTCTGATAAAAAGCAGAGCATTCCATTCCAAAATGTACACATTTACAAATGGTGCTGCTTTCATCGTGGACACACTTAGACGGGATGGTTCAGCTCTATATAGTCTTCATCAGTGCAAACACTCACTCAACAGGTGAAGATGTTCCAGAATGGATCTGAGTTTAGGTTCATACAGTTTCTTAAATCCAAACACAGTTAAGAGTTGCACACTTACTCTGCGTCCTTGTGCTTTTTCCGTGTTGAGTTTTTCTGTGTTTATGTCACTGCGGGCTCCACAAGTACCACGAATAAACTTGCCGGAGTCTGAAGCAAACGCTCTAACTTTTCTTAAGAATTTAAATTCTTTCTAAAGCTCTTGATTGAACGTAGAAAACCATTTAGTCACGAAAAGAGCTAAAGGTGTGGACAAGCTAATCACAGGTGTGCTAACGAGCGCACGTGACAGACAGAGGCGCGGTCATGTGAAGGCCTGTGATTTGATTGGTGGATTCTGCGCATGCGCCTTAAAAGAAAACAAATAATAATAGGGACAAATGAGGGGGATTTTAGAATAAGTTGGGTATAATAATAAAAAATCTAAAATACGGTTGACAAAAAAATATTGGCGCATCGGGAAAGCACCAACTAGAGTCACTTTGTGTGGCTGCGAGAAAGACAAAACATGTGAAAACTGCGAGAAGAGGGAAAATGATGGATATCAGTAATAGAAACAAACTAAACAATGCTATTCTCTAACAGAGAGAGGGAGGGGAGGGGGAGAGAGAGAGAGAGAGAGAGAGAGAGAGAGAGAGAGAGAGAGAGAGAGAGAGAGAGAGACCCTCCTCAACCCTCCACAGCCACGCTGGACCGTCAGTGCCGTCAGACTGTGGGAGGGTGATGGGTGAGGGCAGGGTGCTGATGATGAGTGGCCACTCCGGCTCCCTGCTCCTCTTCATCATCTAGACTATACATCTATCCGCTCTTTCCGCTCCCAGTCCTCTAACGCGTTCTCACCGTCGGGAATGGACTCACGGCTGCTGATTGGCCCGGGTCCCCCCACGCCGGACGCGACCACCCGGGCACCCTGGAACATCAGCTCCGTTCTCCCTCCGGCCGTCACAGCTGTAAGTATCCGCTGCCCACATGGTGCTTTCAGGCTGCTGTAACGGAACGATCGCATCAGAGTGATCGGCGCGCCAGGAGTCTCACATACACACACACACGCGCGCACACACCAACTCCGCGTAGCAGCTCTGGAGTGAAATTAGAAACGTGAGGACTTACAAAAACAGGCAGGTGTAAATGATGTTCCAAAAGATGTTCCCTCTTTTAATGAATGGATCACCATCTTCCTCCTCCTTCTCCTCTTCCTCCTCCTTCTTGTCCTTCTCCAACGGCTCCTTTCATTCACCAACTGCACCTGGATGAAGTGACTGTATGTGTGTTACAGGTCTAACAGAGCGAGTGTGTCAATGGTTCGTTCTGGTTACTGAAGCGGTGTGTTTGTAGCGCATCTGCTCCAAATAAACTTTGACAACCTGGTAGCTTTCCTGCGGGATTTATGGTGAGTTTGTTTTTTCTGAGTCTGAGCCTGGAGACATCCTGTTGGTGCGTCTCTAGCATTCCAGGAGACCTCTAGTGACTTTAGATCCATTTTGTGATAATGATCTTTTCATGTTTCAGTGAGAACAACAGCACAGCGGTGCCATTAAGTTTGCTTCTCAGTCATCCAGCTTGTTTCCAATGAGGGAGTTGGTTACCTTTAGTGCTTAAAGGATAAAGGTTCTCTTCTAGAACCAAAGATTTCTGGATCACGGTTGTGTCCCCCCCCCCCTCTCTCTCGCTCTCTCTCTCCCCATCTCTGCTGCTTTCTTCTTGATCTCCTCCCTCCTTCCCCCTCCACACCTGGTTGGCAAGGAGAGGAGATCTCCAGCCGCCTCTCCCCAGCCTTCTTTCATTTTTCTCCCTAAATGCCAAGGGTTTGTTATGTTTTTGTTAAGGGGTTTTAGTGAGATCTCGGGCTGGTTTGGGATCTTCTAAACTTCAAGCGTGTGTCGTGCCAACGCTAATATCTGCCTGAAAGGAGCTCAGGGGCAGACAAAGGCAGATTGCAAACGCATCGTATCCACCTTTGTCCACTTCATCATCTCATTTCCAAGGGTTTTACTCCCAAAGAGCCAAGAGGTGCTGTTATCACCTCCCACCTCCGCCTCTCTCTCTCTGTCTTTAAGCACAGTTTACACCCAGCCTGCAGGAGAATCCTCTCATATAGACGTATATAGGTCAATACCGCACTTTATCCACCCTTCCGCATAAAATAAAGCATTAAAAGGACAGTGCGGTACACTTCCTCGGGCCAGAGAGCAAATGTCACAGTGGATGATCTGGGGGAGGAACAGCTGTTGTCAAAGGATGGTACTGGAGCCTGTTTGATGCTGAAAGTGGCCCAGTTAAGCATGAATGGTTCTGTTTGCGCTTGGACTTTGAAGCTGGGGCCTGCAGGCTGCGTGCTCCATAGATTCTGTGGTATTGGTCCTGCTGGGGTATAAGCCCATATTGAGGCAGCGCCAGAGGGCGACTCCCAGTGAGACGGACGGGATTTTCTACTGTAGAGTAAGTGTGTTTTTCATTAAAGAACTTGGAGGGATCTATGCATGCGCAGAAAGATAAGGGCGCTTCAGTTAGTTGGTGTGTATGTGTGTGTGTGTGTGTCTGTGTGTGTGTGTGTGAGTCTGTGTGAGTGCATGCAGGTGTCTCTCTTTCCCGTGTGTCCTTTGGCTGATCTGCGTCGATTAGAAGGTGTCAGCTGCTAAACAGGCGAGTCTGACATTTGAAGTCGCTGAACCCTTCTACCTGCCAACTTACTGATGTGTTGATTAATGATCCGCTGGCGTTGTGCGATAGATCCAGCGGGCCGATATTCAATGAGGTTGACACCACATCGTTCATCAATACATATTCAATGGATCCTTATCGTTCCATAATGGAAGAGAACCTGACCTTCTCTGGTGATTGTTTGCAGCAGAGTATTGGAGTATTGGACACGATCATTTGTCAAGCATATACAGTTTAGAGATAAATCTTTCCTGGAGTGGAGTAACCTTTGCTCATTCCACATTTCTTTAAATATCTACAAATCAAGAGACAACTTAATATTGTGCTCTTTAAATAAATAATAAATAAGATATAAATAGATATGTAATTGTGAGCTGTCATGTCCCAAGGCCTGAATCAATACAGACGTTTTCATTCTATTGAGACTTGCTTCTAATTAAAATTACATTTCCAGTTCACCACTTCAAATGGACCACATATAAGAGATAATAAATTCATTACTCTGGCTTGTGGAAACCCCTCAGCTACAATCATGGCATTAGTCTCATCTGTTATAAAGCAACGTGTGTTTCTATCTATGCACTAATGCGTTCTGTTTTCATAGTGTTTGTAAAGACACAATGTACTTGCAAGTGTGCTCAGATGTGTGCATGAAGGCATCTTTGTCTTCAGGTACGGTTGTGTGTGTGTGTGTGTGTGTGTGTGTGTGTGTGTGTGTGTGTGTGTGTGTGTGTGTGTGTGTGTGTGTGTGTGTGTGTGTGTGTGTGTGTGTGGTCAGACTTCATGTCATGTTTCCTCCCTGGTGGCTCCTTCCTCCTCAGTGTGTGTCGGGCACTAACTCGGCCCAGAGCTGATCCGTCTCTAAAGCAGACGGCATAAGAAGCAAAAGGAAGGAAGGGATCGATGGAGAGACTTAGGGGACTAAGAACAGACATGTGAGAGGAAATGAAGCTAAAAAGTAGAAAGCAATACAAAGCAACCCCCCCCCCCACACACACACACACACACAGACATTCTTCTCCGCATGATCTGATCTGAATGCAAACACACATTGTGATTGAAAGCAACGGTAAGGATTGAGGGCTTCATGGCTCCAGAGGGTCTCGACTGCGCTTCGGAGCCTTGGTTACGTGGTTACATAATTGTCCAGAGTAAGAGCCACAGCCCTAAAGCTAACACACTGGTGAGATCAACCTACCTGTGGATGTGGACACCCCTGTGTGTAATCCCTCCCCATGATCCACCTGGTGGCGCTAGCGGGGCACAGAACTGCACCAAAATGGAGTGACAGACATGAGATGAGTTGCGAAAGAAATGAAACCTTGAGTCAGATTCACCTCATCGCTGATGTAAGAGTGAAGCTGAGTGTTTACATTCCGTCGGTGTGTGTCCGACACACACACACACACACTGACACACACATCTGCCTGTCATGTTCGCTGCTCTTGTCTCCTCTCTCCTCCTGACCCCTTCACTCATGTACTTAAATAAACACTATTTCACACACGTCAATTTCATCGTCCTTTCAGTAAGTGGACCTGAGGAAAAGTGGAGCTGATGTAACTGGTGTAACCTAGGGGCATGCATACACACACACACAGACACACATACGCAAGCTTCCATGGGGTATTGGGTCAAAATGAAAGGAAATGTGTACGAGAGTTGAAACATTGGAAAGTTCAGAGTGATTTAGCTTAGTACTTCTTTTTTATATCAGTGTGTGTCCATGTGTGTCCATGTGTGTGTGTGTGTGCGCAGACGTCAATAAAAGTCGATCTCTTTATGCTCTTTTATAAAAAAACGTAGTGGAGCATGAAGCAGAGAAACACTCGGGCATCCTCTAAGGCCACCTAACGTCCGAGCAGGAGCTTCCTCATTTTAGTCTTGTATCTTCATCATCTTCAGCATCTTCAATCAGAACAGTTGAGTCTCTTTTGATAATGGAAGACGGTAGAGGACAAACAGGATCACCGTCGTCTTGGTTTCCCACTTGCAGGGGTCTGTGATTCCCGGTCATCCCTTTCCCACGGTGGACGTTCCGGACCACGCGCACTACACCATCGGCGTTGTCATCCTGATTGTGGGCATCACGGGAATGCTGGGGAATTTCTTGGTGATGTATGCTTTCTGCAGGTGCGTTTGCATTGTCATTCAGGGTTTGGGGTTCCAACGAGATTCAACCTAATCAGTTGACTTCACTCTCTTTCTCTCTGTGTGTGTGTGTGTGTGTGTGTGTGTGTGTGTGTGTGTGTGTGTGTGTGTGTGTGTGTGCGCGCGTGTGTGTGTGCAGGAGCCGGAGCTTGCGTACCCCAGCCAACATGTTCATCATTAACCTGGCAATCACTGATTTCCTTATGTGTGTTACCCAGACACCCATCTTCTTCCTCAACAGCATGCACAAACGATGGATCTTTGGAAAGAAAGGTAACACACACACCCACACACACACACGTAAGACAGAACAGATGGAGACCAATTATACACACACGCACCTAGAATTCTACCTAGGCTTGTGTTGTATCCCTGTCCTTCTATGTGTGACCTACAGTTCAATTGAGATTCCACACACACACACACACACACACACACACACACACACACACACACACACACACACACACACACACACACACACACACACACACACACACACACACACACACACACACACACACACACCTCTCATCCTTCTGTGTCTCTATGCACGACAGACTCGCTCTGCAACATCCAAACTTCATTAATCATAAAGAAAAAGCCTGTACATTTGTCACGAGTGTGTTTCCCATTCCCCCTTGCGTGTGAGTGTGTAAGGGTGCGTGTGTGTGCGTTACATTATAGATTAGCATGTAACCGTGTTGGAGCAGAGGCAGAGAGACGATAAAGAGGCGCCAGACTCACACACGCACTGATCAAACGCTGATAGCTGCAGCTCTGGCTTCTCCTTCAGGATTCGTCCCAACCTTGGACGCAGAGAGTCAAAAGCTGTCTCAGCTCCACTGGTGCTGTTTTGTCCCCTGAGTCCTTCAAGTGTGGAGATGATAAGAGAGAGAAGAAAACATTGCAGGCCCCAGAAATCACAGAAAGGTTCCTTTTGTCCTGCCTCATAAGCTGAACCCTTTCCAAGTTGTGAACTCACACACATGGCACAACCAGTCGTAAGTGTGTTCCCAATCAATGAGCACTGCGGCGACCTCTGTCTCTCTGAACATGAAAGGAGGACGACTCTGGCGTCCTCGGGCCGACGATCATTGTCCGTGTGGCCTTGAGTGGCTCTCAGTCTTTCATCAGCCATGAAACGCTTTGGGGCCTTCGATCCATGAATCTCATTTACATGTGGGACAAATGTGCTGACGAACCCGTGCTGGTTAAGCGCTAATGAAGAGAGGGACGGACAGATAGACAGCATGAAGACGTCGGCATGGATACGTTTTGACAGAATCTTAACGTATAAGAAACCCAGTTTGTTGTGGTGACAAATAAACAGAAAAGTCTGTTTATGGAGCTTTAAGCATCATCACTTGTTTCTGCTCTGTCTGATCACTTTTGGGTTTGAACTTTCACAACAAGTTTATCTTAAATGTCATTGGGGCCCATTGAGACTCTTCCACGTTGAAGCCCCTGTGTGTGTGTGTGTGTGTGTGTGTGTGTGTGTGTGTGTGTGTGTGTGTGTGTGTGTGTGTCCTCCCCTCCCACGATGCAGCGTCCCTGAGCTGTCAAAAGCCGCAGACCCGCAGATGTACCGATAAATACTTCATTGTCTGAGCGGAATGCGAGATTTACACACACGTGACGCACACTTCTGACTTTTGTATCGATGTGATGAGAGGCCAGTGTGATTACACAGCGTGTGGCAGGCGAAACGTAATCATACACTCACACCCTGAGAGAAGGGGGGGGGGCAGGAATGACCTCTGTGTGTCAGCTCATACATTATGGATAGACGCATGGATGTACAGGGGAGCGGCAGGTTTCACTGTGGGAACAAAATGAAGCAAAGTAACAGCCGAAGCTTTGCTCCATCATGCTAAAAGAGGTTTAATAATTGATTGATTTGTGTCTCCGCTCCCTCCCCCTCTCTCTCTGTCTCGATCCTTCTTTCATCCACCTCTCTTTCATCTTCCTGCTGTTACTAATATATGAAATCCTCCATTCTCTCCTCCTGTCCTCTCTTTGCACTTAAACTGAACGGTGCTTTGTTAACACGAGACCTGAAAGTTTTTACAACTAACGCAACAAAACATCAATGGAATAGCAAAGATTTGGTTTGAATATTGATTGATTACCTTCTCTGGGGCTGTTTCATTAATATTCACTCCCACGTGTGTTTGTGAGGCCTGTGTGAGTATCGACTAAGTGATGAGTTGGAGAAAAACGCGATATATGTCCATACACTGCATGCAAGTATACTTGTTTCCAAATATTGATCTGTGGAGGAATATGTGACGCGATCTCTCACTCACACACTCACACACACACACACACACACACACACACACACACACACACACACACACACACACACACACACACACACTCGCACACACATATGTGTTGTTGAAGCTTTGGTCCGTTTGTTTGTTGCTTTGATGGCCGAGTCGCTCATCGTGTTAATGTGTCCTCAACCCTCAGCAGGGACAATTGACCTGTTTTCAAACTGATTTATTCATGCAGATTGGAGTGTCGTTGCAGTCATTAACAAGCCGTGGGCTATGACTGTGTGTTCTGTATGTATGTACTTGTGTGTGACTGTGTGTGTGTGTGTGATTAGACTAATTAACTTGCTGTGAACTCCAGCTGTCTGTTATTTCTGTCTGTGAATTCACGGCGTTGAAGTCAAATCGGACTTTTCCCAAACCGACTCTGTAACATCCTTTCATCCCTTCGTCTTCGTCGTCCTCTGTGTTGCCTGAAAACTGAAGATAATGCGGCCGCAGAAATTGAGCTTGGATATTTAAGACTTCTAATCCTACATTCTGTTCATCATAATGTATAATTCTAACTCATCAACATCAAGGCCAATTATGATGATTTATTATTAAGATTGGGATTAGTTGGGATTGGGAATTAGCAAAATCTTATTTCTCTTTCTTCTCTCTATTACAGTGAGAAACAGACTGTGATGGACACATATTGATTGTAAATACGTCAACAAATATTGATTCCTTGAGTGCTTAAGTACATGAGTGAAATTATCAGCACAATTTATCCAATATGTTCCTGGTGTGCTGAGTCAGTTGTGCGACTTACATTCGTCTCCAGACCGTCCTCCTCCTCCCTCACGGTGCTTCCTCTCCCTTCTCTCTGCGTCCAGGTTGCGAGTTGTACGCCTTCTGTGGAGCGCTGTTTGGTATCTGCAGTATGATCACTCTGATGGTGATCGCGATGGACCGGTATGTTGTGATCACCCGGCCTCTGGCTTCCCTGGGAGTCATGTCTCGCAAGAAGGCTCTGGGCATCCTGGCTGCAGCCTGGCTGTACTCCATGGGCTGGAGCCTGCCCCCCTTCTTTGGCTGGAGTGAGTAGAAAAAAAGCACAGGTTACTCTTCATCACCGTGGTCCTCTGAGGGATCCAGTTTGTTGCGGTTTTGGCTCTCTATTATTCTTTATGTCTACATGTCATATGAACGCTCAAAGTTGTCAAATACATGTTACTCTGCCTTTTGTCAATGTGCCAAATACCTTTTCAGTCTCTAAAAAAATATTTCGAAAGAATGCAGAAACAGTCGAGAGAAAGGAAGGTGATGCTTTTAGTGCTTTTCAAAAATGGCTTCCAAAGTGACTAAAAGCGGTCAAATCCCCAATGTCAACCAAATACAAACCCTGCATGCATTCAGCCTTCAATTTATAATTTACAACATCTCACACTTCTGGTATGAGATGCAGGGAAACTGCTCAAAGGGATGGAAAGTCACAAGAAAAATTAGCTAGCTTGTTTATACTTTAGAGCTAAATGATTAGGAACACGGTGCAGATTTAGTGAGCTTAAAGCAAATACATCAGGAACCACATGAAGCTTACCCCTTGCGCAACGTCGGCCATAACATGAACAGGTGACAGCTCGACTTAGCATGCGTCATTATAGCAGAGCATGTAGGTCAAAGCTCTCAAATGCTCCAAAGTCCTGAAAATCATGAAATTAAAATCGTATTGAACTTTTATGTTTTTTCAGGTTCTGTCACTGTCGTCCAGCCTTGAGCATAACATTTGAGCCACAATGTTCTTTCGGGAGCGGAGACCTTCTGCCACACCACATTAACATAACACGTGATAAAAGTGACTTATGGCTTCCTTCCGTGTCTGGAGAAGTGAGGAATGCGTGGTTTTTCTAAGTCTGTTACTGCGGCAACCTTAAACGAAACCAAAATGAATTATTACTTGCTGTACTGTTTTCTTTGTATATTGTGTGTGGAGGCTGCTGTCCTATAGTTCAGGCAGAGTACACGTTTATTATTCACTGCTACTGTGTGTTTACTCTGCGGTGCTAATGGAGAGAAACATGACATCACACAGAAGGAACACGGATCGTTTAAGTGTATTTAAACTGGAATTTGGTTTGTTAAAGTTGAAAACAATGCAAACACCAAAGCAAGAACTTATGTGTGTGTATGTGCGTGTGTGTGTGTGTGTTCTTCCCCAGGCGCCTACGTCCCAGAGGGCTTGATGACATCGTGCTCCTGGGACTACATGACGTTCACGCCTTCTGTCCGCTCCTACACGATGCTCCTCTTTACTTTTGTCTTCTTCATCCCTCTGTCCATCATCATCCTCTGCTACTGCTGCATCTTCAGGGCCATCCGCCGCACCACCAGGTTAGAACGCACGCGCGCACCCACGCACGCACGCACGCACGCGCGCACACACACACACACACACGCCATGCTCATACACGACACTAAGTCGTGCACAGATAAAGACCTGATTGTGTGAGAGCGTGCTGTGTGTGTCAGTGCGTCTGCTGGTATCGATGTCCTGTTGATTAATGTGTCTGTCTGGGATTCTACATCGATTTCCACTGACGTCTCTCTCAGCATGGACACTGCCGGCTGCCTATGTGGCTGACACAGACAATGTAAATGATGAGGAGGAAGTGTGTGTTGGGTGTGTGAAGGTTTAAGTTTAGCACAAAATTAAACAAAGAGAAACTTATGTGAATCCATCTTGAAAAATAGAGACGAATCTGTAATCTGTGTGTGTGTGTGTGTGTGTGTGTGTGTGTGTGTGTGTGTGTGTGTGTGTGTGTGTGTGTGTGTGTGTGTGTGTGACAGGGCGTTAACGAAGATCAGCTGTGAAAGGAGCAGAGACTCTGTGAAGAAGATGAATAAGATGAAGAGCGAATGGAAGATGGCTAAGATTGCGCTCATCGTCATCCTCCTCTACATCATCTCCTGGGCCCCTTACTCCTGTGTGGCCCTCACCGCGTTTGCTGGGTAGGTGTGTTAATCTGTGTGTGTCTCTTCACCTGCTCAGGTGACGTTCAAATGTCTCCATAAGATCTGGAAACAACAACGTTTTAAAGCCAGCAGTGATGGAATCCGATGCTATCTCGTCTTCGCCTCTTTCACGGGAGCGCTCACTTCGCCCCATTAGGAAAGCTGCTGTTAACAAAGTGTGTTGGTTGATACCGATTAAACCCTAAGGGGGGTTTTCGATTTTGTCAAGCCAGTTTACGCAAACAAAACCACGGTCAGTTAAGCTTCTTTCACAGCCGAGCCCCCTGCACTTCCCTGAAAGCTTCAATTATAATTAGCCCTCTAACAGAACACTTATGTGTCCACCAGAAATGTGTCAAACTACACGTACGGCCCTTTAACAAAAACATGAACCTAATGATTAATGTCAGTGTGGGTCCCGCTCCGAGGGTTGCCCGGGTAACACAAATGTGTCTAATTTCCTTCCTCCATTTCTCTTCCTTTCCCCCCGCAGATACGCTGACATGCTGACTCCCTACATGAACTCTGTTCCTGCAATCATCGCCAAAGCCTCTGCTATCCACAACCCCATCATATATGCCATAACCCACCCCAAATATAGGTAAGGAACACACACACACACACACACACACACCTACATATGACACGCGCTTGCAAGCTTCCAAAGCCGTATAATCTAAAAATGAGAAAATGTCCATTCGTCTTTGCCGTTCACTCCCCAGGTCTGTCGGCCTTTGAATGGACCCTTATGCTCTCTCTCTCTCTCTCTCTCCCTCTCTCTCCCTCTCTCCCTCTCTCTCTCTCTCGTCCTCAGGCTGGCCCTCAGCAGGTACATTCCGTATCTCGGGGCGTTGCTCTGCGTCACCGGTAAAGACCGCCTCACCAGCAGCAGCTTCCAGTCCACCCGCCGTTCCACCCTCAACAGCCAGTCGTCAGAGTCCATCCGCCCCGCCAAACACCACCGCTCCTCTCAGTCGGACAGCGAATCAGTGAGTGCCCCTCATATATAATATGGTATGTCTCTGTCTTACGTTTACTCCTAACACCTACTTCCAAACAAATAGTTCCCTGATTCTAGATTGTGTGTGTTTGTGTGCGATTGTGTGTCTCAGCCCTGGTTCTCAGACACAGAGGCCGACCCTTCCTCTCGGCCGACTGTTACTCATCAGCTGAGCGGCGACGTCAAGCAAGTACGGCACGCCAGCCAGAGGTCAAAGGTGAGGGGTCAGAGCTCAGAGGATTTGGAGAGAACCGCAACTCACAAACCCACTGACCCGTCCATATGTCGCCTCTCGCAGATCACAGTGAGTATGGCTGCTTTACATCAACATACTTCCCCTGACCTACATTTCCTCTGTATATAAAACAGACAATGTTTACATGCACAAAGTTACACATGTATGACTTAATTTGCTTTCTTTTTAACATTGTCGTCTTTTGCGTTGATTCGTCTCCCCAAAGATTCCCCGATCGACTCGGAATTACAAACATTCACTTCAACCACACAGCAGATTTTAAAACAATCTCACAAGACGCTCACATACCTTTAATGTGACGTTCACGGCCTCAATGCAAGAGACGGGAGACGCTGTTATTTACCCTCACGCTCGTAGGTTTAATGCAGGCTCACGATGAGACGTTTCAATTCCGTTTTGTCGTTTTTGTCAAAGCAGATGCAAATCTTCCTCTTTTCTTGGCTCGTATTTTAGAGCCGCTCGTCATGTTTACGATCCCGACCCGTCAGATTTAAGGAGGGGATGTCTGTGTGTGTGTGTGTGTGTGTGTGTGTGTGTGTGTGTGTGACATAGTGAGGTCACGGCTCTTCTCTGCCTTTTGCTGTTTTTGAGTTTGCTTTTAAAATATGAGCTGTAGACGTGCAATATTTTGACGGCGTTTGTTTGATTTTGTGGTTTTGTTCTTTTGATTTTATTCAGATGTGAGGAAAGCCAAAGGTTAGAACTCAAAATAAAGAAGCTTGTTCATCCAAATAAGCGTTTAGCAGGTATATTGTACAAATTGCAATAATTTAATGTAAAGAAATAAATCATGCTCCCCTGCAGTCTTCCTATCATGGATCAACTTACTGCATTTTGTGATTTCAATTATTTCCGAGATTAAAAAGCATTTTAATCTACCTAATTTGACCTTGATTTGACATTTCAAGACTCACAGAGAACCACTGTTCGTGTATATAAAAGACTATTCTTTACAGTCTAAGATTCACAATCAGCCGCTCTGTGTATGTGGAGCAATTCCGTCTTTGTGTAATCATCAGTCAAGAACACAAGTAACACACATGTGCACCGTTATGCAAACGCACAAGCTTGCACTGAGGGTCTACAGACTAATCCAGTAATCAGTGAGATTCATTCTTAATCCACAGTATGTGTGTGAGTTTGTGTTTCACTGCACTGCTCTGCCGTCACCTTCCATCTCTGCATCAGGCAGAAAATAGAGACTTTCGCTTTCTTTGATCGTCACATTTTCTCTTCCTCTACTCTAACATGATTCCACCCCCGTGAGCCCCTCTGTATGTGTGTAAGTGTGTATTCTGCTGCGGCCTGCTGTTTTCCTGTGGGGAGAGCCCATTCTGACCAGTAACCTCTCTAAGCCACCAACAGCTGCTCAACACATTCTTTATTCTTCCCACTTCTTATCACACACACACACTTCCCTCCTCTATCCAAGCACCCCCAGCAATCCCAACACCCGCCGTGACTTCCTAACCAAGTGACTGTTAGCTTTTAGTACCCAGCCGTCTCGCTTCAGTTGTGAGTCCCTCATCTTAAAAAGACGGATGATGAGTCTCTGCTGGAGTCCACTGACAGCATATGGTGTACTGAGAGAGAGAGAGAAAGAGAGAGAGAGAGAGAGAGAGAACCAAAACAAACACACCAGGCACACAGCGTTCATCCAAAATGGAGAATTAACACACACACACATCCCCAGGGGCTCACAGGGGTGTGACTATGACAGTTAAAGTGTCTTTTCTAAGTTGTAGTAGTGGTAGTGAATGAAGGAAAGTGCCAACAATGCTTAAAGTCACACTTTTCTAACTAGTTTGAGCATGTAAATGTGAGCTAAATTCTCACAGATCAGATCGTAATTTTTACAAACTGCTGATGTAAACAAACCTCTACTTTGCATGTGAAAACATTCATAACGCTGATTTATTTGATCTTTTCTGCAGTTGCTTTGAGAGCAGGTTCACTTCTATTTACATTCGGCTTTAAGGATAATTTAGGGAATTTTGACTTTGGTTCATTTTGAATTTTTTTCGTATTATCTGCGATAAGACTTAACTTAACTTCTATTATACTGCTAAACTATTTTTCAAACCCGGAATTCCATTATTTTGAGACGTTTGTGGTCAGTCCTAATCTCAGTTGCTCTGAAGTGAGTGAGGTTGTGTTTTGTGTGCTCTGTGCTCAGACTCTGACAGATCCTGAGGATATCTGCATGTCGGACATCGATCTCCAGCCAACGGACCACCTGCCTGCCACTGTAAGAGTCACCAGTCGCCTCCAATGTGCCATGATGTCGATGTGCTGTTTGCAAAAGCTTTCCCCTTTGACCTCTTGTGGCGCCCTGGTGTATAACGGTGCCTTCCATTATGAATCAGAAGTCAGTTTTTCCATGTTAGACCTTCCTTGCTTTGATGTCAGTTCGCTTTTCCAAGTACATCAGTCAATCAAACCAAATCATCCACCCAAAACACTCCAACCTGGACACAAAGACAAAACCAGGGAGCCTCCAGCCAAAAACTGCTCAACTACCTTTTCAACAAGAAACTGTGACATAATGGAAAGGGTTCACATTTGTCGAACTGCTTCCATTTGTCCTTGGCCATTGTGTTCAATACAATTGGCAGTGCAGTTTCCAGTCATTTCCTGCCGCTCTTCAGGCAACACGATTGCATGTATGTACACAAAAGAAGAGGTCAAAAGTCTTGCTTCTTTTGATTGTTGCCTTCTGTCAAAGTTAATTAGTTATTAAATCTATTTACTGGAAGCAAAAGGACTTGATAACCTTTTTTAAAAGCTAAACAGAACAAAGAACAATAGATTGACTGGCTGAAACATTGGATTCATCTACAGCGTTCACATACATTCTCTAAGTAATGTGAACAAACATCTTGTAAACATAATATGAATATTTAGCCAACTCCGTTTATGAAATGTCAGAATGCAAATTAATCAATTGATCATTCTCTTCCTCCTTTCGATCAGCCAGTTTATTGATCTGACTCCAGATTGGCTCTGTAATCATTAAACTAGTGTTGAATAAACCCAGTAAAAGCAGCAGAGAAGATGAATTGAGTTCAGTCAGTGCAGTTGGAGTGCAGGGTCATCGCTCGCCACAGATCAAATAGGTGATGTAGTACAACTCCACTCGGGACCACGGGAGCAGGGACCACATCATTCATCATCAATCTGTCCGATCAATGCCTTTGATCAGCACCTCAGTAGTCTGCTGGCAGGTCAAGAGGCGTACTGATCCAGATGAGAGCCAGAGTTAAAATGCTCCACTGACCCTCCCGACCCCTGACCCCTTCACGCCTACCCAAGTTTCCAAAAATCACAACAGAAGCATGTCTCCAGTCTACTTGGCCCGCTGCAGGGATTCAAGAAAGTCTAAAACTTGTTTTTTAGTACTGAAGGGAAATAAACAGACCCAACATTACATTTTTTCGCTGTTTTCAAGATAATTCAGTCCATTTTAAAGGTAATACTGACAAAATAAGTGATTCTCTCTGTCTCTCTCTTGTTCTTTGTGCTAACACAGTTGGATGGTGTTGCGGAGGAGTTAGGGTCAAGGGCGACGCCCTCAATCATTGTCACCTCCATCTCCAGCCCTTCCATCACGCACAGTCCCCCAGGTTACCAAGGCAACCAGAAAATGACCAAGTCGTCCAGTCCGGTCTCTCATCTTAAAGCAACAGATTCGCCTTAAAAACAAAGTGTGAGACGTCCGTTTGTGTCCATGTTGTTTTTATTCTGCTTTAGTTGCACACACGACTAAAACAGGAGTCAAGGGTTTGTTTTTTCCATTTCTGGTAATATGAAGTGTGTGTGCGTGTATGGCGTGTGTATCTCAATTTTCGTCTTTGAGTGTTAAGGCCATAAAGCACTGTTCACATGCTGGACTTGCAGTGAACACTGTGTGTGTGTGTGTGTGTGTGTGTGTGTGTGTGTGTGTGTGTGTGTGTGTGTGTGTGTGTGTGTGTGTGTGTGTGTTTCTGACTGTGTACACACACACACATACACCTGTACTTCGTATTCCTCTGGATGCCATACACACAAGTACACAACAACAACCTCTAACTTACCCACACGGGTATTTATATTAATGTGTCTTGAAAGTCTTACAGTGATTATGTGTATTTGCTACTATAATTTCAATTCTATTGCATGATATTCTCTTGTGCTCATATTTCATACGCTTTGATTTGTTTAGACCTTCCCACTCTTAGGACCCCTAAGACAAAGATATCTCAATAAGATGGATGGATTTTGTCGTTGATAGATTTGTTAGATGTTCAGGTTTACCGTTTGTTAAACTGTGGGGTTGATTCACACGTTAAGCTGCAGATTCCATGGTTTCACCGCCTATTGTCACTTTAATGTCACATTCCCAAAGCTTCTTCTCTGCAAACCTCAGACTCTGATTGTAACCAATGAATACACTTTTAAAAATCTGCAGTTGTCCTCCAGTATGCATCAATGAATGTACAAATTGAGACATGATGAATATATGTATTGAGATGTTACGGCGAGGAGTTTTGCAAAATACAATATATCAGGTATTAAATATATGTTCCGTTTTGATGAAGTGATGTTGACTTTGTAATGGATGTACAAAATGTTTTGTCTTGTTTTTATTTATTTTTCTAAATAAAATGGTGCTACACTCTGTGAGTCCTTGTTGTTGTTTCTCGCTCTCTGTCAATGACATCATACATATTTTATTGTTGGCCCGGAATAACTAATAATGATTTTTCTTTGATCATTTATTGTCAGCTGGAGGCCTAATGTCCTAAATCTGTTTTCCCTCGGTGTGCACGGTAGTGTTGCGGCAAATTTTGTGTCTCAAAGCATTACATTAGATTACAGCAACTCTTTATTTTATCCCTTTTCTGAAACAGTTATTCTGTCAGTTGTTGATCCTGGATGTCTTCTCCTGTTTAAGCCGCTACTGTGGCAATATTGTCAAGTCGTGATCAACTACTGTCAGGAATTTTCTATAAACGGATGTCATGACGGATCAGATCACTGCACCCAAATCAAGAAAAATGACAAACTGATTCAGACTCAAATGTCAAGTCGTCCTTCACACTCGCCCTGTCACCGACAAATAACGCCTCCTCAAAAATAGCAGATATTGTCATGGTGATTGTAAGCTTTGTTGTCCCGTCAAGCACCGGTTTGTCCTTGAATGAACCGGATTGAACTGGAAGGCATTCATCTGTCTCTTCACTGCTCAACTGGTTTTTCTATATGAGCCGTTTGCGATGGATGGTATTTGCTGCACACCTGCATACACTTTAAATTAATCCATCATGTACTAAGGTTTGTTTCCCTGCATTCACTGGAACACTCTGATGGCACTGGAACAGCTGTACTGTATGTGCACAGATATGAGAGATTCTGTGCTGTTTGGCCTGCAGAGCTATGACCCACCTCTAGAGGGCAGTGAGGGCCCTGGTGGTACATGAGTGGAGACACCTTTATTTACATATATATATATATTTACTGTAAGTGATCACAGATACAGTCTATGACCAGACTGAGGGAAGGCCTAGTTATGTTTTTATCAATAGATGCGTTCCACCATTCACAGATGTGTCAAGATATGACTGGAGAGTGCCGCAAAGTTTGAAAATGTATTGTATTCATATATATTTCAGTTTCCATTTGATTTCACTGCTCATCACACACACACACACACACACACACACACACACACACACACACACACACACACACACACACACACACACACACACACACACACACACACACACACACACACACACACACACACACACACACACACACACACACACACCATGGTTAATCTGTTGTTTCCTTCCTGGGCATGAGAGTCAGAGAGGGAGAACGAGAGAGAGATAAAGGAGGGAAAAAAATCACTTGTGAATGACATCAACACAGAGGGGCTGCTTCAGGATAACAGGGTGCGAGCAGAAAGAAGTGACAGCAGAGAGAGAGAGGGAGAGAGAGAGAGAGAGAATGTGTTGCAGTAAGAGGGGTCTATATTGGCGATGTGAATCGGCAGTGAGGCATTCTGGGGCCTCGTGTTACAGGCCTAATAAGGGCCCAGGCCCCTGTGTCTCCTGCTGGCCTCTGCTATTCTTAGGCTGTGTGTCCCTCACCCTCAGCAACCTTACAGGCAAGAAACATCCCTTCCTCTAATTAACAGTAACATTTAACTCTTTGTGTGGGTTCATTTTATGTTGGTGGATATGAGTTTGGGGAGGTTTTGACCGTCTTGGTGTTGAGAGTTTCTAATCTGTACCCACAGTTTGGTGTTTGCTATTGCTTAGCTCCTCGCTCCAATCTCTCTGCGAGTGTCTGTCCACGTGTCTGTGGGTGCCTGGATGTGTGTCCCTCTATTTGTGCATGTGTGTGCGCATGTGTGTGTGTGTGTGTGTGTCCACAGAGGTTACACAGCACCTGACCCACCCACTGACGCCACCACCCCTAGGTGTTTGTCCTGAGAGTTAGGAGCAGGCGGGGAGAACTGGAAGAGGAGCAAGGGCTGACAGAGGAGGAGCGACTACCACGGCATCGGCTGGGAAATTAGAGGATACCAAGGGACGACAGAGGACGAAGGGCGCGCTGTGAACAGGAAGAGAAGCACACACACCCAGGGAGGATCAGGAGGAGTGTTGACGTTTGGGCGACTAGCTAAAGATGACTTCGTACACAGTGACTCTGAGTGGCCCTGCACCATGGGGCTTCAGACTACAGGGGGGAAAGGACTTCAACATGCCACTCACCATCTCCAGGGTAAGACACACACACACACACACACACACATATGGCCTGCAATAGTAAAGATGTAGTGTGATGAGATAAACTGATGATGCAATGTCAGAAAACAACACGCAAAAGTTCACCAACTACAAACCCACAGCAAAAGGTTGTGCAACACAAAGTAAAATGTAACTTAATTCACTGATGCAAGCAAATACTTCCAAAGATGTAAACATTCCTCAAGTTTATGGAAAAGGCTTAAAGATCTAAAGGTTTGCATGTACAGTTGTAATTAACAGAGAATATCTGCAGACCTGAATCGACTTTTGTAACGCTAAACAATTTCCAGCTCCATTATAGAAAAAAGTTTAAAAATAAGTCAGGAATGTTCAATTAAACAGTTACATGATCGACTAAATCCAGATCCAACCCAGAAATAAGATACAGACATACAGAACATAGAGGCAATTTAGGTTAAATAACTCAGGAGCCATTTTGAGTTTTGGTTTTCATTAAATTAAGATTTTATTTGCAGCTTGAGGAGCGGCAGTTAAAGGATTTTATATTATTTATTTATTTATTTTGGAGCCAGGAATTTTTTGTACTTTCAAAATAAATCATAACAGTTTTTTCTTTTTTTTTCCCAGCAGAGATTTATCTTATTTGCCATAATCAAGAATCCATTATGACATCATTCACTGTCCAGCTGTGACTGACTACATAATCATAATTTCTATAAAACAACCTGTTTATCTTTGTTTTATGATCATTGTTCGTTGTATAAAATGACAGAAAGAATTATATGCAACATAATCCGACAGGACTAGAACTCATCACAGGTTTACGCCTCTAATTCCCAGAAGTTTGATCTTTATCACCTGTCACTGCTTGGATTTCAGTTTTTCTCGTCCCTGTGGCATTCTGGATATGTTAAAACTGTGTGTGTGTGTGCATGTGTGTGTGTGTTTATGTGTACGGGTGTGTTTATGCGAGTGGCAGTTATGTAACGCTGCCGTCCGTGTTGCTGACATGTGGGCTCAGCTGTAATCTCTGGAGAGGTTTCAGGAGAACAGCGGCGGTGGAAAGACTGAAATAGGTTTCATTAGAACCGAAGTGCCGCTGACTTGGTTCGATTCTCCTCCTGGAAAATGACTTTCCGGGAGGGAAAAAAAGGGGCCAGTTGGAATAAATCTGATATGAACTTCATGCTCAGATGCCTCCTGTCCAAAGGTAACAGGTCACCTCGTTAGGCCTGATCGCTCATTACCAGCTCCTCTACCCTCCACTTAAATTCTTCAAAGAAACTCTATTTTAAGACATTCTATACACCTTTGCTTGATTATCAGATTTCCATGCACGTTGTTTCTCCTTTAGTTATGATTTTATTCTGTTTTCATTCTTAGCTTTGGCTGCTTATTTGAATGAGATAACACAACATATTACACACAGACGTTTCCCCACTGTGCAGCAGAATTCTACGGCACGAGCTAAAAATATCATCCTCACATTTCTTTGTATTGATTTTCATTACTTTCCATTTTCAAACACAAATGCGGAGATTCTTGAGTAATGTCAAGATTCACTGTTGGAGCAAATCCTTGGAATTAATCAAGCAAGTACGAACAAACAGAAAATAAACCCAGTAAAAGCCTTTGAAAGCCTTCTTAATGCAGTTTCTACCCCTCTCTCTCTCCCTCTCTCTCTCTCTCCACCTGGCAGGACTGCTCGTGTATTTACAGCACTTCCTTTAAATAGCGTTGCAGGAGGAGAGGTAGATGGAGAGAGAGAGGGGAAGGGGGTGGGGGGGGTGGGGGCTGGAGGGAGGCGGAGGAAAGAGGCGAAAAGAGGGAAGCAAACAGCAGCTTGTGTTTCCTTTAGTAAGCTTGATTGCCCCGTTTGGGTTTCAGCCTCAGAGATGATGCTAAAAGTGAGATACAGCGTCATTGTGGAGGGACGTATGAAGGACAGAATCCTCCAATCCAGCAGCCAATTATAACTTTACCACAATGGAAACACACTTTCTCACATGTATTTTTTAAAAATCACTGCATAGGAAATCTAACTCCAACAAGCATCTGCATTCAAATGTGCAGGAGTGGATCTTAATGTATGTTGTTGCGTGAAAAGGGGAAGAATGAAGGAAGGGTAGAAGGAAGCAGGATCGGCGGCTATAGAGACGGAAATAAAGGAAAGGAGTGGAACGTCGGAGGAAGAAATGCACCGAGAAGGAAGTAGGAAGAGAGCAGGAAGAGGGAAGAAGTGGAGGAGAAAGGAGAAAATGGAAGAAATAGAAAAGAGAAGGAAGGAAAGAATGAAATGGGACGTGTAGAAACGTAGAAACGTGGCCGTGTGCTGTCGGCTGAGACGAGACTGATGAGGCGATTAGAAGTGAGCACCTGAGTGAAGCATTGCGGGTAATCCTCCTGGCATTTACTGAGTTCATCCCCAGCTGCTCAGCCGCCGTTCCTATGTCATGACTGATGGGGTCGGCGAAAGGCCCGACGTCCCACATCGTCATCCACTGCGGAGTCAGGACACGCACGAGCTCGGAGGGTCCTGATCTGGTACTTAAACCTAAAGCCGGGACACTTTTGATGCGCGCTGGCAGACACTGTATCACAGGATCACTGTCACCTCTGACAGGTTCCCATAAAACACCGCGGCCTGACATGAGCTCGCCGCTACACTTTGACCCGACGCCGCCGCCGCAGCTTGGATTTCGACCGGCTTTTGCCATGAACTAAGAAAGGAAACAGGAATGAGGACGGGATGGATTCCTCGCATCTCGTTAGCCAAGCAAATATTAGAGCAAAGTGCCAAACTGTTTTGTTTCTTTGAACTCTCGAAACACTTAAATTCACTTTAAGGAGAGACGAGAGCGGCTCAGTTAGAACAACACGCTTCATTCCATCACCAGAGCGGCTTTATTAACCTCTAATTAAGTGAACATCTGGCTTCTGATTGGCTGTCTGCAGTGTGGAGGAGAGACGTGTCATGTTTATTCAATGCAGCTGATTGACATACGCGATACTGACAAAAAAAAGTGTGAGTGTGTGTGCACGTGCATGTGTTTTGTGTGTGATTATATTGTGGCAGAGATGTGCAGAAATAGATTTTGTTTCCTGATAGCCCCACGCTTTTAGCCACACTGCTGGTCTCTCTCTCTCTCTCTCTCTCTCTCTCTCACACACACTCACACACTCACACACACACACACACACACACACACACACACACAGGTGTAAGCATTCACAATAGGAAGCAAAAGGGTTGACAGGATGTACAAGGACATGAATCAGCTCAATGAATGCTCAAAAGCATCACAGAAAGGTAAAGAATGTAGTATTAAGAAAACCACATAAAAATAATACGGACTATAACACACAAATAATTCCCAATGTATGTAAAAGTAAATTAGTAGCACAGTGAAATATGTAAATAGAGGGAGAGAGAAAGAGTAGTCCAGTATGAATGTCAGTAGCAGGTGTCTGAAAGGGGTGTGGCATGTGTGTGTGTGTCTCAGCAGGGTCAATCACAGTGAAGCAGCCGCAGGCATCAACAGCGCTGCTTATTTTTAACTCTTTAACGAGTCGTCTGTAAGTTTAGCCCGGAGCTGCGTCGGCCCCGCAGACTCGCTCATACTGTAACTGTGCAGTTTAACCGCTCCGGTCTGTATGTGGCACCGGCTCAAATCTGGATATCGTGACCTGCTGAGATCACTCTGAATTATCAGGATGTTTCAGTCATAAAGCTCATTTGGAAAGCAGCAAATAGAAAATGTAAAAAGCATCCATGATTGGGAATAGAGCACATTGTGACTGTGTGAGACTTACAGCGTGACTTTTAAATAGAAACGACGACTTGGCCCCACATCCTCCTCATCCTCCTCTTCCTCCTCAGTCAGTCAGTATTAAGCCGTGTTCTTGTGTTCTGCGCCTGTGAAAGATGCACAACATTAGCCTTTGCATCAGAAATGAGATTCTGCTGGCGGCGCCCTCTGTTAATAGAACTCCTGTGACATTTCCACTCATTTACGTCTCCGTCGGCATTATTTGCTGCCGCCTAGATTGATTGGAGGCCAAGATAAAGCGTGGTTCTGCTCTGCCGCTCGGGCCTGATGTAGATATTTTACCGCGGCCCTCACGTGCAGCGCGGAAAGGATTAATTTATTTCCCTCCATCAGCTTTTGCTCGATACCTCTGAGGTTTGATTCATGGGGATTATTTACTGAGCCGCTGCCCTTACACAACAAACAGCCAGATGGAGCGCAAAGTCACGTGGATGGACTAAAACATACAGAAGTGACTTTAATTAAATTTCCCCTGATCTGACTCGAAGCTCTTGTTTTCTGATTTGCAGCCGTTCTCCTCATGTTCGCGTCACAATAGAAACACACAATGCACCGATAAACAGAGAGACGGATGATTGCTCAAACCTTTTGGAATGATTGAGAGCCACAAAACATGGACTAAAGTTGCAGTTAAACCTTTTATAGCCTGTATGTCTGACTAGGTTGCCAAAGGAAAATACTGGTTATTCTAGCAATAACAAACACTTTAAGATGGAAACAATGCATTTTAATTCCTTCCTTCCCCCTTTTTGTTTATCTCTGCCTTCATGGCGCTCCTAGTAAACTCACACTTCCCGGTTCAGAGCTGGAATAAGCAACAAACCCGGTGGAAACAAGTTTTTTTTATGACTTGCGAATGTAATCAGCATAGATGCCATTTGTTTGCTACATGCATCAATCTTTTATTATGTTTATTTATTCAACGCCACAAGAGTAAATGTGTTGTTTCCGACAGCAAATGAATGCAGTGAGTTCATACATTAAAAAGTGCAGATGCATGATAGTTCCTATGCTTTAGAACACCAACAAGTGTGTTAGTGTTGTTTAAAGGTTTGTGTGTGTCTCTGAGGGAATCTGTGTCAGTGGCTGTAGTGTGACCTCCTCTGTTGACCCCCCCTATAGATAACTCCAGGGAGCAAGGCGGCGGGCGGCAGCCTGGCCATGGGCGACATCATCTCAGCCATTGAAGGGGTCAGCACTGACGGGATGACACACATGGAGGCCCAGAACAAGATCAAGTGTGCCAGCAGCAAGCTGAGTCTCTGCATGATCAAGTAAACAACCCGTGCACCAAACACACCACTGCAAACTAAAGTGACCTGACTGATGCATCTTTAAGGTATCTGTGGTTTTTTAATCTTAAAGGTCTAGACGTGCACCAGTTCCCACAGGAACTCCAAGAATGGATTCCCCCATGCCCGTCATCCCCCACCAGAAGGTATGAACACACACTGCCACCAAGTAATGCAGCCAGCTACCTTAACAAATACACACGATACACAAAAACACACACACCATATCATCTATTCAGCTGTATGTCCATGTCTCTGCATGCGTCTGTCACAGCATATGTTTTATGCTTTATTTTTGTCCTCAGTAAAAACATTTTACAAGCGCAGGCAGTATTTTGCTGCCCTCTAGTGAAAAATATTTCCACTGCAGCTGTCAGAATTCTGACACAGGGGTCATCAACCAAAGGTTGAAAAGAAGAGAAGCTTCTACCTCCCTCTCAGTGTGACTCCCTGTCTGTCTTAACCCCTAAGGAGAACTTAACAGAAAAAGAGAATCTTTTCGGAGACGAAATAGAAATGGAGCAGCCGGTGTCCGATGGTACTGGCCTTGGTGATAGGGCCTGCAAAAAGAATCTCTTCCCGGTACCCGAAAAAGAAATCCAGCTGCCGGCCCCTTCAACCTTTCCCTCCACACCCGACAAGCCCCCTGCTTCCGACAAGCCGGCTGCAGTATCTCCACCTGGCCAGCGGGGCCAATACAACTCCCCCATCGGCCTGTACTCCCCCGAAACTCTCTTGGAGATGAGGCAGATGCAGGGCAAGTTAGCAGAGGGGGCGGCGGCTCTCGGTGGAATCGCGTCACTGGGGTAGGTAACACTTCTGTAACGCAGCGATTCCAACCCGACCCCAGGCTAACCCACCGACCACACCTAACAGGAAGAGAACCAACAGTGACAACACAAAGCATCGCACCCTGGAGTTCAAGTGTTGACCTCTCACACCAGCCTGCACTTTCCCTCTTTAACCTCACATTATCCAGAGTGTGATTAAAAAAAAAAAGATACTCAGAACTTTCCATCTTTATACCCAGGGGTGGACTATATCTGGAGATTACACACAAACATACCTGGCCTGTCTCCAGGTAACAGAATAGCTGTGATCGGACTACAGGGTTATTTGAGGCTCTTAACTAAAGGTAGTGACACTTTGATAAAGGGCGAGTGGCCTCAGTGCCCCTTTCGGACATCTCCCTTGTGAACTCCTCCGAAACCATCTCGTCTCCTGAAGCCCCATCGCCTACAGAATAAAATGAGGTCGAGGCAAGTTCATGTGAAATAGTACACAATGAGACTGGAGAGAAAGGCAAACTGTGTGTGAATACTTTGTTCAACTCATCCATGTTTTTGTCAATGCCGCAGCAACAACAACAATCAACTCCAACCTGAGCCCTGAGAGCTGCAGCCTGCTAATGAATCCAGTCTGAAAAGTGTCTTCAATGTGATGAGGCAATAGCTTACATTCAGTACCTCCGCCAAGGAAGATAATCAATAAGAGACCTCTGCAGTATATTGCAGTGGAGGCCACACGGGTGAGGCGAGGCTTGATAGTTGTGCAGGAGTTAGTGCGAGTGTAGAGGTTGATCAAGGCCGTAATCTGCCCGGGCCCTTAAATATTAAGTCCAAGTATCAATCTCTGCTAATGCATTTCCCCTCTGGAGCCGGGCAGCTTCAGAGTAACCAAGCCAACGGTAAGTCAAATGGGGGAAAACGTGTTAGGGAACGTGATGCAAGCAGGCAGCGGGACGATGACGGCGGTATCGTCAGCCACCCGCTTACTCTGAGCATGGGGGCCGCTCTGATTCCACTGGCCCACACACACACATGCACATACAGGAGAGCAGCTGTCGACATGGCCATGGAATGTTCCTCTCCGGTTACGCGCCATCATCCTGAATCCCACGGATGCCCCCATGCCAAACCTGAGATAGGGTCTCTGTGTCGGTATGCGAGCGGCACAAAGATGTTCAGTATGTGCGCCGAGGGTGGCCAATCACGTTCCGCTTTACCTACTGTACCCAGTTACATATGGCAGCGTACCTCACACACACAGCAGGGTTTGGAGATTTGCAAGGTTGAAAGATTTGGTATTGAAGGTATTGAACAGCCTGTCCTCTCAAACTGTAGCTTTGGCATAACTGTGTGTGCGTATATGTGTATGTGCGTATATATGTATGTGCGTGTGTGTGTGTGTGTGCTCAATGGCTGTCCTGTGCTATATGCGTCACCAAACAAACCCCCCCCCCCCTCAGCGTGTCATGTGTTTGAAGCACTCCTGCTCTTGTCAGTCAGTCCCAAATGATGCAAATATCCTGGTGATGAGATGTGGCTGCTATTCTGACCTGTCGATAGGATTACAGCGTAGCACTGTCTGCTGAATACTTTCCTACAGACACACACACACTGCCATTGTTCTCTCCAGAATAACTCCAGCGATTACACTCTTTTTCCTCCTGTCTCTCTATCTCCGTCTGTCTGTTCGTGCGTCTGATGTGTTACAGGTTATCCCAAACACAGCTGCAAAGTCAGTACCATCGCATTATCAGTACTTATGCATGGCTGAGAGAGAGAGAGAGCGAGAGAGCGAAAGAGAGAAAGAGAGAGAGAGCATTTGCGTTTGAATTCTCTGGTCATTTTGCATTGAAGTGAGGTCTTGCCCTGGATGGATTCGTGCGCATGTGGTTGAACTAAA
The DNA here is from genome assembly GCF_046128005.1 of Genypterus blacodes. Lineage (NCBI taxonomy): Eukaryota > Metazoa > Chordata > Actinopteri > Ophidiiformes > Ophidiidae > Genypterus > Genypterus blacodes. The sequence continues at coordinate 50,125 of NW_027466839.1, forward strand.
GCCGCTTTAGTTCATAAGTGCTTTATTGTAATCTTAACAACGTACTTGATGTACGTACGGCAAAAATAACTCATTTGTTGTTCCATATGTGGTCCCCAGAAGTGGAAAGTAAAAGTGCCATCTGCTTAAGTACTTTACGTATTAGAGGCTCCTCCAGTTTAAACATTTATCTGATGTTAGTTACTTTAAAGACTAGACTATTTATAAATGTCTATTTATAAATAAAGACTTTTTTTTATGTTTAAACTGAAAATCTTGTGTGTAATGAAATAGGAAATTACAATGGTAACAGCTAGATCATTTTCAAAATGAAATACACAAAAAAATTTCCTTTAACCTTTAATATATAATAAATATTTTACTTAAACCTTTTTTTAATTACTTTTATTTCAGTAAAGGTTTTGTTTGTTTTCCACCTCTGCTGGTCTCTTTTCATGGATGAGTTTATACTGCGTTATTTGTGTACATTAGTGCATGGGGCCTTGGCAAACGTGTGCGTCATGCATACAACAGCAGCAAGAGTGTGTATCATGTTTTAATTGTGTGTACCCCTGCGTGCCGTGCAAGTGCTGCAGTACAATGGATGTCAGTGGCGAAGCTGTTGGCCCTGAGGAACAGTGGGTGTGGACGTGCTCTGTAGTTGCTTGTACAGCAATACAGCAGCACCATCTATCTGTCAGTCGCAGTACTTCACGATGACCCGGTTTCCTCCCCTAACTTTGGTGTTTTCTCTCCTTCTTCACCTGCTTGCCTAAACTGCTCACATTCCCAAATGCTCGCTCCCTCCCCCCCCGCATGCCTCTTGACCCCCTCACCCCGACTCACTGACCCCCCCCGACCCTTCAACCTGACACTAACAGTGTGGCGTACATCCCCAGCTTCAACCCCATAGCGCTGAAAGACTCGGCCTTGTCCACCCACAAGCCCATCGAGGTGAGGGGACCGGGTGGGAAGGCCACCATCGTTCACGCCCAGTACAACACGCCAATCAGCATGTACTCACAAGACGCCATCATGGACGCCATCGCCGGCCAGTCACAGGCCAAGGGACACGAAGGGTGAGCCCACACACACATACTAACCCCTCCCTCACTCCTGCACTTCCTCTAGCCACACACTATCCACAAAGACTGGTGGAACCCAGCTGGAGAACCACACTCTGACAAAATGCCGTGTACGTTCAGATTTAGACGTAGGGAGCATTAACAAGAAGCTTTTCAACGTGTAAGCCTACCTGCATACAGTGGATATAAGAAGCCTACAAACCAATAGAGGTGATTGGGTTTTTGAGCTGTGAAGCCTGGAATTAAAGTCATGTCAGACATTTTCCTAACTTTAAAGTGACTCGGCAATTCACAAAATTCAAGTACTTATAAGAAGTTTACACGTCTGGACTTTCCAATTAAAACAAATGACGACAAATAAAAGTTCACGTTCTAGCAAAGTGTGAGGTGTTCTCCTCTGCAGCACCGTCCCCAGGCTGAGCAAAGTGCTGTCTCTGCTTTGGTCAGTTCCAAACAATCGATATTGCATTTCACAATCCAAAACGTGTTCCAGATAAGGATGACTCATGCACAGAAGGACCACAACAAAGGGGTTTTGCTTCACGTGGGTCCTGTCTGGTCCGGTGTCTTTTCCCTCCTCTACCACCATAGTGCCTCTGATATTTTAGCGATCATTCCTTTAGAAGCTAGGAGCCAAAGTATCACTAAAGGAAGTACAGGGAAAGGTCAAAGGTGGACCAATGTCTGAGATTGCCTTGACTTCAGACTTTCCAACACAAACTCCCGCAGTTTCAGCGTGCAGACTTTTAATATCCACTGTGCTCTCTGATGTCTCCTGTATGTCCCGGGCTTCTCCTTGTTGTCCGTGTCCGTGCCTCCACCCTGTTTGCCCCTTCACTCCCCTCTCCTCTGCTCATTTCATCTGCAAACCAACCGCACCCGTGCCGTCCTCCACCATCACTCCCCATCACTCCCATCCTGGTCGTGACCTCAGTGAGGAGGCGGGCTCCCCCCTGGCGTAAGTACAGCAGTGCTCCTCTTCCACCCAGCCTCTCCATGTGCGCGTGTCTCCTAGTGTGAGGCGGCTCGCGTGTCTCCTTCGTCTCATGACTTGATAACAGCTTGTGCATCTCTCCGTGTGTCTCTTAAACGGTTTGGACAAACTCACTTACCGTGAGGCCATGATGAACTCTGTTCATGTGCGGTTGTATCTGGAAGTACTGAAGTATCTGGAATACTTCGAGGTACTTTGACCAAAGTGTGCAAGTATAAGACATTTGAAAGGGTTCAGGTCCTTGACTCAACAGTGGCAGTTCCCTGTATGCATGGTTTTGGTGATTTATATTAAAATGTGGCTGAGAAGTGATGTTTTTAGACACGTGGGTTGCATGTAACTTTCAGGAGCTGTTTCAACATGCATCCGATCCTTTTCCAGAGTGAAATATGGTCACGCCGAAAAAGTTGTTGAACCAGCAGTTACATGTAACCTAGATCTAAAAACTTTCAGCCAAATATAGCCCACACCTACACATCTCTCCACCTGCGCACCAGGTCACTGGGTGCTCATCCGCACCTCAAAGACCTGATGGGATGGAAAAGCATGGGAATGTTCTGAGTATCCAAATCTAAGGTGCCTTTGACTTCAGTTCGATCAGTATTGACTCACTTTCTTGCCGTAAGAGCACTATCCAGTCCCGTTGCTTTGGCGACTCACACCCGAATGTACACTACAAGCTCCTTTAATATGAAAATTATGGGGCAGGACAAACAAAACATGCAATGATCACATGGTCCGTACATAAAGGAACAAAATGTAATACTTGACTGCTCCGTGATACCATTAATAAGAGAATTTGCCTTTTTTATAAAATGACCACCCTCTTACGTTTCACAATCTTATTGCACAAAATCATTTAAACAATCAGTACTGCCAGTATATATTTGTATTCGTTATTCACCTATTTATACTCCTAATTCTATTCTCATTGTCTCATTTATCTATTTACCTGGTACAAAAAACAAAACAAAACATAATTAATAGATAAAAGAATTTACTAATTATTTTATTGTATATTCCTATACTTCTATAGTACATGCATGTCTCACTGTTGTTTGTGCCCCCCTCCCACTATAAACCCATTACCATCTGGTCAGTTCCTACATGTTGGGCCTTTAGAGACGTGCTGTCCACTCACCGCTCTAACACTGCCGTCTGTCCCGCAGTGCTCTGCCTGTTAAGGACCCAGTGGTCGACTGTGCGTCTCCAGTGTACCAGGCGGTGATCAGGCCAAACGAGACGCCCCTGGATATGGCTGAATGGGCTCGCCGTGCTGCCAACCTGCAGTCCAAGAGCTTCAGGGTCCTGGCCCACATCACTGGCACTGAATACAGTCAGTGCTCCTCCTTCCTCCTTCTCTCTTCATCCTCTCGGTACATTTAGCATCTGGGGTACGCGGCCATCTCCGTTCATTTTGTCTATTTCTCTCCACTGCAGTGCAAGACCCAGACGAGGAGGCCCTGCAGAGGTCAAGGTAAGAGGAAAACTAGGAAAATTAGGAACAACTTTTTAAATAAAAACACTGATATGTATGCTGTTGAATTATTTTATGAGTATAATAACCACAGGGTGCTTTTATTTATATATTTTGGATACTTGAACACAATTTAATGCTTGACTTTACCTTGAGCAGACATTGAAATGCAGGGTCATTACTAATTTCAATCAGTTGAGGGAGGGAAGGAAGGAGGGAGGGAGGGAGGGAGGGAGGGAGAGCGAGAGCAGTGGAGAGAGAGAGAGGCTACATGCTTTGAATACAGGATTCAACTGTATCAAATCTTAACGTATCAAATCTTTTCCTTCACCTTTCCCACCTTCAGAGAGAAGTTTGAGTCAGAGGTCAAGGGGCCTCGCTTCGCCAAGCTGAAGAATTGGCACAATGGACTGTCTGCACAGATCCTCAACGTCCAGGAGTAAAGAGGAGCTAGATGAGACAAAAAGAGAGAGAGAAAAAGAGAGAGGGAGAGAGAGAACACGTCAGGGAGGACATGGACAAAGCACACGAGTAAAGAGGGAGAGGATAAATTATGGAAGAAGGGGAGGAGGAGGAGGAAACTCCTCAGGAATGTGAGATAGTGTTGTAGTTTAGATGAGTAGAATGTGCAATATTAACTGTTGAGTGAGAATGCTCTCTGTTCATACGCTCTATTACCTGTCTCATGTATCTAATGTACGTCTGCTGCTAAGACCTGATCCCGCATTTGGGTTTTCCTTTCGTTTCCTGTTCGTTTGCGTTCTGTGTCTCTTAAACTAAAGGGAAATTGTACAAAAAAGTATTGTAGTGAAAATGTCAAACTGATGATGTAACTTTTACTCCCCTATTCATACACAGCATATACACAAACGTATGTATTTTGACACACAGCATGTTTGTGAAGAGACACACAAGGACATGTAAACACATTAAGATTTACCTTCATGCACAAATAGTGTTTGTACAAATGCACTCAAACAATGTACTGATATCAATGTGAATAAATGTTTTCTTAAAGTCCCACCGCAGCCTTCAGACTTTGTATTGACAACATACTGTATCTGTTCTCACTCTCAGTTCCACCATGTAGCCCTCTAGAATGTCAAAGTAATTTAGTATCTGCCTACAATGCAATGGCATACTGAATGTAATGTAATTGTTGTTATAATAGTAGTGTCATTATTTTTTTGACACCTGAATACAAGTCAATTTTTAGCTGAAAAGTGTGTCTCACCAAATGTGGACAATCTTCTTCTCCCTACAATATTCTAGTGTTGTATGAATATTTTGACAATATCAACAGTTGGATTGGTGATTAGATCATCCAACTGTCATATTGATCCATCCATCCCCTCTGATCCTCTTAAAACTATGAACCAACATAACCACATTAAAGCTTGATGTTTGATCCACTACATTTAGGACCAAACAGATCTATCCAATATGATGCGACTGATTAAATAGCAATCTGGATGGAGGCTGAATGGAAGCTCTTTCATTTCCAAAACGTGTAATAGCATTTTATTAAATGGAAGCCAAGTGTTGATTATTATAAGAATTATTTCATTTACTCCACTTACATCTTTGTGTCCAGGCCCAAATCTCATTTCTGCTGTAGCCTAGCTTGTAAAATGAACAGGTGTGTCGCTTGTGAATTGATTAGAGGCAGCACGAGGGGGGCGAGCTGCACGTGAGCGAGCGAACATGGGAAGGTTAGCGTGCATCCACTGAGCGCGTGCACAGAGCTCACGTAGAGACCGAGCGGCGCAGCCATATTGCTGCGTCATGATGCCATGTTTCTATAATGGCCACAAGAGGGGAGTGTGACACTTACAGTCAGCGACAAGATGTCACTGCAACGCCAAGAAAAACACCATTTCATGGCTCGAAGTGCTCTATAGCAGTTTGGGGGAGAATAATTTTATTTACGCACGTTTTACTTTGTTAAGAGACCAATAGCACTTTGAATAAAAAAAATATGAATCTTATTAAAAGAACTGCATTTTTATTTCTAACAAAACCAAACAGCATTAAATTCATTTATATAAAATAAAAAAATTCTTTGGCCATTTCAGAGTCGTTTATTAAAAATACGGTAATAAACTAAAATAAACGCCCTAAATTGTAGAAACAGCAGAAAATTAAGATGCGTTTCCATTAAGTGTAGAACTTTGGGATTTTCATGCTTTCAGGTCAGTACAGGATTACACGCTCCTCTACACTAAAAGACATTTTAGGATCAGTTTTCCTTTCCTTTCTTACATAAATTGCATGATTTAGCAAATGCAAGGCTTTTATGATTTAACTATGTATTCATCTGTAAAGTAACCATCAGATACATGAATTTGGTCTAAAAAGCACAACATTCCTCACTGAACTGTAAAATTATAAAGTAATACTCGTGGATTAATGGGAATATTCAGGTAAAGTTCTTGTTTCTTTGAGGAAAATTGCTTAGATTAAAAAGTTAACACTCCACAGTTGGGACAGCATTGATATAACCGCTGATTTGTGGCGTGGGCACAGTTATGTCTCCATGCTTTCCACTATCCATTTGCTTAAAACTTAATACTATCATAACAATAAAAAAATATCATCATGTGTTTTAATATTAACATCAATATCTTACATCTTCATTATGATCGTGATCAAAGAGTCACTGTGGTGCTGAGTCAGCACTAAGGGGGGGTAGAGGGGGATCTTAGCTCTGAGTCATTCAGGTGAGGATGACAAAGCATTTTCTCTCCTTTTCGCAATAATGAAAATGGCTGCATGTCCTCCGTGTGTCTTTCATTCACTCCGTTTCCTCCCTGTCACACAAATTAATGTGTTGAGGAGATTACAGTTCATATCGCAGATGACAGAAAAATCCCCCCCCCCCATCTGCTGGATATGTAATTGTGCTTGTGTAAATATAGCACCAGAGCACGCTCTGCATCTGGAAAAGGTGCATGTGTGCATGTGCGTGTGTCGAGCAACATGCTAATCTAACATGCAAAGAGCTGGTCTGAAGATGCACTATGCGTGGTGGTGGTGGTTGCAGCATGACTTGAAAATGCTGCAGCATCCAGCAGTCTCGTTCTCTTCACCACATGCATATCGGCCTGCCACCCCCCACCCCCTTCTGCATCTCTCTCTCTCTCTCTCTCTCTCTCTCTCTCTCCCTAACCCTCTCCTTCTCTCTCGCCGTCGCTCTCCTCTCCGCTCTCAGTCTACGTGCTGTAGCCCTGCTGTTCAGTCCTCTCAGCCCTCTTGTTTTAGCACCAAGGGAGGAGGAGCCATCAGGCAGCACACTCACACTCACACACACACAGGCATATTCACATACATACACTCTGACATCTCTCATCATCTCCTCCAAACACTACGCTCTCTTACAATCACCGTTGGCACCAGCCAGCAAGCCAGGCCTGATCAGAGCAGGGGAGCACAGCTGTCTCATCGCCCAAGATGGATGTACTGATGAAGGGGTTCTCCATGGCCAAGGAGGGGGTGGTGGCCGCTGCTGAGAAGACCAAAGCCGGCATGGAGGAGGCTGCAGCCAAGACCAAGGAAGGGGTGATGTATGTAGGTATGTACATCATCTTGTAAGCGGAAGAAATAGATCCGCATTAAAGGTTGGTGGGGTTTTGTGGGCGATTGTACATGTATAATGTGTTGTGGATGTGTGTGAGTTTGCACAGCTGTGAGGTGGGGTCCCATTGGTGTCCATGTCTGGGACAGGAGAACAGACACACACGAAGAGAGGGGGGGGGGGGAGAGGAAGAGGAGGAGAAGGAGGAGGAAGGAAGGAGGGGTTGGTGAGGCGGGAGGCTGCTGCAGGACTGGCGCAGGACAGAATGGGGAGGGGGTAGGAGAGAGGTGGCAAAGGGGAGATTGGATGGCGAGGAAGGCAGTTTTGGTGACTCACTGGGTGTCACGGTGCCGTTTAGGGAAAAATTGAAGAGGAGAAAATTAGGAAAAAGAAAGAGGGGGAGTGGGGGGCTCTTAGGAGACACTGCAGGGTCCCGTGATCCCTCTGATGCGTTCAGAAGGACGTCCTGTGATGGACTCAACGCAGGGATGTAGGAAACATACGAATATCATATATTACACATCGACTCATTGGGGGTTTGAGCTCTGTTGGGAAAAAACAAAGAATATTCAAATATTTCTCTCTTTTTTTATCAGAACGGTGTCTGCACCCTTTTCCGACGCTGCTCGGTGTCTAAATGGGCCGAGCAGTGAATGCGTCACATCTCAAGGTTACCCTGCTTGGTGAGGAGTAGTAGGAGTGAAGTGGGTGGGGGTGGAGGTGTGTGTTCGGAGGGGCGGGGGGTGGGTGTGTGTGACAGAGGAGGAAGTTGGCATCGTCGTCTGCAGTGTGGAGACTCTGCGTCCGTCCCTGACTACAGATTGATGATGATGATGATAATGAGAAAATGTCTGTGTGTGCATCGTGAGTGTGAGGGGGTAGACAGACAGAGAGAGAGAGAGAGAGAGACAGACAGGTGGGCAGACAGGTAGACAAACAGACAGACAGGCGGGCAGACTGGGCAAGGACCACTTTGGCACTGCAGCAGTGTGCTCTCCCATCATCATCATCATCACCCTACCTCCAACCACCATCCCAGCCCAATGCGTGCATGTGTGTGTTCGTGCGAGAGTGTGTGCTTTGTAGCAGCATAGTGTGTGTTCTTGATGACTAACCACCTTCGTCCCACACAGCTTAATGAATATTTCACCCCCAACTCCCTAATGCCCCATCGAGGGGAAGGATACAGGGATGGAGGGATGGAGGGATGGAGAGGGGGGAGATAGTGTGAGGTAGATAGAAATAAAGCCAATAAAACAGAGGGGGAAGGATGAGTGACAAAGAGAGGGAGAGGAGGAGATGGGGATTATGCCAGGAGGGATTTGAGCTTCTCGTCTTGTGGCTCCTGCGTTAACACATGGACAAGGAGCTAGAGAGAGAGAAAGAGAGAGAGAGAGAGAGAGAGGGGCGGGTGACGCGGCGTGTTAGAGGGATGATGGAGGTGAAGGGAGGAGGCGGAAGGAGGGAGATGAGACGGACTACCAAATTAAATATGGATGCAGCAGAGAGCCCAGACTCCAGGCTGGAGTAAGGAGGGTTAAAAATAACCCGGAGCAGCAGGAAGAGGAAACCCAATTTGATAGAGACGCAAATGAATAGACAGAAAAAGACGGCGAAGGGGAGACAGACAGGAGAGAGGAGAGAGGAAGGGTTGTGGGTTGAGGGTTATGCTCGCTGGAGTGAAGAAGGTCGATAGGAATCATAAACGAATGTATCAGCCTGCAACGGGGTGCATACGTCAGCAAGACAGGAGCGTGCGTGTGTGTGTGTGCGTGTGTGTGTGTGTGTGTGTGTGTGTGTTTGTCCAGAGAGGACATTCACGCTTTATGGTCCAATAAAACACACCACAGTCCTTAAACGCAACCTGCCCCAAATTAGCCACAACCAGGCTGATGTTAGAGAGTTAGAGAGAATAAAGATGCACAAAAAAGGCACAGGCAATACAAACACTATCATATTCATCATATTAGGTCATCTAGTATAGAACACTGGAAATAAATCACACCATAGAGTCATTTTTGCACTGTAAATTGAATGAATGAATGAATGAATATGAGACTCACAATAGGTTCAATACACTTTGCTGGATATATTTGTGTGTCACGTTGACGTACATATATACTGTATATACACGACATCCAGTGAGGAGGAGGAGGAGGTGGTGGAGGAGGAGGAGGAGGTGGAGGATGAGGAGGTGGCGGCCGCATTCTATTGGCCGAGAGAGTAGGAAAGAAGCTGTGTCATTCAGTGTGTGTGTGTGCGTGAGAGAGTGTGAGAGAGAGAGCGAGAGAGAAAGAGAAAGAAAAAGAGAAAGAGAGAGAGAGAGAGAGAGAGAGAGAGAGAGAGAGAAAGAGAGAGAGAGAGAGTATCAGGGTGTACCGCATACCGTTCAGTACACGTGGCTCGGAGGGTGCGTCGTCCAGAGGAATGGAGGGATGATGGAGAGAGAGGGGGGGAGAGAGAGAGAGAGAGAGCGAGAGAGGGGGGGCGAGAGAGAGAGAGAGAGAGATGGCAGCATCTGTGTTTGTGCAGACGTATAGAGAAGAGACAACATACTCTACAGATTTTACTCTCAATTCTTCCTTATTTATCCATCCTTTATACCACCTCTCTCCCTCTCTCTCTCTCTCTCTCTCTCTCTTATCTCTCCATCCCCTCGCTCTTGCGGATTATGTAACCAGCGTTTAATCTGCTGGGGCTCGTACTGTAATGAGCACGTGCAGGCTGTGTGACAGAATAAAAGGCAGCAAAGAGCAGAAATTGTGCCGCCAGCATCAGAAAGCAGCAGATATAATTAGACCAAGCAGAAGGAAAAACAGTCACAGGCAAAAAGTAGGTCTTTGAATCTATTTTTAGAGCATTAACTGCTGAATTTACACTTTGAAGGTTGTCTCAGGCTCCATTATGGAAGCAAAGGAAACATTCTGTGCTGTGTTAGAAGCTTGGTGGTGCTTTAAAATGTAAGAATTGTATAGGAAGACAGTAAAATTGATTGAAAATGGGTCATAAACATTATAACAGTATAACATTATCACACTGATGTGAAAACCGTTACCTTTAAAGATTTAAATTCATAAGTAGGTCTCATAAATCAATCATGAATCCAAAATATTATTGCAAATATAATCAATTTTGGTGTATTTCTTGTATTCTATTTATGTTAGTCTTGTTTCTTGTTAGATAATAAACCATGACTCTTTTATTTCATGGAAACATCAAAAACACCAGACTTTACATAGAAGTGATTTTCTTTTGTCTCCTTTTACTATTAGGCACTAAGACAAAGGAGGGAGTTGTGTCATCAGTAAACACAGGTAAAACAAGCTCTGTGTGTGTGTGTGTGTGTGTGTGTGTGTGTCCAGAGTGTTTGTGTGTGTGTGTGTGTGTGTGTGTCCAGAGTGTGTGCTTGAGTTTGATGTTTATTCCTCGTCCTCTCTGTGCCACAGTGGCCAACAGGACCGTCGATCAGACCAACATTGTCGGAGACGCAGCAGTTGCCGGTGCTAACGAAGTGTCGCAGGCCTCCGTGGAAGGCGTGGAAAACATTGCCGCCTCGACCGGGATGGTGAGCCAGGTCGGTTACCACAGCAACGTTTGCTTACACAGATTTTATCTACTAGTCGTTTCACACTGGCGGCACCTCTGCACACCAGGAGAATCACCACAGCGTATCAATCTGGATTCAATATGTCCAGATGAAGTGCCTTTGAGCCAAACACTCCCAAACAACCCCTATCATCTCTCAGAGCCTCACCAAATCACACAGCTGTGAACTATGGGAGGCAGGCAGGTGCACAGGCTCCAAATCTTAAATTTATGTTAAATTTATGAAACAGCCTCTCTTGTGTTTACATAATTTGAACCCTTAAACATCTGTGTGAAACATGTATTGTTCTTTGTGCGTTTGCGTGTTACGTTGCTTCTGTCTGGTGTTGTTGTTGTTGTTGTGGCTCTCATCTTCTGTTGTTTATGTTGTTTGTGTTCCCCCCCGGTAGGAGGAGCCTGTATACGAGGTGCCTATTGGACAGGGCTGTGAGGGGTCATAGGTCATCTTGTGGGAGCGGGGTTGGGGTGAAGGAGTAACAGAGCGAGCATAATGCATGCTGCCACATACAGTGTAGAGCTGACGGCCCACACCAGCGAGTGAGCATGAGGGCAAACGTCCTAAACTCACATTCATAACTCAAAGATTTAACCCAAGGCTTGAAAAGTTGAATGTTGTAAAGTGTAAACTGAGTCTGAAACACATTAATAGCACATCAGCTTTTAACTTTAATTTCTGCTTTTGTCGTTTTCGACTGAGACAAAGAATCAAAACAGCCCAAACCTGTCTGGGAGGGAACTAATTAACATTCTAAATAAACGAAACCAATTGTTCAACACAGTTTACACTTAAACTTTCATTTCAGCCTTTCAAATATAAGCTGTCCTATTGCACTGTGATGCTTCTGGTGTATATGGCTAACATGGGCCACAAAACAGGATTTAGCCTCTGAAGTCCCGAACAATAGTACAGTTTTACCTCACACGCAACAGATGAGGTGATTCATGCAGCTGGAGAAGTTTAGAGAAGTGTGTTTACAGTATAATATTGAAGGATGATGCTCAGGCCAATGGGATTATGTCTGTTTAAATGGGATTAACAGGTCATCCTGATAGGTTGATTAGCTGGACGATGTTAGGACAGATATAAAAGTGAATTTTGATTCGGGTTCAGATGTTATTGACAAAATTTCACTGTGGTATGATTTCTATTTTTGCAGGAATAGTAGGAGTGTAAATCGTGAACTCATACTTAAAACAATTACACACTATTAATGTATTAATGGAATACAGTGGAGTACAGAAGTGTTTTAAGGAGGAATCTGCTTTAAGGGGGATTTATTCTGATTTGTTCAATTTGTCATTCAGATTTTAGATGATTAACAATTATTATATAGGAGATACAAAGAAATTCAAAATGGTGGAGTAGGCAAGGTGGTGGATAGACAGCGGTGTCTCTGAATCGGTGTCTCTTGGCTTTATTGACCAGAGAGATGCAGTAATCATTTTGATGGGCCTGGTTAATGGTATGAGGCCTCTGATTGCTGATTAGCTTGTCACAGCCAGACGGACTGGACCAATATCCCAAGCGGAAACGGTCCTGTGCACACAAGAGAAAGACAATTATTAATGTTTGGGACTTCAGGGCCTCTGTAAATTCCTGAGTAGGTCATATTATGTGAAGGCCTGGCTCTACATTCAGCCAAAACTACCACGGCCCCTCAAGATGCTCACTCAGGAGTGTGGTTCAGGCCACTGACACTAAAATCCCTCTAGTCCATTTCTAACGACGTCTCCATGCAGCATAAGTGGCACACAAGCTATCCGCCACATGTCTGACAGCACAGATCGGTCATGAAATGCATTCACGGCATGCGCCTAAATAGCTCAAGTGTTCCTGCTCGGCTCAGACAACAGCAATCCGGCGCACAGCGAAGGTTGTACTTGGCTGTTAGGGGCTGTAAACTTACACTAACACTCAACTAACTGGTACATGAAACATTGAGACGCCTTAAGCATGATGATCGATAAGAGTCAAGTGGACTCTGCGGCATGGTAATGTAACGGCTGAGAGCTGGGGAGAGGGAGAGGGAGGGGGAGGAGATGAAGCTAGCTGACCACCGGTGCTTGAGGCCCCCTAACCCCCCCCCCGCCATTACATCATCCTGTCATCTCAACATGGCCTCCTCTACACCTCTCTCATCTCTAATTCACTCCCACTCTCCTCTGTTCCCCCCAGGGCGAATATGGAGGAATGGAGCAGGGTGGCGAAGGAGGAGAGGTAAGGAAACGGACGGAAGGATGCTCGGAATAAAGTAGGATTTGGGTGGAATACCACTTTAATTCTTCTGATGTCAGAGATTTTGATTTAATACATTCCCATCGGGCATTTCTGTGTGGAACGCTGAGGTGAAAGGAAAAATGCTCTAGTGAAAACAAATTAAAACACTTTTATTTTTTGATAGAAGTATGGAAAATGTTGACGTCACATGCAACAATAGACTAATCATTGTTTTGAGGCAATAAGTGCAGTTATTTTGCTTTTGGAGCCTCAGTCTGATTAAATTAGTGTGAAAAGTGTGATCCGACAAAGTGCAGCTAAGAATAACATCTTGTCCATTTTCCTTCCTTCCTTCTCTCCAGGGGTACTAAAGCATCATCAGGACCTCTCCTCCCTGGCTCTCCGGTGGTCCCTCGCTCCCCCTCACCCCGCTGTACCCGACTCCGGATGTTCAACATATTTTTTTGTGACTTTACAGAACCAAATCAACTGAAACAGACTCTTCCAGATGTCGCCCCTCAGCATCCCCCTGATGCTGCCTCTTACCCACCCATCACCCCACCCCTCACCCCTTGTTCTTACCCTCTGCAGTCCTCTGCCACCCGTCCTTAACCCTTTCCTCCCTGAAACACACACAGCCTGTAGCTTTTCTTCCACTGCCCGTCCTCCCTCACATTCCCTCTGTGTGTTGGTGTTGTCACGATATTAACCCGAGTGTTGTTATCACCTTATAAAGAGACCTATACACACACACATACACACACACAAAAACACACACGCACACAAAGAGACACATGCTTGCAACACACACACACACACACACATACAGTACAAAAAAAATACCAACACAGACACACACACTGGGCAAATCATTACATCGGGGAATTTAGTGTTAGAAGAGTTCCAAACCTCTGCAGGATGACTACACTCACATGTACTCGGTGTGTGACAGTGCGAGCAGCTGTTTGTGTGTTTGTGTGCATGTGAGCTTATATGTGTGTGCATGTGTAGCCGCTGATGTATAAAACAGCACCCGGGAGGGAGGGATGAGGAGAGGAAGAGCGATACAGAACCATGTGTGCAGTAGATAGTGAGCTACAGTAGATAGACCGCATGGACAGATTTTGTGTAGAATGACTCGTCGTGTGTTGTAGTCATAGAGTAGCAGCTGTTCTGTTTAGCGTCGTGCAGCTTGGTGTGTGTGTGTATTCCACCCCGACACGGTGAAACGGGGTTATAACACACATTTTCGTCTTTTCTCAACCGTTGAGCTCCTTCGATGTCTCAAATGCAGAAGCGATACGGCACAACTCACTCGTTACATAAGAAGGAAATGCAGTTAAGTATTAAAGACAAAATTGAAATGTGGCAGACCGTGATGCCGGGGAGTTAAAAAAAAAAATAGGGGGACCACATTGGGACACATTTCTAGTGAAAGTCTTACAAACCTTAGATTAAAAATGAGCTGCTAGCATTAAAATGTGCTAAATTATAACAAGTAAAAGTCCCATTTTGGACTTTCACATCCCTTGAAAGCACACACATACACACACCCCTCTTCAGGTTGAGATCGTCATCTAAATCTCTTCGAATGATCAGTTTAGATTCTTCAAGACAAACTAGAGCAGCGTTTCCTTGGAAATATTGACGGAATATTTGACAAAATGGAAATATCGCCGTAAAGCACCAGTATTTCCACAGCATACTTACGTACACAACATGAGTAAATGTGCTTAGTTACTTCTGAGTTCCCACATTGGTTCATTTGTTGTTGTTGATGAAGCTGCTTTAGTGTTTGTGAAACTGGTTTGCATGTCAAAGTAAAAGCATCAGTATTTGTACATCAGTCAGTTATTTACTCCCATTTCTGATCTATAGGAGAATGAGCTGTAACTGTTTGAATGTAGTTGTTAATGTGGCGTTCAGTCCAAACTGTGGCTCCGCCCCTTAGCTGTCTCAGCCAATGAGAGGATTCCCCTGTGTCGTCATTCACAGTGACCCCTCGCCGCTTTTGTAACTCCACGGCTCGCCTGCCCAGCTTCAGTGTGTGTATCCGTGTGCACTGTTGTGTGTATGTGTGCATGTATGCATGTGTGGGTGCGCATGGGTGTGTAACGTAGAACAGGTCCAGCCAGCAAAGTGTGTGTGTTTGTGTCTGGAACAGGTCTGGGTGTTTTTACTTTGAAGCCAATGGAAACTGATGACTGCATGTTGCCTTACTGAGCAATCTGACATTCTCTCACACACACACACACACACACACACACACACACACACACACACACACACACACACACACATCCAGATATGCTACACAATCACGCATCATGTTTAAGTTGGCATCAAAGCAGACTTGCTGATTTTATAAACAGTACCAGTGAAATTAAAAAGGTTTTGTTGAAATCCAGCAGTGTGTTGCGTGTCGACTATATGTTTGTGTTTGTTTTAAATCACAGGATGCATTTGGGTCATGATAATATTAAAAGTGAGGTACAACTTTCTGACAATTAACTTACATAATAAAGACTTTCTAGGCTTAATAAAGACTTGCCTGGATCAAACCCGGCAGGTTATTCTGGGAGGTGAGGCGGACCTTCAATGGTGATTTGGTCTCAGATCGGTCAAAGGTCAAGGTTCCTTACAATTCTAAGTGAGCCTCCGATCATCACTTCATTTCAGCCACAGCTTCTAAAACACGCTCACCTGGTTGTGGGTGCATCTGAAAGTAAAACATCAGAAATCGAAACAGCAGTTTCATCCAGATTAACAAGCAACTTCCCTGCCTGGAGCAACACAGATAAGATGGGTGGGGGGCGTGGCGCTTGGATCGGAAGAGGAGCGATATGAATAAGTACCACCTCAAGTAATTCCTTTTCGGTACCATGCAGGTTTTGGAAAAACCCAACGGGATAACTTCAGAAAGCAAACACTGGAGCGCAATATCGATGTTCTCTACTGTGATGTCAAGGAAGCTGGCACAATAACCAGCTTCGTTTTCTATACCGACAGGCCAGTTGAATGGCTCAGAGTCATAATAGAGGAAGAAGCCGTCATTGGTCAATGTACCATTGCTGTATACAATAATAAGAAGGTTATTGTGCAGGGCGCAGCAAGGCAGCTGTACATCTTTGAGATTAACTTTGTGCGTCTGAGAGCCAAGAGTGCAACCAGCCCTGCAAAATGAGGAATGATGTCCTGTGAGGTGATGGGACTACGCCCTCGTCCACAACTGTGGTGTCCCTGCCTATTACCAGCTTCCAGATGAAGACGCGTCTGAATTCACAAAAGAACAAAATGTAATTCACATATTGCATTAATAAACTTGTCAGGGCGCAGTGTTGTCTCTTTTTGTGAACATTTTATTGGTTCTCCAAAAAAAACAATAAAATAAAAAGTTATTTCCATATAAGGAATTGGACGGTTAGGAGGATAAAATACCAAGCAGGGGACGAGCCATCACACGGACGGGCCGTCGCCGTGCCGACCGTCCCCGGTTTCTGGTCTCGGGGTTGAAGCTGCGTTTGGTGACGGGGACGTTCACCAGTGCTCAGCAAAGGGATGAAAACAAGTGATGAAGCTGCTTTAGTGTTTGTGAAACTGGTTTGCATGTCAAAGTAAAAGCATCAGTATTTGTACATCAGTCAGTTATTTACTCCCATTTCTGATCTATAGGAGAATGAGCTGTAACTGTTTGAATGTATTTGTTAATGTGGCGTTCAATCCAAACTGTGGCTCCGCCCCTTAGCTGTCTCAGCCAATGAGAGGATTCCCCTGTGTCGTCATTCACAGTGACCCCTCGCCGCTTTTGTAACTCCACGGCTCGCCCGCCCAGCTTCAGTGTGTGTATCCGTGTGCACTGTTGTGTGTGTGTGTGTGCATGTATGGGTGCACATGAGTGTGTAACGTAGAACAGGTCCAATCAGCAAAGTGTGTGTGTTTGTGTCTGGAACAGGTCTGGGTGTTTTTACTTTGAAGCCAATGGAAACTGATGACTGCATGTTGCCTTACTGAGCAATCTGACATTCATTCACTCACTCACACACACACACAAATACACACATACTCACACACACACACACACACACATCACACTAACACAAATCCAGATATGCTACACAATCACGCATCATGTTTAAGTTGGCATCAAAGCAGACTTGCTGATTTTATAAACAGTACCAGTGAAATTAAAAAGGTTTTGTTGAAATCCAGCAGTGTGTTGCGTGTCGACTATATGTTTGTGTTTGTTTTAAATCACAGGATGCATTTGGGTCATGATAATATTAAAAGTGAGGTACAACTTTCTGACAATTAACTTACATAATAAAAACTTTCTAGGCTTAATAAAGACTTGCCTGGATCAAACCCGGCAGGTTATTCTGGGAGGTGAGGCGGACCTTCAATGGTGATTTGGTCTCAGATCGGTCAAAGGTCAAGGTTCCTTACAATTCTAAGTGAGCCTCCGATCATCACTTCATTTCAGCCACAGCTTCTAAAACACGCTCACCTGGTTGTGGGTGCATCTGAAAGTAAAACATCAGAAATCGAAACAGCAGTTTCATCCAGATTAACAAGCAACTTCCCTGCCTGGAGCAACACAGATAAGATGGGTGGGGGGCGTGGCGCTTGGATCGGAAGAGGAGCGATATGAATAAGTACCACCTCAAGTAATTGAATGAGGCCATTCTTTTTCGTCTCGCTGCAGGAGAATCTACGTCCAGATGACAAGTCTGTTGGTGATTCACTCAAATAGCAACTAATAGAGGAAGTAAGTAATACTTACCTGAAAGATTGTGTACAGGAAATATGGTGCAATGTAAAAAGCACCTATGATTTGAGATGAATTAGGAATATGACTATGACTCTGTACAATGATTATAAGACTAGAAATGTTGATTAACTGTACGCAATGACATAGGCAGAAAAGAGTTGAGAGTTAGAAACACTCGCATCCTGTGAGGACATAATAGGAAGGCAGGAAATAAGTATAAACGGAATAGAGGTTTAAGAATAAGCAACCTGTGTCCCTGACTGAGTGAGTCATGGCAAAGGCTATAAAAGTCACAGCTGCCCAAGCATCGAGGTTCAGTACATGACAAGCCACCAGGACGAGAGGATCATCTCTTGGTGCGCAACCCGTGCCACATTATTATTAGTTCTAATCAGTATGTGGTTGAAATCAATATTTATGATTTGTGACTTCCTTATGATGCTGTGAGATTTGCCCCTTCTGTGACCATTAAAAGGCACAAGCTGAATAAGATAAAACTAAAAGGTTCGGAATAGGAGAAGAGTCTCCTTGCCACCAGCTTAAATAATCGTCAGTCATTAGTGAAATTCTGCTGAGGTAATACCGCGTGGAAGCTGATGATTCGGAACCTTGAAACAGAGAGCTGGACCAGTACCGCCTGTTACTAGAGGAAACTAGCGGATGGAACAACAGGTAGTGAGTGTCTGAGTCAGGTTCTCTTAAACTTACATAAATAAGGAGTTTCCACTCGCGTTGTCTTTTGTCTTCAGGGAACAGCTAGAAGACCAGCAGGCAGCAGACCAGCAGACCACACACACACCTCCACGTGGATTAAACCAGATCAGGGCAGATCACAATCAAAGCAGAAATACAAAGTATAACAGCAAACTAAGAGAGAGCACTGAATATTTTGTAATACTAAAAATAAGCAAAAATTACCCAAAAAAACATTTCTCCTACAGATGCCTGCTGTTCCTTTTCGGTACCCTGCAGGTTTTGGAAAAAAACAACGGGAGAACTTCAGAAAGCAAACACTGGAGGACAATATAGATGTTCTCTACTATGATGTCAAGAGAGATGGCACAAGAACCAACTTTGTTTTCTATACCGACAGGCCAGTTGAATGGCTCAGAGTCATAATAGAGGAAAAAGCCGTCATTGGTAAATGTACCATTGCTGTATACAATGATAAGAAGGTTATTGTGCTGGGAAAAGCAAGGCAGCTAAAGACCTTTGAGGATAACTTTGTGCGTCTGAGAGCCAGAGTGCAACCAGCACTGCAACATGAGGAATGACGTCCTGTCTGAATTCACAAAAGAACAAAATGTAATTCACATATTGCATTAATAAACTTGTCAGGGCGCAGTGTTGTCTCTTTTTGTGAACATTTTATTGGTTCTCCAAAAAAAACAACAATAAAATAAAAAGTTATTTCCATATAAGGAATTGGACGGTTAGGAGGATAAAATACCAAGCAGGGGACGAGCCATCACACGGACGGGCCGTCGCCGTGCCGACCGTCCCCGGTTTCTGGTCTCGGGGTTGAAGCTGCGTTTGGTGACGGGGACGTTCACCAGTGCTCAGCAAAGGGATGAAAACAAGAGAAGGGATAAGGTGGGAAGGGGAGGAGGGGGGAGAATACTAAAGCCAAGAACTAAAAATAAAAATCCTTCTTAAACCCCCCCCCCCCCCCCCCCCCCCCCCGCCAACGTCACCACTAATCTTCCAGTCATAGAGCAACTCAAGAGCAATAAATTATTATTCTCCTATATTAGCACGATGCTAAATCTACTTCCCTTCCCATGAAGGTTAACTCGAAGTGGCCGTCTCCCTTTTTTTTTCGGAGCGGACCCGTTTGTGAGATAAGGCATCTGTAGTGCTGTCAGCTCAAACCATCGCAGCAGAAGAGTCGCACATACATTCTGGGACCACGGAAAGGAGCTCTCAAGATGGCTGCCATAACAACAGCAACGGGAAGGCTAAGGGGGGAGGGACAGAGTCGTTCATTAACTCTCAAAGTGGGACTCTCTGTTGGCTTCTTTTTCTTTTTTTTTCAAAATACATCTCAGATAAAAATGAGGACAGGCTTATATTTAAAACAGAGACACTGATATATTGGCAGCGCAGAGATCACAGGACGTCGGCTAACTACCAGGCTAGCGAGCAGAGGTAAGCACTGATATGTTCAGAAGGCTGTATGGGAGGCGGAGGAAAGCAGGAGAGGGTCATCCATAGTAAAGGGAGAGAGGGGGGGGTGCTGTATGACGGCAGGTTGTGATTGGCCATTTATGTGAAGGTGAGCCCAGCCTCATTGTAGACTTGGAAGACTTTCTCGATGGCGTTGACGTACGCCGCCGTCCGCAGGTCCAGACCGAGGTTGTACTTGCTTGCTGTGCGCATGATTTGCTACAAAAAACGGCAAAGGAGACAAGGACTGATGTTATCGGCGAGCGAGTTCAACGCGTCATCTTGGATTGCTATGGTACAATAAGTCCAAAATTGGGCTCTCTCAGTGTAGAGGCTTGGATTAGGGTCATGTAGAGAGCAGGATGGGAGTTCACTTACCCGAGCCGACCTCTCCATGGTGTAGGCCAACCCAGAGTGGACGATGTCCTTCTCAGAGGCACCCTGCATCAAAACCAAGGTCATGTCATGGATATGCAAATTCAATTGTGCGTGTGTGTGTGTGTGTGTGTGTGTGTGTGTGTGTGTGTGTGTGTGTGTGTGTATGCATGCCTGTGTGTGCGGCACTTACAGCAACTCTGGCCTGGAAGTCAGCAGTGGGGACGATGGGGATGGGTCCTCCCTGCTTGCCAAACTTCCGCTCTAAACTTTCCTGCACCGACACTAATAGACAAAAGAGGAGGGGAGGGACAAAGAAGGCGTCAGCAGTCGCTCTCTCCCGCTACATGGAAACGTACGGAAGGCATGAAGAGGAGGCAAGTACTTACTGAGGAGGTGGTAGTTGGAGTCCCGCTCGTATTTGAAGGTCAGTCTTCCATAGCTGACGTGGTTGAGGTTCTTCAGCCACTCAAAGTAAGACACCGTCACACCACCGGCGTTCAGGTACATGTCCTGCAAGACAACAACACACACTCGTACACCTGCTTGTTTTGGGATGATTGGTGCTGCTGTGTACATTTGGTATGAGAGTAAAAGACAGTGTGTGTGTTTGTGTGTGTACTTACAGGAATGACCATGACGTTGTTCTCCAGGAAGATCTTGTCAGCATCTGGGGTAGTGGGACCATTGGCACCCTCAGCAATGATCTGAATGATCAGGCACACACACGTTACCAGAATAAAAGCTTTAAAAGAGGATGGGATTTTTCAAAGAACTCAAACCACAACAAGGGGAATTCAAACAGTGACCGGAATGTCGGCGCTGTGCATGAATCTTTACCTTAGCCTTGATCCTTGGTGCGTTGATCCGTGAGAGCTGTTTCTCTCCAGCAGCAGGGATCAGGATATGGCAGTCGGCTTCCAAAATGCTCCCTTCATAGGGTTTGGCCCCTGGGAAGCCTACGATGGTCCCGTGTTGCTGCGCGGAATAAAAAGGGTGACATGTAAGGAGGGACCGTGGTGGAACATACGTGACCTCACATGGAGACGAGAGCCGAACCCTTTACGTACCAGCTTGTAGTCCTCCAGCTGTTTGGGGTCGATGCCGTCCGGGTTGTAGATGGCGCCGTCGATCTCCCCCACGCCCACACACTTGGCCCCGAACCTGTGCAGGTACCTCATGGAGTGGAGACCCACGTTACCGAAGCCCTGGGAGAATTCAGATGAGTGGGATTCAGGTACAGCAACAGGTTAAATGTCAGCAACACTATGCAGTGACTCTTCCTAAGTACCTGAATTGTATATTGTTAGATCATAATATAACGCTTTGGCTCGTTAAAGCTGTTTTACTAATCCTTATTTGGATGCACGCAGGGTTAATATACCAGCAATTTCACACTCTGGTGGCACCCTGTGGTCAGTTTGGGTTACTCCATCTATATGGACTTGGCAGCGGTGATCTCCGAGGATCGATGACAATCTAATCACACTACAACACACACATCCTGACTGCTAAACCCTTGCCTACTCCCCCCTTTTACAAACATCCCCTTTTACAAGAATCATCTATAAAAAGGTTGTGTGTTGGTGTTGATTCTCCTTGCTGTGAATGTGAAACTTACACCGCAACTTAACTATTGGAGGACAAATGCAGGCAAATGTTCATACACGGAATATAAAAGTGTGTATGTGTCGACATGTGTGGAAACATCAGACACCGACATGTGACGTGATGGAAGTGAAACTGAACACAGATCTGTTCCTGTTGCCACAACCACCAACTATTGTGACAGACGCGCTGTATAAATGAGTAGCAACCTGTAAACCATTTAAGGTTTCAGTCTAGCCTCTCCTCTAAAACAATACAAACTCAATCCTCCCTTTAACGAATACCACAGAGGTATTATTCTCATACTGATCCTCGCCAAGAAAATGAATTACTCTTGTTGATCATTTGTCTCTCTCTGAAAAAGAAGAAGAAGCATGGTCAGGTCATTGCAAGCTGCTTGGCGAGAGAAGTTGTACTGGACTAAGACAGATGGCTGGACTTTCATTAAGGTCGCAGCTCTAAGACCCATCATCTGAAATGAAAACGCAAATCCTGCGCGTTGGCATCTGTGACTGAATACATGTGGTACACGCGTGTCTTGGGTCTGATCTTCCCAGTAAGCAGAATATTTAAGCACTGATAAAACCTGTGTCTATGCGTGTGTGTGTGTGTGTGCACGAGTACCTGGACAACAAAGGTCTTGTCCTGGAATCCAGGAGCCAAGCCCAGCATGCTCATGTAAGACGCCTCATTGATGAAGTTCTCGATGCCGTGGAAAACACCACGACCGGTGGCGGAGATACGTCCGTGGATGCCACCCTGACTGATGGGCTTCCCCGTCACACAGGCGTGGGCGTTGATGTCCTACAAACACACACAAACAAAAAGGCAAAATCAAATCAGGTCTACACAACTCTGAAGGGTTGTTTCACTGTCTAACTGTAGGATTTGCATTACGGTCTCGATTATTTATTTGCGTTAAGAGGTCGACATGAAGGGAGATGAGCAAAACAAAACAACCCCTAAATCTGAAACTCAACCTTTACTAACAAATACTAAGACTAAGACATCTAGAGGCCATGAGTGGTACTACATGTTAAAGACCTTTGCAATATGGTGTGACAAAGTTTTGCAATGCTATGTTGCCAGGCAGTGTTACAGCTGACTGAACTTGAGTAGGCCACATTACCCACAATCCCCTACACTCGGATATCCAGGGCAGGAATGAAAAAGAAGTCTAATGAAATCTTCTTACATCTTTCCTTAAACAAATGCCAATTTACATTTAAACAGAAAGATAACATTTGAATTCTATTTACTACAAGCCCATGGCAGCTAATACACACATGAACACACACACAGCCACACTTTAAACACCTACACACTAAGTACATCAAGTTTATTAACCAAGTAATTTCCGAAGCTTTATGCAAATACCCTGTTTGACAGGTGTTGATAGCAGAATGATTAACTGATAAGTGTCCGAACCCAAACGCACACACACACAGAGGCCTAAGTGTGTCCAGAGAAGAGAGGAGGAATGTGTGCATGGGCTGGAAGGAAGGGAGAGGCAGGCAGCGGAAAACCACAGTTCATGGCAAAAATGACTCATCAGTGGTTGCTTGTTTTTGAGCTCATTTGAAAACTGCAGCGATTCCCTTTTCATAGCGTTTTGGGAAGCCGTTTCCTTTAAAAAAATCAGGAAGACTGGACATTTTGTTCCACACATCTCATGGTTATTAAGTTTGAGATGGACTATTATGCAAAAAAACTGCACTGATTATGGAACACGAGCCAAATCAGACACATTGACCCCTCAAAGTGGATCTGAGAACTTACAGTGTGTGCAATGGTGTTGGCGTAAGTGTCTGCAATCCAGGACATCTCCCTCTCTCCTGTGCTCATGTCTGGGGCTGGGACATCGATGCCAGGCCCTGATGAGGAGCGGAGTAGAAGAAGAAGAAGAGGGGGGAGGAGGTGAAGGTTTATTACAGAATGCCAACTGCAGCGGAGGAATGCACACACATGCACACGTGCTTTACAAACAGATAAACACCTTTGCAGCTTCCTGACAGGAGCTACAACCTGAAGAGCTTCTTAACGTTTATGAATGAACATGCAGCGATCGTGTACAGTGAGCAGAGATCTGAGCGCCTGTGTCCTCAAGTCACCCGGTGCAACCATGGACACGTGAGGCCCGATCCAAAAAGAGCAGAGTTTGAGGGGGAAGGGAGAGGAAAGGGAAAGAAAACTGGATGATTCACTCCCCCGTCAGAAGCATCCAGGCCAAACCGCCCATTAACTTGTTTTGGCTGCATGCACATTTTTTTCCGATTTTCACTCTGTAATGTTGCCTTGGAAACTTCAGAGTTCAGAGTCAAACACATACACACACACACTTACCAATGAAGCCTTTCTTAGCCAGCTCAATGGTGAATCTCCTGGTGATCTTCTCCAACTCATTATCCTGACAAAGCAAAAACAGAATGCATGACTTATTACTGGAAATAAAAATAGGGAAGTCAACTCTGCCACTTTATTTGTATTGCTGAATTTAAACAGTCATCCATTATGCCACACCCTTTTACCATCTTCATCTCTGTTTCTCTTTCAGTGGGTGCAGGGGAAAGGGGGGGGAAAATCAAATTATAATTTTCTGCAGCTCTGCCTTTTGGCTTCTACTATAATCAGGAATGTGTGTGTGTGTGTGTGTGTGTGTGAGACAGAGAAATGACACGAGTTTAGTAATACAGCATCATGAGGGTAAGCAAGGGCGTTCCTCTCCTCGTGAGTGTACTTACACTGGCCCTGTCAGTACATGCACTTTAATACTTCCATCAAAGACACCGATTGCTTCTTGTCATACACAGACACACCATAACGAAGCGACGACGTATGAGAGAAACAGAATGTGAACATCTTAAATCCGAGCACGTCTGCCTCAGTGCGGGCAGACTCGCCTCATGTGCGATTACGCAATAGCTCATGTATACTGGGCAGAATCTTATTGATTGTGTGTGTCTACGCGACTTAATCACATATGTGCCTGCTGAGCGTGGGGGAGGGAGAGGGGGAGGGGCGTTGACATTCTGAGGCTTACAGAGTAATTCTTGGGGTTGATCTTGACTCCGGCTTTGGCTCCACCGAATGGAACATCTGGGGAAAGAAGAGGAATCAGAGTAACCATCTTTGGAATATACAGTAGATGTTACTTTATTGTTTTACTGATTTTCAAAAGGATAAAGTGTCAGGATGTTATGACTTACCAACAACGGCACACTTGTAGGTCATCAGAGAGGCCAAAGCTTTCACCTCATCCACAGACACCTCAGTGCTGTAGCGGATACCTGAGGGGAAGAAATGAAAACCAACAAATTGAGTATTCTCTCCACTGCCACGGGAAACTACACTAAAAGGTCGGAGGTCAAAAGAAGACGACTGAACCAATCTCAGCTGTCCATTCTGAATCCAACCCCCCACAAGCTGCAGCAATTCCTTCCTGTTGTCTGTCCTGTGAGAGTACTACCGTCGCCCCGGCAACATGTGTGAGCCAGCTTGTAATGCAGTGTTACATGAGATCATAGAGCAGGCAGCCCGTGTGTGTGTGTGTGTGTGTGTGCCTGTTTTGTCTGTCGGGCACCAAATATAGCTCAGCCAGAGTTAGCTTACACGGAGAAACCCAAGGACGTTAAGCACAAAGAGGACACTGCAGCTTTCCTTATGGCAGTGCAGTGTGTGTGTGTGTGTGTGTGTGTGTGTGTGTGTGTGTGTGTGTGTGTGTGTGTGTGTGTGTGTGTGTGTGTGTGTGTGTGTGTGTGTGTGTGTGTGTGTGTGTGTGTGTGTGTATGTGTGTGTCGTATCTGACATAATAGTGCCACGGGTCAGAATCAAAAACATGACAAACAAAAGCCATGGAAGCACCCACTTGAACACCCTAGGGCATGACATCGGCAGTAAGTGCCACCGAATGACATCATTCTGGACTTGCGTTTGAGTCGCCGCTGTCCACTACTAGTAAACAAACGCTGCATTTCTCCGTTTCATATCACTTTTCTTTCGCATCTTCTATTCTCCGTCCTCCTACGTTTCTTTTCACGCGGATATCACCTGAATAAAGAGCCTCCAGCCCGGCCCCGCCTCATCCAGCCCCATTGTTCCATGCCTCCAAACCACAGAAGCTGTACACACATTCTTCTGAAATGGAAGGCTGGATTTTAATCAAACAAACTGCGCCCACATTCAAACTCGGAGGGCCTCAAATGGTCAAAACCTTCATTTCTACCGTCTCTTGACTTCAAAACCCAGAGGAGAACTTGTCTAGCATGAACCAACCAACCGTCTCATTGTGTTTAAGGGATTTTTAATTGCATCATGGTCTATTTGATGTTAGTTTCTGCTACAATTACTCAACGCTGCCATCTGTGTAATGAGACAAAGTGTCCAGAAATCCATTCATAGGGGCGGTGGAGACAGCAGGTGAGAAGTTAAGACGCTCGCACAAAAGTTCTGTTTAACTTTAGAGCACTAAATCACAGCTTTAAGCCAGATGGAAGCTTTTATGTGGGGGCGTCCCTCCTTACCTAAACAACTGACAAAGGGCAAGAAAACCTGGGCTGCTTAAATTAGTTCCTTTTGCGTGAAAATGCGCACACACACACACACACACACACACACACACACACACACACACACACACACACACACACACACACACACACACACACACACACACACACACACACACACACACACACACACACACACACACACACACACACACACACACACACACACACACACACACACACACACACACACACACACACACACACACACACACACGGGGGGGTGGGAGGTTAAAGCCCTACCTGCACACACACAAACCAGCCTTTGCACTTTGTAGTTTACCCTGATCCGAGTACAGACAAGGGTCTATGTCCTACATCAATGATTACACTAAGAACCCCGTGTTTTCCAGGAGCCATAAGTGACCTTTCAGACTGTTCAGCCATAGTAAAGCACAACAAGCCTCCAATCTTTTATATTCTCATTCATTCACGACTATATAGCTGCTAAAACTGTCAATCCTGCAAAATCACGAGTGGACCGACTGCTCATCTGCAGCCAAAAAACACAATATACTGGTTATACATTTGTGATTTCCCACGTAAAAACCGGGTCAACATCCACTCTCCTGTGTTAGAATGTGGCCTCAGAGTGAGAGAGCAGCCGAGCGAGGCTCCCCTGTACAGCCCCCTCCCCCCACCTGTCACACTGCTGACAAATAGGAATGCCTGCAGACACAACCACCCCCTCTCATTCACTCACGCTTCCCATATTCCTATAGATCACTGCCCCCCTACTGAACAAAAACACCCAGCATGCATTGCTCTAGCAGTCCAAATCCTACGCTTTGAACCTTAAATGCTCATGTTACTGGTTCCATTTCTTCCCCAATGCTGACCTCACCACATATGGAGAAAATATGAAATCAATCAGAGACTAATGGTTATTGTACGCGGCCATAAGATTTCTGAAAGCTTTCTGATGTTGACACTTGGCCCTCACCAGCTCCTCTTCATGAAGCACATGACAGAGCAGACAGCAGAAGGTTGACAATGGGGTATTGTGTGGCACATAATGAAAGGAAATGGCTGGCCCCCCTTTTAGAAGAACAATACGTTTAACAATCAGTGAATCATTCTTCCATTTTATTGTTTAATCACTTCGTATATATATATATATAAAACCATCACGAGCTCAAAGACCTAAGTCATGTGCTTGAGTGCTTCTTTTAGCTGACCAAGAGTGACAAAAGGTTACATTTACAATGTGAAATGGAAATCAGTAAATCCTCAAGTCAGTGAAGTTGAAATGTTTGTGATTTTGTATTTGGAAATAGATGATTTGATTATAACGTTAACTGTCTGTTGATCCACTCATCTTGAACCATTTAACTGACAATGAATTGTTGAGATATAACTACGTTTAAAACTAAAACAACAAACTGACGAGATTAAACTTAGGGTATCTTATCATATCCTGTTGGTGACAGAGAGATCGATGTAGATTTATGGATTGGATTTAACACTCCTGCTGTTTGACAGGTAGCTTGCTGCTAGCTTGCAGGCTAACAAACTACAGTGCCACAGGTGTGCAGGAAGGTCACTGTCCATGCTGCACGTTTAGCTGGAAGCGTTTGGAAAATACACGAAGCTACTAAGACAAAAAAACAGCTGTGGCAGCGACAAAGACGCACCCTGACACACTGGAGTGAAGCTGTGTAAGGCTAAACCAGAGCAGCAGCTGTTATTGTTAACGGCTATGTAGCGCCTGGTAGCTCGCTGTAGCTAGGTGTCAGGGCCGGTCGGATCTTTCTTACCCCCTTTGCATGGTGTCCTGTGCTGGCTGTGCTGGGCGCGGTATCCCTCCACCACCTCCCATTCTCCGCTGTCCCTCTTGATGGGGAAGGACACGCTCAGGACGTGATTACAGGGCTTGATGATGCGCAGGATGCCCCGCACACGGCTCCTCTTCTGCTCGGGGGTCTCCCTTGTTTTCAGATCCTCCACCAGCTTGTCCTCCACGATGGCGGCGCCGCGGTCGAAGAAGCCCTCGACCATCTTGAAGAAGTTGGGGTCGTCGTGCTGGTCGGCTGCTGCGTCGGCATAGCGACGGACCCGCATCAGAGACGAGGACACGGGGAGAGCGGAGTCTACACACCCCGAGGCCAGTGCGGTACCCGCTGAGCGGCTAAGCAGCTCCCCGAAATACCGATACATGACTGCTAGGGTAATTAACTAACTGACCGTGTGAACTAATGAAAGGCAACTAAAGGGCACAAGGGCGATGGGGTGACGACAGGAGGGGCAGAATGAGCGACGTAGTGGCAGCTCCTCACCGTGTCCCGTCCTCTGGCCGAGTGGAGAATAGCATGCTGCGTCCGTTTGCTTTAAAAGGCAGCGCGAGCCCACAGGAGCAGAGGGGCTCCCCGGGACGCACGCGGAAGAGGAGGACCGATGGAGGCGCGCGCAACTCGCAGCGCGCGCTCCCGACTTTGAATGAAGCGAAATTCCAAATGAATTAAAGATGGATTAATAAATATCGAAGGAAATAAAACGGTTTTCATTCAGACGGCAAGTTAAGTATTATATAACAATGTCTTTAAGGATAACTCGGACATTTATGTCAAGGCCAAGAGTCTGAACAAAGTAAGGGGAAGCCTTTCAGACGTCATTATGGTTACTTGGCTGTAGGCAGCTATGAGGTCATCGAGGTTCGGACCGCGATAATTATGTCATTGGTCAAAAATAAAAACAGGCCATGTAACTGTATACACAGTCAGGTTGAAAACATTGCTACAACTTAGTGTATGTCTGGCAGCTGTGTGTTTGTGTGTGTGTCTTCGTGTAAGTGGTGATTGATACAATATTGCCTTCATTCATTCATTTACATTTTACTTAATTTTTCCTTTGCGTTAATTATACTAGTGGGAGATGGGAGAAAATGTTTGAGAACAGCAAGTGTGTATGTATGTATGTGTCTGTACATCAATACAACCGGCACCATTCCTCCAGCGCCTCTAAACTTCTAAACACTATCAGGGGTGGGCAGGGGGAGAACAGAGGTCAGGGGGAAGGTGGTACGGGAGGGTCAGCAAGAGGCTGGCTTTCACAATAACCTTTAACAAAGGTCAGGGTCAAGAGAATGAGCGAGTTGGCATCTATCTTCCTCAGCCTTCTCATGTCCAGCTCTACAAAGCTTCCTCCAGGAGAAAGAGAACCAGCAGCAGTAACGTTTTCATTGAAGGTGAAACTAATAGGTATGAATAGGTTACATGGTAAGTTAAGTGTTATGGTAGTAAACATACTGTACATTGGACTCTCCAAAACAGGGACAGCTGCCACTGAACTGGCTCTAACTCATGCTACGGCAAGGTGGTAACAGTGAATAAAAAGCACATAAAACAAATACAATGTAATAAAGGTTGGATTGGATAGTTGTGCCACTGTATGAAGCAGTCTGGTCATTCATTAGCCTTGTCTAACCTCAAGAGTTGCAGTTCTGTACTTTGTGGTGTGTTCAAAGGATCTCCAAAGGCCTGCTGTTATCAGGTCACCTGACTGATCAGCTCCACTAGGGATCTACATTATATTGTATTTGCAACAATTATTAACCACCTTTATGGACAGCTGCAAGAAATGAGTGGCACTCATTTGGAAGGAAGTGCAGAGTAAATTCTTAATGTTTTAGCATGACAATATACATATAAAGTATCAAAGACTAAACTCTTGACAGCTTCCATACACAAATAATAATATTGTGCACTGTGTGTATGTTGTCTCAATGATGTGTGCATGCTATGATGCATACACAAAGAATGGCTGTATGTGTGAGCAATTATGTGTGAACACGTGTAAATTAGAGAAGAGGGTCATTCATGGGATGTGTGTGTGTGTGTGTGTGTGTGTGTGTGTGTGTGTGTGTGTGTGTGTGTGTGTGTGTGTGTGAGTGAGTGAAATTACCCCTTTTCCAACATGCTGTCTGAGGCTTCTGGGTAATGAGGGTTCTGCCAGCTGGATGAAGGCTCTGAGGGGGAGTAAAGGAGGACTTGTGCCTTCCACTGAGTTGTGATGTCTTTGCCAGTTTGCTAAAGCGAACCTTCACCAGGGGCCCTTTGACTCAGGTCAGGGGTGTAACCTACAACATACCTGCTACATTACAGAGCGGTGGGATTGCAGCAAAGGTTCTTTCCTCTCACCCTGCAGTTCAATTTGCTTCTGTGCAGAAACTGAGGCTGGAGTGAATGTTTAATTCTCTCCAGCAACCAGATGTTTCTGGTATCTGGTATCAGTTGGCTAAAGTCCCACACAGAGTCTGAAGTGTCACCTTTCTACTGCTTCAGCACAGTCGGCTTCCGCTCTGCCACACAGATAACCAAGCTGATCCACCACATCACAGCAGGTCTCCACCCTCAACCAGCCACATCGCCGTCAACTCAGGGGCTCGAAAATGTGTTGCCATGCGAACCAAGAGCCCAGAAATGAATAAACAACAACACAAAGAGCCACGATGAAGAGTCTCTCTCGTCCACTGTTACGCTAGGAGCGTCATCAGTGTTTAAATAGTGATCCAGCAGCACAGGAACAGGCGTAGGAGCTCAAATTGTCCATTTTCCATTTTTCAAACTAAGCTCCTTGGGAAGGCGAAGATGATGTGACTGTAAGTGGCTCTTACGTAACGCTGCATTCATTGCATGTTCACACTATTTCACACATACATGCGAACACCGTGTATTCATTTCATGTTATGGTGCACAGAGAGAGAGGGACAGTGTGTGTGCTAAGCTCGTCTGAATGAAGGCCCTGACCCAGGCGCACACTTGTGGACTCTGCACAGGAGATAAGATTAGATCACCCACCCCCCACCCACCCAAGGGTTTCTAGTACAAATACTCATCAAACACTGGTGCAAACACGTGATCACACAATACGAGAAGCACATTGGATTATCTCTCGATTAAACAATGCACCAAGAGATCGACGGGTACACACACCTTCTCCGTTGAAGCACATACGGGTGTTAAGTCGACCAGTAAATATGAATTTCCTGACCATTTTCTGTCCATCACTGATGTCAGATGCTCAAAGTGATCAATAGTAACCGTGTTACCCGTTGCAACTGGCAGAAAGTCAGGGCCGAGTTTCACTATTAGTAATGCAATAACGCCCGTGCTTATCTCCTTATTGCTCCATCTCTGTGCTACAGGGTCCATAATGCTTTATTGGCTGTTAAAAGCTGATAACATGTAGACAAAACCTCTATATTGTCTTTTATTAGTTCAGACAGATATAGGAATTAAAGGATTAGATATCTGGAGAATTGGGTATGTCTGATCTGAGGCCATCTGACTTTTATTAAGATAAGCAAATAGTAAAGTGACATCAGGTCCAGAGCCTTTTGTCTACATCCACAAATTTATTAATATTACAATCTGTGGATCCAATAAAACTTATGAATCTCTTTTATCTAATCATAGCATTCCTTCTCTCTCTCTCTCTCCTTTTCTCTCGTCCTGGCTGCACTGACACACACTGATTTATCATGCTTGTGTTTCAAAGGGTGAACGCTGTCATGTCATTGGCTCACAGCCTGACAACACCCACTCTGCCACGGGGGTGTGAGTGGGGGAGGAGAGACGTGTAAACAAGTGCAGTGATGGTATGAAAGTGGTAAACAAGAGCCCTTAGAGCTGAGCTGGTGGCGTTTTCTGTTGCTAGAGGGGAGAGTCTTCCTCTCTGAATGAGTTAAGGTGGAGTTAGTCTGCTCATGTTCACTCCTCCTTTACATGTGAGGGAATTCATGATGGTGGTGGAGAGCATGGTAAGGAAACAAGCCACCTCCCACCCACCCACCCCCATCCCAGCTCTGACTTGGTCATACTGGACTGATCAGGCCTGCTTGCAGTCGCAAACAACTGACAAGGTCACCTTGAAAACTAGCAAAGACACAAAGACCCAGAACTGTCAGGCTGGAGACCTCCAGGAAAGTCAACATGTGGTTTCAGTGTTTGCCCAAGGAATGTGGACAAGGAAGACGCAGAACAGATGAGGTTTATCTGCAACCACGTGTCACTTTCCACCTTCAAGAGGAAGCTACAGTCACAATTAATAAAAGTGTGTGTGTTGGACAGAAAGACATGTTGTTTTATCAGGATGATTTAGGCTCAATCACTGTTCCAATGTAGTGAACTCTGAAACTACAGCACAGATTTAAAAACGATATTAAAAATAAATCAATTCCAGAAATGTGTCAAGGAAGATTAAATGTTAAAATATTTGCCGCCCATTGTCACACACACTTATTTATATGTTCAAAAGCTTGGATTCGGTAAATGATTGTGAGGCCTGTCATGATTATGTGTTAGTTTAGTTGCTTTAAAACCACAATACTGCACATGGAAGCAGTGTGCAGCACATTAATAACACCTCAGCACACTGGACACTGGAACACACCAGGCTGACGACAACAACAACAACAACAACAATAACAACACGTGGGAATAATCTGAAGAGCAACAACATTCCCTTTGGTTCTTTGTGCCTGTTTGTGCAACAAATAACAGCCGTCTGTGTACAGCTGTTGCAAGGACAACATTTGAACACTAGATGGCGCAAGAGGCCTGCGTAAAGGCAAGGGTGAGACTACCAGATACACGCTGGTGTGCAGCCACATGCTGCAGAGAGCTTCCTGTGAAGACAAACCACTCAAAACAAAGAGACAATGCATCCAGTTACTGAGGATCCAGACATCAACTCACACATTTATCATTTCAATATTGTTTCTGGTAAAATACTTGAGTTAGGAGCTGCATTTTGCCTAATTAATGAATAGATAATCCAAAGTAAACCCCTAATCTAAACTAATCTACATCTGCCAAAGACATACAGCATTAAAGGCATTCTGTTTACTTTATATTGTCTGTTTGTTTCCTATTTAATTCTTGTCTGACAACTGAAATCATCTGATATCTGTTTTCGCACGCGTGTGTGTTTGCGCACGCGTGCTTGCGTGCGAGTGTGTAAACTTGTAGGGGAAGCTGAGAGGTAAAAAGTTGAACAAGTTCCCACGAGAACTTTCCAATCAAGGAAGCTGTGGTTTTGACTCACTCTGCTCACATCTCCTCATCAGCACTTTACACATTTGCTCTGTATACGTTATGCGTGTGTGTGTGTGTACTGTCTCTGTCTGTGTCTGTCAACCCAGCGTGTCAGGTAACCCAGAAGGAAACCCCACAGGAAGTTGGTACAGGTCTAGAGAGGTCAGGAAGAAGTCAGACAAGCTGCTCTCATCAACAAAGTTCAACCTTCGAGACGCCCTGTTAACTGCCTGTCGACCACAACTTGAGCTTTCAGTTTCCTTATGGGAGGAGAGCAGCTGAGATACTTTACACATATATAAACAGCACAACAATATTATGAAGGACTGTACATGAATAAAATGCTGATGTACCAAATTATAGTCCCAGGTATGCTGTATAATATCAGCGTCCATCTTTACAAAACTCACTTTGAAGCCAAACAGTGTGTGTGTGTGTGTGTGTGTGTGTGTGTGTGTGTGTGTGTGTGTGTGTGTGTGTGTGTTTGAACACGGCCCCCAAAAAAACAAGTTTGTGAAGGTGGACCCCGGGTGGACACACACAGCTTTATTTCAAATTCTGTTGGCGACCCCAAAGTGTTCAGAGACGTCAGGTAAGCCAGGTGGCATTTTGTGGACGTGTGTATAGAATCTAAACTCTCACAGAAGAGGAAGAGGAGATTGAGAGGATTCAACAGATTTCGGCTTGATGAAGCACCTGGTCCAAAGAGAGCTGCAAGGACGGCTTCTCCACCCCACTGCAACAGACACACACACACACACACACACACACACACACACACACACACACACACACACACACACACACACACACACACACACACACACACACACACACACAAACACAGCATTCAAGAAGTTATAAAATCAATCAAATGTTGTGTAGATTCACAAATTCCCACACACACACACACACACACCTGAGGACGTAGGTGACACAGAGGATGCAGAGAGGCTGCTGGGCGCCGGTGTTTGACTTGGGGCGACGGACGCTGGGGATGACAGCGCTGTGACTCTCCACCCAGACGTAACCTCCACCTCTCACTAGCATCCTGTACTGACCACTGACTGACTGACTCTTCAGACACACTGCAGGGGGAGAGAGAGAGAGGAAGAGAGAGGAAGAGAGAGAGGTGGGAGGAGATGGAGAGAGACAGAGGGAGGAGAGAGAGAGAGAGAGAATGAGAGAAATGATTATAGGTGTGTGTGTGTGTGTGTGTGTGTGTGTATGTGTGTGTGTGTGTGTGTGTG
Organism: Genypterus blacodes; assembly: GCF_046128005.1. NCBI lineage: Eukaryota > Metazoa > Chordata > Actinopteri > Ophidiiformes > Ophidiidae > Genypterus > Genypterus blacodes. The sequence goes on from NW_027466839.1 coordinate 84,824, forward strand.
TGTGTGTGTGTGTGTGTGTGTGCTCTTCTCACAGTTGATGTGACTTTTGCTCAGACAGTTCGTGTCCAGTGTGTGACAGAGGTCATAGATGGAACGGCCAAGGAGCTCATCAGGACTGTAACCTAAAAGCAGCGTCACCCTGCACACACACACACACACACACACGCACTAAGAAATTAGCTCTTGTTCTGCACTCTATGTACTTTGTGTGTGAGCATGCGACTCACCTCTGGTCACAGCGGGTGAACCTCATGTCCATGCTGTGCTGGCTGGTGAAGGTGTGTGTGCTGAGGAGTGTGTGTGAGAGAGGAAGAGGCTGACAGTTGAGCAGCAGGCAGGAGCTGGCAGACGGGGAGTAACACACCTTGATGCGGCCCTGACAGTGGAGAACCTGAGACAAAAGAAAACGTCACCATAGAGGACAAAGCTTTGCGGGCGACATCTTGTGGAGTTCAACTAACCTTCCACATTGCTGACTTGATGTTGACGCTTCTTCCTCTGTGTGTTGCCGCACTCCTCATCCTCATGATAAATTCCCTCTTGGCGCCCCAGGAACCTTCATCTTCAACCCGACAAGACAAGACAATCATTCTTTTCTTTTAATGTCTTTGAAGCAGCATTTGACATAAACTAGGACGCCACAGTTGAAGAAGGAAACACAACCACACACTCACACACTCACACACACACACACACACCTGCTGAGAGGCGTAGGCTGTTCTTGATTTCTTCGTGGTCACATGGGTGTGTATAGTCGTAAACATTCTGTCCCATCAACTCAGCCTGTGCAGACGGTCACAACAGCAACACTGAACTATGCTTTCAACTTTTTACAACTTGAGAAATCTTCAATCGATTCATTATTGTGGAGAAATAAATGTACAAACATAAATGGAAGCGCCAGTGGGGGGTAACACACAGTATGTGGGACCCCAAGGAAAAGCCGGGATCCTTGTTCACGGGTCATACCAGTGTGTGTGTGTGTGTGTGTGTGTGTGTGTGTGTGTGTGTGTGTGTGCACCTGTGTCAAGCCCATGTAATTGCTGACATTGTCCGATAGAAAGATCATGGCTCCATCTGCGGACACGACCATCAGAAAGCTCTCCAGCGTCCTCAGATACATCTCCTCCTCCTTCTCCTCCTCCTCCTCTTCCCCTTCCTGTCCTTCGTCCTTTTCGCTCGTCGCTAAATGTTGCAAACCTCCAGCATTTGCCACCATCGGTGTGTATTTCACTGTGTGACGAGCCTCGCTGGAAACATTACCTGGAAACAGAAGAAAAACTCATTGGTTCGTTTGGCGTTAACGTGTCCCATGGTACGTTTGTGTGTGTGTGTTGGCACCTTTGAGCAGTGTGTGTATGCGTATGTAGCTGAGGGTGAGGCGTATGACTGAGGGCTTGTCCAGGTGGGTTTGGACGGAGGGATGGAGGGGGAGGAGACGGGATAAATCTCCAAACACTTCCGACTCCACCCGCCGCCTCCTCCTGGCCGCCTCACGGCTCACGGCTCTGCAGAGGGAAGAGACGACATCATTCAAACACACGCACACACGTCACCACTGTACAAGTTATGTGAAACTAATTAACATATAAAGAAAGTTACTCAGAGGGAGACATATAGGCTTTAACTTCATAAACAGGCTGACAACAGATAATGGAATTATTTAGAATATTGGTGTTTGGTTACTGCAGCAACCACGTTTACAATCAAAATAGAGTTTAGATTGTTTAACTTTTTGTGGCCTCTTCCTGCTTTTCACGTGTGTGTGTGTGTGTGTGTGTGTGTGTGTGTGTGTTTGTTTTTTGGCGGGCACATTTAAAGCACATGAATATAAATTTAATTAATTTAAACCTTGTCTGCAAAATCTTGTCGTTCAAAAGTGACATTAAGTAAAATAAGGCCTCTATAATCTCACACTGAAATACTAAACACCAGTGAATAAAAAACAAATTCATATGGATACAATCAGAAATTTAACAAAAGTATAAACTGATGCTATATTCTACATATTTTCGTATATCTGTATCAGACGATTACATCATTAGAGAAACTCTTACCTACATTAAGATTCACTATTGCCTCATTCCTGGTAGAAAACGGAATATCAACTGATTGAGTGAGGACAGTGTGGTTAGTAAACTGTCACTATCTGGCATGATGCTTTAACAGATGCCCACTGTGACCACGGTGCCACCACATCACTTCCACATTCTTTAAACAAACCATACGGCAGTACACACACATCGAGAGACGGCGGTTGCCAAGGTGTGTGTGTGTGTGTGTGTGTGCACAAAAAGGTCAAAAACACGCAGAGACGACAGGCCCCTATCTTACCTTCTCTTCTCTCTGTCTGCTGTCATTGTCTCCTGGAGTCATCTTTATCCAGGGTCATGGTTGAAAGCTGGCCCAGAAGTAAGAAGCAACGCCAGCAGGAAGTCACGGCTCAGCTGTGTGAAATTTGCACCAGCGCAGGTGGCCTAATTAATGTGAGACGCCATGAACGCCGCCAAGTGTCACAAGGAAAGTGATCCCCCTGCAGAAAAGATGACTTGAATGGACTCCAAGCAAGCAAGCAAGCAAGCAAGCGCTTCCTCTTTCTCCTCAACATGTGCATCTCTAACAGGCCTCCAAAACTGAGCCAGATGATTGGTCAGCGTACTCCTCCCATACTGCTGTCTGCTGTACAGGCATGCAGACTGCCTCTTCTTCTCTTCTTCAACACGTGTGTATACTGTGTCACACCTGTAATGTGTTTCATCCATTTGATCAAATAACACACGTGTGCAACATTTTGAATCTTTCTACCACAAAATCAGACAAATAGTTCAGCACTTAAGTCAAGTTTTTAAGAGTTTCTACCTTTACTTTGCTCAGTTCAGAGTAAAATCCTGGACTTTATCAAAAAAGAAAGCCTCAGATTCATCAGATTCACTTCATTTCTTTTCCATTTTAATGTTTCTGAAATATCAGGGCTGTTGTGGCAAACTGTTGCCATGGCATCATGATGGGTATTACACCAAGAAGTGAAAGAAACTAAGAGAGTTGAGAAGGATGTCAGGGGAGAAAAGAGGAAGCCACTGTGCTACAGTGTAATGGTGGGAAAGTGATAGTAGAGCGTGCGGTCATTTTATTCTCATTTCCTTTTCCTCAAATATTCAAATAATAAAGCTGACAATGGCACTGGAAGTTGGACATAAAAGCCCAATCTATTTAGGTGAAGTAACCACATGAATGAGAGACGTCAAAATGCAGACAGGTCCACCTTCAAAACACCGAAAGTAAGCGAGAAAGAAGAGGCAGAGGAGCGTGCGGGTGATGTAGACAGCTCAGTGTTTTATTGGAATCGGAGCAGACAGGACTAGCCCGGCTGTTACACTACATTTGGCACAGTAAGATAGTGTGACCAGGAACAGCTCTAACCCCCCCCCCCTCCCCATGGGTGCACAAAGCTTCACAACACACCGATCGCACTGCATACAGAGCAACCGGTTTGCCTTCACGTAACTGTACAACAGCCTTTCTATGTGTGTGTGTGTGTGTGTGTGTGTGAGAAAGAGAGAAAAGAGACACCGAAGCAGAGAGTCTAGGTGTGAGTCTAGGTGTGAGTCTAGGAGCCTGGGTGTACTGTTGCGTGTGTGTGTGTGTGTGTGTGTGAAGCAAGAGGTACTTCAGCTGCTGGTTTCCCCACCTTTCTTTTCACCCCGGCTGTAACAGATCTACAATAGTACAGTTATAGTATTGTACACAAAGGTTTCCTCCAGATACACTTTACAATAATAACAATAATAATAATAATAATAATAATAATAATAATAATAATAATAATTAAAAAAGGAGAGAGAGCAATAAGAAATAAAAGCATTCTTGAAAAAAAGTCATAGAAGCAGGATGTTTTGGCGTGGTGGAGTGAAATGGCTGCTGGGGTCAAAAACACTGATTGTAACTACAGGAAGAAAAAAACAATACAACATGAAAAATACAAATCGTGCATTCACACACGGCGACAGTGTACATTCACGACAACACGCCCCCACATGGGCCAGCGCGCCCCGCCTGGGCCCCGTAAACCAGCAGATGGGCCAAAAATCGGGGATGAAAAAAGCGCGAGGGGGAAGATTTCTCAGGCCACCTGTAACATTCCAGATAATTAGTTCAATAGCCTGTATCTTCACCCGGGGCATTCACATTACACACACACACACACAGAGGGCGAGAGAGAGAGATAGAGGGAGAGAGAGTGAGCGTGCGTGTGTGTGTGTCGGACAATGAGAGCGAGCGAGCGTCGGAGGAGGGGATTCAGTCATGACATACACATACATACAATCCGATGCAACACATTTTTCGAGGAGGAAAAAAAACAACAACGTAACAAACAAAAAACATAATATATAGATAGTCAGGGTATTGCACAAAGGGTATTTGGCCCTAACTGGTCCACGATAAGTAGAGTTTAACACAGATAGGGTGCTTGTCCATGCGCCAACACTCTCCTTTACTAGCAGACAAAACCAACACGATACAGCCACTCAACACAGGCTATGTACAGTCCTCTGCGCCCAGCAACTACAGTCCACATGTGCACAGGTGCTGGGGAGAGGAACGTGTGTGTGTAGGTGTGTAGTTGTGTGTGTGTGTGAATGTTTGGTTGTCAGAGCGTGTACAGTGTGCTCGTGTCAGTTTGTGTCAGTCGGAATGAATGCGGTTGGTTGTAAGCGTGTGAGTGTGTTGTTGTACATCCCGGTGTACATGTGTGTGCGCAGGAGTGTGTGTTCATATTCATGTTTATATTCATATTTATATTCATTATTAAAAACTCAGGCAACAATAACGACACAATGCAAGTAAAAAATATTCCAAAAGTAACGACGACAAATATTTTCAAAGTAAAGGAGTGACTGTGTGTGTGTGTGTGCGTGTCTGTGTGTGTGTTTGTTTGTTTGTTTTGTAAAGGGATTTATGGTACTTTGTGTGTGTGTTTCGGCAAGTGTGCATACATGATGGCGAGTGGATTGGTGTGCTTGCGTGCTATGTTTAGTGTTGTTGAGTGTTGTTGAGTGTGTGTGTGTGTGTGTGCGTGTGTGTTAGGTCTCCTCGGGGGCGCAGTAGGAGAAATCTTTGAACTCCTCCTGGTTGATCTGTCGTATGATGGCCTCGTCTGTTGGAGTCAACACGGGATCCTCCTTGGTGAAGTCTTGGTCAAAGTTATTCACGTCTCGCTTTGTTTTCTGGGGGGCCACACACACACAGACAAACACACACACACAGAGAAAGACAGAAGGGAGGCATGTCAGGAAGGAAAAGAGGAAGCAACTCAAAATAATATAAGAGCGACACCTTCTGACCACTAAGAGTTGCTGCGTTTGCTTCTCTCTTCGCACTTTAAAACCTATACACTTTATTGTGTGTAGTAGTGTGCGTTTGTGCTTACAATCCGTGGTTTAAATGGCGGCTTGACTTTCCTCTGCTCCAGCAGGACCCAGTCGATCTCTCTGAAGAAAGCGTGAGTCTTGATGGCCTCCTCACAACCCTGGCTCACCACGCAGCCCAGACGCTTGGCCGGGTTTTTGGTCATAAACTGCACACACACACACACACAGACACACACACACACACACACACACACACATTTGGATGAGAAATGCTTTTTGTCTGAGCACAATTAGCCGGGTTTCTGTCAACACAACGATGAGGACAGATGAGGGTTGAGCGGAAAAGCATTTTATCTCTAATAATAGAGCTGGGCGCTGTAATGGCTCTGCAGTGGCACAGGTCAGCACAGCCGTGATGTTATTTACTGAGTCGCTTTTATTTTGTGGTCGGCTCAGCGCTGTGAGAGCTCTTTGTGGTCTATTGTGGTTTTATTATCACATTGTTATTACCTTAAACTCTTTGAATGACTTGTAACGTTTACACCGACACCGCTCTGTTAAGTGCACTGAGGATTCATTTCAATGTGCGGCTCAGTGGACAAATGAACAAAATGAAATGGAATGGAAATCTGTCCACAGCAACGTTTATAACCTATGTATGAGTTAAAATGACACGATTTAAAAGGGATAAATGACTTATTTATGCAAAATAAAGGTGGAAAGTGGCAAAAAAGGAAGCAAATTTAGATAATTAGATGACATCGGATTATAAGATGACATCATTGTTTGATGGCATCCGTCTTGTTTGAAGGAGCTTCAGAGCCTGATGTTGTTGTAAGAGACAATGTACTGACAGCAACACAGTTTTTCGACAAACGTACAGTTGAAGCGTTTAATTGACTTCGCAATTTTGTGTTTTCTGAGTAAACGTTTCAAGTAAAGTAACCTTGTCTCATCGTGCGGCGAGTGACAAATGCCGTTTGCCAGGCCGACCCGAGAAGTGGCCCATCTATACTGAAGAACACTCACGACTATAATTGCGGTTGCAGTTAATGCCCTTGACAGTAAAGTGACACTTAAGAATCATCACTCATCCTCTAACCCATGTATAGGAACACTACAGGCTTTCGTATGATAAATGCACAATAAGCCACAGACCCTGCTTGAGAAGAATTGTTTTTGCTGATTTGGCAGTAAGACGTCCTAACAGGAAATGCAGGAGAACATTGTGTTGAGTCAATTAGAAAACTAATTTCCATGCATTCGCTACTTAGGATAAAAGCTAGTCCAATTAAATTGTGGCAAAATGTAATTGTTCTCCTTCATTTGGCCACATAGATTTTAAACACCAGCGCCAGAACCGCTGACTACCATGATGAGATGCAATCTTGGAAGATAATTTAGTGGCTCTTCAGCTTAAAGTAATCAAAGGGAGAGATGGCGGAGGCGCGGGTGTGTGTAGCGACGGAGACGTTTACGTACCGCTCTGAGGATAGACACCGCCTCTTTGCTGAGCCACACCGGGTACAGGACGTCGTCATGGAGAATGGACTCAAACAAGTCGTCTTCGTTATCCGCTTCAAACGGAGGCTGCCCGGCCATCATCTCGTACATCAGCACTCCCAGAGCCCACCAGTCCACCGAGGCCCCGTACTCCAGCTCCTGCAGGATCTAAGTACCGCAAACACAACAAGGTTCAAACACAGAGAATTGACACTCACACTCTGAGGTCGCTGATGAAGAAGAAGGCGCTCTTGTTGTGAAGATATTTCAAAGTATCTGACCTCAGGAGCGATGTAGTCGGGCGTGCCACAGAAGGTGGTGGTGGTCACTCCATTCATGATGCCCTCTTTGCACATGCCAAAGTCCGCCAGCTTGCAGTGACCCTCGGCATCCAACAGGATGTTATCCAGCTTCAAATCCCTGAGAGAGTTAAGAGACAAACAAGGAGCATTGGCATTGTTGTTGTTATGTGACTGTTCATCCGGTGCATTACTCATCACGGATCTGGAAAGAATCGCCAGCAGCTACATTGTCTACATTGGCTATTCTAACACATGGAAAAAGGACCAAAATACATGATTTGGGTGTACCTGTAGATAACCCCGTTGCGGTGTAGGAACATGAGGGCCGAGGTGACTTCAGCAGCGTAGAAACGGGATCGAGACTCGTCAAACTTCCTGGAGCGCTGGATCTGGAACATTAGGTCTCCTCCGTTCACGTACTCCATTACGAAAAACAATCGGTCCTGGACAAAGAGACACGGGTGAGAGGAAGAAGAGCGAGGTGGAAGGTTGAGTGGCGTGTGTTTGCGTAGGGGGGCCTTACCCGTGTCTGGAAGCAGCAGTACAGCTGGGTGAGGTAGGGGTGTCGGCGGGCCAGAGCCAGGATCCGTTTTTCAGTCATGGTGCAGTCCACGTCGTCGTCCTGCAGGATCACGTCCTTCTTCAGCACTTTGATGGCGTAAACCTCCTCGGTGCCCTTCAGCTCTGCCAGCATCACCTGGATAGAGGGAGGGAGGAAAGGAAAGGAAAGAGTGAGAAGAGGAGACAAAGGGAGCAGAGCAATAATCAAATATCCCTCCATTCCTCTCTCTTCCCTCCTCTTCGCGGTCACACCCTACCTTGCCGAAGCTGCCCTTGCCGAGGACCTTGATGAAGTTGAAGTCCTTGATGCTCCTCCGCAGGTTCTGTCCGTTCTCCCTGCTGGCCGAGGAGGAGGTGGATGAGGAAGAGGTGGAGGAAGAAGAGGAGGTGGAGGAGGCAGAGGAAGAGGAGGTGTTGTGCTGGGGTCCCTGCTGGTCCAGCGACAGAGAGTTCTGCAGGCGATCTAACTCCGCCAAGTCTGATTGGGTCGAGAGAGAAGTCCAGTAGGAGAGCATTTTAGAGACGTTACTCATGACTTTGAACTAATTTCCCCGGGTTGTTTGGTGAAAAGTAAACTTCGGCGTTGGAGCTCTTTGAAAACCTGCAGTGACTCAGTTCTCTGTGTCCAGGGACACAAAACAGCATCGCTGCTGCTGCTGTCCTCATCATTTGGCTCCATAAAATCAAAACAGGAGTTCTTGCATACAGAGAAACAGAACTTTTAGTCCTCCGCCAGTGTAACGTGAGAGAATGACTAACTGAGACAACCAAATGGTGGTGGGTGGTGGGATACATTGCTTAGATAACTCTAAATTCAATTTTATACCTACATTGCTTTTCTGTAAGACTTGACAATGATACAGTGACACAAAGGTGCAAGTTAATGATATTCTGCTCTAATGATGGTCCCTCTGTCTCCATCTTGCACGTGGAAGAGAAACTCGTTACGTGTACACCTGGACACGACATTATATTTTTAACGTTATTATATACAGCAGCTTTCTCCTTCATAAATCATTTTGAATTCCTGTTCGTGCAGAATGCTGACTGTAACCCAGTTACTGCGTGGACGTGCAGAATGTGTGTGTGTGTGTGTGTGTCTACGTGTTATGTTATCAGTGTGTTACCCTGCTGTGAAGGGGAGGTGGGGACAGCTGGCCGGCAGTTGCTGTCCTGAGGCTGAGAGAGTTCAGGAGGAGACTGAGGAGGGTCCTGCCCTGGAGTCAACTGGAGGGAGGGAGAGAGAGAGAGGAGGGGAGAGAGAGAGAGAGAGACACACACAACATTTTTAACAAATCATCATTAACGATCACATGGATTTGATGAGCAAGTTCACAGTGCGACTCATTACTCATGCGACTTCTTATCCTTATAGGGATATTAGATAATTCTGACTTTATAATGTGAAAGTTGCAATGCAAAATGGCGTTGTCCTTTTACTTGTGTTGCACATTTGGGAGTCAAGTGAGCAGAGGTGCCGACCTTCCTCTTGCGCTGTGCCGTGTTGGAGATCTTGTCCGGCGTGACTCCCAGGTCAGCCAGGACCTTGGCGATACCTCTGGCATCCACGCCACAGTTAGGTGCTACATTAGTCTCACACCGCCTGTGCACATTCATCTTACACACTGTATGATGACAAAAAACACACAAAAACACGATTATGTTACCCAAAGCATGTATATTATCCTCTGAATGTGTGTTTTGCTTTTTATTTAACTGGTTTTGATTCGTTGGAACAGTAGAACACACACACACACACTCACCTTTGCACTGCAGGCCCTGCCTCATGAGCCCCCACAGCAAAGAGCCACAATGGTCACAGAAGGTGGGGACCTTATAGTTATGGATACTGAACTTGTGGGGCATGTTAACACTGAACCGCTGTGAACCCACCTACAGGGGGCGACATACACACACGTACACACACAGCGATCACTGTCACAGTCGGTGAGGAATAATGTATATGTCTGCAAGGAACACTGTGTGAGACTCAAGAGGAGGTGTAAGTACACAATGTACACATGGACGGAAGCCTTAAAGGCACACTCCCGTCTAAGCAAGTATTATCTTTAAATACAAAGAATCGCTTTATAGTTTCAATTGTCATTGTTTTGGAAATGCAGTTTTTATCTAGAAGTCAAAATCTGCAGTTCTATGTTTCACGCCGACAAAACTGAAACTTGTTCAAATGGTCGAATGGCTTTATGGCTTTAACCCAGACATGCAAAGACCGAAAAGTGTGTGTGTATACCTCCTCTGGTGTGTCCTCCTGCTTCTTCATACCAGCACACTTGGTGATGATGAGCTCATGGCAACGCTTGTGGACCACACACGTACACACTGCACACACAGGATTAAACATCAACAACTCACCTGTACTGACAGTAAATCAAGTTTGCTCCTAACAGCAAATATCAAATAAAGTAATAAATACCACTTTGTCAAGCGTTACCGATACAATTATCCTGTCTGGACTCTCTTCGCCAACCTGTTGTTTTTGCGGTGTGTGTGTTTCTGTCACGTCTCAGATGTGATGTTGTTTTGTGGATTTTTGTCACCATATGGACAATTAACTTCTCTCTATTCTATTCTATTCTATTCTATCTAACCACGAGCATGGCAAAGTACGTGTTAGGGAACTTATGGTGGGCGGAAAACTTTGCCGCCACTCCATCCACACACCCCATACTTTGATGTTTTTTCCCTTCTCGAAGTTTCCCCTTGTCATGTTAAAGGTTAAAAAAAAAAACCCTGTGCTGTATGTCGGTATAAGCGCTACCCTGGTCTGCTATTAGTATTGATATCATTCGTCATATTTACATTTGTACTATCTTTGTTGTTGCTGTGCCTCTCCGTGTGTGTGTGTGTCTCTCTCTCTCTCTCTACCCAACCGGTCAAGGCAGATGGCCGCCCACCTAGAGGCCGGTTCCCCCTGAGGTTTCTTCCCCGTTAAAGGGGAGTTTTTCCTCGCCACTGTTGCCAAGTGATTGCTCGTGGGGGGAATGTTGGACTTCAAGTGCTCTGTATGTGAAGTGCCTCGAGATAACGTTTGTTGTGATTTGGTGCTACATAAAGACACGTGAATTGAATTGAATTGAATTGAAGGCTTGTTCCGAGACTTAAATAGATCTATGTAACTCTCTTAACTCTTACTCTTGCGTAATGTGAAATATACAGAATTAAACAACAAAATGTTCAACCTTTAAGGGAGTATAGCTCCTTTGATAGAAAAGGCTTCCAATCTCTTTACATGGAATCAAACCTTAGGAGGAATGTGATTTTAAATGATCTGTATCTAGTGTTAAAGCGTTTGCAATCTTATATAGGTTTGTTGACATCGTACTCGTATGGCTCAGGCTTATAGGATCCTGCACACAAATCACAGCTGCCGTTCAGCACAATGGACCACAATCCCTCTTGTGTTATAGTGCTGATAACAATATAGATGTGCTATGTTACTTGGGAAATTTGACTCCACCACACAGCGGTACTCACCCTGACACTGGTATCCCTGCTTTCCCAGCACCCCCCTATCAGATCACACACACACACACACACACACACACACACACAAACACACACACACACAGGAGGAAAGAAAGAAAAAGCCATTCAACCAGACTGACTTAATGAAACGTTAGACGGCAGTTAGGAAGTTTACGTCACACTGTTGTGTTTGTGTTCGGAGTGTGTATGTTTCCTACCAGATAAAATCTCTGCAATGTGAGCAGTATGTGGGCTGCCTCAGGTAGGTGGCCATGAACTTGTGTCCGTTGACTTGATGGACCCGTCTTCGGACCGCCCCCTGTCGCCGGCGAGGACCGATCCGCTCGCGAAACACTCTCTCCTCATTGTCGCTGGTCCCTGAGGCTGTGGGATGCACACACACACATAAACAAAAGAAGCAGGTTGCTCATTTCAATATTAACGGCTGATATATGCAAGTGTTAACACCATTTTTGAACTTTTGTTGTTATGCTTGTTGGTATGGATTTCATTTTCTCTGTCCCTGCGGTGACAAAAGGATCATTTGCATCTCGAGTTGTTGGCTTCGACTTAATGGTCCTGCGGCTCTCCTCTTCCTTTTTTCCTCCCTCCCTCTTCCTCGCAAACACCTCTCACCTACCAGAGGCCTATTTGTGCCTGAGCTATTTATACTTCCATGTGTGGGCACATAAACGAAGGACACCATATTAAAATACTCCTCCTCAGCAAGCAGCATCCAAGCAGCCTTCCCCTTCCTCTCTGCCGCATCTTGCCGGAAAGATAAACGCTTTCTGAGAGTAACCTTAAGACAAAAGAACCACCTCCACTTTCACTCCCACACACCCCTTCCCTCTGCACTCCTGTCCTACTTTGTCTCTTTCACTCTCTCTCTCTCTCTTTCTCTCTCTCTCTCTCTCTTGGGTGCGTTATAGCTGTGGTTACTGCTGAGCCTCTCCAGAGTTCGATTACAGACAGGCTGTCTAGAGGGAGCGTGTGTGTGTGAGTACATGTGTGTGTGTGTGTGCGTGTGTGAGGAGGAGGAGGAGGAGGAGGAGGAGGTGGGGAAGGGGGTTAAAAGAGCTAAACAGGCCATTACTGGAATCACTTTGTTTTACATAATACATCATCCATCTGTCAAGGACAAATACACGGACTCGGACAGACAGACAGACACACACACACACACACACACACACACACACACACACACACACACACACACACACACACACACACACACACACACACACACACACATACAGAGGCATGCTGGCATGGAGGTGTTATGGGATGGAACAGCAGGTAGGAGCAAACGTTGTGGAGACTCTGGACCGAAATGAGCAAGTGGGACATGGCTGTTGGCTAAATATGGATGTACACACACACACACACACACAAACAGTGTGGCTTTACAGAGAGCAAAGCAGGGGACCGGACCTACAGACACTAGTTTGAAGGTGGCTCAAACTTTACTGATTAGTGTAATACCATGAGGCTGGATCTTTGTTTCTATGATTGAAAAGATGCAAACATGAAGAAGAGACTTAAAGAACCCGGAAGATGATGAAGAAAGAGCAGGAAATGAGGAAAGAGACTGCAGATGGTCAGATTAGGCTAGAGAGGAGGAGGAGAGGAGAGGAGAGGATAGGAGAGGAGGAGAGATGAAGAGTTCTTGGAGCTCCTGTCGCTGCAGATAACAGATTGCACCAGCAAAAAAAATCTGCTAAAAATACCAACACTTCTTCTTCTTGTTCTCACCCTCTCTCTCTCTCTCCTTTTCAATCCCTAAATCCTCTCCGTGTTTCCACCTCTCCTCCTTCCTCCTCTCCACTTCCATTTAAACCAAACCCCTGCAGGCGTACGGGCGCTTGCCGCATACATCAGCATATATTAACATGTCCAGCACTCAAACTAGATGAACTATGGGAAGAAGTTCAGGAGTGGGCGGAGAGTGGGCTGTGAGGTCACCAGAGTGTCCAATCATCACTGAGGAGGGCAAGACAAGGAAGACGGAATCGGCTGTGTGTGTGTGTGTGTGTGTGTGTGTGTGTAATCCATGGCTCTATCTCACCTACTATTTTAGGAGCTGACTTGTTCTCTCCTCACTCTATAGCCGTCTGCACTCTCTCTCTCTCTCTCTCTCTCGCTATGCTCGCTTTATCACCTTCACCTCCTCTCTCTTGTTAGTTTGCTGTAGCTGTGGTATTAGCGCTTTAATTTAAGTATAGCATCAGACGCAGACAGACACACACACACACACACACACACATGCGTATTCATCTGCAGACTGCCACTGCAAGGCACAGAGCGGCACCTATTAATAGCCAGGTGTGAATATACACAGGTGCAGGTTAAATCACTTTCATCAGTCTGTGTGTGTGTGTGTGCGTGTGTGTGTGTGTGTGTGTGTGTGTGTGTGTGTGTGTGTGTGTGTGTGTGTGTGTGTGTGCGCAGTGACTAACTGGTGGAAAAAGTACCAAGATGCTATACTTAGGTCAAAGCAGTAATACCACAGTGTTGGACCGCCTCCATATTAGCAACAGTCCTGTATTTAAAGCAGCATTATGTCATTTTTGGAGCGTTTTGATTTTGTCATTTGTGTACTTAACTGGCGCAAAACTGCCTCCTGATTTAGTCCCAGACAGAGCTTTTTCATGGGACTCTGGCCTCTCACCCCTGGTTGTTTCTCCAGTGTGTGTGCCTGTGTGTGTGTGTGTGTGTTTGTGTGTGTGCCTGGTCACATTTCTTTCTCTTGTTCTCCTCAGACAAAAGGCTTTTTCCTACTCCTTCTACCGTCGTGCCATTCAGCAACCTTTAATGTATCACTTTCCTTAGCTTACCGCTCTCCCTTCTTTCACCTAACACAACTAAAACTAAAAACAGAGCTGAAACTTACAAGATGGCCACAAACAAATCAACACAAGGGTAATCAATACTAATAAAGAAGGGAGGAGAAGGAAGGAACGTTATATGAATTTTATAAGGAACTTTGTCGGGAGGCTCATGCTCAGTGTCGTCGTCGCTGTCAGTGTGTATGCGCGAGTGTGACGTGCCTCTGTGTCATCCTAGGTGTGTGTGCTGCAGGTCTTACCCTCCGTTGAGGATCCCGAAAGATCAATGACGACGTACACCTTCCCCTCTGGTTCCAAATCGATCTGTACAGGTAAAGAAAGAGAGAGAGAGAGAGAGAGAGGGGCGGGGGGGGGGAGAGAGTCAATCAACGGAAGACAATAACACAGCTGAGTTGTGGTTGCAGCTCGGAGGGGTTCCATCCTACACAACCAAACACACTGACACAAAGTTCCGACTCAGCAATAAGTGCATAAACGCGTTCCCGGAGTGTGTGTGTTTACGCACCACTAATGAAAAATTGGAACAGGATTAAATCAATACAACCAACGCAGCCGCTTTATTGAACTATTACTGGACTCATCAATGTATTCATCCACCGTGCTGTGACTGATGGATGGAGCCAACAACCCGCTGCCCCCAATCAGCCACTCCACTGTCGTTTAGGAACAAAAGCAGTTAGATTCTCTGTCTGGGGGAAAGAAGCTTCTGATCTGATTTCACCAAATGTCCTTTAAAAATAAAAAAAAGCTTACATTAACACTTAACAGGAAGTCTCGCCGAAGTGCCCTTGAGCAACAAACTCATCGACACCCCCATCCTGCTGCTGCACTGACCTAGAGAGGAGAATATCCCTACAAATACTAATAGTAAAGTACGACACAAAGTATTATCAATAACCAGTGAACCGATAACATGGAAGGTTGCGCAACACGTCAAAACAAAAAAAATCACATAAACTACTACGATATTCAAATCCTCCCTCAAGAGACACAAATCCAGTTCATTAGCAAGCTGCTTGAGTGCTTTTGCAGAGTCTGTGGCCAAACATTTTGCATTTTTCATGTGGGACAAAGTGATGCTTGTGGAGTCTCTCATCCGAGCGGCTTTATTTTTAGAAAGGCGAGAGCGAGCCCCGACGCTTCCTGTGACGGACAGTTGGCCGACACGCTGCGAAAAGACCAGAGGGATTAATAACCTCTGTGATACACACAGGGACGCACAGACCAGCCAAAGGATAAAATAAGACGGTGAGGAAGAGGCAAAGACGTGTAGCTACTGGATATAGTGACTAACTTAACCCTGTGTGTTTATTATGACTCATCTTTAGACTGTCAACAACACCTTTAATACTAATTGTTAGTTTCATTCTGGATGCTTCATATCATTTATATATACTGAGCAAAACTACATTTCCATACTCAAACAGCAGGAAGATAAGAGGACATAAACAGTCCATACACACACGCATACACACACACACAGGCAAACTTGTTCAAACAAATAATGACATCATTGTCCTGTGATATACATGCAGTTACAAAGATTAGAGTGAGGGGGTGGGGGTTGGGGGGGTGATAGAGAGGCAGAGGAACACAGGAGAGAGAGAAAGGGTGAGAGAGAGAGAGAGAGAGAGAGAGAACAGAGAGAGAGTGAGAGAGAGAAAGAGCTTTAAATCCTTAGTTAAGCTCTGGGACAGCAGCAGATCCTCTTATGCAACAGTCAGACACACACACACACACACACACACACACACACACACACACACACACACATATACACACACACATACACACACACATGTCCATGCATTATTGAGCACATGAGACACAAAGATCCCACACAAACATGCAGCAATGTCTATACGTCCGCCCTCACACACACACACACAAACACACAAACACACACACAAACACTCCCGACCCAGGAGACAGCTATGTGTTATGTGCCCCATCCAGCCACTGGCAGCACCGCAGTGCAAACACACACACAATCACGTGGACGGGAGTTTATCAGGATCTGCACGGGACTCCAGGCTGGATCATATTAATAAGTCACCCAAGATGCCATAAGCTCTCAAATGACTGCAGATATCAGATGAACGTGAGCCAGAATGCAAAACATGTAGGAAAACACGGAAGCCCACTCTGTCAGGTGAAAGGTACGCCGCTGTGTTTACAGTGATTAATGTCAAAGGGTCTGTCTCTGGAGAGTACAATTACAGAGAGAGACACGAGGTAAGAGTGTGTGTGTGTGTCACATTAACAGCACGGGGGGATTTGTGACCTGTAAATTCTTGACGTCTACCCTTGAAAATAACGTGCAAATCCCCAAATGGAGGCTGTTGCGTAACGGCCTGTCTCTGAGGGATTCCAGCAGAAAGATGGACTCAGAGCCGTTTAAAACAAGAGCAGGGACAAATGGACGGCGTTGTGATCGTCCCGGGGGTGGAGCGCCGGGGCCTAAAAGCACGGCTGGGCTCGGCGAGAACAAACCATCAGCGGTTCGAGTCGCGGGGTGTCGCTGAGCTTGTTCCTCCTATCCAGATCGATAGGAATTACAGAAGCACAACACCGATAAAGGGATTGTGAAGATTGATTAGACTGTGCCGGCGTTTGTGCCAAAACGTCTCAGAAACACACCCACAAGTGTTTTCCTTCCTTTTCCTCACACACTGCACAGTCCTGAGCGAGTACTTTGAGACGTTTGTGCTTCTATTTTGCGTAGGGAATCGAATCTTAATACTTGAGTACATTTAAGACGCTAATAGTTTTTACTTTTGTCATTTTACATGCAGGACTGTTTCCTCTTTCCAGTGTGTAAAAGTGAGCAAGTAAGTAGAAGATCTGGGTGAGTCTAGTATTTGATCATGCTCAGGTGGTTACTACTGACTCCTGTAATGAATCGTGCGTGACTTGGATTTAACAGACACACACACATACACACACACACAAGTGCGCTGAAGTTCCCGACCCCGACTACACCCGGCGTTAAGACAGAGCTGGAGAATCTAGTTCACCTCATTAATCTGGTTAGTCCAATTAGGACACCGATACAGCCAGAGATGGATAACTTCACAAACACCCTAACACACACACACACACACACACACACACACACACACTCAAATAATGGGTGCACAAGCTTCGAGCCTCTGGTGTCTTGGGATGCAAAAGGAGGAAAGGTTAGTGTTAAATATATGGACTATGCCAGTTCTCTACACACACACACAAGCATTCACAGGCAGTACCAAACACTCACACACACACAACTGATAAAACAAGCACAAATAGAAACACACACACACACACACACACACACACACACACACACACCATATGCAGCAGTACAGAGGAGCACTCAACAAAGCAGACAGGCCACTCAAAGCTTGCATTATATCAATACTGTGGAGCTTCTAACCCTCTCTCTCTCTCTCTCTCTCTCTCTCTCTCTCTCTCTCTCTCTCCCCCTCTCTCTCTCTCTCTCTCTTCCCCTCTCTCTCCCTCTCTCTCTCTCAGGAGCATTTAGTCTCAGTGACAAGCCTCCCACATCCATCTGTCAAATAACAAATTTCGCCACTGAAAGAGCTCGACCGCATTGCGTGTGTGCTTTTTTTCCTTCTTCTTTGCGTGTGTTTATCACTCTTTCTTTCACGCCAGAACTCATGCGTGTCAACATGTGCGCACGCTTACACTTGCACACGCACACACACATGTAAGACCCATGCCGAGTGCGACAGTGTGAGAGTCATGCATCTTTAATATAACATCACAGACAGCTAATAATGTAAGAGGAGCCAAGCCGTGGGGTGGAGGAGGTGTGTGTGTGTGTGTGTGTGAGTCTGGATTGGTGCTGCAGTGTATAGATGCCCACCCCCTGAAGTAAGCGACAGGCCCATGATCTAATAGCTCCACCGTAGAACTAAAAGAAGGAGAATTAGATTTAGTAGAAAGAACGTTCCCAATCCAATCATCCCGTCCTCTCCGACATCTCACACGTCACAGCAGGCAGGCAGGACCAGAGTTTGGTCTCCAGCTGGACTGGCAGACGGCCTGAGGAACCTCGGCAAGATCTGACCCTCGTCACTGCTGGATCTGACTAAATGAAAACACATTTGATATTGACTCAAAAGTGCAGATGGGAGAGTCGGCGCTGGCTCAATCTGCTCACGTTCGGACAGGAAGAAGAGTGTGTGTTTCACCTGCTGTCCCAGAGTTCTCACATGCTCCAGGGTACACACACGCACACACGCACACGCACACACACACACACATACACACACACACACACAAACCAAAAAGTGACCTGATTTGGCATCAGTGGGCAAAGCACTCTGCTTTAGCTTCGCGCGTGTGTTGTCACCGTGGCGACAGTGCATCTTAAATCCAGTCTGCCCTACTTCATGAGCAGGTCAGCGAGGGGTGGGGCCTGCCATGTCATTGTCCAGTACTAACCCTAACCTTAATCTCACTTTTACTATGATACCTGCCGTAGTACAAGTTCACCATGGTAACAGCCACAAACACCATCTAACAAGGACGGCACTTTGTCTTTACTTTTCAATATATCTTTAAATATGTCATACTAATCAAATCATTGCACACTGGAGCTTGGGTTACTCTGTAGTACCTGCCTTTAGCATTACACAGCTAAGTGTGTGTAGTGCTGTAGTGCTGTCACAAGCATCCAGCGGGACTAAGAGGTTGCACTTTACCAATAAACGAGTAAAGCAGCCAGACTATAAAAGAACATCTGGATCAAAATAAGTAGAAATGCCACTCTGTCCTGTGAAATGATGCTATTCATCAAACATCTGGCTGCTGTAAGCACGAGCTCCTCTCCCTCTGTATCTGTGTGTGTGTGTGTGTGTGTGTGTGTGGGGCTGGCTGACATCTGACGTGGCCTCCATCCTGTGAGGAAACGTCACACTGTGCAGTCGCAGCGTCTCCGGCCTGGACGCCTTCTCTATCAGCCGCACGGAGTGTGTGTTATATTTACACGTAGACACGGCTCCTTTCTACACCTCCGCTCCTCTCCCTCTCTCTCGCCTCTTCATCACCTCTTCCTCTCCTTTACACTCTCTGGCATTATCTGTAGGGGTAATCTTGCCACCTCTTCATTTAACCCTTTTATCAACACCAGAGCAAAGAAACAATATGTCCCGTTACAAAAAAAAATCAAGACACACAAAGCAAATCCTGCAACAATCTGATTCGCTGACGTCACTCTGACAATCAGACGAGCGGATATCGAGGTGGGGAAGGCTAAAAATAATAATTCTATCCTGTTATATAACACTAAATCACCTCCATGTCTCCCTAGTTAAATGAAAAAGTTCCCTACCAAAGCTGTGCACACGTCTGTTGGCCAAAGACGCAGCCAGCCGGTCCTTTCCCTTTAAATCTTGTAATTATAGAGCTGATTAAAAACACAACAACATACAGTTTTGCTTTTAATTACCGTCATTACCGCAATTAATGACAATGACCGCACGAGACGGCGAGAGGAAGAGGGTGTTCTTCTGCTGTCTGCGTGGTGCTCTTCTTCATCGCAGGGTACATTCGCACTAATCCAACTCCAGTAAATAAGTCTTTGACGGTGGCAGATGGCGGAGGAAGCAAAAAGAAGGAACATTTTCCATCAATAAATAAGGAGCGGGTCTGAACTTAAGACATAGTTTTGAAAATAGAATCTGTTGAATACGTCCAAGCCTTTTTTTTTGTGTTTTTGTGAGTTATTAGATTTGATATCCCGGGTGCTATTTTGGTTTATTCTCTCCATCCTTGGCAGGCGTGAGGACTTCTACCCACTCTACTTCACGTCATAGTCTGTCAAACGGCAAAAGTGAGAGTCGTGATCTGAAAATGTCCCCGCCAGCGTCACATCCTTTTTTTACGTCCCCCCCCCCCCAAGCCAATGACTCACTATACAGGTATGTAAACACACGCACGGGTTCGATTACATATGACTCACACTCTCTATATGCCGCACGACGTCATCACAGTGTGAAGAACAATCAGCCGCTGCAGCAGGATTTGGATTTTATGTGAGATTCTATGTAGAGAGAAGTCACGAATCGCTGTTAACTGCAGATAACTAAGATCCATACAGGGATGAAAGCGTGTCTAAGACGTCGTTTTGTATGGATGGATGTAAGATTTGTGCTTTTTAACCCCTTTAATCCCTTTTACTTACTAAATAGATGTCTTTTCAAACGCCAACCGAGACCCCGTTCCACTTAGTTTGTCTCTCTTCTACCCCGACACCTTGCCCACCCGTTTCTCTGTAACGTCTCTGTGGGTGAGAGAGGCGAGGCGGCGAGGCTGTCATGTCACCATGGGGACGGGCTCCACAGAGCATCTCAATTACGGAGCGAGACAATTAATAAGCATCAAAGCCTGGTTAATATTTCACCGGCAGCACACATCGGTGGAAAACCTGGCCCAAAGCGGATCCAGCCAGACTCGCCGCTTGGCCCACCCGTGGGATGGATGGATGAAGAGGTGTCAGGGGGGGACAAAGGAGAACAGGAAACTGGGAGGAGGAGGATAACGGTGGTGGGACAAGAGACAGGAAGATGATGAGATGAGACGAGACGGGTGAGGCAGCAGAAGGGCCGACAGACGTGCGTAAGGGTTGAGGTTGGACTCCGGTTAAGACATCTATGCAACAGCTTATGCCACAATATCCTGTATACTGATTTATTAATATTTAATCTACAATTTCTAAGATTATTCCAGCACATTTTGTTTTCTTTACATCAGTTTAGACTCTGAGACTTTATAACAGGCATTAGTCTTTACTTTTGACTCGTAGTCAATTAGTTGCACCTGTTGTGATTGTTATTAGTCATGCCTGTTGGTCGGCTTGTGACATGAAATCACTGGCTCAAGACCCTGGACCAAGATGAATAATCTGGGTTCGGGAATTAGACTCACCCTTGACACCGACCACTTAAGCATCCTTGAGCAAGGCTTCAGTGTAGATGCTCAGAAGCGGTGGTACTGGACCTTGCGTGTAATCATATTTTAGGCGCACTTTATTATGTATTTGATGTGTTAGGAATGGAACGATACTTGTCGCTGTTGGCATGGGTACCTCTAAGATGAAACCTTGTGGGAGGGGAGAGGAGAGGCCAGATTGGGAGGACGTTCGTGGAAAAGGAGGGTTGTGGCAGGTCAATGGTAAAGGGGTTTACTGAGAAGAAAGGACAAGAGACAGATGTGAAGAGGATAACAGAGAAGTGGAAGA
Source organism: Genypterus blacodes (assembly GCF_046128005.1). Classification (NCBI taxonomy): domain Eukaryota; kingdom Metazoa; phylum Chordata; class Actinopteri; order Ophidiiformes; family Ophidiidae; genus Genypterus; species Genypterus blacodes. Next base: position 106,146 of record NW_027466839.1, read on the forward strand.
CCAAAAGATGCACTAATCCCTCCGTTTCAAACAGAACAGCTGCCGCGTCGGTCCAACATCAGGAAAGAAAAGTGAAAAAAAGGTAATATGGCGACGTCGGTGAGGTATAATGGAGTAACAGAAGGGGAAGTGTGGAAGTGTGGGTGGGGGACGGTGCATTCAGAGGACCGGGAGGCAATAACCGACGAGATGGCCGGATGATCAATAGGATGTGGTCAATCATCAGAGTGATCCATATGATCTGACCTTAGTCTGCATCACTGGGGGAGGATGTGCGTGTCTGTGTGCCTATTTATGTACGTGTGTGTGTTCATACATTCAGATTGGTGCAGATATTTACTGTACACATATTACAGTCTAACATCACATCATCCAATACCAATGAAAAGCCTATTGAAGGTTTTAACCCATTGACTGCCAATGGTGAATACGTTACTCCCTCTGATTTTGACACACGTTTTACTTCGTCTTCTTCACTGTAGTCCATGCAGGAAACTACGTACCAATTCTTGAGCCATTGGTTGAAGAGACATTAAGATATCAGAGGATGTTGTTTTAAATGATTTTTCCTGTGTATTTGTGTATGTATTCCTTTGTGTGTGTCTTCTTGAGTTTATCATTATACCATGCTGGCATAAACGTAAACCAAAGGCTGACTGAGGGGAGAGATCAATCTAAAATGTTGGCACAGTGATGTCCTGTAGAAGTCATTTGAAGGACATGAAAGAAGCAAAATGTCCGATTCAATCTTGCAAACTGCAGCCAGGAAATTGTCTTCATATGACATATAAAGTACAGCAAAGAGGGAAAGGACCGAGGACGACCAAAGACCCATAATGCATTAGTGACGGCCCCAATGCAAGGTGACTACAGACATAACGCTTAACATCTACCTCATTAAATAGTTCGTCATGCGCTCCCTTTCTCAATTACGATGGGGAAAGATGAGAGGAATGTGAAGAACTGAGAAGGGCCCAAGATCAAAATCAGGCTGATCTAACACACGTCCCAACAGATCCAGCGTCATAGATGTGCGGGCCAGAAGGCTCGGCGTTAGAAAAGGCAAAAACCTTCAAGCTCCTCCTCAAGGAACAGAGGAATGCAGGTTTGTGCAGAAGGTGCCAGGACCAAACCAGACCAGACAGGACAACTGGCCAAGGTCTTAGAAGCTATCTATACCCACACACACACACACACACACACACACACACACACACACACACACACACACACACACACACACATCGGACTTGAGCAGTGTAATTCACAGTCAATTAACACACTGCTGTCCTGCCAAAGACAGTGATAGAAAATGGTGGTGGTGATGATGATGGCCGTAGGGATTCGGATCAGATTTATGAGAGTATAGGGACACATATACACACACACACAAACACATCTATACATTGACATTTCAGGGGGAAACAAGACCCTGAAATCCATGAAAAGGTGGCCATGAGCAAGGCACTGAATCCCAAATTAATGTACCTGGACTGTAAGTGCTCACTGACTATGCAGTGCCGATGTGTCCACATACATGACAGGACTTCAAGGACATACTATGGACGGCCGACAAGTGATCAGCACCGTCATCTGAACTCAACACTCGAGCCTCGTCTCTCGGGGTGAGAGAAACAGTTCATACTGCGATCTACTTACTGGTCTGGTCTCTTAATATGTTTGGATATTGATACTCTAGTACCGGTATCATGTTCTGTTAGATTCTCTGTTGCATTACTGAGGTATGTCCTCTTATTCATGTAGGTACTTCAACTGTCACATCCTGGATTATGGGGACACGCAACACCCACCCATATATGTCTACAACCGGGGCTTCTGTCTCTGGTCCAGGGGGCTTTTATAAACGTGGGTTTACCGACATGAGCACATAAAGGTTTTGCATTCAAATCTACATGCAAATCTGTGGTTTATAGGGTTCGTTGCCATCTGGTTACAACCCAAACTGGTCACTGATAAACAGCTACGTAGGTATCAACATATTCAACAAGCCCATTCAAACACATACCCAGTCTTCATAGTGCCGGGTTCCATTCTGCAGCAGGTCCTCCAGCTGGATGGTGCAGTTGGCAACAAAGTCATCATATCCGATCGGTGCATCATGGAAAACTGACAGCTCCAGGCTCCTCCCCTCACGGACCTCAGTGCAAAACTCCTGGTGCCAGGCGGGACTGTTGGTCTTGGTTCTGGTGGCGGTTTGGCCCAGTCGGGTCTGGTCCAGGTTCAGGGCGAGGTAGGGGTCCAGCAGGAAGGAGCCGCTTTTCCCCACGGCGTGCCGCAGGGCCCAGGCGGTCGGCTTCAGGTCTACCGCCTCACACACTCGAACCTTCAGCAGGCCACTGAAAACAGGCATGACTCCTGGCCGCTGCGTGTGTCTGTGTGAGAGGACAAACACAGATGAGGGAGAGTGTGTGTGTGTTTAGTCTGCCTGTTCCTGCTCCGCTACAGTGTGTTTCCTTCCAATGCGAGGGGTCACTGCACAGTCCTGCCACATACCGTAATGCCACTGGCTCCTATAGCCGTATCACAACACACACACACACACACAGAGACAAACACATACACACATAGAGACACGTACACTACCAGTGCAGCTGATATGGTGAAAATGCAGCAGTGAAACAATCTCGCACCTTAGAGACGTTGGCTGCTCAACCCTCGGCTGGCTGGCTTGTTTGTTTATGGTCAGTCCCAGACAAGATTCCCGTTTCGGCGGAAACAGGGTGGGATCTTAATGACAGCGAGGGCAATTCGGGTTAACGGGCTCCGGTCGGAATCATCTGAACCCCTCGATCCTGTCGCTCCCGGGTCAGGGTGGGAGAGAGAGCGAGCAGCCGCGCCTAGCCATCCGGGATCCGCGCTCCGTTTCCAGCCCCGCCGCGGCTCGTTCGGCTCCTCTCCGGGATTATCCCCCCTCGCTTCGACCTCACGGCACGGCGGATATTCGCGCGTACTTTCGGTAACGAACGCGTCTCCGCACCTCAAACGCAGCGTTTTCGCGAGCACCCCGATTACATCACGGTGCTCCCGTTTTTCTCTCTGTCTCTCTCTCTCTCTCGGTCCTCTCTCTCTCGCGCGCGCCCCCCCGTTTCCCGTCCCCTGAATCTGTGAGTTAGCGCGAGCTGCAGGAAATGCGCAAAACGCGTCACCCGCGCGCCGCTAGAGAGAGAGAGAGAGGGAGAGAGAGAGAGAGAGAGAGGGAGAGGGAGAGAGAGAGAGAGAGAGAGAGAGAGAGAGTATACAGTATGTGTGGACGTTGGTGCGTTTGTGTGTGCTTGTGTGTGTGTGTGTGTGCTTGTGTGTGCGTGCGTGTGCGTGTGTGTGTGTCTGAGCACATGAACGTGTGTGAGCCTGTGCAGATGGTGGAGGTGTTGGGGGATGGAATTCACCCGCGGGCGTGGAGTGTGTGTCCGTGCGTGCGTGCGCGTGTGTGCGTGTCTGTCATGGCTAGACACCCAATATAGTTAGTCAGTCATTATAGTTAATCAGCCAGTTTAAGCATTATGCATGGTCACACACGACCTACACACACACACACACACACAAACACACAGAAGAGTAGCATCATCGTCAATCTAGAAAGGTCCAAAGAAAATGTAGCAGTTAGAAATGGGCTTTATAAATATAAGCAAGTCAATGGATGTCAGTGGATGACTTCATTTTCAAAGTGTGTGTGTGTGTGTGTGTGTGTGTCTGTGTGCGTGCGTGCGTGTGTGCGTGTGTGCGTGTGCGTGTGTGATTACCATAAGACAACAATGTACCGTAATAATTACATTGACAGCTAAAGAACCTTCTGGAATGTAATCTGTGTATTGGTAGCAGGGTGAGTGTTGCTGTGACAGAAGGAAGACCTCAGTGTGGGAGTTTGGCCGACAGAACTATCTCAGGAACACCTATCTGTCTGTCTGTCTGTCTGTCTGTCTGTCTGTCTGTCTGGCTGCCTGCCTGCCTGCCTGCCTCACACACACACACACACACACACACACACACACAGCCCTTGTGCACAAACATAAGACATGTGACACGTCCAGTCATCGCCCTGATCCGTGGTTGTTTGGTCAGTTTGTCGGGTGATTGGTCACAGACACAGTGAGTGACACGCCGGTCACTATAGCAACGGTCACTCTCGATTACGGACTGTGATGTGTCTGTGTGTGTCCCGGCTCAGATGTCTAAACACACACATAGACACACACCCACACACGAGAGTAGAGTAGAGCATCGCGTTGTTTCTTCTTGTTGTTGTTGTTGCTGTGTGCGTGCGTGCGTGCGTGTTGTTTCCCGCACATGGACTCACTGTTGCGTGAATTGTGCACACTGACAATAATATTACGATTCCGCCTGTCTGCCTGCACGTCAGACATGGACAGCTGCGCCACCTGCTGGCAGAAGGGGATTATTGCGTAGAGGATGACGACGGGTGGTGACGTATTTGAAAGCTGCGTTCAAGTGTTCCTCGGAAACTCTGATTCTGCATTTTCTCTAACCACAGGATGGCGCTATTAGAATTAAAACCGTGAAAACGCTGTATTGAAGAGTTGCTGTTGGCGCATCTTTTCTCTTACCGTCTAGCAGACAGTTATTTCACTCGTTATTAGACTATTTCGCCTCCTTTTGTAATCATTCTTTGTTTGATCGTGACCCGATGAAAAATACTGTTTGATAAGTTAGATATTATTTATAATACTATTATGATTGTTACCATAAACTCAACTTTGGTCATACCATAATTGCTTTGAATGAATATGTCCTTCACAGTAATATATTAAATTAATTTATTTACATAAAATACAAACACAATTATCCGGCATCAAATTGAACATAAAGCACAGCGACCTCACACACCCTACACAGTGGACTACTACTTGTAAACATTACGTGTAGAAGTGAAGGTATAAACAAACAAAAACGGTCATAATCACACACGTATTCAGACAGGGAGGTAGTCTTCAGTGATTGTCTAAAGCAGGTCGGGGGTAGTGGTGGTGTTTCAGTCTCTCCTGCAGGGCACTCAAAACTAATCACAATGTTAAAAAAAAGGACTAATTTACTTTCATAAAAGTCGCTGATACTATTCTGAATCGAGAGAACAAATTTCAGTGGTACTGTAAATTTCACTGAAATCACATTCACTTTTAATGTCCCCCTAAGGACCCCTAGGATAAAGTCTTACCAAATAGGGGTCAATGGATTTATGTCTTTGTAATTAGGCTTCATAAAGGCCTATGGGAAGTGCACAGCCACAATACAATCCAGTTATATAGTGACACAAAAATGTTCCCAAATTATGAAAAAAAATCCCCAAAAAACACCAAAGCTTACTTGGTCTTACATTATCAGTTGCATGTATTATTGATGGATAATGTATTTGTTCTGCAAATTAAAACGTGTTTTACAGATTTTGGGTGCTCTCCACATTTGCCTCTTCCTTACTTTTGTCCACGGCAACCATCACAGGTTATACAGCCTCCCTGTACGTTACTGTCATCCAATAAAGTCTTAAACATCCAAGTCAGAGTCAATGTCTGTGACAGACAGCAGAGTGTCTCCATGCACCTCTGCAGTCCTGTGAGGGCTGCACACTCCTCCGCTCAGGGCATGAGCACTGTCTGGACACATCCTGTGGAGCTGCAATCTACACAGGGAGGTAACAAGTTGGAGATTGTGTGTTACAGATCAGACACTCAAACTACGAATGAGAATACATTTGAATTCAAATTGATATCAGAGATTAAACAAATAAAAGATTAAAAATACACTATTGCTTCAGCACTTAGAATATTGACATATTCTGAAAATTCCAAAGTCATTTCAAATGCTATGATGTCATGTTAAAAATAACTAAATAATAGAAATAAACATTATTACTTAATATAACTATAACATTGTTTTATCATTTAGTCTTTTAAATGAAACATGCTAAAATGATGACAGTATAAATAAATAATAATTATTAACATTTCAGACTCAAATTGATGGTGGAATTTCAGCCAAATTTCTATTGACATATTATTAACTTTAATTCAATGTAATTGTCGGAGCAAAAGAAATAAAATCTCAACTATGTCAAAATATTCAATAGTATTCAATGTGTACATGCCATACAGATGTGGCACCAAAAATACTCATGTGGGCATAACCCTTGCACGCGCGCGCGCGCGCACACACACACGCGCGCGCGCGCGCGCACACACACACACACACACACACACACACACACACACACAAACTGACTCTGAGGAAGATGATGGTGAGAGGAAACAAAGACGCAAACAGTGATGGATGAACCTACAAGTTGTTGCTCGCAGAGACGTAACAAGAGTGAGTGAGTGTGTGTGTGAGTGCAGGTTGCTGACCTGTTCTTAGCAGCTGCCGCTCGATCTCTTTGTCTCCGGTTTTTGAACCAATTCCCAACCTGGGTCGGTGTCAGTCCGGTCGCGTGCGCCAGTTCCCGCTTCTTCCCCGGGTTCGGGTAGGGGTCCTGAAGGTACCACTCCCGCAGCAGCCCCCGCGTGCGCTCTTTGAAGCAGTGCGTCTTCTGCTCTCCGTCCCAGATGGTCCTCGGTAACGGGAACTTCTTCCTTACGCGGTACTTGTCCACCGGTCCGAGCGGCCTGCCCCGGAGCTTCTCCGCCTCCCGGTAATGCGCTTCCAGCCACATCGCCTGGAGTTTCCCATGAGAGGCCCGCGTAAAGTGGTGCGTCTCCAGAATGTGATAAAGTTCGCGGAAACTCCCGGTGTGATAGGCGACCACGGCGCGAGCGCGCTGCACGGATTCGTGCTCGGAGATCGAATCCCGGCCGTCCGTGGCCACCGGGAGAGACCAGAGGAAGCGGGCCAGACGGTCGATGTCTCCGGTCTCCTCCAGAGTCTCGCACACGGTGGCGATCTGCGCCGCCGAGAAACAGAGTCCCGGGAGAGCCAAGGGTGGACACGCGGCGGGGGGCTCGTCCGGGGACCGGGAGCGGGGGAGGATGGGGGGCCCGTCCGGGAAGTGAGGCAGGAGGAGACGGGAAGCTGAGAAGAAGTCGAGCGGCGATCTGAACACCATCTGGATAACTGTGTCGGACCCGACAGATGAAGAAGCGTTCCAGGAAGCCCTTTGACAGAAAGCTGCCGGGGTTTGACTCTTTAGCCCACCTGGGTGTCAGGGAGGGACTGTGACTCTCAATCCTCATTGGACAACCTGTAACTGATGCAGGGTTGCCATGGCAGCAGTGTCAATCATCCACGGCATAGGCATTGTCTCCCGCCTTTTACGCACAGAGCGGAGCGCACACTCAACATCTGCCTGCACGGAATCCCTCCTGCAAGTGCTTGGCTATAGTTCAGCAAGCAGCATAGAAAAGCATACAATGGGCAGACTTTGAAATGAATTAATAAAAAATAAACAATATAACGCAAGGATCAGGTGATTTAACTTCCCTGGCGGGCACAGAAAGGACGCATGAGACTCAATAAACGTGCATAAACACAACATCACTGCTATTCAAACGGATGTCATCAGCTTGGAGGTTCGGCCACTAAGCTGCTTGCATCATTAATATCAGTAATGTCGGCTGAACCTGGTGTGTGTGGTGTGAAATCTCACCCAGAGGTGAAAGCGTATGTTTCTCTAAGTGGTGTACCGCCATTGTAATCACTTTCTATTCTGTAATATCCATCAATTCAGTGTTAAGCTGTGTCCCATTGGATTAGCATGAGGCCCATTCAGGCTCCTGACATTAGTCTGATAGAAGAGCATATTCAATCAACATCAACACACTTTGGTTGCACTTAGACATATAATTTGGAATATGGCGGTTTGTGTGTGTGTCTATGTGTGTGTGTGTGTGTGTGTGTGTGTGTGTGTGTGTGTGTGTGTGTGTGTCAGAGAGGCCAAAGCTCGAATGAAAGGTCAAAGTAACAGTTAAGGGAATATTGAGACTTTTGGGACTCCCAAAGATCCCAATTTTAATGTACACATTCATGCACATGCCCCTTAAACTGCACTATCAACACATGCAATTTAGTCCAAATCCACATATGAAGTCGCTCCACACCTCACATCTGCTGCACACTGACAAAATGTGAAATATGTAGCCAAGACGACCAAATGTTGATAAGTCTTTTGAACACTGTGATGTCAAGGTAATGACAGTATGTGGCTTTGAATTAGAAATAAAGAACTCAGAGGTGTATTCAGGCTTGGTGGAGGTGTGTGTCCTCTGTGTGTGTCCTCTTCTACAGATGTGTTCACGGGCATGAAAAGGGGGCTCGTATCTTCAGAAGGGGGCAACACCTGTTACATTTCATTATACGCAAGGTGGTTATGTGTTAAATTTTCACTCTCTCTCTCTCTCTCCCCGTCAATCGCAGCAAAGAGAAGCTCTACTTGAGATGCTCGAGGTGTGCGGAGAAACACAGTGTTCGGTTTCAGGCTTGTACTCTGTTGTGAGGCGGAGGACAATTGTAACACACAACTCTCTCTATGTGAGTGACGGTCATGGCCAGAGCTCCTCCACGCTGAAAAGACAGATCAGTGCGGGGATGACACTCAAGGCACACTCAGGAAAACACTCCGTTCTCTCCATCTTAGGTGGATGTGTGTGTGTGTGTCTGTGTGTGTCGGTGTGTGTCTAAGGGGGAGGGTGGTGTTCTAAGGAAGACAATTAAGTTAATTCAGCTACATCTCCTTTCAGCCACAGGACAATTGGTGAGGAGGGGAAAGCAGAAAGTGGGTGGGTGATGCATTCATGGTGGCTGGATGAACACAGTGAGGACATGAAGTGAAGCCCCTAAACGTCTCCTCATCCCCTGTAAACAAAAGCTCTGCTCCTAATTAACCCCTCCACTGACCTCCACTACTTAACATCGACCCCCTAAGCCCTGAAACTTTAACCCTGTCACCCCAATCCTTCCTCATCTCAGGGATGAGACCCTGCATCCTCCTAACCCCCCTCTCCTTAACCAGTCTGCTTAAGTGTATACACGCACACGCACACGCACACACACACACACACACACACACACACACACACACACACACACGCACACACACAAAACCGAAGTCCTCGTTAAGCCCCTAATCACTTCCTGAGTCTCTGTTGTGCTTTTGTGCTCTTGCAGAGCTCCAGGAGAGTTTTAGTGGACAATGGTGCCAGGGGAAAGCACGGCTGGGGTGGGGTGAGGTGGGGCGGGGCGGGGTCGGGTATAGAGTGAAGCAGGAATGAAGAGGATGGAATGAGGACGGAGAGAGAGAAAGAGAGAGAGTGTGTGTGTGTGTGAATCTGAGCTCTCACATAGATAAGCAAAGCAGCACTTACTCTCTGTGCTCTACTACTTAATTGTAAAACTCTCAGTCACCTGTGGAACTACGGCACCCAGGTGTGTGTGTGTGTTTGTATGTGTGTGTGTTAGGGGTTACATCACGCGACAAGTGAACCCTGTGGGCAGCAGTTGACAAGCCACGGAAATTCAACGTTGGTCAGCATTCAGTGATGTTTCAGTCATAATAGTTGGACAATATTGTTTCATATCATAGATTATTGATCTTTGTGATGTGGTTGTGTGACTCAAAAGCTCAAATACTTTGCTGAGAGTATGGAAGCTTATATGGAAGTAAGTGTTAATGTAACCTGCTTCATATGTGTGAGAAACAGAGAAATCAATACCAAAGAAGAATTAATAATAACAAATAGAATAATAATAATAGGAACAATAGTATTAGTAATAGGCATCTAAATTTGACGTCTTTTATAGCCTCACAAAATTATTTTCATAAACAGGTGAATTTCTGGAATGAAAACATTGCAACAGGCCAACTAATATGTCCATTACATCATCGAGTATCTTAAATCCATTACAAGTCAATCAGTTGTTTAATCAACTTGGAAAATCAGGAAAAAGATTAGGTATGACTTTAAATATAAACTTAAAAGTAAGAGTTACATAAGTGAGTTCAGCTTCGTTAGTATCATTTTAATTAACACCATCAGGATTTGACAAAAACTGGGTATAAGAAGCCGGCCTAAGTGTGTGTGTGTGTGTGTGTGTGTGTGTGTGTGTGTGTGTGTGTGTGTGTGTGGCCGACTGCAAACGTGGACAGATGGACGTGGCGTTGCATTACGTTGTGTGTGCATGGCCTGTGTGTGTGGTCACTAAGGGTGACCCCGTCTTGACCCTTTTCACAGAAAGCTGAGGAGGGCAGGTAACCACGTAACTGTACCTGAGCAACTAATCCTGCACCCTGATTGGACTGCAACCCAATACTTCAAGTTAAGCCAGCCGTTTTATTGGTGGGCGTCGGATCCAGCTGTGTGTGTGGTGAAACAGCTGGAGAAGAGATGGAGAGAAGGATTTTGCACATACACACATACACACACACACACACACACACAGTATATGTATTTAGATCACTGACATAGAATCTCACACATGCAAGGATTAACAAGCAGAATCTAAATTTGTTATGTTTCAATAATAAACCGTCCTAAAGAGCTCAGGATCTGTCTCTATAACTATTTAATGTACTTCTAAACTGTGACATATTTGTGGTTGTTGCATGTTTCCATCCTTAATTCTTACTGTACAGGAATCCCATTAACATAACCTGGTCCACACCAATACTTTAGTTTACCAAACCTAGATTCTGAGACGGTTCCAAATCAAATTCACCTATTAACCGAATTTTGATGTGTTACTTTTGAAGAAATTGTCAAACCCCTTGAAAAAAATGCCATATCTTGCAATGTTTAGCAATAATTAAAAAAGAAAACCTGCTCAAACTGCCCCTGGATCCAGATCGGCTCCCAAAATTTAATGGGTTCTTCCCGGGGCCATGCCTCAACCTTCCACCAAGTTTCATCAGAATCCATTCGAAACTTTCGGAGTAATCCTGCAAACAAACCAAAACCAAACCAAAACCGACCGACCGAGAGACACAAGTGAAGACATCTGACACCTTAATGACACAGACAAGATAATTACATCATCGGATTCAGAATTCCTCTGTTCCTCAAAAGCATTCAGACTACAGGTTAGGATAACTGGGCCAGATGTGAAGGCGCTAATTACGTCGTTATCTTGTGTGTTGATAGTGTCGTCTCAGCACATCGGATGCTTTTAATTAACAAGAGTGTAAGAAACAAACACCAGCAGCCAAAAATACAAACAGCTGGAGGCAGAAATATGTCTGGCTGTCATGTTTTCCACCCCTGACAGAATCATATGTCTGATGGATGAACATACACACACACGCGCGCACACACACGAACACACACACACACCTATGTCAGATTCAATACACACAAAGTGAATGATATATGGCTACAAAGAAATCAAAATTAAGCAAACAAGTCCGATCCAAGGCAGATAATTCGACTAATTCTTCATCTTCTCCGTTCGAATCGTGACAGAAGAAGTGCTCAGATATTATCTTGTCATTTTGAAATTCTTCTTAATTAAAAGTGAGTAAGTTAACAGACTTAAATTATACAAATTAGAAGGAAATCCCCCCCTGAAATTATTCCTATATCTGGTTACATTAAAGCATCAAACCTGAAAATCCCCTTAAATTGGATACAAAAGGTTTCTATATCTGCCTGTGTGAAATGTTGAACTTGTTTCAGCAAATTTAGAGTAACTTAGAATATAATTTATGGAAGGAAATAATGAAATCAAGACCAAAACGTTAAGATAATACAGAATTGTTGATATTAAAAAAGCCCTGAAAACACTTGTAATATTCCATCAAGACAAAACGTAAGAACAGACATATTCTTATACTCTAACACAGTCAAGGTAAATGTTTATTATTAATGTGTAAAATGCCTAATAACTACAGCCATCAAATAAATATAAAGGAGTACTATAGAGGGAGCAAGTAGGACAAAAAGGGAAGTGGAAATACATTCAACTTCTACAGTCCAGAAAATTGAGAAAATGTTAAATGCTGGAAGAGCTGCTCGTATTTATCATTACCCATCAAATTGAATATTTAAAATGAGCCTTGATTTAAGTAGATTCTGTACGAAATGTGGGAGAGCCTAAAAGGAGAGAGAGAGAAGTGATAAAATGAGTGAAAAGAGGAGAGAGGAGGCAAACAGAGGAGGATCAGATAGGATGAAGGGAAGGAGGAGAGAGTTGGTGAGGGAGGGGACGAGGGGGGGGACGAGGTGAGGGAGAGGGGGGTCTGTCCTGTCTGGTGTGGTTCGGGGTAATCTGCTCTAATCTGATGCGTGTTAACCTATCTGAGCAGCAAGATTCAGATTATCCCTCTAACAATGGCCGCCAGTTCATCTGCTAAATTACTCCACTCAAAATCATATGCTAAAGACACACACATATGCAGTGATGCAGCGCACACACACACACACACACACACACACACACACACATCCTGACCCAGAGACACACACCCACACACACACACACATTGAGGCCATCAGCATATTATAAACCGCAACGCGCTTGGAAGATTGCACACATTTGGAGCAATCAAATCATGTATGAAGGAGAAGATTTGTGTTTGAAATGTGATTCTGTTGTTTGTGGACACCCAAGGTTACAGCCACCAGTGCAAAATCCTTCGCTGTGAAAAGACAGTGGGTGGGAACTGAATGTGGGTGAAAAAAAAAGAGAAGGAGGCCGAGAGGAGGAAGACGGAGGAGGCAGAGGAGGACGGGAAGGAAGATGCCGCGCACAAAAGCGGCCCCGGTTGGTTTCCTATTGGCAGATCTTCGGCGTGTGCAGGTTCAACGCATCAGTTGACCTTGAGGTAACACACAAGTCCTTCCGCACTCCTTCAGGAGGTAACATGATGTAGAAACAGGAACATATATACAGTTCTCTATATGTAACAGTGTCACCAACCAGGCCTCTATATGGTGTGTGTGTGTGTGTGTATGTGTCTGCTTGTGTGTGTGTGAGGCAGCCTCCGCTCTTTGTGTGTGTACATAAAAGAGCTTCATATACTGCCAGAGCTCCAAGGTTGTCACGGAGCTCGCCATCAATTCACGGAAGTTCAGAGAGAGAGAGAGAGAGAGAGAGAGAGAGAGAGAGAGAGAGAGAGAGAGAGAGAGAAGGGAGAAAAGAATGAAGAGAATGAAAAGAGAGCAGAAATGTGGATGTTAAACAGAGAGGGCGAGTGCCACCCTGTCTCATTTCACACAGCCATGGAAAAGCACTAAGTTAAAAAAAAAAAGCACTCATTATCATTGCATATTGGTGGAGAAAGGAAAGGGAAAGAAGAAGAAAGATGGCAACAAGTACAGAAAGGAATCCGGATCCAAGAATCAAAATTCCTGGGATTTTCGAAATCTACTCGGGTGGGATGAGAGGGGGCCCTCCAAAATGCTAGAGCCGGCCCTGCTTAGAGGAGCTTCAGTGATAGGATGCACTGTTTACCCAGCCATCACCAAATTAAATTCACCCCCTTTAACCCCAACACACACACACACACACACACACACACACACACGGTCGGATCAGTCATTCACACATACACACATGCTCCGCGTCCCCATAATCCGACTCCAGATTGAGAACACCTTTAAGATACCATGTGATTATGATTAGGGATTATGATCAAATTATGATAGAGTGACAGATTAGACCGGGGTCGGTGTGTGTGTGTATGTGTGTGTGTGTTTGTTCAGGGGCATATGGCTGTGTCGGCTTAGCGCATACACCACTCATTTAACGACAATTAATTCCCTTTTCGGAGAGAGTTGTTTTGATCATTTAAGAGACATAGAATTAGAAATAAAAGACTGCGAACAGATATTTCCACCTTTCTTCTCTTATTTACTGTATAGTATTATACAGGCATTGACTGAATACTTTGAATACACACTTTACTACTTGCTAACTACGTTTTTTTGGATTTACTTATGTAGTTACTTTAGTTTCCTATTGATCTCCACTGATATTCAAACTGCATGAAGGCTTCTCTGGCAGTAGGGGGCGCTGGTGGCAACTCCAGGGTTACCTCATGTTGCTGCTAAAGAGTACATTCCTGTCTGCCGGGGCCTGGAATGTTCCGGACAGCTCTAGAAGCCTGAGTTCATAGTAAGAACAGCGCCCTCTACAGCCACAAGAGTCTAATTGCAAGTGCTGCCCCTGACAAGCAATGAGCTGAATCTTTCCCTGTTGATGTCTGACGCTTTTATATTCTGTCCTCCACTGTGAGGTCAAAGGTCAGCATCTATAACGGCATACCTGGAGCTGGCAGGAACCTTGGCGTCTTGGTTGAAGGAGACTGTACGTGACTAGACTTCTGGAACATCATTTGTTCCATAGAGCTACAGGAGAAACAAACTAGGGCAGAGACAAACAAAAACGGTTGTGAACGGAAATGGAAATTACGTAGGTTGGTACTTTCAAATGTGTTTTTTTTCTGTCAGTTCTATCAGGCAGGCGGTGGCGGCTTACAGGTCTGCAATGACACAAACAAATGAAAACAGATGGCGACCAGTGATCCTTGGCAGGTATTTTATTTCATATATAGACGCTTTCTGTAATCAAATGTGAGTGCAATCAAACAACAGCAATACAAACATTAACCAATGCAGTCTGAGAAACGGGGGAACGGGGGGTTAAAACCGGGGGGGGTTCACTCACTCTACACGGCGAGCAGCTAGTAACCTCATGGACAACATTAAAAAATAAAACATCCCTCCGTCAGGACAAAGTTTGCTGTCGTGTTGAAGGTGGGGGGGGGGGGGAGGGGAAGGCAAAAAAAAAAAAAAAAGGGCCAATGTGTTCCTCGACCTCCGACCTCCCGACCCCGCCCCTCCCGACCCCGCCCCTCTGACCCCGGAGAGTCCAACCAGTGATACAACAGCCCGCCCCCCACCCCCACACGTCCAACTGTACAATCTCCTCTCCAAATCAACCGCTACCTGGGCTCTTAAGTGAACTAGCTAACCTCTTTCCCCATGATTATCATCATCATCATCACAAAAGTATTAACAGAAAACCACTTCTCAAAAAACGGCAGGAGGCCAATCGAGAGTCCAGAGGTCCTTCAGTGTTCACACAGTCTTGACCAATGGCCGTCCATCTCAGGAAGCCAACGTACACCGTATGGCCTAAAGTATGTGGACGGGGCGGTTTTGGCCACGGCATGCTGATAACCGGGCACATCTCCATAGATACGGTTTTTAGGTGTGCCAGGTGTCCACATACTTTCGGCCATAAGAGCGTAGCTGTACATGTAGAGAGCCAAGGTCCTCATGCGGTGCCCTTGAAAGGTGGCACATCACATACGTGCACAGGTGGAGGTGGGCAGGGTTTGTGGGGAGGGGCGGGGGGATTAAGGGTTTTGGTGTGTGTGTGCATGTGTGTGTGCAATGCAGAGAGTGTATCTTTTAACGAGGGGTGTTAGGGCAAAAGTCAGACCCAGGAGCACCAAAATGATCCAGGAGAGGAGTTTAGAGAGACGGCATCAAGTCTTTGTCCCCATCTGTCTTCTCTCAGGCCTCGTCCAAATAAACACCAAACTCTCTCAAATTCAATCTCACACACACACACATATACACACAGAAACACACACACGCACGCACGCACTCAAGGTCCTTATGTCATTGTGAAGTCAGGTGTTCAATGTCAACAATCAAGGAAAGATAAACACCTCAATGGTAAAAATCATCTCTACCATGGCAACGCTTCAGTTCATCACATCGCGACATTTTCTGAAAATTGATTCCTCCGTGTTTAAAGCAGTATGCATGCGTGTGTGTGTGTGCGTGTGCGTGTGTACACATGTATAATTGTCAATGTGGAGGTCGTCGTTGTCCCACTGCTGCCAACACACAGACACACAGACACACACATACCCACACACAACCAAACATACGCACTCTCACGCAGTCCAACACACACTGCATGTCCTCTTAGTGGAGAAAGACGTGGCGCAAAATGGAGACGCTGCTCCTCTGGGCGGCTGCACCGATCACCGGGAGGAGACGAGGAGGGGGGGTGGCGGGGGAAGGGAGGGGGGGGTCATCGCCATGGCTACCAGGGGTCCTCCAGGTCGCCGGCACTCTGCGCCAAGTAAAGAAAAGGAGAAGGAGAGAGAGAAGTCTGTGAGGTTCCATTTCACAGCAAGTAGTTTGAAGTTGAATGATGGTGAACTACTGGACCTCAGTGCCCTCTTCGTCTATTAAATGTGATGGATGATGGTGAAGAAGAAGAAGGGAACAAAATGAGATTTCCCTGCCTAGTGTGTATGTTAACACAAGCAGAACCCAGACCTCTGATGACTCACCTTGCGGAGAATCACGAGGCCAACTGTCAGACTGAAAACACAGGGGGAGGAATAGAGAAAAGAAAGAAAAAAAGAAAAGACGCCGTCCTTACAGTCTGTGCGGCGATCCTCAACGTGTGGCCACAAATTCATGCACAGTCAGAGGCAGGTGTTTTTTTTGAGGGTTCGGCAGAGAGAGAGAGCAAAAGTGTCGACACTAAAAAGCTGATGCAGGGGAGGCGATGAGGACCGAGACTCTTTTGTGCGACTTCAACCGAACGTGCCGTGCGAAAAGACTGTAAGGACGGTGACGAGCATAAACTGAAACGACATCACACGTCCATTAGGGTCTGACCCAGGGATTTGCACTTTGTGTGTGTGTGAGAAAATGTACTTCTGCGTCCCTGCTGACCAAATAACAAAAACGTAGACAGACACGCACGCGCGCACACACACAGATCACAGTGAGAGATACACACAAATCATCGCCTTTTTACCTCAAATCACTTTTATTTTGTTCATTTTGTCAGCACACATCTAACTGTGCGGGACTGATTTGGCCCACAGAACCACACAAACATACTCAAACACACACATACACACACACACACACACACATACATTCAAAACAAGAGTGCTTAGCGTAGCCTCCCCTCAAAACAGTTATGTGCCTTGGATATTGAAGAGATAAGTGCGGTGCATGCATTACCAAAGTTAGTGTGGTACAGGGCATTTACAGATCCACAACCTGCCTACACAAACACGCACACACACACACAGAGAGAGAGAGGAAACAAAAGAACGCACCGCAGCCTGATCTAATCAAACCTGAGGCAAGAACCTGAGAAAGCACTTTGTGTTGTTCTGAACAGACAAACGTCCTCACCTCTGAACATCAAACATAATCTGAAGAGGCCGGACTCATCAAGCCACAGTTTTGATACGCAGCCAGCGACCTGACTCGTTTTTAATATTTCAGCAATGCTGTCGTCGCAGAACAGATAAAACAACACACTGATTGTCCCTGCCCCGTCTTTGTGCAGGTGTTAAGCTAGTTTTTTTACAGGAGGAGACAGGGGGGAATTAAATGGAATTCTCTGCGATGATTGACTTGCTGAGCCTTTTGGGGGTGTGTGTGTGAGGTTTCAAAATGCACTTTTTTCAAACCTGGTGTGAGCTTAGTATGTGAAAGCGATTTTACAACCCGCTGCCCCGTTTCCCCCCCCGCACACCAGCATCCCTGAGTGGTACCCCGACTGGAATGTGCAACTTAAATGTGTGGAACATGCCGAGAAACGGGTGAACACTCCCCCCCCGGTGCCACTGCGAGGTTTGATCGCTCGTCTCTTGCTTGGTCACTCAAACTCATGCACACACACACACGCAAGCACGCACCAACGCACAAAAGAGTGTGTGTTCTGAGTCTGTATGTTGAGAAGAAGGCCTGGAGACAGTTGCAGCATGTTCTGCTACAGCTACAGTCCAGAGGGTCTCGTCTCTCCCTCTAGGGCAGTTGGTCCACTGGAAAGGAGTCTGGGTGGGATTTGGGGAGGGGTGGGGGTCAGGGTCGGGGGTCTGCGTGGGGAAATTAGCCAAAAGCCAAAACTGGGCCATGGAGTGCAAGGTTCTTTTTTGTTTGTTTTATTATAACAAATCACTGCTGAGGATTCTTTTCTATTGTAAACGTGACGCATGTCCTAGTCACACTGGTAACAAGGGGTTAACAAGCTTGGATCTACCAGCCGAGGTGGTCAAGGAAGCGTGGAGGAGGAGAAATCTCTGTATGCCAGAAGGTACCGACAAGAAAATACCTGGAAACTACAAAGATCTGTAGAATCTAAAGCCGTCTAACACAGCCGCCCTGACGCTTGGTAGCACGTTTAGCTTCTGTTGACACGGTCGGCGGGATGAAGCAGAGGATTGGCGGTGGGGAGGGGGTGGGGGGGGGGCTGTTGCATCGAGGCGAGGGGTCGCTATTTTTCCTGGTATGTCAGTGCGTGTGTGTGTGTGTCGCTGGGAGACAGACAGACCTCGAACGGACAGAAGGGCATTTTCCATTTCCGTGGTATTGTTAAAATATTCATGCTGACCGACGCATCAGTAGTGGTTGAGATTACTTTGATGAGAGCAGGAAGTGAGGAAGAGGCCCGTGTGCCCATTCAAGTTCTGCGATTAAAGCATGAAGGAGGGGAGGACTAGAGCTCTGGGGTCAGGAGTGCTTATATGTGTGGGTGGGAGGGAGGGGGGGTGGGGGTAAAGGGGGGACGGGTCGCAGGGTTCAATCAGAGGAGGGTTCGAGCACATCTTGGCTGGCCTCTGGCTCGGCAGTGGCAGGTGAGGGCGGGGGCGAGGGGGGAGAGGGAGGGGAGGCGGGCTGCTCCTGGCCGTCGTCGTCGTCGCCGTTCTCATCATCGCCGCCGTCGGGGCTCCTCCTTCTCTCCCCGGCTCCCTCGGCGGCGCCGCTCTCCCCCCGCAGGTGGTACGTGGCCAGGGACTCCTCCAGCACGGCGCGGCACTGCCCCCGGTGGTGCAGGCGGAACTGCCGCAGGGCCTCCAGCAGGTGAGCCGCCGTGCTGCCACCTCCCTCCTCACTTTCCTCCTCTCCCCCCGCACAGGCCTGAGGTGACACGCCAGGGGTCAGACTCTGCAGGCACGCTTCCATGGACAAACACACACACATGTCTAACAAGAACCCATCCCCACTGAAGCAGCAACACACTCATGCTTAAGGCTCATTGTTAGGGCTGAGTATCATTCAACCAATGCAATGTCTTTGACTTGATACCACAATCTAAACAATACTAACTAAATACAGTTAAAAAGCTATGTTTTGGAAAAAAATGTAATAAAACTGTTTAATTTACGTAGGCATTTACTCTTTTTTAATCTTTGGAATAAAGCTGCTAACATTCACTACTTAGATATTACAAACATCTAGCCATCAAACATTGCATTTCATTCTCACATGTAACGATGCATTTCATTCTGTACCATTAAACAATAAATATCTGATATCCGGCCCCTTTTCTGTTTGTAGACTTCATTGATTTCCATCTAAAAATACCAACAATGGAGTTTGTACCGCCACACTCATAAAATGACCAACGGCCACGAGAACACACAGTTCACTGAACTCTGAATGCAAAGTCACCACAGAAACGGAGAGAAACACACAACTAAGCTGCACCAAAGAAGAAACAGGCTTCCACTCTCTACGCCACGAATCCTATATTTGACCCAAACCTTTGTATTTACCGGCGAATCTTAATTTGCGCAATTTAAGGAAATGGCGATAAATCCTTGGCTTTTTTTCTGAATCAAAAATAACGACTCCTCTGCTCTGCTCCCACACGCCGGTGCGACAATGTGTGAGACATTCTTGCACCGGTCTGACAGGCACATGTCAACTCTACCTCTGACCCTGTGACCAACAAGCCTTTGTGATATTTGCTGTATGGTGTAAGAGGGGATGGGAGGGGGAGAGAGAGGGGTGATCAGCACCCACACAGCCCAGAGAAAAAAGGGCCCTGCAGGTCAAGACTCCACTGACTTCATATGACAAACACACACACACACACACACACACACACACACACACGTGCAGTTACATAAATACATACACAGCACCACCTTTACATGCAGCCTTTACAAAAGAGAATTACGGACCGAACGCCTTCAGCCGTCACAGCTGCTTAAAGGATATTTGTTGCTATGTGATGAAAATGAAAATAAGTCCTGACACGGCTGACCTACACTGCATGATACGGCTATTCACGGTCCGTAAGCAATAAACGAAGCGTTATTTTAAACTAGAATCTACCGAGCGTGGCGCAGTAGTCGGGAGTATCGCGGTTTTGTTTTCGCTCGGCTGACATTTGCGAGCCTTTGTCCCGTTACTGAAGGTACCTGCGTGTTGCATTGAGAAGCCACCTGTTAATAAATGCATTCAAATCAACTGCAGCTAGCCGCGGCTCAGAGGGTCTGCATTCATTCCGCGGGAGTTCAAGAGCTTTATCAAGGTTTATCATCTCCCGTTTGAATTACAACCAAACAATTTGCCAGGGTTTAAAAGCTTTCCACTGTGGAATGCAGTCAATTCAGATTCAATAGGCTTGCCAAGGCTATTTTGTAAAGTCTCCCCTCTGCCCTCTTCTTCGCACTTAAATCACATTTATTCTTTATCCCGCTCATGCAAACACGAACACACACACACACACACAAAAGGAGTGTGTCGCCTTGTCTGGGCTGGTGTGTGCCCCTCTCGGTTATGGAGGTCGTGGCGAGGGAGGTGAAAGTTTGGAGAGGTGAGGGTTCAGAGAGTTGAACTCACCCCTTCCTCTTCTCTGTGAGGGTTCAGCTTGTTGTACACCGCCTCGATCACGCTCCGTCTGGAAAACACACAAACGGCACGGAGCTCAGCGCTTAGAAGACATAATGCGGCAGCTATTCACTCTGTGCACTTGTGCGCTGATTGGTTTGGTAATGGAAGTGAACAAGCAACAAAGCAGATGAATGTAGCATGTTTGTGCATGTGTACATTAAGCGTTAAGTGGAAAGTTTATCTGCGTGTTTGCATTATGTGTGAGTGTGTGTGCACAGAAGTTTGTGAGTGAATGCGACATTGCATGAGTCAACTTCTGCAAATGAGGTGTGGATGAAGATCAAATCTGTGTCTGGCCCCCGGTTTGAATGCGTGTCATATATAGTTTTATGTCAAAGAACGTTAATAGTCGGGTATTTACTTGCTGGCCAAACCTCCGCCGGGTGGGAGGTTGGGGATGTTGTCTGTGGCGATGCTCCTCAGGACAGACACCAGGTCGGGGACCCCCGTGGTGTCTCCTCCGCCGCCTCCAAGTAGCTCTGAGGGAACACACAAGAGGACAAGAGGGATGTGAGGGGTCCGAGCCAACTTTCTTGCCGGCCTCATCGCGCCCCGGCAGCTTTGTTATTAACCGAGCTGAGACAACGCGACACATCAAAGTTAGACATTACAGGTACTGAACAAGTGCTTTATCTCTTCAGACACGGACAAAACTGCGGGGGAGAGGAGGGGAGGGAATCACTACTTTCCATTTACACATCCATTACATAGCAGAGTGATCTCAAATATTTGCACTATCTTAAGAGTGTTTATTTTGTCCAGGTTACAGACGCAGTGACTCAGCTTCATGCACCGACGTTTCATTCTCTTACAGCCTTCAGAAAAAAAATACAAACATAACACAACATGTATACACTGTGTATCATGACATATCACAAGCACAAGGTATAAGGTGTGTGTGTGTGTGTGTGTGTGTGTGTGTGTGTGTGTGTGTGTGTGTGTGTGTGTGTGTGTGTGTGTGTGTGTGTGTGTGTGCTAACCTTCGACGCGAGTTTCCAGGTATTTATCCAATTCCTCTTCTTTCTTGATAGCCTCCTCTGAGACCTTGGGCGCTCCAGGTAAACACACCACCACCACACTCATATTGTCCCGGCTCCCCTACACGACAAGGACGACAACACCACATAACATAAGGAATAAACATGGGCCTCTACTACACAAAGCTTTGCGAGTTAACTGGTCCTGACCCCGTGTGGTTAAGTCACAGTGTTCTATTGCTTTAATCAAAAATGAATTCAAGTTTGCTACTTCCTGAAGGCAAACACGTTTCTTTTTCCTGCTTTAAACTGCTTTAGCTTTGGTAAATAAATGCATCACAGCCGTTTGTATGCTGCTAATGCAAATCCACACTTCACGTAGATGCTTTAAAGGTGTCAGGTTTCTAACTTGAGGTAACATGAGGCTTGAAATCTACATTTGGAATCTTTTGTGTTTGTTTGAGATTTGTCCAATTCTGTGAGAGTATCGAGACGAGAATAGAGTGTTCCTGTGCAGATTCTAAGTCTTTGGGGTCAGCGTGGACGCGAGCAGCTCACACTGAGAGACGCCAGCAGAAAAAGCAGACACACATGCCGTCGTGTTCTCAAACACAAATGACCGGGACAACACAGCAGGGATGAACTAACCGGTGTTTTGTGTTATTACGGTACTGCAGGGACCTGAGCGAGCGTCCCGTCCTGCTGGGGGTTCGATCGCCCACCAACATGAGGGGATATCACAAAGGTAAACATACACTTTAATACTAGAAAGTTTTAAAAGGAAAAATGGGTTTATTTGTCTGTATGTGCAGCGTGTATGCAAATGTGTGTGAGCTTCGGCGTGTGCCACTCTACCTTGTGCAGGCAGGTGTCGACCACCGAGTTGCAGACCTTCTCCAGGTCGTCGCACACCTGCAGCCGCGAGCGCACAAACTCGCACAGCTCCTCGTTGGACATGACGTCCCAGATGCCGTCGCACGCCAGCACCACGAACTCGTCTCCTTCGGGCGCCCGCTCCAACACGCACACCTCGGGCTCCGGGCTCACCAGCTGTTCCGTGGGGCCCTTACCGTCCACGCACTTGTAGTCGTAGTCCCCCAGGGCCCGGGACACGGCCAGGGAGCCGTTGACCCTCTGGATCATGACCGAGCCGCCGGCGTTCTGGATGCGCTCCTTTTCGCGGGGGTTGCAGGGTTTGTGGTCCTGGGTGGAGAAGCCCAACTTGCTATCGCGACTCAGCACGGCCCGCGAGTCGCCACAGTTAATGAAGTAAAGGTGGGTGGGGCTGAGCAATACGCATACGGCCGTGGAGCCGCTGCGATCCAGGCCCTGTCGCAGGTCTGAGAAACTGCGCATGTACTCGTCAATGTTCAGGAAGCCTGAGCGGATGCCGTCCTTCACGCCCTCCACCGAGCAAATCCCTGCGCCAAAGTCAGTCCCTCCTGAGAGGATGTGTTCCAGCAGGTGGCCAGAGCAGTAGTTGGCCACCCGGGAGCCCGCGTGGCCATCGTAGACGGCGAAGAAGGACCAGTCGGTGAGTCCATGAGGGAGGCCTACCACGGCTGTATGGGCGTCCTCCATCTCCACCCGCCAGCCCTGCATGGAGCTCAGACCATAGCGCAGCGCGTTGCCCTCGCCGTGAGCGCTGTGTTTCTCCGTCTTCGGCTTGTCCAGGAATGCACCCATTGCTGCCTACAGCTGAGGAAGGACAGGAAGAAAGTGAGAAAGTTGAGAACAAAAACACCAGAAAGGACACAAACAATCCATCGCTCTCCTTTGGTTTAAATACACCGATGTGCTCGTTGTGAATTGGACATTTTCCAGGTGGTTTGTTAATAATTCAGGCGGGAAGGGAGAGACAATAACCAAGAATAAACCTTCACAGGTCCAAAACGTGACAGCAGCGCTAATGTTAAACCTGCTGGAAGTGAGATATTCAACAATCAAAAACTGGAATTTGGAGCGACTCCCCATTGAGGTCGGCCAGCCTGAGGCAGACGTGAAACTCCTCAGCCCCCATGTGTTTTTAAAATACCCCTAGTTTGCAAGCGAGAGCAAAGGTTGCCCCGTTAAAAACATATATATTTCCTAGCCTGCTCCTATAAATCCCTGTGTCCCGAGTCTCAAGTGTCACCGGTTCAGCAGAGCTTCATACTGCGTTTATGGAGGGACTATTAATTACTCTGTCCATTGTTGGAGGCAGAGACTGTGACACAAAGACAGCAGAGGAAGAGTAACAGATTGGAGGATTACACAGCATCTGTAAGCCTCTTTGGAGGGCACAGAGCCTCTTTCGCCGTGTGAACAAAGTCACTAATACTATTACTTAGCTTGTTTGCTGAAAGGGTCGCGACATTACTGCACCCGTGCCGTTCTGTAATTGCGCTTCTTAAGTGCGTGAGGTTTAACGGCAATTCATAATTTAAGCATTTGCATAACCATGAGGGTCTGGACCCCGGGTCAAAGGGAAACTCCTATAGTCCGAACACGTGCAGGTCAGGCGAGCTGGAAACTCTCGATTTCCCTGCGAGTGTGAAGGAGTTTGGTCTGTGTACGGCCAACTTCAGCTCCATCTTTCCACCCGGCAGACACGGAAATGTAGCCTGCAGGAGACAGAAGCGATGGCGTGATCTGCAGACACGGTTCTGTCTGCAAATGTCCTGCTTCTACATCCGATTGGTTTCATCGATTACTCCGTTACACTCAGGAAGGAGTGATCAAAGTTTACAGGAAACCCGCAAGAGCTTCCATTTTGATTCACACCACCTGCACCAGCAACCATCTCCACTGACAATAGGACCAGAGTCAGGGAACAGAAACACATTAGTCAGGCTCAAAGATCTTGCAAATATTCTAATTGTGAAAGCCGAAACTATGTGAACCAAAAACAAGAAATGGGATCAGGGTTCATACAGCTTAGGCGCAGCAGACGAGCGTCTTTTTGCAGCGTCCAGTCCAAAACAAAAACGAAAATAAAACAATAAAATGCAGCAGGAATAAGATTTAGGAAGTTTACTTGCTGCGTTTGGTGTTCTCAAAAATTGGTTTCCAACATAGAGGGAGAAAAACAATAATGCTAATAAGTCACACACTTCAGAGAAATGGATGAAAAAGGAAACAGACAGGGAGCCGGTTATGATGTCATATCAATGAGAACCTGCTGGTTTAAATGGCATCACTGCTGTGTGATATCACAGCTGCAGGTTTGCTGGATGACATCATTTTTCCTTCCAGAGAGACACAAAAATACAGACAGATACACAGAGAGCTCTCTGAAATATTAACAGCAATGAGCGCAATGTTGTTTGAACAGTAACAAGAGCAGGAAGGTGAGCTGCTCACAAGTGATGCATCTTGATTTAGTTCAATTCAATCTGTTGTCAATATTACAATTTTTGGTTTGTTTTTATGCAATGTCGAAAAATTCCTATTTATCACAAAGTGTTATGAATTCTGCACGCCTGGTTTTGCCAATGCAGCTGGATGACGCCAGGGTGAAAAAGTACAACATGTACAGACGCTCGTATGCAGCATGCAGAGGGTTTGATCCAGTTCTTCTGATTTCAGAAATGTGGGAATGCTGATGGTCCAATATGATGTAACCTCAACGTAGCCTCACCCCCACCCCCCCCTTCCCACAGGACGACAGCACCTAAGACCTAAGAAAACCAAGCACAAACACAGACACAGTGTTCCAATTTTCCTCAACACTGCAAAACGCAGCAACAGCAGTCCACCCAAAACGATCACTTTCCTAAACATCAGCAGAGCAAAGTTGTGTATGTAATCTGCGCCCTGGCGAAAACAAACCCTGCCCCTCTGCTAATGTATGATACAGTATAGGGGGGAGACCTCCGGTGGACAGCGGACAGGACTCAGAAGGTCTCTCCCCTATACTGTATCAAAGAAGGTTGAGAACCCGTTTGTCTGCTGTTTGCAAAGACCGCTATCTTCCAGACACTGTTCAGAACTACAGACTCTCTGACTGACAGTGGAACATCTTCAATATTTATTTCCCAGCAGCCACGCAACGCCCGAGACAGAAACAGAAGCAAACAGAGACAGAAGCAGCCACAGAAAGCTCTTCTCTGGGAGTAAATCATTCCATACATTCCTCCCTAAAGGCGCAGGTTTGGGAACACTTTGGATTTTAGCGTCTGACGGGAAAGGAACTCGACACCACGTATGCTATCTGCACGCAATGCAAAACTAAAGACAAAAGTATTTTGGCAACACCGCAAATGTGACGGCTCATATTGCAAGCCGTCACCTAGGCGTCCCCTAGGCGTCCCTGTGCCGATAGCCGAGTCATACCTGCAAACTCAGGAGCAGTGGTGAAAGCTACAAGGGACGGAGACCTGTAGGGGGCCTTGGGGTGTTCTCTCCTGTAAGACTTTATTTGGCAGCTTAAACATGAAAATGCCGTTATCTGGTGCATTCATTCATTCAACTAAACTCAAACGAGTGCGAGGCAGATGGGTGCTGAGGACTAAACACACTCCTGTATTTCCCGTGTGACCCACTGAGGCGGCTGAGGTCATTTAATGGTAAAGGCCCAAAGAAAAGACCCTGAGTGTTTCGAACACGTGAGGTTTCAAGTTCAAACATACAAATTGTATTCATACAATGTAAAAAGATACCAAAGTGACTGCTGCGTAGATAATAATGTTAACCGTTATTTAAAAACTCTTCGGAGCTGCACGAGTCGCACAAGTGCTCTATTTGACTTTCAAAACAGCAACGAGTTTGCCGGTATGATAGTGGATGACAAAGGGTTTCAGCATGGTACGCGACTCCGTCTCGCAAAGCTTTTCATGGAGAGAGAGAAAAAAAGAAGCAATACCTCAACGCCACTGTGTGAAGAGACGACGGAGAAAGTTGAAGAGGCACTTACTTGAGACGCCGACGTCTAAAGTAACTCGGTAATTCATGTGGTCGACATTGTAGAACAAAGGAAAGCAAAGTGTTCTCAGCGCCGAGCGGAGCTTAAGTCGCACTGTGTCAAGGTGCTGCTGTATGGAACTATAGATACAGTCGATACGTTTGGGCTGTGACTGCCTACTGAGTGCTGAGGGTGTGTGAGGGAAGAAGGAAAGAAACTGCAGTGTTGTTTGAATGTAACGGCTTTGTATATAACCACAATGTACGCCAGATAAATACTAGCTGCACCTTTTGGAGCTGATCTATATTTTCCCATAATACCAATCAATTCTAAACCTGATCTACTGCTCCACTATAGAGCTACTTATGGCTTCGCTTGGTTGAGGTAGCAGCTCTCATGAGATCTGGAGATCGATACAAAGAGATAAAAAACCAAAAGCATCCCGGGCCCGTCTTTTTGACATATCGACTGCTCATGCTGCATTACCTCCTACATGCTCGCGCACGGCGTGACAGGCGTGTGCCCAAAAAAGGCTGGTGTATGCAAGGAGTGACTACAGCTGGTTTCAGAGGAACGTCTGCGTGTGTGGGTGGGTGTGTGTGTGACTGCGTCTCCTCTGCGCATGTGTACAATGTCAGTCTATGTGCGAGAGAATGACACACTATAAATATGCCGGGCTGGTTTAGATTTCAGGTCCGGGGTGGGGCAGTGGGCCACATCATTCACATTTCAGTTGGCCGTCCAGCTGAATTCTGCTGAATCTGAATATATTCCTTCCCTCGATCGAGCTCCTCCGCGCTCACGAGCTCCGTCACAAAAGCTTCTCCCATTCAGGAGTAATGCGTATGAGACGTGTTGGAAGGAGTGTGCAAGCATGTGTGTGTGTGTGTGTGTGTGTGTGTGTGTGTGTCAGGGACAGATCTGTTATGTTCACCAGCAGTGATTCTCTCTAAAAATAAAACAAACACACTGCCATTGCCTAGCAACCACCCACCCTGCAGTGCAAACATCCAGGCTAGGCTTCATTCAGTGACGTCCCACGCCCCCCTCTCTACGTTTCTACTGTCTAAAAGACACACGCAGCCGTTTGGTAGAGAGGAAAGAGGAGTTGCATCATCCATCCACTAAAACAGGCGCAGCAGCCAGACCCTGAAAGGAGACGTGCAGGCTGCGAGAGCACACGCAGCAGGCACCCAGATTTCTCTTCCGGACAATAGAGCGCAGGCAAAACACACACGGCAGAAATTTGCTTCACTGAGACATTTGACTGAAACTAGTAACTCTCGACCGCTTAACCAGACAAAACTGTTGTAACCGCAGGTCGAAACCAACACCCCCCCCCCCCCCCTCCCGATGCTAAAGACGCTCACGTCTGCCAAAAACCACTGGCTCTTAAGAGGGAAGTGGAAGGTCACAGATTACATAATGCTGACGAGTGCCTGAGCTCAGCACTGAGATCCAGTACAGAAAAATACGATATCCCCAAACCAAGATTAACACACAGCTTAAAGCTATATGCATTTTGGCACGTCCCTGGGACTGCCTTAGATTATTGGCACATTCATTCTCCACACGTGATCAACACGGATATCACAGTCTAACAAAGCAACTGGTAAATCCAGAATTTGAGCGATGTATAGGCAAATTAGGGCATCTGCTAACGTCCTCACATTCAACTCC
Source organism: Genypterus blacodes (assembly GCF_046128005.1). Classification (NCBI taxonomy): domain Eukaryota; kingdom Metazoa; phylum Chordata; class Actinopteri; order Ophidiiformes; family Ophidiidae; genus Genypterus; species Genypterus blacodes. Next base: position 134,312 of record NW_027466839.1, read on the forward strand.
AGACTTATTTTGCACCATTTGACATCTTATACACTTATAGCTTTATTCTATTGATTTGTTTTACCCATAACCTGACCATTTAAATGATTTCAATCAAGGCAGATTGCAAAGAAATGGTTGTTATATCAGGATTTGTCCCCATGATGTTTAATAATCATTATCTGTGCTGGTCCCTGCTAAGACAACGTCCTAATTCAGGGGCCTGGGCCACACATTTCACACCCATTTTGTCCTTTAAATATATACAGAAGAATTCAGTCTCTGTTCCCTGGGGTGAGGGAGCCTTGTAAAGTCGTTATGAAATGAGGAATAAGGAAGGAGGCGGCCCCCGACTTGGGACTGTTTTTTTTTTCTGCTATTAATTGCTCTGCTGTCTATCTGTCATGATTTATGTCTTCCTCTGGATTCCCATTCACACACCTGAACATTGTACACAGCAGCACGTTATCAAAATACTATGAACACAATACAATACTTCTCATTGTTTTCTTACATAGGAGATTTCCCTTCATAGCCAGGAACTGAGAGCAAAGTTAAGCTTTTGGAGTACAGCTTGTGTTACGTAGTGCCAACTAAAAGGAAGCTGGACAATTCCATCTTCCCTATGTGATGTCATACATGTGACATTTATACAATGTGCATTTACACCAAGAAAAACTCTAACATAATGTCTGTAATGCAGATAAATGATGTAACCTGAGAAAGAAGCTAAAGTACTAACCAATGCCTGACATCCATCAATATTAATGGGAAATACAGGCCTGTAATACACAGTGGTAATGGCTTATATTGACAGACTGCTTTCAAAAGAAAATGTCTACACCACCCAGAGTGCATGAAGGAAATAACTATCAAGTTTGCCTCCGTCAGTGAACACGATAGCTCAGATGATACTAATGTGTCTTTGAATATCCCAGATCCAAGAGTTACATTCAACCGTCATGGCAAATCAACATTTTGTGACCCCTAAAAAAGGTACAAACATTCACAGCCATGGCCATTCACATCTTTCCAATTCTAAAAACAGCCCGCCGTCAGTCTAAATCTCCCTCTGGCACCGTATTTCATCTGATCCTTCGTCTTTAAACGCTGATGGCTGACTCAGAAAAAAACTCTAACTGTATAGAACACCTCCCACATCTGGCAAGCAGGGGTACAAGTCCAAATCCTGGTGATGTAACACACTGGTCACCTGTGCTTGCTACGGCTATCTGATACAGATAAGGCTGACCTGACAATACACAGCAGCGAGGTGTGTGTGGCCGCCAAGCAAAATGTGACGACTACTCAGGACAAAATGCACCAGGAAATGAGAGGCGTTTGTTTAAGACACAGCATTTCTCTGATATACTAAATACATTTCAAAGTGTTTAAACAACAGTCAGTGCCTTAAGATCCTAACACCACACACACACAAATCTTATTTATCTTAGTCAAATCAGAACTTTTATGATCACACGGTACATTGTGGGCGTGTTGCCTGTTATATGGAAAGTCAGGGTGGAACTTGTCAATGTCACAGCCCGAAAAACGACTCTTGTTTGGACTGGGAAACGCTTAACCTCAGAGTTTAGCAGCAGCTGTCGGCATCCTCGGAAAATTTGCAACTTAAATATTTGACTACTTGTTTAACAAGAACAGATTTGCTGGTTCGAGACTCTTAGAATCTGTGCCATAGCTCCACAGAGTGACTCCCTTTGCTTTACACGGTTGCTCACAGAATATCTACAGTTAAAGTTGAGTCAAATTTGGTCCAGGCAACGCATGACAGTCATTTATCATATTTAATCTTATTTATTTAAACAAAATAAAAACATTTATTGAAAACAATTATGAATATAATCGCAACTTGCAGTGTCAAATCTGAATTATTCACTTGTTTATATACTTTGGGATATTCAGTGACTATAGTTTCATGAGAAATTAACCTCAGTAAGTTGCAAGTGATGCACGTTGAGTTTCTATCCCATAATAGCTCTAATCATATGTTTATATCCGTATTGTCTTTCCATGCAGTGTGAACGAGTCTTGCTTTGGGAGGAGCGGTGCTGTTGCCGCAGTGAAACATGTCTGGTTCCAAACACCCTGCCAGCTTCCTCCTCACCAACACTGACTGTTACCTGCCTTGATGCCATCTCACGTGATAGTCAGTACCCAAGCAGGAGCAGGTTACTGAAACTGCAGGATAAGCACTTGACGAATTTCCCAACATGTTTAGCTACATTTCCCGTTCCCGGGCCTAATAACGTTAACTTTATCAACACCACGAGACACACTAGTCGGCGTTAACTCGCTCTAACTAACGACAGAATGACCGAATATTATCCGCTAGTTATGGCAAACGCAGACCGAGCTAAGCTACGTTAGCTCACAGGGGGCCCAGACTATTCACTGGAGGCCAACGTGTCGTGCTCAACAACTGACCCACGAACATTAATGTTACCTGAAGTTAGCCTCACTCACAAATAGCTCGCTAACATTGGGCGGTAAACAAGTTACTCACAAACAGAGACATACACACTCTTTCGTTAAGGCAATAGTATGTTTGAAGATAATTTTACATTTCATTGTATTAGAAATGCGTTTTGTGTTTAATATCAACCCGCTGACCACATGCTGAACTCCATTCCAGCGTATATAAGCCACTTGTGTACAGTTCATACGCTCATACTCTACAACCTTCGTCATTTTAACGTTTTTAATGTGGCTGAATTGGCTTGAAAGTATTTCCCTTCTCCCTCATACTTATGTACTGAAGAATGACAACAAAAGTAAAATTTAACGTCTTGTTCGTATGCCTCTGCGTAAAGGCCTAGCTCGGCGTTGTATTGATTCAGCGAGCTAAGCTAGCTGCCTTGCTAACGTTAACAGTTAGCGAAACGCAATTTCCCCATCTTGTCAATGTCTACCTAGCTAATGACGTTAGCCGCCGCACAGCTCTAGTGTTACTTACCTTTTCCTGTGGTTACGCGATCGTAGATCCAATCTTGATTCTTGGGTTGGTTCTGTTTTGCCTGAAGATATGACGTTAACCTTGCTATCTACGGAGCTAACGTTAGCTAGCTAGCTGTGTTATGTTTCCTTATTTGACAAAAATAATGGAGATTGGTTTCAGATGAGCGGCGATAATTCCTTTCTCGGTGGTTCCCTCCTTGGACAGCGTTGATTTTTACGCATGTTTGACGCCAATTCGGTCTCTCACAATAAGTACATACAGTTCCGATCGTTGCAAAACAAATATGGACACTAAGAATTGGTTGTATTCGACAACTGTGACAAATCTGGCACTTTAGTCCATTGAAAGGCCAGAGCTATCCTTCCACTTTGGGTGCTGAACAAGAGGAGGTGATATTTTTGGCATATGCTCGGTGATTGGTCAACACTCCGACGCAAAACTTTGGCTAATTGGCTGATTTCTGTGTCTACTAGCTGTGCCCCTGTTCAAAGCTCCACGTTCATTGGTCTATTCTCATAGCGCTGTGATGTAAGGTCAGTTTGTAATGTTCACCGGCGCACACCGACGCTGCGTTTGACAGATGAAGTAAGCGCTTGATATGAAACGGGGTACAACAGCTGACTGATTGAACAGCGACACCGTACTTACATTTCTATTGATACAATGTAAAACGGAGCATTTCTCAGCTCTATCGGCACTAAGTGCTGCGTCTCAGGTGTATTATGAACATTCATTTAGCAGCTAACGTTTCCTACGTGAAACCCGGATGTCCTTGTCTCTTATAACAAGCGCGCACCATAACTCAACTACAGGATGGCCGTTTAAGACGCTCACAAAGTTTGATTTCACAATAATGGACAGGGATTTACAGTTTAAGGAAGAACTTGCAGTGTTTCCACGTTCTTCATGTTTGATATACATAATTTGGAACACGCTAATACCCAATAAAGCACCAAATCAACAAGTGAAGCGTGTAGTGTCGTGAATTGAAGGCCATGCTCTGATCACAACAAGGGTTCAGTAAACTTAAAGATTCACAGCAGAGCCCAAGAGAACATAATCACTATCAAGCGACATGTCAGGACTGTGTTGGAATGTGTTCGGAATAAAAGCACAGACTCGTTTTAAGATATCTTCAATGGGCATGAACCTGGGGGAGTCTTGCTTTAGTCTTCTACTCTTTACACTCAAAATCCCAATTGTTTGTGTGTTTAGTAGCCATGATGACAAATGATATGTGTGCCTGTGACTTGTTTGTTTATTGTGCAGTTCACAACATTTGTCTGAAAAGTGTTTGCTCTAATCACTGAGGTAAAATGGGTGCAGCCAATATATCAAAACTGAAAGAAGTCAGACTTCTTTGTGTGTCAGGCTAGGAACTTGTCAAGCTGGAATGAGTAAAAATTGGGCATGGAGATGTGGGTGAATGCACGAGAGCGGCATTGTGTACAGTATATGAGGGTATGTAGAACCCTGAGGGCAAATCATGTATCAGCGGATCAGAGTGTGATGTGTGTATGTGTGAGTGTGGGTGTGTGAGATGGGTAAGGCGGGGTTTATCCGTTGTCATTTTATGTTTCTCCCTCAGGATTAGACTTGTTTTTTATTAATGAAAAAAGTCATAAGCGATCAGAACAGCTCCCCAAGGATCCACCAGGGACTTTACGAGACAGGTCAGATTTAAGCCCCTTCCAAGTGTGTGTGTGTGTGTGTGTGATACAGATAGTGTGTGAGTGAAAGAGAGAGCAGGGCGATATTTAATTTTCCAAGAATGAGGGATTATCACTGGCAGAATCTGATCATTCTGCGCTGATCTGAGGATGTTCAATCACAGCTTATCCCAAATATTATTCCTCCTCCTTTTGCTTTCCTTTGTCCCCTTCCCACCCAATCCCTAACACACACACACATACTTACACACACCACTCCTCTGACTAAATTAAATTGACTATCATTGACTGAAGTGACCCCGCTGTCAGGGTGACGTGCATGTATGTGATTGCTCAGCCAGGAGGAGCGAAGAGGAGGAGGAGGAGGAGGGGAGGAGGAAGCAGGGATCTCTGAGGGGGAGTCGGGAGAGGAGGTGGGCTTTGTGTCTTATGGCAGCAGCTGAAGAGAGTAAATTAAAAACAAAACCGTAACATCTAATCCGGAGCAACAAGAACAAATGGCACACATTCCAAAATCTGATCTGATGAGCTTACACACTTAAACACACGCGCGCACACACAAACCAATGCATATACTCAAATCCAATCATTCTGTGTATATAAGAACATATACATATATTACATGTGATTCATTCAGACATATTCCCTGCTGTTCAGTGAGTCCCAGGATAGAAGAGGGTGGCTGGGGAGAGGAGAGGACGGTAGGAGCGTTGATCTGCACTCTCATTTTCAGCCTGGAGATCTGCAACCAAGACATCTGGCTCACATCATTACCATAATCCTCTGCTTGTTCATTCTCAGTGTAGTTTAGACTGACAGATCAGCGAACACACACACACACACACACACACACACACACACACACACACACACACACAAAACATTTAAAATACATATGGCGAGTTGTAATGTCTTACAGATCAAACATTAAACGTATCCACAAAAAAAAGAAGTATGTTTTACAAAATGATTGACAAATCAATCGTATCTGTATGCCAAAATAAAGCTCTACTGGATTGCAAGGAAAAGGCTAGAGCCATATTTGGTTTTGTTGAAAGTGAGGGCAGTGGAAAATAAATGTTATGTTAGATATATACTGACAACAAGGGATTAGATGAGAATAAACAGACGAGGCATGTAATAATCCAATACATTCATCTAAACTCTACCTGTTATTGCTGTTACCGTGTACACAGTGTACAGTGGTGCAGTCGCATCGCTCTCTGGTGGTGAAAAGTCATAGTACATCAAAGTAGCAGTTACATTTCCTAACCAGAAGGGGGCGGTATTGAATAACATACATGAGAAGATGAAGGCGGAAGAGGATAAATTCTATAAGGCACCACTGACCCGCAAATCTATTGATATGACCTGGTCCTTCTCAAATTCAATTCAAAACTCATTCTCTCTATAAATCCCCTCTGAATGTACTTACTATTGTTGAAAATCTAGATTGAAGCCCTAAAATACATCATAAATATGACATGTATAGACGGTATACAATTCATCTGCAACGTTAAGTATTGAGATCTATTTCATATATGTTGTTGTTTTTTAACTTTAAATTGTAATACATCTTTTAAAAGTTGTTGTATCCTTGTATCTCCTTATGTACAATATATGTACTGCCCTTGTTTGTGTGAATCACGTGCAGCTATTACATTTATTCAATGTAGGAGAATGTCTGATTGTTGCTTACTACTTTTGGTGACATTTACCTTTTGGTTACTTTTACAAAAGTAAATGAACACAATTTCTCACAGAAAGTACAATTGTGGTTTACTGTACAACAAAGTACAGTAAACAAATCCCTTGTTGTACTTACTTTACCTATGGAGTTGTGTTCATTTGCACGGATTGTGTGTAGAACATACATTGCATGGTCCAGATGTTTAGAAATGGTGTATGGATTTCCAATTGAATATGCAAGGGAATTCGGAACAGTTCATAAAACCCACCACACTTCTGACAGGCGGAATTACAGCTGCGCGGCATTCTAGTGCGCAGGAACGGAATTGTCATATTTCGGTGGTTTACCTCGGTTCCAGGTGAGGGTTGATCTAAAAACTCTGCTCCAGGTGAGGCTCGAACTCACAACCTCGGCATTGCTCTGCTGTATACTGTCATATAAGTACCGCGCGCTAACCGATTGCGCCACTGGAGCTTCAGCCTTGCCGCTCGGTAGAAGCAGTTAAGCCAGCTGTTGGACGGTGTGCAGCACGTGCACATTGTTAATGAATCGATTGCTTATCTCGCTGAGGGAAAGATGACGACATCATTGAGACCGGATGCAGATATGACCGGACGCTAGCGGCAGCTCAGATGTTGCGTTCAAGTGCTTCTCCCAAAATGCGACCCCCGGGGCTGAGGGTTTGATTAGGACATCTGTAAGTTTGACATAAGAACACAAATAAGTCGTTGCAACGGACCTTAAGGATGTTTAGTGCGCCAGACTTTGTACAGCGCTCTCTACAGGAGAAAACACCTTAAAACATCTGTTTCTACATGCTGACTGAGCAGTGCACCCAGTGACCCATGAACTGTATTTGATGTGGGGAGCGGTGTTATCATATAGAATTGTGTTTTGTGGGGATGTTTTGGACAATTATAGGTCATTAATAGTTAATACAACTTTAAAACAGCTAAATTCTTATGTTGGATCTAAGTATGGCTGTGCTGGTGCACTATGGAGCAAAATGGCTTTACATTCCTATAGCTGGCAAACAAATGATGTCACAGCACGATCAGGTTCAGCCTAAGTATTGTTGTCTGTACTCTCTTGTACTGGTGTGTGTTAGTGTTTCTCACCATGAGTGGAAATTACAACCCAGCAGTTGCAGCAGTTTACTGTGGTCACATCTTAAAGGTGCATGTTGGCAGATGAAAAATCTTTCCGAATAGAGTCGTCGGGGGCTGTGGTTGAAACACACACACACACACACACACACACACACACACTGGCTGTGGTTCCTCGAGGCCTTTAGTTTCTCGGACATGATTTATGCTCTGAAATCACTCCTCATTCCTCATCATTGAGTCAGATTGCCATTTTTGTACGGTAGATATTTTACAGAAAACACACACACACACACACACACACACACACACACACACACACACACACACACTCACACTCACACTCACCCACACACACACACACACACACACACACACACTGACCCGATCCATCACACTCCCCCGCCAAAGCCTGGGAGAGAGAGTAGACAGAGTAGGTGGCTGGGAGACAATCAGCCCTGGTATAACACCACTAAATGATTCACAGAGATACAGTCATAATCTGGCATTGTGTTGTTTTTTATTATTCTCAGCATATTCATAATTCAACACATGACATACAGGAAACACTAACATAAACATTCTGAATGAAAGAGAAGAAACCGTTTGACCCATTTGGTCAGCAGAGGTTCTAACCTCAAAGACATGCGGCGGCGATGCCAGATTAAACTGAGACTAAACAGACCAGAAAGCCCGGATTGACTCGCAATGTTTTGAGGCAACGCTCATTGGCAATATTTTCGTGGAAGCAGGCGAGGGAGGGAGGGAGGGGATTTGCAAAAATGGGGATCAACGGGAGCACAAGCTGTGGAACTGAAATGCGATGAAACAAATGCGCGTCTTTGCAAAGCAGCTGCCAGGGCAAAGACTCACTTCGGTGTTTGTGCCTCAAAATATTGCCGTTCATTCCACAGCCTTGAGGGGAAAACGTGACGTGTTCCATGCCCTTTTCTGCTGGAAGGGAAGTACTGTATAGAACCCATGGCGGGGTTTAGGTAGGTATGCAATAGAAATAGGATGAGGAGAATTTACAGTGCCGTCATGAGATATACAGGATATTATACAGTGTGGCAGACGTGGATGCAATTGGATGTATGGATCAGGATCAGGACCAGGCCTCCATCCCTCTATCTGTCTCTCTGTCTGTCTGTCTGTCTGCGCCGTGTCACATTTGCTGACCTGCAGATCTGTCAGGAATTTCGTCGACAGCTTCTTTTTTTTTTAAGGTTGGATTTTATACACAAAGGACTACGGGGTTTGATAAATTATGTCTCCAGGTCATCGTTTCCACAACTCAAGACTCTGGCTCGTCAATTCAGAATGCGGGCGACACACAGATAAACCGCTGACTCAGCCGGGAGGGTTTTTTTAAAGGCCCCCCCCCCCCAGGTCAGTCTTCATAGTGCATTTTTTTTAATGTCAGCATTGGACACTTTTGTCTTTCCTCCCATGTTGGAACCTGATCCCCCCCCCCCTTCACTGTCAGAAACAACAAACGCCCCCCCATCCCCAACAACCCTATCCCCCCACCCCCACCCTCCCACCCCTCCAAAAAACCTTTATACAAACTCATAAAACTGCACAACAATTAGCCATCAACACAAAAAAAAAAAATCACACAAAGTTGCATCTTTATGTCCGGTACGTAAAAGTAAGAGGATATCACACACACACGCACACGTCCCCTCTCCCTCTACCTCTCGCACGCTGACGCAATCGTATACACACTCGCCACATGCACCCGCACAGACAAAACACACTGCCAAGGGGGGGGGGGTTCGGGGGGGGATTCTTCATTTGCACAGACAGGCACCACTTTCAGATCAGGCATCGCGGCTCATCACATCCTGCTGTCTGCCAAACAATAAGACAGCTGGGTAAGTGTGTGTGTGTGCGAGGATTAGAACAGTATCAGGGGAGAAAAGCGAGGGGGGCGGGGTTTTAGAGCTTAATGAGAGAAAAGGTGTGTGTGTGTGTGTTTGTGTGTGTGTGTGTGTGTGTATAAGATGTATAAGAATTTGCTTGTTATCGTATATGCAGATGGGCATGGATGGGATGAGGTTAAGATGGACATGATGTGGATTCAGATCAGTCGTGGATGACGATGGGCCCTCGCATCCTCAGGCTGGGGTGAGGGTGTGGGGGGGCCAGCACCAGCCCCTGCGGTGGCGCCTGGGAGGCCCTGCGGAGGGTGATTTGCTCACAGGGCTGTCGACAGGCACGTCTCAGCTGGGACCTGGACAGCAGCCGTCGGGCCCTCCTGAGGGACAATACAAGACAGGACAGGATCAAGAAGTAGACGTGCGCCCACACACTGGGTTTGGGTTCTTCTGATGCCGCCGATTATGCAGAACACATGGAAGCATAGAAATAGAAGCTTTATTGAGTTGAAATGGGCTTTGAGTGTGTTATCATTACAACAACAGATCTCCGTCTGGCACACGCCAGACTGTGTTGGTGCTTATTACTTGAGCGTTCAAGTTTAAATAGTGGAATAGAGCACTTTTTGGCATGTGGGAGGGATTCCCGAGTGCAACATTTACAGAATATCAAGCGTGGAATCGCTGTTACTTGTCCGTGTGATGAGGCTTTTTGGGATTTGATGGCTTTTAGAGGGGCTCAGAGCTCACTTCCTGTCAGTGATGGGCTCTGTGATGTGACAGGGAGGCTCTTTTATAACCCACAACATAAAACACAAGCCCATAAGACACACTAAGTGTTGCACAACGCACTAATGGAATTCACTTGGAGAAAACAGACAAGGAACCACAATGTATAAGATCATTATTTTCCTTCACGTGGTCATTAAAAGCATCTTAATGCACAGCAACTTGATGAATACAACATGATGCTCGAGACATTTCTCTATGGAAAATGCCTCAGCTCCTCTTAGGTCCCTGCTGGTAGTCTACACACACACACAGACACACACACACGCCTATGAAGCACAATGTACACCGAGACTGATTGTCAAACAGCGAGGACATTTATTGTCACTCAGAGCTCTGATGAAGCAGAAGAGTGCAGATTAAGCTGCGGCTCCCAAAGCTGTGTTGTTTGTCTGTTCAGCTGGCCATCAAGAGAAGCAAAGCAAACATATAAATCCACTGTCAAACACTTTTTCTCATTTGCATTTCCCTGCTCTCTCGCTCTCTCTCTTTATCTCTCCCGCTTGCTTTATTCCTCTTCCGCTCTCTTTTCTTCCACTTCTTAAGGAATCATATATCTTCCTGATTGTGTTTAATTTGATTTCTTCCCTCCCCTCACTCTCTCACCCTATCTCTCTCTCTCATGCTTCATCCGCCCCGCTCCTCGTGTCACGTCGGATAGTCCTGCATTACGCAGAGAGATGGAGCCGAGATGACATAGCGAGGGCGCGCGAGAGAGAGAGATATAGATGGAATTAAACATCCCATCATCTCTCCTTCGCCGCTGCCTTTCAGAGATCTGTTAACATCTTTTATTTCAATGGGCGGTTTTATTGTACTCCACAGAGACGGCAAACAATCCAACAAATTCAAAGGCTGCTGCATTCAGAGCGATGATATCTCTCTTTACATCTGCCTCTCACACACACACACACACACACATATATGCATTGCTGTTGCTTGTAAGTGAGTGATCCACATGAGTGCAGCCTCGGCTAATGTGGTAATGATATTTCCACTCAGGGCCCAGCGGTGCCTGGCTCCTCGCCGGTCCATCTGCGCCAGTTAGAGGCTCTAATTTTAGCCCCGGCGGTCCGAGGGCGGCTGTGAGGGCCGATTGCCATGTCTCATTTAGACACACACTTAATGGAAGAACATCTTTCTCTCTCACACGCAGCACTCGTTGTACATGTGTGTGCATGTGTGAGTGTGTGAATATGTGCAGGAACTTCCTGTCCTCGTCATTACTCAGTCAGAGCTCTCACCCCGAAGTTAAATGCCAAACATGACTTTATTAAGCATTAAAATATGATCATTTACTTTATTTGCAATGCTTAACACCTTTGTAAATGGAATACTATGAATATTTAAGATTGTGCCACAAAATAAGGTCAATTTTAATATGCATTTGCCAGTTTTAAGACATTTTATCAACTCAACTGTTTAACAATTAATCATTATAAATAACTGATGAATTAATCAGGAAGCTGCAGCTCCAGTGAGTCTGCAAATGAATGCGGCTGACGTGCCATTTCTGCTCATTCAGTTTCAGTACTGCAATCTCAGACAAGGCCCCGGTTTGTAAAGCAAGAGAGGAATATCAGTTTATTGCAAGTCTATGTACATTAAGCATATTGTGCGTGTGTGTGTGTTTGTATTTTTCCCATCCCACGCACACAGAGATAATCAGAGGGCAGCAAAAGGTCGATTGTGCCTACCTGGTTTCCCGGGTGACAAGGAAGAAGCTGTCATCGGGGGCATCGATCCAGTTGGGGCGCCTCTTGCGGATCATCACCCCGCCTCGAGTGCCTCCACTGCTGCTGCTGCGGCCATTGTGCTGTGCAAGAAGCCAATTAAGCATCAGTTGATTACAATCAGCAGGCATGCGGTTGTGTAGAACTGGAGAGGATGTGATCAAAACACACCTACCAGCAGGGGTCCACCTGTTGAGCCTGGGTTCTCTGCAAGAGAAGCCACAGCAGTGAGAGAGATGCAAACTAAAGGAATCTGACACTGTCAAAAGTGACTTTTCCCAGTAACAAATAATGCAACAAATGACAATTTCAATTTCAGTAAAAATAGTAAAGTTACCAATAAAAAACAAAGTGTCTGACTGAAGTTGAATCATCCAAATTATCCAAATGACCCCCATCTGCTGTTTCGTTTTCATTAGAATTAGTTGTCATTCTCTCCAAGGAGCTAGTTTAGATAAGAAATGGCAGAAAAGGTTATCAAGTCCGGGTGTATTTCTGCTAATTTGATTTTATCAAGAAAAAGAGTGACAAGAACATTTGATATCAACACTGTTTGGACTCCATTATCATTCAACATGAGAGGTGATTGAGTTTAAAACAAGAAAGGTTTCCAATTTTGGGGGGTGTAACAAAGAAGTCATACAAGTACACCAAACTAAATCAGTCAAATTAAATCTATTTAAAAAGTCCAGTTCTATTTGACAATAGGAATGTGTGTCCGTGCGTCTGTACCTGAGCGTCTCTCCGGCTCTGCCCTGCTGTGGTGGTGATAGCTGCGCTTTCCCAGCATGCCGTGCGGCCCATGCGGGAGCGAGGAGAGGAGGCGGCGAGGCGGCGGGGCCTGCAGGCCGGGGGTGCGGTGGGAACGAGAGGTGTGGGCCGCCGGACGTGACTCTGAAAGAGAGAGAGATGGCACACAGAGGGTGCGTCAACTGTCACCTTCAGGCTCCTGCGACATCCTATACATCAACTCATATTGCTTTAAGGAGACATTATCGTTAAGCACGCCAGAGTCAAATAAGATCAGGATGAAATATTTATGACCAAACAGTGATTGCGTGTGTGTTTGCTCTGTGTGATTTACCTAGAAACTGCAGTACACTGGTCAGAGTGCTCCTCGGGGCAGCTCTTGTTTTTGGCAGTCGAGTCCCCTGACCTTCCGATACCCTTAACATATCTAAACCAAACACACACACACACATACACACACACATTTACCAACTAATGCAGTGTCTCACAGATTGCATAACCACCTCCTCCTGCTCCTCCATTATTTATGGCAGAACCAAACAGAGAAATGGTTGATGTGCTCGTTCAGGTGCCTGTGGATTGTTCAATGTACAGTAAATGAAGACGGCTTTGCATCATTGTGCAAGTAAATGAATGCAACAGCACAGAAGAAGCAGAAGTCAAGCAAAATCACCTGAAAAGTGTCATTAAAGCCAAATTACTCAAAGAGGGATGACGTGTCCACTGCATGACAATCTATCACACATGCACATACATGTGTTAGTACATGCTTACATGCACCGATAACAAACAGTCACACACACACACACACACAACAAAATGAGGGTATAATGACAGCAGGCACTGAAGGTTGAAGTCGTGCTAGGGGAAGGCGTGCCTTTGTGGTTGGTCCGGGGCGCGACGGCCAATCGGAAAAAAGTGTGGTGGATTTGATGGAGACGTAACACAGACACATGAAGCACAAGGACTCAGAGAAGATGCTTTCAGGTGAGACTTTATTGGAAGGACTACTGGTACTCTCACATTCACACAGTGATGATAGAAAGAGCAAACGAAGGAGAAGATGAGATGATAATATTGCAACAACCGTTAGAAAAGGAAGAGGTAAAGAGGGGGGGAGGAGGAGCATGGCTGTGTGGTGAATCTCATCCCAAATACAGAAAGTGGCCATGTGCTACAAGAACGTGTGGTCACTGGACAGGAGTTGCATGAGAGAAAGGACAATGAGATGGAGTCACATGAGCTGGGACACTTCAAAACAGGATGAATGGTATGGAAACGGACCATTTAGTGAACATGGTCCAGTAGATGACTCCTTATGGGTGCACGCCTGCGGTGAGCCTAATCTACAGCGGGGGTGCAGCTCAGTAGCAAAGCCGGTAGCAAACAGGTAAATGTTTTCACTTCCACCTCCTTCCTTCCAAGTTCCATCAGTCTAATTCTGCCTATGGCTGAATATCAGTCCGCAATCAATCACACAGCAGGGGAAAGATTTGTGCAAAGACGAAAAAAAGATAATCAGCTTTGCAGACACACTGAAGCTGAGGTTTCAGATTTACAATCATCCTGAATTTGACAGGGTGAAACATTCCGGCTGAGACGACTCAATCAGCCATGACAGCACAGTGTGTGCGCCCTGCGGGGGGCGCTGTGCAAAATAGAGCTTCTCTTAGGAAAATACATTTCCTCTACATCTAACTTCAGCAAATATATGGCTCAGACTGGAGTATGACTTCTATCGGTTTCTACTATAATCTAATTTGTTAATGAATATCAGTATTGATGCATGTAGTGTGTGTGTGTCCATGTGCGGGGGTGCTCAGGTCTCTTAGCCCGATAAACAAATAAATGCATATAATTCCAGTGGCTTTAAATTCAAAATGACTAAAAACTGTAACAGAAAAAATGACGGCAAATGAAAAGATGATCAAAACTCATAGTTATGAGGACAGGCAGTCTTTATTGGAAACGGGGTGGGAGAATACAAAAACCAAAATAATAATAATAACAATAATAATAAAAACAGAAAGAGACAGACAGAGGGCAGAGATGGGGGCTGATGGGGCAGTCGGGGTGAGAAGGGGGTGGTGTGAGTTTGTGTGTATGTGTGTGTGTGTGTGTGGATCTGTACTGCGTGTATGCATATGAATGTTTTGTCAGCGAGCATGTGTCCTTGTGGCAGAAGTTAGGAGGAATTGAAAGAGCTCTTACACTCTGCCTTTATGGCCCCACAGTTAATGGGGACAAAGGGCCGGCGCGCCGCGCGGCGCAGCTTGATGATGTCACGGCACATGTGCCGGGCCAGCTTGGTGAGGCGGGTGGCCTGCAGCAGGAAAGCCTGCTTGGTCTTCATGGAGGATTTGGGACTGCCGCTGTTGCGCATCGGCACCATGTGGTTGGACTGGCGAGGGCCGTGACTCCGAGAGCGAGATTCCTGAGAAGGGGACAGAGAGGAAGAGACGTACAGCACTCCAGGTTAGGTTCTGTTCCAATACTCTCTGTGCTACAATGTACTGATAGTTACGCAAACTGGACCCAGGGCGGCAGAACAGATTATATCATCCACTGGAACACATCAGGCCAGGGAAGCTGCTACTGACTTTGTAAGACGTGTTCTCGGCGTGTGTCCTCTGACAGGAGCTTACGTTGCTTGCGGGGCTTGGCGAGGTCCTTTCCTCTGGGGCCTCTGCACGACTCGGCATCTTCAGGCCGCCGTATTTCTTCCAGTACATCCAGCAGGACACACACAGGCGGCATTGCATGTTGGGAGGCCCCCATGAGTACCACTGGGCTGACTGCATGGCTGTTAAAATACAAAATGCATTACTGTCTGTTAGAAACATCCCGGGGGAAATTGGGATGAGGACACACTCGGCACATTGATTCCTCTGTTGCTGCTGCTGCTCCCCTCTTCTCTCTCACTAAATGATATTATCAATGCCAATACCGATGAAGACACTCTGAATGCCTGCTATCGACTGACACAGATCAGTAGCTACAGTGCACCAATAAGCACCACAGATGGTGAAAGGCGGCATTATTGATCCCTGGATTAGTGGACACAGATTAGCAGTGGAGATGGAAATTGAATGGTAGGCACTTCCTCTGGATTGGAACCCCACGAGACCTACAGCATATTGGAAATGTATTGCCAAATGTTCCAGGTTTCATTTCGGTCACAGCTGCCTCGCCACAAACACACCCACACAAAAAGAGGGTAACTCACTGTAGCAGCTCTCGCAGGCTCGGCCCCCGCCCGCTGTGTGGTACGCCCCGGGCCCCGCCCCGTTCACCGTCGCCATCTTGCCATTGGTCATTGAAATCTGGTTGGGATTGGGCTTGTTACTGTAACAAGGGGGGGAAAGAGTTGAGGTTTGAGATGCGTCCGGGAGAGATCAGAGACGGGCGGCCGTTTACAATCCTGAGATCTGCAGTGGAATGACTCACTATGTGGGGATGTAAACCTGCTTCAGTTTGCTCTCTGCCTCTGCCGCCTTAAGTCGCTTCTGCTCAGAGGGAAACAAGAGGCACGTTAGGGGAAAACACCTCCCAGAATTCATTTCTGGAGCCAGACGAGCCCCACAGGTGCGACTGCTGGAGTACATAAACTTCTTTAAATACATTTCACTTCTCGCCTTCTGATGGTTTCCCAGCCAGCCACCCCCCGCCAAAAACCCATTAAGTTGATTTATATTGCAACATTATATATTCCCATGAATGACCCTTCGGCAGCGGAGGGTTCAGCCATTTGTTGCCAGACCGGCGTTTGTGTGTACGACCCTCGACGCTGCCTGCTTTGTACTAGCGAGGGACGTGCTGTAATAACATGCGACCGGCTGGTTTCAGCAGGTGTTTCCAATTTGCAATCAAGCTCTCCGGGGCCAAACTCGCTCGACCACTTTAGACGGGGAGGCAGTAGCTCAGTGGGTAGTGCTTCCGCTTGGGAACCGGAGGGTTGCCCGTCCGAGTCCCTGCCGAGGTGCCCCTGAGCAAGGCACCGAACCCTAAATTGCTCCCCCCTCTGCGAAGGGTGGTAATGTAATGTAAGTCGCTTTGGATAAAAGCGTCTGCCAAATGATCGAAATGTAATGTAGATGTCCACCTGCGGGTTAAAACACGGAGCGAGGTCTCACCTGTTGCACGTATCTGTCTGTCGTCTTCCACATGTAGTAGTACTCTATGATACTGGTCAGAGACTTCCATGGCAGCTTCGCGGAGAGGGAGGGAGGAAGACGGAGAGCAAATTAATGGTATTAATATCTCATCTTCTCGCCATCTGGGTGCAAAAGCCCCCCCTCATGTATATGCATGAGCGTGGCACAGTGGCCGCAGAGGCTGAGATTTAGCAGCTTTGCTCGGCTTCCTGCGCCACACAAGAACCGCACAGCCTCACGTACATATACACAGACACACAGACACACACACACACACACACACACACACACACACACACACACACACACACACACACACACACACACACACACACACACACACACACACACACACACACACACACACACACACACACACACACACACACACACACACACACACACAGCCCCTCCTTAAATCACTATTCATGAGCACCTGGTGCCAATGCATACAGCTTATCTGCATTTGTTTCCCAGTACAGGTACAGGGCGGAAAGCAAAAAGGGTGGTAGTGAAGTGCTGTACTTCACTGCCACACACGTTCAATTGTTCCAAATGAGGAAAAACGGGCAGTTGAGAAGTAAGATGAGACTTCTTACTCCTACTCAATTCTGGAGTCAAGAGGTTCTGTCATTTTACAACACCTTACATTAAATATATGTGTATGGAAACCAAAAAAACTATACATCAAGATGAAATACTTGTTAAGTCTGGAGCTAAAATTAAAAGAACAGCCTCATCAGTCTTTCTGCCTTCTAAGTTCAACCATTTAGTTAAAAATGCAGCTGAACAATCAGAAATGAGCAGACAGCCATGTATCTGGCAGCTGCTGCCCCCCAGAACACCGAGTGCAGATCAAATCTTCAAACATCTTGTTTATTGAATTCACCTTGGCAACTGGGAGGCAGTTTGCTATTGCAGATACCAGATATCCCTCCTATCCCAGCAGACTGAGCTGCACATCAGCTCACGGAGTGAGACGGCGAGCGTTAGGCGGTGTTAGAAGCTCAAACTTACAAAGTCTTGTCGGATGTCGTTGAAGTCTTTGCCGTATTTCTCTAGTGCCTCCTCGAACATGGCGGCCTCCGACGCGCTCCACTCCTCCATCTCGTCCCGGCACAGCACCGGGCCTCCGGCCGGGACCAGCACGCTCAGTGCGCTGGACAGGTCGTAGTTGTGACGATGCAGCGTGTCCATCGCGTGGAACTGCAGCCAACAGAGTAAAGGGAGGAGGGGGAGGGTCAGGATTGAATGATAACTGGCTGTCGAGCCCCCCTGGCGAGGCGACGGCGTGTCCGACTCACCAGTGTGATGTCTCGCGAGGCTGCGGCTGCGCTCATGTGTAAGCTTGGCTGTCTGACTGAGCTGCTGCAGTCCAGCGCTCGAGCAAAGGTCCCCACCGCCCTGATGATTATAGACAAACACGCCGAACAGAGAAATCCATATCAATAAAAGAGATTACGCAGAAAGGTCACACCATGCCAGATCTGAGAATGGATCCATATGTGGCCCAGCGAGAGGTTCAGAGGTGTAGCTGCAGAAATCAACTTCATAACATGCAGCTGTGATGAATCTGGCTTGTGTCGGGGGTTATGTGTGACAGACAGGGGGAGAGGTTGCAGCTGTATGTGGGGGGAAGGAGGTGGGTCAGAGGTGAGAGGTCGTACCGTGCCACCACTAGGAATTGGTCTATTTGTTTGTTGGTTAGAGGACATTCTGGGTCCCACAGCTTCTCCTCGAGCTTGGACTGGTCCCTGTCGTCTGCCTCACCTGCGGGACACAGGACAGATGATGATGAAGGTGCAGCAGCCTGAGCAAATTGGTTTATCATTCAATAATAGTTTCATAAAGTGTGAGATTGATATGTCAAAATACACAATTGGAAACAAATACCATCACTCGACAGACTTTCAGATTTGGAGCTTTGAATAGATATCACACAGTCTTATTAACACGCTGGACCCAAGACTCTTACAGCTTTTATTCACACTCGGAGTGCAAATCCCAGGATTTTCCCTGGGCCGCCACGGAGAACAGTGTTGATTAGCACTTCACATTAATATATACGGGATAATTCTGGAGGATTTCGAGTAGCAGTGGGAAGCGGGGAGATAAAATCATATATAGCCGTCTGAGCGTCATCATCACATCTTCATGGACAGAGAAGCAAATCGCAGCTATTTTGTCTTTAATGTTAAATGTGAACGACGGAGCCAGAGGGTGCAGGGATGAGCGACGGTGTGAATTGGGATGGGGGGGGGGGGCTATAATAAAGGAAAGACCTGTCATCTGTATTATGCGGCACATTTTAATAGAAATGGGTAGACAGAAATGAGTGTGAATGTGTGTGAATGTGTTCTAACCCTCTTGTAGCATTTCAGGTACATCTGCCTGAAAGCGCGGCCCCACTCTGATCTCCCCCTTGTCTGCCAGCAGGGTCTTCTGTGACGGGTCATACACCAACGAATAGAAGAAGGTATCCTGGAGAAAACCACAAATCAGACAAACAAGCAAAATCACATTTCAGACAGGAGAGAGGGGGAAACGAAAGCCCTTCGGTCTCGAGTACAGACGGCAACAAATTGTGCCTCCCGTCTGCCTCGACTCACCTCTTTATCGAGGTACGAAAGCACTGCTTCGGTCTCGTTCAGTAACGCCACGCTGCATTTCCCCCTGAGAGAGAGAGAGAGAGAGAGAGAGGACGGGGATAATGTGAAACAGACACAGGAAGCAAAAAGGTGCTTGATGCACGTCTTCATGGGTGGATGAGCGACTACTCAAGGGTAATGCCTGCAGCCGCTGGAGCTGCGGGGCCAGTGTGTGTGTGGTGTGTGGTGTGTGTGGTGTGTGTGGTGTGTGTGTGTGTGTACCTGATGTGTGTCGCGGGTAGGCTCTCGTACTGCCGGGAGAGGAAGAGCTCTCTGTGACGAAGCTGGTGCTTTTGTTTTTCTGTTAGCTCCGTCTCTGTCGGGCTCTCCTTCTCCTCTTCCAACTCCTCTGCACGGACACACACACAGCGGCAACAACTTGAGACATAGAAATCATTTCAAAAGGATGTGAAATATATCCAGTTGTCGATTCCAAACAATGACCAAACTTAGGGATGACTACTAAGTTCAGGGCTGAAGCAAGAACCACTATTTTAAAGCACGACAG
The DNA here is from genome assembly GCF_046128005.1 of Genypterus blacodes. Classification (NCBI taxonomy): domain Eukaryota; kingdom Metazoa; phylum Chordata; class Actinopteri; order Ophidiiformes; family Ophidiidae; genus Genypterus; species Genypterus blacodes. The sequence goes on from NW_027466839.1 coordinate 154,196, forward strand.
AAAATTATAATTACAAAAGGTTTCATCAACGCTCGTCCATTTATTTCTAGTACAAGGCCATTTCACAATTGGACGTTAATTTCATAACTGTACCCTTTGTCCCCCCCAAGGCATGAACACTAAGCCGGTGCAAGAGCTCTGGAGGGCCAAAGCACAGAAGAAACAACGCTGCCGTGTATAAAAGATGTCCCGAGGTATTGTGCTCAGAGAGATATGAAATTTTAAAAAGGACAATGTTCGTTCACAGATAAGTGGAGAGCTGCGGGCTTCAGCTGAGTGAGGACACAATGCCAAGGCAGCAGGCACACACAAAAAAGCACTGCTGCACTTCAAAAACAGACACAAAATATCTTTCTGTTCCAAATTGTGGGACTTGTAAAGCTTTTATGCCATTAGTACGTCTCCGGGGCTACGGCGCGACTGGTTTAGGGAGCCGTATCGACCGGGCACGCGTCACTATCATTTATCGATGCCGGGAGGGAATCCTGCCGATCACAGAGGTGCGGTTCGGTCTGCGAGCGCGGTCAGACGAAGGCGGCGGTTCTGACGCGCTCGGCCATTCGGGACAAAGAAGGTGAAAGCTTGGTGTTGTCTAGTAAACACGTGAAAAGGAACAAGAAGGAACCGCTTGGCTGATCAAACCGAAATGCCGCCCGTCGGGGAACAATACACCAAAGTTATCCAGATAACTTCTACCGCTTTGCTACAGGGTTTCACACTGGTGCTCAACCAGACAAGCCGGTTCCCGTGCCGCATTTTTAGCCCCCAAAATCTTGCCGGTTGGGAACAAAGGAGCTGTGACATCAAAGGCCGGGATGGGGGGAGCTGCCAGTTGTTACCTCCATTTTTTTTTACAACCTGCAGCAGCAATTAGCATCGCTTTAGTGTGGAAAAGAACAAAGCAATTCGGGGGAGGCCGACGACGTGAAACAAACGTTAGTGCAGAAAAGAAACAGGACCGAATTACGGCGTGCCAGTGTGAACGCAAACCAGTTCCGAAGTCTAAGATGAACAAAGACCTAAATCTAGCTCAGCACTCAGCTGTGTGGACGGAAATGAGGTAATTCCTAACACATTGTGACACAGCCCCTGGGCTCACCATCACTGGAAATGGTAAGGGTGAGTGAGCGCAGCGGCGGCGTCTATACAACGTACTATACACAGTGATTCTTAACTCTTCCAATTTCTCCCGTCTCAAGTCTCCATCTCCCTGCCACACAAGTAACACTAAATTGCCGCCCGGAGCCGAAAGCGACACAGACATTACCAAACTCTTCCGTCTGTGTTAATTAAAGATACGACTCATCTGTAGTCGATGGTTCAATGTCCAAGGATGCAGTATCTGGCGGCAGGGCTGACACAACGAGATGATTGACAGGCATCGTCAAAAAGCTATTTCCGGTCCAACTGAGGGCGGCGTACAATACAAGCAAACCTCCGAACCCTCCAGCTTCATACGCAGTGACACATCATACCACAAAGATAAACCACATAACAGAGCGGATGGAACCATGCCATTTCTCACAAAGTCACATTACTCCAACATCTTCAACGCAGCCGAATGTAAACATCTGCAGCCAGACACACACGCGCACACACTGTTGAGCTGCGAGGCAACCGATTACACACAAAACATATACATTCCAAACATTTTTTGCGCATTTCATAACTCTTTTATTTGACACAGAGTTTATCACTATGAATTCCTGAGCCTGTGTTGTTAACTTCCAAGTTTTCTCACTGGAAACAAACAATTGCTCATACAGGAACTTTGTCTTTACAGTGTTTCGACCAAGACAAAACCCTTTTCAGTTTTTTGGCTGCTTACATTACTTTTCTGTCTGTTCAAATTAATCGCACCAAAAGCTTTTTTTTTCCGAAGATTAACTGGCTTCATTTGAAAACGCAAACACAGCAAAAACCATTAATAACCAAACCAGACTAGTCGGGTTCCAACTTTCGTAAACAGACAGAGCGACTTAAAGAAACTTCTAATCTTTCAACCATGAAAAACAAATTCCATCCAGACATTTTTTAGGCCTTTAAGTGTGTGCGTGTGTGTGTGAGTGAGCGGCGATTACTGACTTGCATGTTTGTCTGCGAGCTGGATGAGGCTGTGGGAGATGTCTCTCCTTCTGTAGAAGCAAACCACCTTGGCTTCCACGTTCCCACTGGCCGTCTGCAACGCAAGAGGAGAGAGAATGACACACACACACATGTGGTAACCGCCTCTCCCCCCCGCCCCCCACTGAGCAAACCTCTAATTTCCCCAGAGAGCCGGGCTCTTTTGTGCGCTCGTCAAGCCGCGCGGTGATGACAGGCTGACCAGGGGAGCGACAGCCCGTCTGATCAGATGATTGATTGTCAGGATGTATAATTAGGCCGACACACTTTTATAGACTTGTCTAGTATTAAATGCTGTGACTGATGGGGAGGGAGGGAGGGAGGGAGGGAGTGAATGTGGATGTGGAGGAATGAGGGTGGCAGAGCTGCGTCTAACCTCTGCTGGACCTGGGAAGGTTGTAGGTGAACTCTGTGTCACTAGTGAGCAAAATAAGTGTGACGCCTCACAATATGATACATCAACACAGTTGCAGTTACAGCGTCCAACACGACCAAAGTGAATCGACATTCTTCCGACACTGGTTGTTAAAGCAATTGTAAGCTTAATTACATGCATTTGACTGACTTTTTGACTATTTGTAAACAACAACGAGACAGTTTGGGTCCTAAAGTCGGTTCCAGTCCGTATTTCAATTATTCTGATTGCTGTCTTGCTGAAATGTTGTTTACAAAAACCCTTCCCACCCTGCACACACACTCCCACAGGTGTGCCCTCACTCCCAGGCCGGTAACCATACCGACGGCAGTTAGGAGACAGGGAAGAACTACCACTTTGCATCACATTGCAAACACTTTTGGGCTTGAAACACACACACAGGCATACAGTTCATAACGAAATGGGTGGGAGGAGGAGGAGAAGGGGGGGGGGGGGGGGGGGGTCTCTAAACACACAGGAATCCAAGTTATTCACCTTTAGGCAGTAAAAGGAACAAAAGCACACCTAAATGTAAATGACAAACACACAACCACGCCTCAGTACCTTGTTGAGTTCTTCTATCCGGCGGATCAGGTAAGGGTTACTGGAGGAGTTCTCAAAAAATACATAATCTGCAAAAGAACACACACACACACACACATGACTTCAGAGTACCATTTCACTGTCGGGTGTAAGTGGAAGGACACAGGTGGGATGAAAACATCAATAAAATGTAGTTGGAGATTTATCTTCATACCACTTCATTAGAATACTATTTAAAGGACAAATGTGTGTTGTTGTGCAAGTTTTGCAATGCGCCCTTGAGCAAGGCACCTTATTGGGAGTGGGTAAGGTAAGTCAACATGTAGGATGTCCACAGTTAGATTGCATTTGTTTGATGTTTACACTGCGTTTGGTGAGGGAAAAAACACCAAACAAAACAAGATACAGCAAATGTTATAAAAGCTGAAGTTAAATTCCTCCCCCTTAATAAACAACACTTAGCATAAACCTGTTTGGCAGAAAACCAGCCAGACTCAACTCTAACCATCCATAAACTACAAAAACTGCCCTTCGGATACAAGCAGAGACATTGCAAATACAGATTCTCACACATAAAAACCTCCAAGTAGAGAAGTAAATACATCTGATTAACTCTGCTGTGGATTTCAATATCAATTCTACAACTGACAGAAACAATTAATCAAGCCATAGACTGATACAAAATGAATCGACAACTCCTGAAATATCACTTGAGTTTAAAGCTGTCACCTTGAACTGAGCGGTGACATCATTGGACATTTTTAAACACTGAAACTGATGGGACAAAGTTGATAATCATAACAGAATCATTCCATTCATCTGTAGTCTATGAATGGAACAGATTAAATGTAACTGAACCGGAATTTCTCATCTCACTGGGTGATTGCAAACTCTTCATATGGGGCCTCCAAGTGACTGTTTATGATTCTGTCCTTATACAGTATGTGCACCACTCAAATCCTTCATTCCCCCCAGTGATCACAATGTAAATAAACGTTGCTATGTTTTAAATCAATGAAACACTATAGGAAAGCTACACAGAACCTTTATTGATGCTGAACAAATCAATCTTTAACTCTGCACATGTGCCTCACTTGCAAAAGAGCCCTGAAAAACTGTTCCATCAGTCTGCTGCAGAGTATTGTTCTACTTTTCCAGAGAAAAAACAACTTTGATTCGCTTGTATAGCTGCCGGGGTGCAGAAAGTACAAAGAGCTGTAGAATCCAGCACTGCAGCAAAGGTGACAATCAAATACATTGTAAATAAACTGCTGCTAATAGGAAATTATGTGATCTTTGCTTTTGTTATATGTGAAGCTTCAGTGTTGTTTCAGTGAAGCCCCGGCCTGACACGAAGTGGTGGCAGCGTGGAGAGAAGGTGGAAGCTTTAATTCAGCTCGACGCAACGACGCCATGAAACGAGACAATAATTTGATGTTGAATTCCAGTGGACTGCTAACGAGTTTTAGCTAGCCGCTGCAAGCCAAAAGCGGTAGTAAATAACACCCGGGGACCAGCGTGGAATCCGTGGATGAGCCGCGCACTAACGCTCGACATGTGATACCGACGAGATTGATGGATGCATTGTTGAAATAGTGTAAAGACTGAGCAATGGAGCTGCGATAATAGCAATCAGCGAGCCCAACCGCTGGTGCTAACGTTAGCTAAACAAGGACTCGTACTAATGGCTGCATGCCAGAGGAGGCAAATACAAAGGCAGTCTCTCTCTCACACACTGCCCGTGGTTACGGTTTAACAACATTTTTAACACACGTCTCTGCCAAAACACCCAGCCGCGCAATGCAACCGGTTAAATGAAACCAGAAGTGCAGCAAAGGTAGCGGAGAATGCAAAATAAAAAAAAATGTTTACGTTTGAAGCTAGCCGCGTAGCAAAGCTGGCGGCTAGCTGCTGTGGCCACGACAAGCGCGAGGCCTGACCCATTTTGGATCCCAAATATTTAGAAATTAACACTTTCCTACTCCGAACTAACGCGTCCGTGTTAGAGCAGCGCAGCTAAAATCTCTCTTTTTATTGTCCGAAAGCTGTAATATCGTTGCGTTATACACCCAGAGGCAAAACTTGGACGGCTTCAGTTTGATAAAAAAGATCCACATTGACATACATACCTCCGACCCGGTACATGTTGGCCGCCATTTCTGCCCTCCCGGAGTGTTAAAACGCAAACCATAAACTACGCGAAATAGAATAAATTAATAAAAATAATAAAACTCTATTTCTTCAACCGTAAGCGATGCGATAAATAATGACCGCGGAGACTCTGGACGTGGAACCAAGCGGGTAGATTTGAGTCAAAGCGGCCCCCCCCCTCTTCTACGGATTCACAGTAGCTATACAATACAGTGAACTCAGCACGGCAGCCAAAAGAGACGAGCAACCCGAAAAACCACTGACTGGGGACGGCGCACGCGCACGCACACACACTCACACACACTCACACACACTTACACACACTCAGACACACACACACACGCATGCAATCCTCACGTTTCTGCACGTTTAAACTCCAATCGTGACCATGGAATTCCAATGTACCATCTACTCCAGATTCGCTCAAATAAATGATAATAATTACGATAATATAATAAAATATTCAAAATATTAACCCCATCAATTTGAAAAAAGTAACGTTTATGTACTTAACTTGTTTTCGACCAAATTATACATACAATATACACGTTTTGAACAATGCTGTATTTAATATGTATGTATAAATTGATTCAGGCACAATTATATCTATTAAACAATATCATAAGACCATTACTATTGTTATATAAAGTCATTATTTTCATGACTAAAAAACTTCTCATAACAAAAAGCCAAAGTGAAACTGCAGCGTGTTGGGCCTACATTCACATTAGTTTATCATTAACAGACTCGTTTTCTAATCATAACTGATAAATTCCATATGTAGGGTTTTGTTGTGCAAATTGGACAAATTGTACGCAGGCATGCAGTGATTCTTTTACCCGCTGATTGTTATTAATGGCGGTGGCGGTGGATCACAGGTCAGCACCCATTCTGTTCACCTTTGACCCCCTTCAGACTCTCTCCTCCTCCCCTAACATGTGGCCTAAACGGCATCAGCTGGAGCTCATTTGTCTCTAGGTGACAGCATCATGTCAGCTAAGAAAATTACTTTATGACACTGTGATTGTACCTCCACAGAAATGTGCTTACAAATTACGTATAGCCGTATGTTGGGATCAAAACTTAACAATTGTTCTGCTTAAAAGAATTGTTTAGATATCCGCAAAAGCTACTTTCTGTCTTTCCCTGCACTGCTCTGTCTCTCCTATGTGTGTGTGCGTGCGTATGCATGAGTGTGTGTGACATCACTGACGGGATTGGCTCCCGCTGGCTGGGGTGGAGAGTCTGGTCTAGTAGGGGGAGTGGAGCGTGAGGGACAGCGGTAGTTTCCAGTTTCCAGCTCCGCCGCGGATCTCCTGCACCCAAGAGGCAACAGCCACGCCCCGGGCACAGAGGGCACCGGGGGAGTCACCACCTTACCGCTATGGCGGGGACCGAGAGCCCGGAGGAGAGGGGGTCCGGATAGACTTTCAGCCTGGCGAGATGAAGTTTGGCAAGAGCATCTGCGTCCTCAATGTTGGGGGAACCCGGTACGCCTTCACCCGGGAGGTGATCCGGGATTTCCCTCTGCGCCGCGTCAGCCGCCTGCATGCCTGCGCCACAGAGAAAGAGGTCCTGGAACTGTGCGACGACTACGACCGGGACCGGAATGAGTTTTTCTTCGACCGCCACGCTCAGGCTTTCGTGTTCATCATGCTGTACGTGCGCTCCGGGACACTCCGGTTCGTCCCCGGAGTGTGTGAGCTGTCCTTCTACACGGAGATGCTCTACTGGGGACTTGAGAGCGTCCACCTGGACACCTGCTGTCAGAAGCGCCTGGACGACAGGATGACCGAAATGGGTCTGGACGATCTCTCGGAAGGGGACATCCGACTTTCGGGGGACGAATCTCAAAGTCCGAGTGAGCCCGCGGAAGGGACGGCGGCGGTCAGCAGGCGCGCTCGGTGGATGGAGAAGATGCGTAAGACCTTCGAGGAGCCCAACTCGTCCCTGGCGGCGCAGCTTTTGGCTTCAATCTCCGTAATCTTCGTGATCGTGTCCATGGTTATGCTCTGTGCCAGCACCTTACCGGACTGGGACACAGCCAAGAGGAACACGGTGGAGGAGCACAAGTAAGAGAAAGCGTCGATAAAGATCTGATAAAAGAAGAGAAGGATTGAATGATACTTCACAGTCCTCCATAATCCGGTGCGTAAACGCATCACAGGCGCAACAGGCGAAACACTTGGAAGAACAACTCTCTTTCATCCTTTTCGCCACGTTCATACAATCTTGTTCGCTCACACACTTTGGCATTTGTAATGATATATTGTATTGTTACAAAGCATCAAAATCAATCAACACAGAGGCTACGTCGCTCTGGAAGTCTCCTCTCCTCATCATCTGCTCCTACGCGCAGCTCTAGGTCTTAGCCTCACCGCGATCGATAACCAATCAATATGACTTAAAAAAGTGTTAATTATTAACAGTACGTCCTCTGTGCAGTCTGTTCCTCCAGAGTCTCTCCTCATAATTTGAATGCATTTATTACACTGCAGAGCACACAAGGAGGAAAAACGAGATAACAGTGTTTGGCAATTCACACTCCTCCAATAGATAAGGAAGGTGTGCATATGGGATAGTGAATTCGGTTAAGTGAGCAGGAATTGAACCTTTTACAGGAATCACCGACTGATGTTCCCACATTTTGACACGAGTCCATCATTTGGTACAGATATGAAACGTAAAACGCAGCCTGAGCTCTCAGTCTGTCCCCTCAGGGAAGTTATGCTGGCATGGGGAGTCCTCTCTCTATATAAGGTTAGGTTATGCTCACTCAGGCCGCGTTGGGTATTGAGGTTTGGATCCGTTACAGTTGTTAGGTAATCAACTAATGTGAAGTTTATGCTCACCGGGTGGAAAGGAGTCCCGTATTCTCCCATCAGTTTAAAAGCCAGTATAGGTGATGTAATTCTCTCAGTGGCCCTATAATTTGGTTTGGCCTAATTGAGTCGATGTTGTTATCCTCCGGCTCTGTGGTGTTCGCTCGGCTTTGAAAGGTTCTCTCTGTCATAGTCGAGCACTATCTCACTCTCATTTAGCCTGATTGCCTTTGCTGTGCTAATCAAAGGGGTAATTATCTGCTTCCGTGTGCCGCACGTTCACAATTTCCTTCCTCTGCTCTGATTTGTTACTTTTTGTCTACCATCAGTCCTCCTGCTTTTGTTTGCTCCCATCCACTCTCCATCCATAACAGGGACTTCTTCCTTGTTTCTCACTCTTCCTTGTTTGCTCCCCTCTGCTTCACCTTCATTCCCAAAGTGTGAGTCATGTCATATCTCTTTATACCTCCCACCCCATTTCCTGTTTACACTCAGTTTGACTCGTCTGTTTCTCTCTGTTCCCGCCTCTGTAGGATAGTGGAGGCAGTGTGTATCGGCTGGTTCACAGCTGAGTGCCTGGTGCGTTTCCTTGTCGCCAGAAACAAATGGGACTTCCTTCGCAGGCCGCTAAATATCATCGACGTGGTTGCCATCACCCCCTACTATGTCACCATGGCGATGGCTCGGGCAGGGATGCCGGGCGCCGGGCTCGGAGTTGCCGGGGTGACTCTACGGGTGCTGAGGATGATGCGCGTGTTCTGGCTGATGAAGCTGGCCAGACACTTCCTGGGCCTGCAGACGCTGGGACTGACGCTCAGGCGCTGCTACCGGGAGATGGTCATGCTGCTGGTGTTTGTCTGCGTCGCCATGGCGATTTACAGCGCTCTGGCCCAGCTGCTGGAGCACGGCCTCAACCTGGGCACGCAGAATCCGGATTACGCCAGCATCCCGGCAGCTGCCTGGTGGGTCATCATCTCCATGACGACGGTGGGGTACGGGGACGTGTATCCAGTGACAGTTGGGGGACGGCTGCTGGGTGGCATGTGCGTGGTGAGCGGCATCGTTCTCTTGGCGCTGCCCATCACATTCATCTACCACAGCTTTGTACAGTGCTACCAGGAACTCAAACTCCGCTCTGCCAGATACACACGTAGCTTATCTTCAGAGATACTTCAGTAAACAGGAATTTAACACAGAAACTACAACTTTTTCTCCTCAATGATGTCATACTCAGCAAACTAGTGGACCTGCTGATCCTGTTTTGTTAAATAACGATTCTCTCTGTGCCCCTTCCTGTTTCCTGCCTGAGCTGCACCTGATTTTATTTGGCCGGTCCAGTTCCTGCCTGTAGCGTTGATGACCTTTTTATCATCCTCTTTACCCAGCATGATTCAGCCTGATGTCTCCTGACAGCACAGACACAAATGATTATTGATATAAAATACACAAACATTGGCAGAGACAGCTTGTTTTTGTGTGCCTTGATGAGTGTAATGATTAATGATGCGTGTCAGTGTGCGTGCGTGCGTGCGTGCGTGCGTGTGCGTGCGCGTGTGCGTGCGCGTGCGTGTGTGTTTGTGTGTGCCCGCCTGACCGCAAGCCTTTGACTCGGTCCAAGCTTTGCACCCAGATGGCCCAAGTTACACAAGATTGATGTGTGACCTACATGTGTTCTGTGAAACGTAGAGATGGAATGAACAACGAGTGCATATTGGGGATTGAGACGGGGTGAAGAAAGAGATCACGGGTGCTTAAGTCAGGCAGAGTATAAAATGGAATATGGAGACAGGTCAGCGTGGATTAGAGGGTGACGGCTAACGTATAGGGGTGACGCATACGACAGGGCAGCTGGAGTGTGAAAAGGAGGACAAAAGATGAGGGGACCAAATGAGAGAGAGAGAAGAGATGACAGAGGCCACGGCACAAAGACTGGAATGAGAAAGACGTGTGTATTGCATCTTCATTTCTAAGCATTGAAAGTGGGGCATTTTGTGTTTCTGTGTCTCCAAGGCAACCTCATCCTCCAACATGTCAATCATTCTGTTGGTTGATTTGTGTGTGCACAAACCAGCAACATTCACTCGTTCTCCTTGACTGACAAGCTGCATTTGCCTCCGTATTACTGAGAATATATCTCCACAGGATTGCTGAGATACTTGAAAACAACAGTTGATGCATATATATATTTATATCCACACACACATGCATGACTTAGTCCGTCACAGATGATGACACGCTGACATTCATGATTCAGACATGTTTGCCATGTCTGTGGCTTGCCAAGATTTGTTGAGGAGACACATGATCCAACAAACAAACAACTCAACACCTCTCCCACACAACAGTCTCTCTCTGCTTCGCCTCTCCTCTTCCTCCTGTTGCCATCAACCCTCCTCTTCTACACACACACACACACACACACACCAAGATCTGGCTCTTCTGTTCCAAAGGAAATTAGAAGATTTAATGAAGCTGTGTTAAGTTAATCCTCCGTCTGATTGAAACTTTGTTATTTCCTCACAAACCTTGCAGGAATCATCTCTGTTGTCTCTGTAGGGTCCAGCATGTAGTATACACTGTACATATCTCAATATCTTTGTTGTTGTACTATTTGTTGTTCTTTTTAAATAGGAAAAATCTAAAAAAAAGTATAAATAAATGAAAGAGATTAAAGTTACATTTGATAATTTTTTCATTACATGGCTTTAAATGCATCATTTGTACTCTCATGTATATATTAGACTAATGTGGCATAGCTGATAGGCCAGTGCATTTTGATTGAAAACATCAATCAACACTTTTTCATTCGTAGCGTATGGACTGTAATTACTTTGATCAATGTAACACCTTTTATAATAAAATGCTTTGATGGAAATGAGAATTTGTGGTCACTTTTTAGAAATGACATCATACTGTGGATATTGTAAAATGTAAGGGATGTGATTTTAATTGAATTGAAAGACTATCATTACCATTTGCAGTCAGGGTTTAGGTTTCTTATGGACATATGATTTGTGTGTTAAACTTAATGAATGTAGTTACTGCCACATACCGAAGCCGAGGGACATGAGAAGAGGGAATCATATGTTTTGAACAATGCAGCAGCTGACACAAATGTCATACCGTGTTGTCACCTTCGCCATCCAGTGTGATATTACACCTGAGCCCACTGACATTCACACTGAGGTGAGAACTGTGTCTTATCCTTCATCATTAACCATCCCCTCTACTAAGAATAGTAGTTTTTTTGTACTTACACCCTTTATAAGTTTGATGTAGGTGCAGAGTTTGTCAATAGCCGCCATCCTCCCATTCATTTGCTGCAGGAGGAAGACTCTGTTGTTCTACCAAGTGTCTGGAGTGATTCATTTGTGATATCACAAATCAGTGGAAGTCTATCATGGTTATGATTGTGGTGGGCATGCTGCAGGAACACATCGTACATGAGACTATCACACATTTATTTTGGGTCTATTATGAAAGGTTGACAAATTATGAGTTGAGTTATCTGCATTCCTGATATCCAAATGTAATGATTTTTCACTTGTTATTTGGGTTTTTGGCCATAGCAGCGTAAATATTATTTATCAAAATAGTTATGGCTAAATTCCATACTTACAACTGAAAATAAATACAATTCCTTTGAATTTATAAACAATATAGAGAATATGTAAAATCCAATACATAAAATATTACATCTACTATATAACATTTTGTTCATCTAATTGTTCCCATTCTTGTTCATGTAATTGTTCCCATTCTTGTTCAATATATGAATAAATAAAATGAAATATATGAACATATAATTACAAAATAAAAAATAAAAGCGCTGAATTTTAATCAGGCTGCGTAGAGGCGGCCTGACTCTGACGTCATACTCATGCGACGCCGGAAGCAGAAAGACCTTCACCGGGTGCGTCTTGTTGTCCACGATACCTTTCCCCGTCCTTCAGAACTAAAATGTACTACAAATTCAGCGGTGTCACCCAAAAATTGACGGGTACTGCTCCCACGACCGCCTACAGCCCTCAGGTAAGAATCGGGACCCGGTTGGCGGTGCTGCAGCGTGTTTGTGACCGGGTAGTATGACCTTCATGTATCCATGTCCCGTCCGCTTTAGCGCGAAGCTACACGACCGGCGACCGTCTGTAAAAATAAAGAAACAAGGCGACTCTAGTGCGGTTTAAACATCTACGGGTTAAATATTTAATTAAGTAGATGACTTTTTTTATAAGAGTTGAGCCGAATCCTCAGGTGACATTTCTCCTTTGTTGAACGCGGTTCCGCTTCGATAAAATGGCTCTAAAAATCCCATCAAGACTTGACGAAGGCATCCAAACCTTACATCTAATCTATATTATGTAACTGGAGAATGGAAAGTCTGACTTAAATAGTTTTCCCCCTTTATGACGTAAACGGATACTAAGACGAGGGCCTAGTTAGGCTGCATCAGTGCTGCTGGACAAGGATGAGGTCATCAGATCAGACTAGATTGACATTTAGAGATTTGACAACAGAAACAAGAGTTCAAATAGTGTGTTATGTTTTGGGAAATGTGTATTCTGAAACAGGGAAAGGCTTTGTTAAGACCAGATGACGTATGAGACATAAGTTCTCCTCCTTTCATCGCACTGTCTCACTTATACTCTACTAACTACGTTTTTCATATTGAGCTCAAACGTCCTGTAAATGTATTAATCTAATCAGCTGGTGCACACATGCTTTAGCTCTTCTTTGTCGCCTTAAAATCCCATTTCGCTGCCGTTTTATCACAGAGGCTTTATATTCAGTCCATCCTGAAAGGTCGCTTCTATCAGTGGACGTGACCTTCATGTGTCTTTACAAACCAAATAAGCAATTTGAAGTCGACGCCACACGTGTGCCAGATGTGAGCTTTCATTGCTCTGCTGTATGGTATAGTGCCTCATGTTTACCCTCACTCCTGTCAGCCCTCCTGTGTCTGGAGTTCACAAGATAACATGTAAATCATAATGGGATGGAACCAAAACAAACCTCTTAGTCTCTGGTGCCAGCTGGCTGATAAATATAAGTTAATAAAGACATAAAAGAGAAAACCGCCTCATGTCATAAAAACAAGAAGCATCAGTCAGAGTGTTTAGGTTTGTGTTTGACCTCTGAACATGATGACATCACCCCTAAATGTTGTAGACGTGTACATAGTGAATAAGAAAATGTACAATTTCAAATCTATGACACTGTTGCTGTCAGGAAGGCTTGTAGTTTGTGAATGTTAAGCAGCAGCAGGTGTTTCTTAGATTTACAGTCAGACAGCAGGATTTAAAGATAAAGAGTCTCTGTTTAAACGCAGAAAGAACTCTTCAGTCAAATTACCTAAACGTAGAGTGAGAGTGATCTTCTCTCCTGTGCCTCTGTGCTTGGATACGCCATCTAAAATGCACCTCCGCCCCCCTCTGCCTCTCTATCCGTCTGCCTTCACACGCGCCGACAAGATAATGGCTCTCCAAGTCATTTCCAAACCCGAGTGGGTGTGGAAGCTCCCTCCCGAGTGACAGGATGTGAAGAGGCACATGCACGGCGTTAACACTCCATCAGGTGCATCTGCTCGCCAAAACGCAATTAGACGGCGACTTGAAGCCGACACAGCGCTCGGTGTTAGAAGTCATTCCTCATCCTTGTTATAAACGAGGGAAGGAGGTTTGTAATGAACAGCGTGCTCATTACAAAGACACACCTGTAATTGGATTGCAGGCGAGAGCAGGCGTCCCTCAGCGAGTCGCTCGGTCTGAACGGGATGAAAAACACAAACGTGTCCAGCTGAGGAGGAGGAGGAGGATTAAGATTTCAATTCCTTCCTGCACGAGCCTCAGAACATATCAGTCACCATCCTGCACGCTTTCTTGTCTTTCCGTCACGCTAGGGGCTGAGGCCGGGCATGCCAGCGGAGCCCCCCGCCATGATCTTCGGCTCACCCACCAAGGTGGTGTCGGACGCCGGTCACACCGTGGAGTACCTGGGCGCCAACCGGGTGCCCCACTTCCAAAAGCTATTCCAGGTAAGGAACGCTTCCATTCCCAACCGGGCGGGAAGAGGTATCAGTCCGGTAAATGCTTTTTGTTCATTCAAGGAGGCACGCGGCAATATAAACATTGAGACATTCATTACAAACGGGTAGTAATTGAATCTTTCCCTCTGGAGCTAGCGAGGGACAAAGGGCCATTATGAGCGCCTCAACAGACTGATGATGCAGTTAGGCGCTGAAATGAATGTGGGCCCGCTGCATGTTTCTCATATTGCAAAGATGTAATCACCAGAGGCCTTGAGGTGTTCCACTAAGCCTCTAAAGGAAATAAATCACCCCAGCTGGGCACAAACGCCGGCTTTCTGAAGCAAACTACTCGCCGCTGTGCATCAGATCACTGAAGGGAAACGAGAGAGGCGACAAAGACGAAAGGACAGCCAGTATACTTGATTTAAAGAGGGAAACGTGTGTAAATGTGCAAGTAAAAGTGTGAAATGCCTTTTTTTAACACTTCCCTCTTCCTCCCTCCACGTGTCCTCGTCACGTTCTCTTCTCAGACGTCGGACGGCGTCCCTGTCCACCTGAAGCGCGGCCTCCCCGACAGGCTGCTGTACCGCACCACCATGGCCCTGACCGTAGGCGGAGCGCTGTACGTCCTGGTGGCGCTCTACATCGCCGCCCAGCCTCCCAACAAGTAAACCCCACCCCCCAAGGAACCAGCTCCGCCCTCTTTACACTTTGCAAACCGAAACTCTGACTTTTTCCGCCCACACGCCGACACCACGCCCCTCCTCTCCACCCTAGCAACACTTCAGAACGGGAGACTCTCCTCCGGAATCATGACGGCCAGCACGAGTCACGTCGTCATACGTGGGATCAGTAGCGCCTGGAGTCTCTGTCTCCTTTGTAAATTGATGTCTAAGTAAAAACAGTTTTAAAGAATAAAGATAAATTATACTGTTGGAGTTTGTCCCACCGCTTTGTCAAACTTTAAATGTTAGTTTGCTGCTTTTGCAAATGTATTTTCATAGATTAACTTATTGATTGAAAACATGACTATTGATCCATTTCATACTTTGGCAAAATAGGATAATAGGAAAGGTTCTGTGCCCATTTCCTCTTATTAAAATTAAACTTATAATGTTATGGCAGCAGCATCACACGAGTACAGAATCTCTTTATAATCCAGAATAGAATCAATGTTTTATGTTTTTAAACACTCGTAAAGATGACTAAATAGGGAGTGAGGTTGTTTAACACTCGCAGTATCCTGCAGGTTTATGGCAGTGGTGTGTGTGTGTGTGTGTGCATGAGAGACAGAGAGAGGGGGAGGGCGAGCATGACGGACACCTCGTCTGGAACATAACTGCTGCTCACTTGGCTTTATGTACCGTCTCATATGGGCCTTGGTGTGATGTCAGATGCTCCTTGCTTAGTGTGTGTGTGAGAGTGAGCGAGCAGGAGAGGCGTGCGAGCATCCCCCACCACCCCCCATCAAGCTGCTGAGAGTAAGTGTACTGCTGGTCCTCCCAGCCTCGGTGTGTGTAGTAAGTTGTGTCGCTCGGCTGTGGTGCTCTCACGTGTCTGTATTGATCACAGTCCAATACTCACTCAGCTCTGCCACTTGCAATCATCCAGAGGCACACACACACACACACACACATGCAGAGAGCACTTCAATGGTTGGTTGGTTATAAAGATTTTAGACCAGTTGGAGGAATATCAGTGTAAAAAGGGTTTATTGCTCATTACAAAACATAAAGAAAACATTAAATTAGGTTTGACTTGAGTTTTGATCAGATAAGACAATCACAAAGCCCTTAACGCTTGGAAACACCTACGCCTTTGCGGGTCAAATGCTCCGCTTTTGCCCTGTAAGGCACAGTTGAGGGTCGCTTCATCTACTAAGAGAGGAGATCACAGTGAGCGGAGGGTCGATGCTGCGTTTGGAAACATATTGTATCTCTGAGACTGATCTGTAAATTCTCGGTGTCATCCTCGGGTGCAGAGAAGCTGTTTGTGTGTTTGTGTGCCATCTGTTTCTTTGAGGAATCTCCCACTCAGCAGCACCCTGTCTCTCCCCTTACCACACACACACACACACACACACACACACACACACTCTTTCTCAGCTACCAAGTTGCTACACTCCCACTCGGGGATAAACATAACCTTTATTGCAGAAGATGCCTAATTGTTCAACGTCAATGGAGAGCTGTTTTTTGTTACTAATAAACATTGTACCTGTTTTCCATCACAGAACCTCCCCCTCCACCTTCACCCCTCCACCCTTCGGCCTCCTCGCCCTCCTCTGCATCACGACAACCCACTTCAGCTTCCCACACTGAAAACGGATCCCTTTGTTGTCCCTCTTAGACGTGATGTTTTACCATACGACCACAACGCAGCCCCAACGACAAAGCACACCACGCCTCCCCCAGACACACAGACACACGGACACACACACCCCAGATTCTTCAGGGGAGTGTGAAGACAGGAAACGTCGGGGCGAATGCAGAGACAAAACACAGGAAGCGAACAGAGGGGGGTGAGAGGTGAGAATCAGGCTGTTATATGGAGGATGGGTGCGGAGAGCCAGGGGAACATGTGAGAGAGGATGGGAGAGGGAGTGTGTGGGTGTGGGTGTGTGTGTGTGTGTGTGTGACTTACAAGAAGAAATATTGTCATGAAATTTTAATCCCTCTATTAGAGCTAGTGTTTACACGTCTCCCCCTCAGCAGAGCGAGACGGAGCCGAACACTGAGACTCTGAGATGCTGAGACTCTGATCCCCTCACAATGTAACACCGGTGCAGGATCAATCCCTAAATCAGGATTAAAACATATAAAAGAAATCAAAATCAAAGACATCGACTCTCAGTCACTTTGGCACTGAAATTTCACTCCAGTCCTGTCTTTGAATGATGGAAGTTAACATCCGATACGACTCGCCTGCATGAATTAAGCTTCCCATTACAGAGAAACGCCATGAAATATGACTCAAACAGACAAACGACCTCATACCATCCAAAGACATTTATGCATCAAATTAAACAACGTCTGGGCGGAATTTGCAGGAGGCCAGATCTTATGTAAACACGCTCATGAAAGATTAATCAAGAATGAAACGAAAATCCAGCCTGGGTTGTGCTCCTGCGCCTCGGGGTGCCAAAGCTTGAAGTGATTTATAAACGGCCACATTCCTGTTTCTACCAAGGATCAATCACTGCTCGTATCTTCACTTATACCACCGCTCATCTGTTACTGTTATCCTGTGTGTGTGTGTGTGTGTGTGAGAGAGACAAACAACAGCAGGCAGATAAGACAGCAAACAAAACCTCACCGATGGATAATGAAATTAAATCAGGCGTAATGGTCCACGTGGAGAACAGAGGATGCGTCTTAATTCAGAGGACAGTACAGTGTGTTTGTCTCTCTCTTTAGAGAACAAACACCAGGGACTGAACAGCTCTGCAAACACCAAACAAGTGCAGGGGGGAGGGTGAGGGGGTGGAGAGTGACAAATTACCTCTCAGCACAATGCCCCTGCCACAATAGAGCAGCCGGAGAACAAATAATGAATAAATAAAGTTCCCCGAGACCGAATGAGCAGGGCAATTTGTGAAGCTGTTTTGTTTTGTGCCGCGGGTAAGAGAGAGGAGGACTGAATCTGAGTCTGAGTCTGACGTGGACCAGGACTGAGGCTGAAATGACCATAAGTGGGATTGAAGCGTTGGAGTCAAAGCAGCCCCATCCACGTTTACATATACATCAGTAAACATCTCGTGCATTGACAGCAAACAGGGATCGGGGTTTGTATTCGTTGTTCTTGTAAAAAGCGCGTGTTGTCACGGTGGAGAGGAGAGGTTCCCCAGGCCGAGCAGCATCGCACCTCTCCTCCTCCTCCTCCTCCCTCTGCTCAAAACTGCACTAGTAAATGCAAAACTCATTCAGAACATGAAGATGAGATGTCAGTTGGGGGTCAGATTGGGTTCCAGCAGGAGATGGTGGCAGATTGGAACAGGAGAGGTGCATGATTGCGGTTCCACCTCCATGAAGCTTATCAACAAGGCTTTCAACTTTGCTCTCTCGCTGTTTCAAAAAGGCGTTTTGGTCCAATTTTCTCCCTCCTTAAGGCTATTTTTTCTCTCCCTGGACATCACCTTATGTTATGTAAGAGTTCAAACAGGGTGTGAACCAAAAGCCCTGTGGTATTGTGCACAATCTGTCCACTAATAGGAAATTTCAACCAACATCAAGCTGCAAAAGCAACTGGATTTCCTTCCCCCGCGTCTGTACTTTGGTTGTAATCTCTTCCAATGGATTAGGTGTCTCTCCCGGGCTCGTCTGGACTGGACGGCCGCTCGGCACAAACCACATCGCTCCTTTTTCTTCCGATATGTGACACCGCAGTGCAGTGTGAGGAGAGTTTGATTGTGAGAATGGGAGGAGGAGGAGGAGGAGGAGGGTGGGGAGGCGTAGGCAGCACGACAAGAGAAAATTAATGTGCCTAAAATGAAAGTGAATCAATATGGCTGCCTGAGGTGAGAAGGTGTGTGTGTGTGAGGGGGGGGGGGGGGGGGGGGGGGGGGGGGGGAGAGAGAGAGAGAGAGAGAGAGAGAGGAGAGAGCGAGAGCGAGATTAATGGCTGTTTACAAAGTAACAGTAGTCATCAGTAGTCAGATTGCAGACAGTGTGTGTGTTAGTGTGTTAGAGTCGAATAACAAATCGCACAGGAAAGTTCACACTTTGCGGTGAACTTTCCACTGCTTCTTTAAATCACTGCTTCATCATTTATACTGATTAATTGCAAATGTGTCTGTGATGCTGCATTGTGTGTGTGTGTGTGTGTGTGTGTGTGTGTGTGTGTGTGTGTGTGTGTGTGTGTGTGTGTGAATCCCACCTGTGTCCTACATATTGTATTGAAAATCTTCCCAATATTCTGCCCTGCCTATTGATAGTCTATCAAAAACCGTCGTATAGATGAGGAGTAAATATATCAATAGTCTATAGGTTGGATAGATAAACAGATGGGTGCTTTACTTAGAAAGTCATTGACATAAAAAGGAAAAGAGCAGTCAGTAAATAAGCCTTCAAGCCATCAATGTTGCAGATGTAACACTTTATTTGTGTTAAAGATCTTCAGGAATATATTCAGCTGGTACCAGTACAAAATAATGTTGCTCACAGGTTGTGTGTTATTACAAAATCATCTTTCCTAAAAGCAGGAAAATGGAATTGAATGCCCCCAATAAATACACAGTAAAAGGAAGACATTCATACATTCATATATTCATACACACACACACACGCACACATATTCATATACAGAGAAGCACATCCATCACTTGCACTTGTATGTGAGATGTTTGCGATGATAATGGATCCACGCAGGAGCGCCGACAAGCCCAGTCAAGAAGCCGATCATAGCACCTAGACTACAGGAAACGGGCCAAACCTGCAGGAAGAGAGAAGGGCAAGTGTGATCGTTTCCTGTCACAAAGTGAGACGAACCACTGCAACACCACCGCGACACAAAACTCTATAAGGAAGGTGCTTGTATCATTGAGCAGAAGCGGTAGTGATTGGATGCCAAGTGTCTTGCTGACCTGCCAGGGCCTGTCCCAGTCCAGCGGTATGGGGAAGGCTCCCACCCAGGCCCCCACCACCGTGCAGGCCACTGTGATCTGGAGACAAGTGTCCCAAACAGACATCGCCCTGCAGCCGGAGAGAGAAACACGTGAGAAATACACCAAAAAGGACCAGGACGGGACAGAAACAACAAGCAAAACAGAGAAACTGAGATCTGAGGGTCACCCGTGTCTGCTGAACACTCGTATCCAGGCCTGGACGTTGGGGCCGAGGACGCACAGGCACCTCAGGGTGGTCAGGGAGGTAAGCAGCACGGCGAGGGAGAACGTCTCCAAGGCCGATCTAAAACACACACCAGGAGTTACACACAACCGTATAAGGAGATTGAGCTCCTGAAGGGTTTGACAGAATCACCTTAAGTGCAGCACAGTTCAATAAATCCAAACCCTTGACTGAGACAGTGTTCTATGTTTTATAGCACCACCCTGTGGCCGGTTGCAGTACTGCCAATGTACTGTTTGTGTTTGGTAGAGCAAAAATATGGAAATTATATTCAATACATGTTTGTGTGACACAAAGAGACATGGATATTATATTCAAGTCATATCTGCCTAATACAAATATTCATACATGCAAATGTAGTAGCACTCTATCTCTCAAATACACATTTGCATTTAGTTGGGACACTTCTCTTCCCTTCCCACATAAATTAGACTCAATTAAAGGCAGGACATTTTCATCAGAGCCTGTTTCAGTCTGTGCATATGAGACTCAGACTTTTATAACTTACATATGCATAATTAAGTTTTCTAAATATAACAGTATTAGTGTAGGCGTGAGTAAACATAGTTTGTGCTGCACAATCCACAAATGACCGCAACTGTCTCTTAATTCTTATTCTCTCTTGTAATCATTCTTTAGAAAACTACAATTAATTCACAAAAATGTGAGTGAGTATGGTAAGTGATAGAAAGGACTCACTCAATCAGCGGCGCGCCATACAAAACCACCACAGTGTGGAAGAACAGGCAGGACAGGAGGAAGTAGAGGCAGGAGCGAACCAACCTAGACAGCTGCAGGAATAGGGGAACATGGAATAGGTTGAGACCAAGCAAAAAGCACATAAGACGTGACACAAAGGCTGAAACATGCAGTCAGACTTTGGGACTAAAGAGGTTTTGGGACCTGAGACTGAAATAAGTGAAGTTAAGGTCAATAATAAGGCTCTTCAAGGGGTTTAAGGGGAATTACTGTGATTAGCTGTGTCTTAGCTGGTCCCCTGTAAACTTGCCTGATGACCCCTCTCTCTCTCTCTCTCTCTCTCTCTCTCTCTCTCTCTCTCTCTCTCTCTCTCTCTCTCTCTCTCTCTCTCTCTCTCTCTCTCTCTCTCTCTCTCTCTCTCTCTCTCTCTCTCTCTCTCTCTCTCTCTCTCTCTCTCTCTCTCTCAGCACCTTGTATCCAAGCGTGTGCTTCTTGGTGGGCGGACTGATCCCAAGGAGCCAGAAGACGCCCACGCTGACCACGGACACCGCGCCGGACACCGAGTAGAGCCACAGCAAGTGCGTCCCGTACACGGAGAAGCCCGGGATCACTACGGCCGGTAAGACGGTCGCCATGAACACCGCGGCGGCCGTGATGGCGTGTGAGGACACCATCGCTTTGATTTCGTGGTCCCACATTGTCGTCGAATGTAGATATGGACTAGACGAGAGCAAGGATAAATTAAATAGCTCTAAATATGGCGATCTAAGCGAGCATATACAGCACAGAAGGGGTCATTCAATGCGTCTTCCGTAAACATGAAACGAAACGGAAGACAGCGAGGATAATGAGACACACTTCCGTTGGGCTTCACAATAAAGGTCAAGTCACTTAGAAATACAATGATCAAATAAAGTAATGCCCATGGTTCCGCAAATTCTTTCACGAAATACCAGATGATTTTGCGTTATCGAAAACACTAATCTCATAACCAGCACAGGGGCTGGTTTTAAGCCTTTGCATCATCGTCATTAGCCTTACATTTTGAATGATAATATTGAGCGTACAACAAAAAGGAAGTAGTATTATACCATTAGCTTTACATACATCTATAAACCAATCACAGAAGGCCTTTCTCTGACGGACGGCATTATTCACCAATGGAAATGTGCAATTGTTAGAAATGTGACCAATCAACGTACGCGGGTGTGAAGCGGAAGATGAGGTAATAACCCGGAAGTTTACAAACGTTGCCCAAGCTAACGTTTAGCTTTCCACTTTCCAGTTGGTGTTTTGGTTGCATTGCGAAAGTTTTAAGGCGAACAAAGAGGAGCGATGGTTTGCGAAAAGTGTATGTATCCATTTAAACTCTCTATCTGTCCATGTTTGCTAACGTATGTATGTTTTGGGTTTGTTACGTACACACGCTTATCTGCGTATTGTGTCGCTGTATCGAAATTATAAACACAGAAACTGTATCACAATATCACGTTTCCTTCCTCTTTTAATGTGTTCGACGTCATGTTTCAGGTGAGAAGAAGCTCGGCAAAGTCATCACACCTGACACCTGGAAGGATGGAGCTCGGAACACAACAGGTGATGACCTCTCTCTTTATCCCTGCCTCATTGTGATGTCCTGTTATTGAGATGATGATGTTTACCGTTTCCTGTTTTCCATCAGAGGGCGGAGGGCGTAAACTGAACGAGAACAAGCTCCTGACCTCAAAGAAAGCCAGGTGAGTCCTATGACGATAACAATGCTGTCAATCACCACCACACTGGTTTGAGTCCCCGTATGGACTAAGCAAGTTGACTGGAAGCTGGAAAGTTGCCAGTTTGCCACCAGGGCACTGCCAAGGTGCCCTTGAGCAAGGCCCTAAACCCTCAAACTAACTGAGCTGCACTGGCCCCCCTGTAATGCATGTATGCGTGTGTTGTGATATGTAAGGGGCACGCAAGACACATTTCAGATGAATTGTTTGCATGATAACGTGTTTGCCTGTGACTTGACCCAATAAAGTTTCTTCTTCTTCTTCTTATCAGACATTGAAAGTCAGTATTTGATTGATTTAAAGAGAAATATGCTGTAATTGTCTGTGACGCCTCTTGCTCTCTTCCAGATTCGACCCTTACAGCAAGACTGGATTTGCCATCTGCAGGATCTGTAAGAGCTCAGTTCATCAGTCTGGCTCACACTACTGTCAGGGCTGCGCCTACAAGAAAGGTACAGACACAGGACTGACCTGATATCAAACTGTCTCATCTGTAGAAATCCAGGTCAGATCGCTCAAATGTCATTTCTTTCTTTTCTCCATCTCCAGGAATTTGCGCCATGTGTGGAAGGAAAGTGCTGGACACCAAAAACTACAAGCAGACATCCGTGTAACGGAGAGTCGATCCGGACAGAGCTTTCAGAGAGAGAGAGAGAGAGATAGAGAGCGAGAGCGATGCATTTCAGGGCGGCCTGTGTTTTTCAGTGTTTGCCCTTCGCTCAGCTGTATCTACTTAGCTTTCCTCTTCACTCCTCCCCACAGAGATTTGGAGACGTCATCTTACTGTAGAAAGCTACTGAGCTATTACACAGACAAGCACCGCCTGATTCTACAGCCAAGCCTCATGTTTTCTTTTGAAATGTTCCTTTTCAGTATCTGTACTTGATTTTTGTTAAATGAATTTCCTCTTGTAGCATATGAAGTGTTGTATTTTAGTGAATTGAAGCTTTACACTTTTACTTGCAGGCATAAACGGTGTGATTTTAGCCTATTATGCACGAGTCGTCCATATCTGCCCTGTATGGTTGTCATAAGCTTTCCAGTCTGACGTCATCGTACTTGGAAATTGCGTGCTCTACCAGATCAGTCAGGGTCAGAGGTCATAGCCCATAGGCTGTCCGTGTCAGCCATGGCTCGTTTCACATTCTAACGGCCGCGCTCTGCCTCAGGCCTTCACCTTCACCTGCAACCATATGTTTGATTCCTCCTTAAATCAGTGATCCAAGCATCCTGTAGGTTGTTTGTCTCATTGGTTCTCATTGGTTCATGTTATCTGATGCTGCATGTCTTACTGAGACACAAGTACAGAATAATGTGATGTAATATTGCAGCGCCCTCATGCATGACACTCATGTAATGTAGATATTCTGTAAAATGCCTTGTAAGCATACACAAATAAATATTCACGTGATTTGTGATGATTAAATGATTTTAGTGTAGAATCTTTAAATTACATATAATAATGAACATTAATACAACTGCATTTCAATACGACCTCACACATGATTCACGTTGCATTCTGATCACACATGACAAAGGCTTTATAAATACTTAAAAATAACAAGATTGCTCAATTACTCAAATCTGAGGTTATCTTTGTAAACATGTAACCGATGAAATACAATAAAAAGCAAAGAACTGTGGAGTTAAATATAAAGTCACAGTGGAACATTGCACTCTAAGCTTTATACTGATTCCAGTAATACTGCCATTTAATATTAAAGTATAAAGCTGTTGCAACTGGAAGGCACAGAGTGAGTAAGAGTGTGTGCGTCTTTGTATTTGTTCAGTGATGACAGCAGACGTACTCTCTCCTTTAAGGCTGCAGTGTATCCAGGTGAGCTTCAGGATTTCTTAGGTCCCAGCAGGTTTGTGTTCCCCAATTTGGCTTTCTTTTGTTGGGGGGGGGGGTGAAACCTAATCCAGATGTTGATCCTCTGCCTTGGCTTGGCTGGCGTCTGGGACTTGTTAGGCACGTCGGTATGCCAGAGTGAGGAACTCCTCCCGGGCCTTGGGATCTTCCTGGTAAAGTCCCAGCATGGTGCTTGTCACTGTGCGGCTGTTCAACTTCTGGATGCCTCTCATGACCATACACATGTGGCTGCACACACACACACACAAACTCTGTTACCATGATACAGTTTTGTCCCTCACACACACCACTTGTAGCCACAGAATATGCTTGTGTGTGTGTGTGTGTACTTACGATGCCTCGATAACCACAGCTACACCTTGCGGCTGCAGAGCCTCTGATATCGCGTTGGCAATCTGCTTGGTAAGACGTTCCTGAACTGAGAGATCACACACACACACACACACACATGTAAGCTTGTGTTCAATACAACAGAGAACACCGCACTTTGGTCCAATTCTAACTTAAAATAGGAATTAACAAAGAAAAACGTATTATTCCACTCGTGTCCAAGACCTTAGAGTGGAATCTATCTGGAGATGTGTCCTCTTACCTTGAAGCCTCCGACTGAAGACCTCCACAATCCTGTAGAACACAGAACAGAAACACATCCACAAGTCAGGAATAACCTGAACTGATCCAGTTTTTAAAGTTAATCGATAACCTAAAACCAAATGACTAATTAGTTACTCTTTGAGCTTTTTATGTCAAGTCAATTCTAGGAAAACAAGGAAAAACTCCAGAGAAAACCTTTTGTTTTAGGAAAAAAGGAAGAGACGGTGGTGGTGGTAATGGTTCATCAACAATTACCCTTAACCTTCTCTCCTGTGTGGATTCTCATTATGCTGATCTTTAATACTTTAAGTAGATTTTGTAAATGTCATCACAACATCTTAGAGTGACTTTTGCTGTTATTCCTGACTTTAGATCATTTCTCCCGACTCCTGGTGGCATATTCCTGACTCTCCCAGTTCATATTCATCGGGTGAAGCATTGACCTCACACACACTTCTCTGGCTCTGTCACACAGGGTTCAAAAGAAATCAGACGCCGATTCATCTGAGGCTCAAAGTGATCAATTATCTGCCTGAGTTAGTTTAACCAGAAACAGAAAGAATGGAAGCAGGAAGCAGGAGGCAGTCGGGAGAGGCTGTGATAATAAGGGGGATGATTCCCACAGGTCCAGGGTGGATTTTCTCATGGCCTGAGTGGGAGTCCTGCCTGTGTGTGTGCTTGATTAGAGGGACAGATTTTGGCCACTGGGCTTAGAGTATAAGCCTCCAGGTCAATGCACTGAGATAACAGAAGAACCCAGCCACCCGCAACTAACACTGCACAGCCATAACACATAGAGAATGACTGCACAATGTGTGTGTGTGAGAGTGTGTGTGTGTGTGTGTGTGAGAGAACAATACCTTGCCAGCTTGCTCAGTCCCACCACTTTCTTGTTGGGTATATAACCAATATGAACCTGTAGATATGAAGTTAAAGATGAAACATTCAGAGTGAAAACTGGCAAATACAAACACTTTTACTACTTATATTAACTCTTTACTTGCTCCAAAGAGACCCAGTAACAATCCACACACTCTCTGCCCATCCAAGCTGTTGGTTAGTGAATGAAAGTACACACACTAACCTTGCCAAAAAAGGGCACCAGGTGATGTTCACACAAGGAAAACATGTCTATGTTCTTTACAATCACCATCTCATCATGGTCTTCATCAAATATGGCATCATTTAAAATATCTGGGAACACACAAGCACACACACACACACTTAACACCACTGGAGTTAAGGTCAATTACAGGTGCAGGGGCAGTATTAAGCAATGGCAGGTGGGTCAAACCCCCACGGAGACTTCTTCTCACTCACCGTATATGGTCTCCTGGTAGCCCTTAGTGAGGAAACGCATCGCCTTAGCAGCGCGCAGCGGGGTGCGCAGCAGCCCCTCTCGATCCGCGTCCTCCCCGAGCTCCCTCAGGATGCTGGTGTACGCGGCTTCCAGCGCGCTTTGCCGGGTCACAGCCTCGTCCTCGGCCTTTGCCTCCGTCTGGGTCTCTGTACGGGACGCGTCGGTCACGCAGCGCAGCGCGGACATCATCTTGGTGGCCACCATGCACTCCCTGGCGGCGTTGGTGATGTGGAGCTCCTTCGCCACCTCGGTGGCATCCCCGTTGCAGTGTCCGTTCATGGCGAAAAGGTTTGGAGATGAAAGATGATGATGATTGAAGATCAGCTGATGGGGGTGAGTGTGTGAAGCTTCCACAGTGCTCGCCGTGTATATATGCGCCAAACGCGGTACCACGTGCGCGCCATGACAAAACAAACAGTGTCGTGTAGTGTGTACTCAGCGTCGTCATGATGTGAGAAGGCTCATAAGTGCACGTTTTTCACAGGAGAGAAGTTTGAGGGGAAAATGTTGAGGAACCATTATACTTATTGTTAATTATAAGAATTATCTTGGTTGTATGAATCAAGTTTCATAGAACTCCTTTTCCTGCCTCTTCACAGATACCTGTCACACAAATCAGCCAGCAGGAGCGTATTCACTGTACGGCGGCTATGTCTCTATGTGCATGCAGTCATGTGTGAGGCGTGTAAATGTAACGTGTTAGTGCCTCACGTCTCCCACTCACGTCCACGTCATGCAACCCCTCTGTGCCGTATTAAATTAGATCCACATGATATTACCCGTTTGGTCATAGGTTATCTGCAGTCACTGCACAATTGTTATTATGATGTCTGTGTACTACTGTGTATTAGGAATTTGGGTTATATAGGTTTGGTACATTTATGTCGTTCCTGGGGTAAAACTTGAACCAGAAATGTTGATTTTAAGATGCTGAGGACTGAGTAAGATACTGTACTACTTCTGAGTACTTATCTGCTTATCTTGTTCTCACATGAATGAATAATCAAGAACAGGGGAGAAGCTTTTTCAGGCTCTGATGTGAAAATTAGGTTTAATATTTTGTCCATCTTAAGCCAACACTTGTGGCCATAATATTACAAACACCTTTCAGTTGAATGCGATTGAAATCAGATGAAGTTTAAGTTAATAATTGTTTGGATGATGTGCACGGGTCATAGCAGTGACAGCAGCGTGATCACTGACAGTACAATTGACTTCCATGTGACAAACTGACCTATTTTCCTAGACTGTGTCTGATTCTACAATAATGGACTATAGAGCTGTAACAGGCATTTCTTGGAATATTTATGACATCATTTTTCTCACAAATCAGTGAAAATACATAGAAATCACATGCAGACATTCTGTCACCTGGCATCAGAATAGAATGTTTTGCTTTGCTGTTATAAGGTCTTTCTCCTCAGCTGTTTGGGGAGCAGTCAGGGTTTGACAGTGTGGGTTAGTCACAGTATACAGGTACAGCTCAATAAATTAGAATATCGTGGAAAAGTTCATTTATTTCAGTAATTCAATTCAAAAAGTGAAACTCTAATATATTATAGATTCATATCACATAATTTATCAAAACATGTCCGCTCAGTCCCTCAGTGAAACAATGCATGTGCATGTGTGTCTCGCCGTGTGTGTTGATTGATAATCCTCTCCAGCTTGGCGCAGTTACACAGCTGACGGCAACAGGTAGGAACCAAAAGCTGCGGGCGGTGCTTAGTTTGAGGCTGTTTGCAGGACTATAGATGTTTCTTGCAGGCCATTGCACAAGTGCACACTCACTCACACACTCTGCTGTGTATCTAACATTTGCACTTACAATGCTGTTTCTCATCCGCAAGAGCCTGTGTGCTCACTCCTTTAAACATTCAATGCTGCATGTTTGCGTTGTGTTCACGTGTATACCGCTGTGCAGGCTCCTGTATCTGCACCTATACAATGGCGCTTTGGGTTCATGTCTGTATTTACTGTAATAAAACTTGATGAACTAAATGAAACGTCTGGACAAAATTGACTAGACACATTTTTCTAGACACACAGTTTTATCCTTCAGTTTGGGGCGTGTCATGTTCAAAATTCTTCTTCAGGCCAGCAATAAGGACTTCAAGTAGAGAGAGAGGTCACACAGCTGTTTATTAAGCAATAGAGGTTAAAGTTGCGATGCAGAGTATTTGACTCAGCTGAGATCTCATGGTCTCAGCTGAGGTCTCATGTGCTTCAAATGGTCCACAGACTGCACGCAGTTAACTGTCAACATCACAGGTGTCAAACTCAAGGCGCGAGAGCAAAGAGCTTTTAACGTAAGTTGTCCATAAACTTAACTTCCCACAATGCATGTCGATTTTGCGTCCAACGAAGTGACGGCATCCCGATACTAAAATGCAGCGTTTCCACATCAGCGTCAGATCAGCGCTTGACAAAGGTGATTTACCGAGGATAGATTCTCTAATATTTTCGTAAATGACTCCTGCATGTAATCTCCATCCGTGAGCGGCTCTCCGTGCCTTACGATCTTCTCAAATTAATATTCTTGATCGATTTGCTCTCCCCAGTTTCCCACCGCTATCCAAATCGCTCTTTTACGTAAATTTCCTGCTCTGTACTTTTCAGTAAATGCCGCGTGTTTGTTCTGGAAATGTCTTTGAGTATTTTGCCTTTTACTTCTGTTATTTATTATAATTTCTCTCTCTCATCTCATTATTATTAATAATTATTATTTCTCTCCTGTATTGTTGTCAGTGAAAGCAAATTGTAACTGTCCAGGCAGAGTTAGAAGACTTTTTTGGAGATAGTGAGTCAGTTCAGTTCACATTTCTACACAGATGTGGAAATGTATATACATTTAAAATCATACAAGTTGTTTTGTTGGTTTTTCCCTGCAGAAAAAGTTTGGGAAACACTGACTTAAGAAATGTCAGGTTGTTCATAATATGTTTTGTGAAAACATAGTTAAATAAAGGTAAACATCTGCAATATGAACCTGTACTTTTCACTAAAACAAAGGGAAAACTTTTCACCCATTTATAGGTTAGTATGCTATTATTTTACTTATCCGGCCCACTTGAATCTCAATTGGGTTGAATGTGGCCCCGAACTAAAATGAGTTTGACACCCCTGGTCTACATTTCCACAACATGAGCCCCGAACCTTGGATTTCCATACAATACAGAATATACTGTTCAATGTATGTGTGTGTTCTTCGTGTTGGTTTCTCGTTGGTGCACAGGTAAGTCCACGCCTTTTGGCACACCATTCCTCTTCTGACATCCTGTGCATTGCAGATAGTATAAAAGTGTGCATATTCCCATATTTGGCAATGGTATGTCAGTTGTGGTCTTCTGTCTTGCTGGCAGTGGTGTGGTGGTCGTTTAATGCAGCCAGTAGTCTACCTTGCTGTAGTAGTGCACAGCATGCCTGGGTAGGCAGTAGATTCCAAAGAGTCTACTGCCTGCAAGGGCCTGCTGCAGTTGTGCCAGACACTCATGAGTCTGATTAATGACTTCATGAGAGTCTGGCACAACTGCTGCAGACCCTTGTAGGCAGAAGACTCTTCTGAGACTCTTTAGATTCTACTGCCTAAAATGACCTGCTGTGCACCACAACAGCAGACCACCAGTGGACTGCTGAGCTGAGTTGCTGTGCCAGTCTGCTTGTTTGCTGTTGGGGAGGGGAGTGCCACACAGACTTTGAGGAAGTAGACTCTTCTGAGACTCTTTAGATTCTACTGCCTAAAATGACCTGCTGTGCACCACAACAGCAGGCCACCAGTGTCACCAGAGCATTGCTGAGCTCAGTTGCTGTGCCAGTCTGCCCGTTGCTGTTGGGGAGGGGAGTGACTCAAAGACTTTGAGGACTGTTCCCTGAATGGATTTATCTGTGTGACCATGAGTCAGAGTAGTTCTGCCCTAAGTGACTTCCCCATCTCAGACAGGGCAAAATTGCCTGGGGGCATTCCATGCTCTATGCTGCCATGTGCCGTGGCGGCTCAGCTGACGATCTCAGCTGGGCTGCATGGTACAACAGGGCCTGCAGTTGGGGGGCTGTCTTGGTGAAGACCTGGATAGGCCCCCCATAGCTATTAGGGGCCTTCTGGGTGAACACCCAGGTGGATCCCATAGCTGCTGTGGGCAGGCTGGTTTAACACCTAGTTAGCATCTCTTACATCAAAGTAGAAAATAACTGAAACTATTTATTTATATATCAATGTGTGTCACATATATTGCACAAGTCAAGTGATTCATTTTGTTGTACAATCTACATTGCAAGTAAAAGATGATTGGGATCTATCTGCATTTGAATGTATCAGCAAAATGGTTAGCTCACAGAGCCAAACATTTTGCAGACACAACAGCTGAGCGAGCTAACTGGGTACCCAACAGGTCGTCCACCCTGCAGTAGACAACCTGTTGGATACCCAGTCAGGCCACTGTAGCCAGTAGTCCCGCTGAGAACATCAGCTGAGCTACCCTGGTCGCATAGAGCATGCAATGCTCTACGCAACAGCTGCGGCAGGCCCTGGAAGGCAGTAGACTCACTGAGGGCCGTGTCAGCCTGGCTGAGGGTCACTTAGATCCAAAAGTCCCCTCCTCAGATGCAAACGAGCAGGTCGCTTCAGTAACGCAGATCAGCTGATGTTCTCAGCAGTGATGTGGTGGTCGTTGGTTTAATGCAGCCAGTAGTCTACCTTGCTGTAGTAGTGCACAGCATGCCTGGGTAGGCAGTAGATTCCAAAGAGTCTACTGCCTGCAAGGGCCTGCTGCAGTTGTGCCAGACACTCATGAGTCTGATTAATGACTTCATGAGAGTCTGGCACAACTGCTGCTGCAGACCCTTGTAGGCAGTAGGCTCTTCTGATACTCTTTAGATTCTGCTGCCTGAAATGACCTGCTGTGCACCACAACAGCAGACCACCAGAGGACTGCTGAGCTGAATTGCTGTGCCAGTCTGCTTGTTTGCTGTTGGGGAGGTGAGTGACACAAAGACTTTGAGGACTGTTCTCTGAATGAATCTGGGTGACCATAAGTCAAAGTAGTTCTGCTCTGAGTGACATCCCCATCTCAGACGATAACAAAGGCTGTGTAGAGCATTATGTGCCCTATGCTGCCATGTGCCCTTGTGGCTCAGCTGATAATTTCAGCAGGCCACCCTGGTCACATAGAGCATGCAATGCTGTGCACACCACTTTGTGTTGTCTGAGACGGGGTAGTACCTCAGGGCAGTGCCTCTCTGGGTCATGGTCACAACTGCAGCAGGCCCTTGAAGGCAGTAGACTCTTTGGAATCTACTGCCTACAAGGGCCTACTGCAGCTTTGCCAGACTCTCACAAAGTAATGAATCAGAAGCATTTGTGTCTGGCACAACTGCAGCAGGCCCTTGCAGGCTGAGACTCTTTGGAAGCTACTGCCTACAAGGACTTGATGCAAGGTAGACTACAGGCTGCAATAAAACAACAACCTCCACATCAGTGCTGAGAACATCAGCTGATCTGCGTTACTGAAACGACCTGCTCGTTCGCTGCTGAGGAGGGGACTGTTAGATCTATGTGGCTGCCAGCCAGGCTGACACGGCCCTGAGTGACTTCCCTGCCTCCCTGCCTCAGGCTCAGATGTCATTCTGTCAGATGTTCTCGGCAGCTCTATTGGGTACTTCTAAAGGGTACAGTCGTTGCGCAATCCCTGTAGGAAAAATTCTTAGAATGTCACAGTAGCTCTCCTAGTCAATGGAGTCGCACTATACATGCAAGGTACTAGTCTACCGTACTGTTCCAGTTGCCTCCACCCTTAAAGGACAGATTTAAAATGTAAAAGTTAAAATTCTCAATCACTTTATTGATGAAACATTATTATTACACACCCGGGGCAATAAATCAGTATTTAAACTTGAGGTAGGAACGCACAGACTACGGAACCATGTGTGGTTGGTCCATTCACGCGGGGGGCGGTCTGACACGTGGCACATCGACCGCTGAATGTAAACAAAGATTAAAATCGCCTGTTTTTTCTGCCAAGTACAAATTTGTTTGACAAATTTCTTTTTAAATTATACATCTTTTGACAATTAACCTAACATATGCAACAAATATCCGTCACTTGCCCGTTCTTCGTGTGAAAATTGTAAGTTTGGCGCAGCCGTTTCCCTTTATGTCATCACCGCAGTCACCTGAGTCTGAAAGAGATTTTATCGTTTTTGCATTATGACAGCAGTAGTATTACTGTTATTATTTTGCACCAGACTCATTCTGCGCCTAGCTGGTCAGTCCTTAAGGCTTGTTTTTCAGCTTTTAGGGAGATCATTTGCTGTGAGAAACAATCAACAGATTAAAAGTGGAGTAAGGCTCACAGAAGCCACAAGGTGGTGCTCTACTGCCACATACTATTAAAGACCATGAATTCGAATTAAGCCTGCAGAAAACTGAAACATCAAGGACAAATCGTGAAGACGTTTTTTGTGGTTACTCGAGACATCTTGTGGATTTACAGATCTACCAGATTCCATGGATCTACATGCCAGCGCAGTGACTACGACTGAGGTCAGGATCTGCACGACAATATCACACACGTGACGCACAAGAGTAACTTAGATGGGACAATTTAAATGTAACATAGATGTAATAATGACCTGTCTTCTCTTTAGATTGTTTATAAAACATTAACACACTCAATAACCTTTACTGCATGTCTAAGTCATTACATGTATAAATGCACATCTAAATAGTTTGTTAATTATTTACTTACATTTTCTAAATGATCTTACAAACCATAGACAACTCCTGAATAGATGAAATTATGAATGACAACTGTGTGTGTGTGTGTCTAAGTGTCTAAGTCAATATTTGTTCTACTTTTTTTCATAAATCTCAAACAACTTCTCAGCTGCTCAAAACTAAAAAATATTCAATAATTTTCAGGATTTTAACCGTTTAAAGCAATTTTCATTTCATTAGCAATGATATGAAAATTGCCCCATTGACTTCCATTAAAACCCCATTTCCTAATCTCTCTGCTATTACTTTATAAAATTGTGCATTCTCTGATGTCAGCATTTCATTATGAAGAGAAGAAGTGATATTTGCCACTGACATTTGTAGGGTGTTCCACCAGATTCAGCCATTTTCCCATTGTAGGCCAATGCATGAACTTCTTTTTTGACGGTTATATCATGGAGCCCTGTGACTACCAGGGGGGCAGTTTGTGTGTCAAATGATCAAGAATCAAAACTACTGGTTCAGATCTACAGGACCAGAGGAGTCCACACCGGGGACAGGCTGAAGCAAACATAGGGACTGAATCAAGTAACGTTAGGACAACATTCAAGATCAAGAGCAAATGACAGTGAATGAAACATTTCATGAATCGAATTCGTCTTGGTTTAAAGTCGAATCCTGCTTTCACCAGCAGGGGGCGGTGTCTCAGAAATGACCATTATGGTCCATAGTTACAGTGACATTTTGTGTGAATTTGAGTAAAAATTAAAATTTCCCCAAACTTAGAGCAATGTATCCTTATGTTGCTAGATGCCATGTGTGAAATTGTCGCTGCAGATGAGAGGCCAAACATCTTCAACTTAACCCATCTACATGATGGATGACTGTTGTGGCGAGTTAAAACCGCCTGAACAATTTGAATGTTTGGAGCTAACTTCATTAACGATATGAGAACTGTATTGGTGCAGTGTGTCTTCACTGCAGGAGTCTCTGGCTCTGGCTCTTCTCACCCTGGCTGTCTTCCTTTCTCTCCTCCCAGGCGACACTGGCAGCACAGCTGGTATTGCCTGCTGCTTCTGGGGTCTCCTCTACCGCACCCAGGGGGTGCCGCACCAAGTTTCTTTTGCCAACCTGGAGAACAGGGAGCGACTGGAGAGCAGCGCTGAGAAACTCTACACCCTGTCACACTGAAAAACAGCAGAGTGGTAACAAATTAAAGGAAACACAACAAGGCTTCATAATTAAAAAATATGTCACCCGCCTGTGTGTAGATTTGGCTGAGCCAATAAAAAGGATTCAACGGTAGATGGGCAAACTTTGAAGTTGTATGTAAATGTATATGTCACACAGCGCTCTCTTGTGGTTAAAATAGAATACTGCATTCTCAGCAGCTCTTCAGAAAACAGTTAAAGAGAAAGAAGTTGCTGATCACAAGTTGAGGATGTGTTTATTTGGAAAATGAAATGTTAATCATTTGTATTTAATGGGGATTCTGACTTGAGCCCCAAACTAAAATGAGTGTGATCCCCCTGCTCTAAGCTCTTTCCATTTGCTCCATGGTTACACTGTCGTTTTGTTTTTTGAAAATCGGACCAAAAATTGAATTTGCCCCAAACTTACAGAAAATGATCCTTGTGTCTTGTAGATGCTGCGTTTTTTAAATTTGAGAGAACCTTGCGGCGAAGAGGGCAGCGGTGGAGGGAGAGAAGAAAAGCATTTTTGAGGTTTTATTAATTTATTTCCATCCATGTTTACATTTTGTCTGCATTTTGCTCTGAAACATGACACCGACTGCACTGTATGATGTCTGCGGGGAGAATGTCTTCTAAACGTTTTACATGGACAAAGAGTATGACACGGTTCAATGTTTCATAGAAAAACCTTGAAAACGTGGTTCAAAATGGAAAAAGAGGTATTCAGTTAAGACCATTTGTAATAAACGCTATATTTTGAGTCTTGCTTTTCACTTTTGCAATCCTATGAATGTAACTTTTCATTCAATTTTATAGGTCGACACAGCTTTTGAATCTGTTGTGTACATTTAAAAGAGATTTCACTTGTTATGTTGTACACAAAATGCTGAAAGAGTGTATCTGTGTTTGAAGGAATTAAACATTTTGCTACAATGTTCATTGTTGAACGTTTCGTCCCTTGCCTGTCACTTCTGGCTGAAATGAGGATCTGCTGTGACCAGGTAGGAACCATAGTCACTGACGGTGTTCCCGACGGAATCTTACACGGATGCACGTTCCATACGTCCCCAACTTGTAAACAGACAAACATGTTGAGCAGTGTTGCCACTTTAGCGACTTTTTCGCTAAATCTGGCGACTTTTTTTGAGACAAAAGCGACTAGCGTGTTATTGGAGACTTTTGGAGACTTCTGGTGTTTTGGAGACTCTGACGTATCGTTCCGCAGTTACTGTCCACCTTCTCTCCTCCAGCGTCCATTATAATGACATCCAACACGCCAATTGTGCAAATTAGGTGAGAGTGTCATATGGCGACTTTTAGGACAGCTTATAGCGACTTTCCTTACTGAGGAGTTTGCAGCAGTGGGCTTGTGGATTTATTCAACAGGGGAAAGGCGTGCAGTCCTTTGGTTGGACTTTTGCACAGTAAGCGTACAGAGGTATAATGTAGTCGCTGACCTCATGATTACATCAAGTGATGATCCCACCGTTTACATTACTACACTCAAGTATTTTCAGTCTGTGTCTTTTGGGAGGACTTGACCTTTAACCATAGTCCCTGGGCATATCTCCCAAATCTCCACCTGGAGTTGTTTAAATCCTTTAATACAACCACATGTGTCAACTGCATGTCAATAGTCCATCCATGCTTGAACCTCTTGAACCTGGATGCCTCCAGCTGAGTGTCCTCCAGTAAGGTCAGGGAGACAAACTAGATCGCCTCACAGCACCTTCCTTCCTGATCCTCCACATACATTGATTTAATCATTACAATACATGCAAGATGAATGAGTCAAGAAGCAGATATGAGATGGGGAGATGGGTTGTGTGTATAAATGTGTGAGATCACAGATAACTAGTGAGCTACAAACTAGAATTGCATTGGCATTTTGTGATTTGAAATACTTGTTTTATGTTTAAAAAACACATTTCAGCCTGTGCATTAAATTCATATTGGTTCAAAGTCGATTCCTGCTTTCGCCAGTCGGGGGCGTTGTCGCCATTTCAGACCAGGAAATCAGCAGGTGAAACAAGCGAACGAGAGAACCCCATGTGATTGTTGTCTTGTTATTTCCCTGTTATCAGGTCGGTGCTGTGCTTATAAGCACCTTCTGCCTTATCCTTCATCTTCAGCAAGACGGCTGGTGTGGCGCTGCTGAGGTCTCTGCTCCTTGGGGTGTGCGCTGCATGCCCTGCGGGGGGCAGATGTTGTTAACATCAAAGGTTATTTATGCTTTTCAAAAAAGCACTTTTTTATTATTATATATGTTACCTGTTATTTGTTTTTTACATTTGAGTCCACACATGTTATGCTTTGTGGCACAAAAGATTCATCTCAGTGGTCAGTTTTTGAACACCACAATGTATTGAATAAATTCAAATACTGTGAATAAACACTTTTTGACTTTTTTGCTGATAAAGTTGCGAGTACAAATTGGATTCCCGTTTATTATTATATTTAAATGTTCACGTAAACTGGCTTTAAAATGGACGCATATAATGTAAAGTTGTGATTGAATAAATCATTTGTTAATTTGAAACAAGCGTGTGTATTCTCACAAATCACCACAAGATGGCTCCTTTTCCTGGTGTAGAGAGAGAGAGAGAGTACTGCTAATATTTTTTGATAAAGTAGAACTTCAAACTCTAAACTGAGGTCGAACGTCCTCCTTGGCTGAGTTGTGGCGCAGTGATCTTGGTTTCACTCCTGTTTATGGGAGGAGCCTAATGTAGAGAAGTCAGGATGTCTTGGTTTTAAGTCGAATCCTGCTTTCGCCACTAGGGGGCGGTGTCTCCAGGTGAGAGCAGGTAATCAGCAGGTGAAACCAGCGAACGAGAGAAAGCCGTGTGGTTGTTGTGTCGTTACCAGGTCGGTGTTGTGTTTATAGTTCATATATGTGCTTGATGTGCCGTTTAGCCTTCGTGGCGACGCACCGGTATTGAGCCATTACGGTGTGTGCGTGTTAAATCCATGCTACGGAGGGTACAGAAGTGTGTGTGTATGTGTGTATGCGTGTGCTGTTTTAAACGTTTGCTGTATTTCTCAAGCTGTGGTATTTGGATGCTGCGTTTGAAAATTTTAGAGCTCTAGCTCTTAAACTGACCAAGATACGGGCTTTGTAAAAACAAACGATTTGGTCCATGGTTACACTGTCGCTCTGGAAAACTGGACCAAAAACTAAATTTTTTACTTTAATCTTACTGCTAATTTATTTGAAATATGTTCAATAAGTAAATATATAAATGACTTTTTGAGATGTGAACACGTAATTGAGATCCAAACAAGACATTACCATGTATGCTAAGTCGATTGAATAACTAAAAATATCCTGTTGAAGTCATATATGAAGTAATTTAGGAAAATGGGACCAAACTTTTTTTTTTTTTTTTTTTTTTTTTTTTTTTTTTTTGTGATGTCAGCTCCAAATCAAGGAGACAAAACAAAAAGTGAGGCTTCTACGGTCGTGTCGGCGGTGGCTCATTGATAAGGCACGCGTCTGGGAACCAGGCACACGCTCCGGTGCTGGTTCGCCTCCAACCTCGGTCCCTCACACTCCAGCTGGTAGCTGGAGAGTTGCCTGTTACCCTCTCCAGAGCCAGTTACCTTCCTGTAACTGGGACTCGAACTCCCAACCTTGTGATCACCAACCATCAGCTTAACCCTCTGAGCTAAAGAAAAAAAAAATTTCACACGTTTTTTTCTGCTATCTATATTTCCCAGTGAAACACTTAGTGAGTTTATTTAAAAGCACCTCCTCTTCCGCACCCTGCCTGCCTGTCTGTGTGTCAGTACCTATGTGTTCCTATATGTTCTATCACAGTGCATCACTCGTTCTGGTGCCAGACACAAGAACTGTGCCTGCCACGCAGCCCGAGCGACACACTGTGTGTCCCTAAATCTACGTGACGTGTTCTACTATGACTATCAGTCTCTCGCTATGTGTCTGTCACTCTCTCTGACAGACTGACTGAGTGCAGTAGATTCCGTGCCTAGGTGGGCGCGGGGACCGGAAGGTAACAGGCTCTGGACCGGGGGGTAACAGGCAACTCTCCAGCTACCAGCTGGAGAGTGAGGGACCGAGGTTGGAGGCGAACCAGCACCGGAGCGTGTGCCTGGTTCCCAGACGCGTGCCTTATCAATGAGCCACCGCCCACCCAACCTCAGAAGGCTCAATTTTTTTGTTTTGTCTCTTTGATTTGGTGCTGACATCACAAAAAAAAAAAAAAAAAAAAAAAAAAAAAGTTTGGTCCCATTTTCCTAAATGACTTAAACAGGATATTTTTAGTTATTCAATCGACTTAGCGTATAAGTCGATATGTGTTCACATCTCAAAAAGTCATTTATATATTTACTTATTGAACATATTTCAAATAAATTAGCAGTAAGATTAAAGTAAAGTAGTTAGTCTAAGTGTAATATAATATATATAATAACAAATACTTTACCTTATTTTCAAACGCAGCTTCTACAGGACACGAGGATCATCTTCCGTAAGTTTGGGGAAAATTTCGTTTTTGGTCCAGTCTTCCAGAGCGACAGTGTAACCATGGACCAAATCATTTGTTTTTAAAAAGCCCTTATCTTGGTCAGTTAAAGAGCTAGAGCTCTAAAATTTTCAAACGCAGCATCCAAACACCACAGCTTGAGAAATACAGCAAACATTTAAAACAGCACACACACACACACACACACACACACACACACACACACACACACACACACACACACACACACACACACACACACACACATGCACGCACAACACACTTACACAGGCACACATACACACGTATAAAAACATTCACACAACAAACAGTCACTACTGCATACACACACACTACTGTACCCCTCCGTAGCATGGATTTAACAGGCACACACACACCGTAATGGCTCAATACCGGTGCGTCGCCACGAAGGCTAAACGGCTCTAACCTTTCAGCAGGAACGTAAACACCTGACTTCCTGCCTGTTGTTTGTAGAGTGCAGTAACATCTTGTAGCAC
This sequence comes from Genypterus blacodes, assembly GCF_046128005.1. Classification (NCBI taxonomy): domain Eukaryota; kingdom Metazoa; phylum Chordata; class Actinopteri; order Ophidiiformes; family Ophidiidae; genus Genypterus; species Genypterus blacodes. The sequence continues at coordinate 193,330 of NW_027466839.1, forward strand.
ATCAAGCACATATATGAACTATAAACACAACACCGACCTGGTAGCGAGAAAACAACCACACGGCTTCTCTCGTTCGCTGGTTTCACCTGCTGATTACCTGCTCTCACATGGAGACACCGCCCCCTAGTGGCGAAAGCAGGATTCGACCTAAAACCAAGACATCCTGACTGCTCTTACATTAGGCTCCTCCCATAAACAGGAGTGAAACCAAAATCACTGCGCCACAACTCAGCCAAGGAGGAGGTTCGACCTCAGCTTAGAGTTTGAAGTTCTACACCCAGTAACTCAGCTCAGCTGTGCTCTGGTGGCCTGCTGTTGTAGACACACAGCTGGTCGTTTTAGGCCGGAGAATCTAAAGAGTCTCAGAATAGTCTACTGCCTACAAGGACCTGAAGCAGCAGTTATGCCAGACTTTCACAAAGTCATGAATCAGAAGCATGAGCGTCTGGTACGACTGGACAGACTCTGTGGAGTCTACTGGCTACAAGGGCCTGCTGTGCACTACTACAGTCCAGCTACTCAAGTCAGAATAAATACAAATTATTTACATCAAAGTTTCCGAATAAACACATCCTCAACTTGTGATCAGCAACTTGTTTCTCTTTATCTGTTTTCTGAAGAGCTGCTGAGTGCAGTATTCTATTTTAACCACAAGAGGGCGACATATACACATCCAACTTCAAAGTTGACGTGGTTAAAATCGATATCATAATAACTATATATACATAGAAGAATCAAGATTGACAATATTGATTATTATTATTAAGAATAATTATTATTTCTTAGCCACACATCATTCAACGTCAATGGAATCTGAATAGAGGGTCGATAGATTCTGTGCCAGAAGCACACACGGGCCTAAATCTGAACTATTCCCAGTGGTTTGGACTTCTTAGACTGGACTTGGAATCGAGTGATGAGTTGACCTGAAAAGACTTCACACAATGTTTGATAAATGCAAACACAACGTCCAGAAATCTGTTGGTGAAACAGTTAATACAACACACACACACGCACACATTACGTTTCTCAATTCAATAAACAGGCTGAAATATGGTTCTTAAAAGTAAAACACGTAGTGCACATCAATGTATGTGGAGGTGCAGGGAGGAAGGTGCATTGAGGTGATCTAGTTTGTCTCCCTGAACTTACTGGAGGACACTCAGGACAAGCAGGATAGACTATTGCAAACCCTGACATGCAGGAGACACCTGGTTGTATTAAAAGATTTCTAGAGCTCCAGCTGGTCTAACCGGAGATTTGGGAGATGTCAGGCCTCGAAGTCGCAACCTTGTCGTGATCGCATATAAGAGACACTCACAACTCGGATGATACACTCACCAGTTGATGTCTTTATCTCTGTTGTTGTGTTCTTTGCTCTTGCGTTTGATGATTTTAAAGTCACCAATTGGTGCCACCCAGTGGCTACCCGGGGGAAAGCAGGCAAGGGATGAAACGTTCAACAATGAACATTGTGTTTTGTTTTTTGAAAATCGGACCAAAAATTGAATTTGCCCCAAACTTACAGAAAATGATCCTTGTGTCTTGTAGATGCTGCGTTTTTTAAATTTGAGAGAACCTTGCGGCGAAGAGGGCAGTGGTGGAGGGGGAGAAGAAAAGCATTTTTGAGGTTTTATTAATTTATTTCCATCCATGTTTACATTTTGTCTGCATTTTGCTCTGAAACATGACACCGACTGCACTGTATGATGTCTGCGGGGAGAATGTCTTCTAAACGTTTTACATGGACAAAGAGTATGACACGGTTCAATGTTTCATAGAAAAACCTTGAAAACGTGGTTCAAAATGGAAAAAGAGGTATTCAGTTAAGACCATTTGTAATAAACGCTATATTTTGAGTCTTGCTTTTCACTTTTGCAATCCTATGAATGTAACTTTTCATTCAATTTAATAGGTCAACACAGCTTTTGAATCTGTTGTGTACATTTAAAAGAGATTTCACTTGTTATGTTGTACACAAAATGCTGAAAGAGTGTATCTGTGTTTGAAGGAATTAAACATTTTGCTACAATGTTCATTGTTGAACGTTTCGTCCCTTGCCTGTCACTTCTGGCTGAAATGAGGATCTGCTGTGACCAGGTAGGAACCATAGTCACTGACGGTGTTCCCGACGGAATCTTACACGGATGCACGTTCCATACGTCCCCAACTTGTAAACAGACAAACATGTTGAGCAGTGTTGCCACTTTAGCGACTTTTTCGCTAAATCTGGCGACTTTTTTTTAGACAAAAGCGACTAGCGTGTTATTGGAGACTTTTGGAGACTTCTGGTGTTTTGGAGACTCTGACGTATCGTTCCGCAGTTACTGTCCACCTTCTCTCCTCCAGCGTCCATTATAATGACATCCAACACGCCAATTGTGCAAATTAGGTGAGAGTGTCATATGGCGACTTTTAGGACAGCTGATAGCGACTTTCCTTACTGAGGAGTTTGCAGCAGTGGGCTTGTGGATTTATTCAACAGGAGAAAGGCGTGCAGTCCTTTGGTTGGACTTTTGCACAGTAAGCGTACAGAGGTATAATGTAGTCGCTGACCTCATGATTACATCAAGTGATGATCCCACCGTTTACATTACTACACTCAAGTATTTTCAGTCTGTGTCTTTTGGGAGGACTTGACCTTTAACCATAGTCCCTGGGCATATCTCCCAAATCTCCACCTGGAGTTGTTTAAATCCTTTAATACAACCACATGTGTCAACTGCATGTCAATAGTCCATCCATGCTTGAACCTCTTGAACCTGGATGCCTCCAGCTGAGTGTCCTCCAGTAAGGTCAGGGAGACAAACTAGATCGCCTCACAGCACCTTCCTTCCTGATCCTCCACATACATTGATTTAATCATTACAATACATGCAAGATGAATGAGTCAAGAAGCAGATATGAGATGGGGAGATGGGTTGTGTGTATAAATGTGTGAGATCACAGATAACTAGTGAGCTACAAACTAGAATTGCATTGGCATTTTGTGATTTGAAATACTTGTTTTATGTTTGAAAAACACATTTCAGCCTGTGCATTAAATTCATATTGGTTCAAAGTCGATTCCTGCTTTCGCCAGTCGGGGGCGTTGTCGCCATTTCAGACCAGGAAATCAGCAGGTGAAACAAGCGAACGAGAGAACCCCATGTGATTGTTGTCTTGTTATTTCCCTGTTATCAGGTCGGTGCTGTGCTTATAAGCACCTTCTGCCTTCTCCTTCATCTTCAGCAAGACGGCTGGTGTGGCGCTGCTGAGGTCTCTGCTCCTTGGGGTGTGCGCTGCATGCCCTGCGGGGGGCAGATGTTGTTAACATCAAAGGTTATTTATGCTTTTCAAAAAAGCATTTTTTTATTATTATATATGTTACCTGTTATTTGTTTTTTACATTTGAGTCCACACATGTTATGCTTTGTGGCGCAAAAGATTCATCTCAGTGGTCTGTTTTTGAACACCACAATGTATTGAATAAATTCAAATACTGTGAATAAACACTTTTTGACTTTTTTGCTGATAAAGTTGCGAGTACACATTGGATTCTCGTTTATTATTATATTTAAATGTTCACGTAAACTGGCTTTAAAATGGACGCATATAATGTAAAGTTGTGATTGAATAAATCATTTGTTAATTTGAAACAAGCGTGTGTATTCTCACAAATCACCACAAGATGGCTCCTTTTCCTGGTGTAGAGAGAGAGAGAGAGAGTACTGCTAATATTTTTTGATAAAGTAGAACTTCAAACTCTAAACTGAGGTCGAACCTCCTCCTTGGCTGAGTTGTGGCGCAGTGATCTTGGTTTCACTCCTGTTTATGGGAGGAGCCTAATGTAGAGAAGTCAGGATGTCTTGGTTTTAAGTCGAATCCTGCTTTCGCCACTAGGGGGCGGTGTCTCCAGGTGAGAGCAGGTAATCAGCAGGTGAAACCAGCGAACGAGAGAAAGCCGTGTGGTTGTTGTGTCGTTACCAGGTCGGTGTTGTGTTTATAGTTCATATATGTGCTTGATGTGCCGTTTAGCCTTCGTGGCGACGCACCGGTATTGAGCCATTACGGTGTGTGCGTGTTAAATCCATGCTACGGAGGGTACAGAAGTGTGTGTGTATGTGTGTATGCGTGTGCTGTTTTAAACGTTTGCTGTATTTCTCAAGCTGTGGTATTTGGATGCTGCGTTTGAAAATTTTAGAGCTCTAGCTCTTAAACTGACCAAGATACGGGCTTTGTAAAAACAAACGATTTGGTCCATGGTTACACTGTCGCTCTGGAAAACTGGACCAAAAACTAAATTTTTTACTTTAATCTTACTGCTAATTTATTTGAAATATGTTCAATAAGTAAATATATAAATGACTTTTTGAGATGTGAACACGTAATTGAGATCCAAACAAGACATTACCATGTATGCTAAGTCGATTGAATAACTAAAAATATCCTGTTGAAGTCATATATGAAGTAATTTAGGAAAATGGGACCAAACTTTTTTTTTTTTTTTTTTTTTTTTTTTTTGTGATGTCAGCTCCAAATCAAGGAGACAAAACAAAAATTGAGGCTTCTACGGTCGTGTCGGCGGTGGCTCATTGATAAGGCACGCGTCTGGGAACCAGGCACACGCTCCGGTGCTGGTTCGCCTCCAACCTCGGTCCCTCACACTCCAGCTGGTAGCTGGAGAGTTGCCTGTTACCCTCCGGTCCAGAGCCAGTTACCTTCCTGTAACTGGGACTCGAACTCCCAACCTTGTGATCACCAACCATCAGCTTAACCCTCTGAGCTAAAGAAAAAAAAAATTTCACACGTTTTTTTCTGCTATCTATATTTCCCAGTGAAACACTTAGTGAGTTTATTTAAAAGCACCTCCTCTTCCGCACCCTGCCTGCCTGTCTGTGTGTCAGTACCTATGTGTTCCTATATGTTCTATCACAGTGCATCACTCGTTCTGGTGCCAGACACAAGAACTGTGCCTGCCACGCAGCCCGAGCGACACACTGTGTGTCCCTAAATCTACGTGACGTGTTCTACTATGACTATCAGTCTCTCGCTATGTGTCTGTCACTCTCTCTGACAGACTGACTGAGTGCAGTAGATTCCGTGCCTAGGTGGGCGCGGGGACCGGAAGGTAACAGGCTCTGGACCGGGGGGTAACAGGCAACTCTCCAGCTACCAGCTGGAGAGTGAGGGACCGAGGTTGGAGGCGAACCAGCACCGGAGCGTGTGCCTGGTTCCCAGACGCGTGCCTTATCAATGAGCCACCGCCCACCCAACCTTGGAAAGGTTCAATTTTTCTTTCGTCTCTTTGATTTGGTGCTGACATCACAAAAAAAAAAAAAAAAAAAAAGTTTGGTCCCATTTTCCTAAATGACTTAAACAGGATATTTTTTAGTTATTCAATCGACTTAGCGTATAAGTCGATATGTGTTCACTTCTCAAAAAGTCATTTATATATTTACTTATTGAACATATTTCAAATAAATTAGCAGTAAGATTAAAGTAAAGTAGTTAGTCTAAGTGTAATATAATATATATAATAACAAATACTTTACCTTATTTTCAAACGCAGCTTCTACAGGACACGAGGATCATCTTTCGTAAGTTTGGGGAAAATTTAGTTTTTGGTCCAGTTTGCCAGAGCGACAGTGTAACCATGGACCAAATCATTTGTTTTTAAAAAGCCCGTATCTTAGTCAGTTAAAGAGCTAGAGCTCTAAAATTTTCAAACGCAGCATCCAAACACCACAGCTGGAGAAATACAGCAAACATTTAAAACAGCACACGCATACACGCACACACATGCATGCGTACACAGGCACACATACACACATACACACACTTCTGTACCCCCCGTAGCATGGATTTAACACGCACACACCGTAATGGCTCAATACCGGTGCGTCGCCACGAAGGCTAAACGGCTCTGACCTTTCAGCAGGAACATAAACACCTGACTTCCTGCCTGTTGTTTGTAGAGTGCAGTAACATCTTGTAGCACATCAAGCACATATATGAACTGTAAACACAACACCGACCTGGTAGCGACACAACAACCACACGGCTTTCTCTCGTTCGCTGGTTTCACCTGTTGATTACCTGCTCTCACATGGAGACACCGCCCCCTAGTGGCGAAAGCAGGATTCGACTTAAAACCAAGATTCGACTTAAAACCAAGACATCCTGACTTCTCTACATTAGGCTCCTCCCATAAACAGGAGTGAAACCAAGATCACTGCGCCACAACTCAGCCAAGGAGGAGGTTCGACCTCAGTTTAGAGTTTGAAGTTCTACTTTATCAAAAAATATTAGCAGTACTCTCTCTCTCTCTCTCTACACCAGGAAAAGGAGCCATCTTGTGGTGATTTGTGAGAATACACACGCTTGTTTCAAATTAACAAATGATTTATTCAATCACAACTTTACATTATATGCGTCCATTTTAAAGCCAGTTTACGTGAACATTTAAATATAATAATAAACGAGAATCCAATGTGTACTCGCAACTTTATCAGCAAAAAAGTCAAAAAGTGTTTATTCACAGTATTTGAATTTATTCAATACATTGTGGTGTTCAAAAACAGACCACTGAGATGAATCTTTTGCGCCACAAAGCATAACATGTGTGGACTCAAATGTAAAAAACAAATAACAGGTAACATATATAATAATAAAAAAATGCTTTTTTGAAAAGCATAAATAACCTTTGATGTTAACAACATCTGCCCCCCGCAGGGCATGCAGCGCACACCCCAAGGAGCAGAGACCTCAGCAGCGCCACACCAGCCGTCTTGCTGAAGATGAAGGAGAAGGCAGAAGGTGCTTATAAGCACAGCACCGACCTGATAACAGGGAAATAACAAGACAACAATCACATGGGGTTCTCTCGTTCGCTTGTTTCACCTGCTGATTTCCTGGTCTGAAATGGCGACAACGCCCCCGACTGGCGAAAGCAGGAATCGACTTTGAACCAATATGAATTTAATGCACAGGCTGAAATGTGTTTTTCAAACATAAAACAAGTATTTCAAATCACAAAATGCCAATGCAATTCTAGTTTGTAGCTCACTAGTTATCTGTGATCTCACACATTTATACACACAACCCATCTCCCCATCTCATATCTGCTTCTTGACTCATTCATCTTGCATGTATTGTAATGATTAAATCAATGTATGTGGAGGATCAGGAAGGAAGGTGCTGTGAGGCGATCTAGTTTGTCTCCCTGACCTTACTGGAGGACACTCAGCTGGAGGCATCCAGGTTCAAGAGGTTCAAGCATGGATGGACTATTGACATGCAGTTGACACATGTGGTTGTATTAAAGGATTTAAACAACTCCAGGTGGAGATTTGGGAGATATGCCCAGGGACTATGGTTAAAGGTCAAGTCCTCCCAAAAGACACAGACTGAAAATACTTGAGTGTAGTAATGTAAACGGTGGGATCATCACTTGATGTAATCATGAGGTCAGCGACTACATTATACCTCTGTACGCTTACTGTGCAAAAGTCCAACCAAAGGACTGCACGCCTTTCTCCTGTTGAATAAATCCACAAGCCCACTGCTGCAAACTCCTCAGTAAGGAAAGTCGCTATCAGCTGTCCTAAAAGTCGCCATATGACACTCTCACCTAATTTGCACAATTGGCGTGTTGGATGTCATTATAATGGACGCTGGAGGAGAGAAGGTGGACAGTAACTGCGGAACGATACGTCAGAGTCTCCAAAACACCAGAAGTCTCCAAAAGTCTCCAATAACACGCTAGTCGCTTTTGTCTAAAAAAAAGTCGCCAGATTTAGCGAAAAAGTCGCTAAAGTGGCAACACTGCTCAACATGTTTGTCTGTTTACAAGTTGGGGACGTATGGAACGTGCATCCGTGTAAGATTCCGTCGGGAACACCGTCAGTGACTATGGTTCCTACCTGGTCACAGCAGATCCTCATTTCAGCCAGAAGTGACAGGCAAGGGACGAAACGTTCAACAATGAACATTGTAGCAAAATGTTTAATTCCTTCAAACACAGATACACTCTTTCAGCATTTTGTGTACAACATAACAAGTGAAATCTCTTTTAAATGTACACAACAGATTCAAAAGCTGTGTTGACCTATTAAATTGAATGAAAAGTTACATTCATAGGATTGCAAAAGTGAAAAGCAAGACTCAAAATATAGCGTTTATTACAAATGGTCTTAACTGAATACCTCTTTTTCCATTTTGAACCACGTTTTCAAGGTTTTTCTATGAAACATTGAACCGTGTCATACTCTTTGTCCATGTAAAACGTTTAGAAGACATTCTCCCCGCAGACATCATACAGTGCAGTCGGTGTCATGTTTCAGAGCAAAATGCAGACAAAATGTAAACATGGATGGAAATAAATTAATAAAACCTCAAAAATGCTTTTCTTCTCCCCCTCCACCACTGCCCTCTTCGCCGCAAGGTTCTCTCAAATTTAAAAAACGCAGCATCTACAAGACACAAGGATCATTTTCTGTAAGTTTGGGGCAAATTCAATTTTTGGTCCGATTTTCAAAAAACAAAACACAATGTTCATTGTTGAACGTTTCATCCCTTGCCTGCTTTCCCCCGGGTAGCCACTGGGTGGCACCAATTGGTGACTTTAAAATCATCAAACGCAAGAGCAAAGAACACAACAACAGAGATAAAGACATCAACTGGTGAGTGTATCATCCGAGTTGTGAGTGTCTCTTATATGCGATCACGACAAGGTTGCGACTTCGAGGCCTGACATCTCCCAAATCTCCGGTTAGACCAGCTGGAGCTCTAGAAATCTTTTAATACAACCAGGTGTCTCCTGCATGTCAGGGTTTGCAATAGTCTATCCTGCTTGTCCTGAGTGTCCTCCAGTAAGTTCAGGGAGACAAACTAGATCACCTCAATGCACCTTCCTCCCTGCACCTCCACATACATTGATGTGCACTACGTGTTTTACTTTTAAGAACCATATTTCAGCCTGTTTATTGAATTGAGAAACGTAATGTGTGCGTGTGTGTGTGTTGTATTAACTGTTTCACCAACAGATTTCTGGACGTTGTGTTTGCATTTATCAAACATTGTGTGAAGTCTTTTCAGGTCAACTCATCACTCGATTCCAAGTCCAGTCTAAGAAGTCCAAACCACTGGGAATAGTTCAGATTTAGGCCCGTGTGTGCTTCTGGCACAGAATCTATCGACCCTCTATTCAGATTCCATTGACGTTGAATGATGTGTGGCTAAGAAATAATAATTATTCTTAATAATAATAATCAATATTGTCAATCTTGATTCTTCTATGTATATATAGTTATTATGATATCGATTTTAACCACGTCAACTTTGAAGTTGGATGTGTATATGTCGCCCTCTTGTGGTTAAAATAGAATACTGCACTCAGCAGCTCTTCAGAAAACAGATAAAGAGAAACAAGTTGCTGATCACAAGTTGAGGATGTGTTTATTCGGAAACTTTGATGTAAATAATTTGTATTTATTCTGACTTGAGTAGCTGGACTGTAGTAGTGCACAGCAGGCCCTTGTAGCCAGTAGACTCCACAGAGTCTGTCCAGTCGTACCAGACGCTCATGCTTCTGATTCATGACTTTGTGAAAGTCTGGCATAACTGCTGCTTCAGGTCCTTGTAGGCAGTAGACTATTCTGAGACTCTTTAGATTCTCCGGCCTAAAACGACCAGCTGTGTGTCTACAACAGCAGGCCACCAGAGCACAGCTGAGCTGAGTTACTGGGTGTAGAACTTCAAACTCTAAGCTGAGGTCGAACCTCCTCCTTGGCTGAGTTGTGGCGCAGTGATTTTGGTTTCACTCCTGTTTATGGGAGGAGCCTAATGTAAGAGCAGTCAGGATGTCTTGGTTTTAGGTCGAATCCTGCTTTCGCCACTAGGGGGCGGTGTCTCCATGTGAGAGCAGGTAATCAGCAGGTGAAACCAGCGAACGAGAGAAGCCGTGTGGTTGTTTTCTCGCTACCAGGTCGGTGTTGTGTTTATAGTTCATATATGTGCTTGATGTGCTACAAGATGTTACTGCACTCTACAAACAACAGGCAGGAAGTCAGGTGTTTACGTTCCTGCTGAAAGGTTAGAGCCGTTTAGCCTTCGTGGCGACGCACCGGTATTGAGCCATTACGGTGTGTGTGTGCCTGTTAAATCCATGCTACGGAGGGGTACAGTAGTGTGTGTGTATGCAGTAGTGACTGTTTGTTGTGTGAATGTTTTTATACGTGTGTATGTGTGCCTGTGTAAGTGTGTTGTGCGTGCATGTGTGTGTGTGTGTGTGTGTGTGTGTGTGTGTGTGTGTGTGTGTGTGTGTGTGTGTGTGTGTGCTGTTTTAAATGTTTGCTGTATTTCTCAAGCTGTGGTGTTTGGATGCTGCGTTTGAAAATTTTAGAGCTCTAGCTCTTTAACTGACCAAGATAAGGGCTTTTTAAAAACAAATGATTTGGTCCATGGTTACACTGTCGCTCTGGAAGACTGGACCAAAAACGAAATTTTCCCCAAACTTACGGAAGATGATCCTCGTGTCCTGTAGAAGCTGCGTTTGAAAATAAGGTAAAGTATTTGTTATTATATATATTATATTACACTTAGACTAACTACTTTACTTTAATCTTACTGCTAATTTATTTGAAATATGTTCAATAAGTAAATATATAAATGACTTTTTGAGATGTGAACACATATCGACTTATACGCTAAGTCGATTGAATAACTAAAAATATCCTGTTTAAGTCATTTAGGAAAATGGGACCAAACTTTTTTTTTTTTTTTTTTTTTTTTTTTTGTGATGTCAGCACCAAATCAAAGAGACAAAACAAAAAAATTGAGCCTTCTGAGGTTGGGTGGGCGGTGGCTCATTGATAAGGCACGCGTCTGGGAACCAGGCACACGCTCCGGTGCTGGTTCGCCTCCAACCTCGGTCCCTCACTCTCCAGCTGGTAGCTGGAGAGTTGCCTGTTACCCCCCGGTCCAGAGCCTGTTACCTTCCGGTCCCCGCGCCCACCTAGGCACGGAATCTACTGCACTCAGTCAGTCTGTCAGAGAGAGTGACAGACACATAGCGAGAGACTGATAGTCATAGTAGAACACGTCACGTAGATTTAGGGACACACAGTGTGTCGCTCGGGCTGCGTGGCAGGCACAGTTCTTGTGTCTGGCACCAGAACGAGTGATGCACTGTGATAGAACATATAGGAACACATAGGTACTGACACACAGACAGGCAGGCAGGGTGCGGAAGAGGAGGTGCTTTTAAATAAACTCACTAAGTGTTTCACTGGGAAATATAGATAGCAGAAAAAAACGTGTGAAATTTTTTTTTTCTTTAGCTCAGAGGGTTAAGCTGATGGTTGGTGATCACAAGGTTGGGAGTTCGAGTCCCAGTTACAGGAAGGTAACTGGCTCTGGAGAGGGTAACAGGCAACTCTCCAGCTACCAGCTGGAGTGTGAGGGACCGAGGTTGGAGGCGAACCAGCACCGGAGCGTGTGCCTGGTTCCCAGACGCGTGCCTTATCAATGAGCCACCGCCGACACGACCGTAGAAGCCTCACTTTTTGTTTTGTCTCCTTGATTTGGAGCTGACATCACAAAAAAAAAAAAAAAAAAAAAAAAAAAAAAAAAAAAGTTTGGTCCCATTTTCCTAAATTACTTCATATATGACTTCAACAGGATATTTTTAGTTATTCAATCGACTTAGCATACATGGTAATGTCTTGTTTGGATCTCAATTACGTGTTCACATCTCAAAAAGTCATTTATATATTTACTTATTGAACATATTTCAAATAAATTAGCAGTAAGATTAAAGTAAAAAATTTAGTTTTTGGTCCAGTTTTCCAGAGCGACAGTGTAACCATGGACCAAATCGTTTGTTTTTACAAAGCCCGTATCTTGGTCAGTTTAAGAGCTAGAGCTCTAAAATTTTCAAACGCAGCATCCAAATACCACAGCTTGAGAAATACAGCAAACGTTTAAAACAGCACACGCATACACACATACACACACACTTCTGTACCCTCCGTAGCATGGATTTAACACGCACACACCGTAATGGCTCAATACCGGTGCGTCGCCACGAAGGCTAAACGGCACATCAAGCACATATATGAACTATAAACACAACACCGACCTGGTAACGACACAACAACCACACGGCTTTCTCTCGTTCGCTGGTTTCACCTGCTGATTACCTGCTCTCACCTGGAGACACCGCCCCCTAGTGGCGAAAGCAGGATTCGACTTAAAACCAAGACATCCTGACTTCTCTACATTAGGCTCCTCCCATAAACAGGAGTGAAACCAAGATCACTGCGCCACAACTCAGCCAAGGAGGACGTTCGACCTCAGTTTAGAGTTTGAAGTTCTACTTTATCAAAAAATATTAGCAGTACTCTCTCTCTCTCTCTACACCAGGAAAAGGAGCCATCTTGTGGTGATTTGTGAGAATACACACGCTTGTTTCAAATTAACAAATGATTTATTCAATCACAACTTTACATTATATGCGTCCATTTTAAAGCCAGTTTACGTGAACATTTAAATATAATAATAAACGGGAATCCAATTTGTACTCGCAACTTTATCAGCAAAAAAGTCAAAAAGTGTTTATTCACAGTATTTGAATTTATTCAATACATTGTGGTGTTCAAAAACTGACCACTGAGATGAATCTTTTGTGCCACAAAGCATAACATGTGTGGACTCAAATGTAAAAAACAAATAACAGGTAACATATATAATAATAAAAAAGTGCTTTTTTGAAAAGCATAAATAACCTTTGATGTTAACAACATCTGCCCCCCGCAGGGCATGCAGCGCACACCCCAAGGAGCAGAGACCTCAGCAGCGCCACACCAGCCGTCTTGCTGAAGATGAAGGATAAGGCAGAAGGTGCTTATAAGCACAGCACCGACCTGATAACAGGGAAATAACAAGACAACAATCACATGGGGTTCTCTCGTTCGCTTGTTTCACCTGCTGATTTCCTGGTCTGAAATGGCGACAACGCCCCCGACTGGCGAAAGCAGGAATCGACTTTGAACCAATATGAATTTAATGCACAGGCTGAAATGTGTTTTTTAAACATAAAACAAGTATTTCAAATCACAAAATGCCAATGCAATTCTAGTTTGTAGCTCACTAGTTATCTGTGATCTCACACATTTATACACACAACCCATCTCCCCATCTCATATCTGCTTCTTGACTCATTCATCTTGCATGTATTGTAATGATTAAATCAATGTATGTGGAGGATCAGGAAGGAAGGTGCTGTGAGGCGATCTAGTTTGTCTCCCTGACCTTACTGGAGGACACTCAGCTGGAGGCATCCAGGTTCAAGAGGTTCTAGCAGGACTATTGACATGCAGTTGACACATGTGGTTGTATTGAAGGATTTAAATAACTGCAGGTGGTCTAACTGGAGATTTGAGAGATATGCCCAGGGACTATAGTTAAAGGTCAAGTTCTCCCAAAAGACACAGACTGAAAATACTTTAATGTAGTAATGTAAACCGTGGGATCATCACTTGATGTAATCATGAGATTAGCGACTACAGCATACCTCTGTACTCTTACTGTTCAAAAGTCCAACCAAATGACTGCACGCCTTTCTCCTGTTCAATAAATCCACAAGCCCACTGCTGCAAACTCCTCAGTAAGGAAAGTCGCTATAAGCTGTCCTAAAAGTCGCCAAATGACACTCACCTAATTTGCACAATTGTCGGGTTGGGTGTAATTGTAATGGACGCTGGAGGAGAGAAGGTGGACAGTAACTGCCGAACGAGTCTCCAAAACACCAGAAGTCTCCAATAACACCAGAAAAAGTCGCTAGATTTGTCGCTCGTCGCTTTTGTCTAAAAAAAAAAGTCGCAAAGAGGATTTAGACAGCCGCCAGATTTAGCGAGGAAGTCGCTTAAGTGGCAACACTGCTCAACACGTTTGTCTGTTTACAATTTCGGGACGTGTGGAACGTGCACCCATGTAAGATTTCGTCGGGAACACCGTCAGTGACTATGGTTCCTACCTGGTCACAGCAGCTCCTCATTTGACCCAGAAGTGACATGACAGTTTTCGTTTTAAAAAATAAAGATGGTAGTACTCCTCTCTCGTAAAGATTTAATATACAGCGGTGTCAGGTTTTACAGACATTAGGGGTCAGTAACACTAGTTGCATATGATATTGAACAGCTTGTGTGTTATCTCATCGCTCCTGTATATCACGACACAGTTACAGCTAACCACAGAATTGATAGATTACCATTATTTGACAGATCCTTATTTTAGAAGCTCAGTATGACTCACTGGCAAAAAAATACTGCCAATGATTGTATGTAATGTGTCAATCACGATGCCAGAATGCAGGATAGTGTAAGTGTGTGTACAGAATGCACAGCATGCACAGAAACACACATTTGTGTCAGCTAGAACATCTAAAACAAACTGTGTAACCATGGACCAAATCCTTTTTTTTTTAAATAAAAAGACCATATCTTAGTGAATTTAAGATCTAGAGCTTGTCAATAATAATTATTTCTTATTCCCACATTTTCAACATCAATTAAATCTGAAGAGGGTCGATGATATATGATGTCGTCCTAATTATGGAAAGGCAATACTTACATTTACTGCAGTGATCACTACATTAAATTAAAGATCGTTTGAGGAGAACTCTTCCATGTTTCTCTGCTGTTCCTTCCTCACCACATGGCCAAGTAGCTGGTGTGGCTGAGGGTTGATTGATAAATTCTGTCAAACTCTAGTGATGAATTGACTTGAAAATGGCAACAAAACATCCAGAAATTTGGTATGGCTGATGTTGTGCTAGCCAACATCAGCACCAAGCTACTCAAATGGGGAGAGTTGATTAGAACTTTATCTTTTTAACTCTTCTTCTTACTCAAATGCAGTGACATCGTGTAGTGAACATTGCGCTCTATTGTTCTATTGCGCAAAACCGCAAGTACGACCTGATACCAGAGAAATAGCGAGACAGTGACAATAACATCAGTTTTTCTCGTTCGCTTGTGTCACCGGCTGATTACCTGGTCTCAAATGGCGAGACAGCCCCCTACTGGCAAAAGCAGGAATCGCCATGATGAGAAAGATTGTCTTCTCAAATTCAACCACCGGAGGGCGCACAAATGCACGTTCTACACGGAATAGTGATAATAGGGCCAAAATTAAAAGGCTTGTCTTCTCAAATTCAACCACCGGAGGGCGCACAAACGCACGTTATCCCCACTATAGTGACAACAAGGGCCAAAATGAAAAAGTTCATCTCTCAAATTCAACCACCGGGAGGCGCACAAATGCAACTTGTCTTAAGAAGATAAGCTTTTTGTCTTAAGAAGGCCGTAAGGCGCCCAACGGAGGCCAACTGTTGCGTTCTTTGCTGTTTGACTCGACAGGATGTGTTTGTGACACAAAATGATGACACAAAATGATGACACAAAATGATGACGCGGCATCACAAAGCTTCAATTTAAACACAATTTATTTCATGTTTAAATAATTACTTGAATCATCCAGTGTAAGCTATGTTGTTTCGTCATACATGTTGGTACCAGATCTACCATCGACAGATGCTTAGGGTGGCATTGTTATGGGGAGAAAAACAAGAGTCCGATGGACACAGGAACAGAAAATCAGATGATCAACATGGGTTGATCAATACTCCATGATTTCAGTCGGTAGTAAAAAGGACTGGATTAGGGCGATGGGGCTGAAAATCAGACCATCTGTTCTCATGTAAATCCAACCAATACACAAAAATAACCACAAAAAAATAAGTAGATTGTAGATGAGCGACGGTAGTTATGAGATGCACACGGACAGAAGAACCACAGAACCCTCTCTTCTAATCATGTTACAGTGCTTCGATTGAGGAGAAGGGCCAGGGGGGAAATAAAGGAGAAAAGCCGTCAAATAAAGTGAAGTCACACATGTAGCAAAGTATCAAGGATGTGTTCCACAGACGGAGCAGAGGAGCAGTTAGCTTTTTAAGAAATGTCCTTTTGTTTAAAATCGAGCATTGTTATTTGTCATTTACATATAGCTTTTTCGTTCCTTTTTAATGTTTATTTCTTCAAAATTCGTTTGGCAAGAGACTTGCTCTGCAGGCTCGAATCCCGCAGAGCTGCAATGCAAATGCGCCAAGCTTCTCAAGTCAAAATCAATCAGTGCATAAACAATCTGTGAAGCTACTGATTTTTTTTTTTTGTTGTTTTCTTTTTAAAGTTTTTATACAGTGTCATTTATGTACAACAAAATCACCCATGTATTATTATTATATATCATCTTTTAAAAAAAAGAACAACATTGTACACCCCAATACTGTGGGCCCAGGAGGAAAAAGAAATACGTAAGGCGAGTGTGTGTGTGAGAGTGTGTGAGAGAGCCTCGACTCGTCCTCTTCTGTTAGCAGGTAGCCTTTCTTCCTTCGCGCCATCTTTGGTTCACGGATGTCCTCCGCTCCTCTTCTCTGCTCTCAACGTCCACACGTCTCACAGCTGGACTCAGACTTCATTCACAGACTAAAACTTAAAGTAGATAGATTCTGGATTAAGCCCAATTCTTCATGATTGGTCAACTTGCTTTCGAGTCCTTGTCCCCCGGTTTAGGTGGGACAGACTAGATACGGTTGGTCGGTTCGAGCGCTCAGCCCAACCTCGGTTTTCCTTCTCTGGGATGTCCATCCAGTGTTGCAGCTGCAGGCCCCTGGCAAACATAAAGGGAACTCAAACCAGCACTCCCAGCAGGGCCGGAGGTTCTAGATAAAGACATGGGATACCAAAGTAGAATCAACACAGCAAACAGACAGCAAAACAGTTGATAATGTGGCTTTGTCAATTACATAACATAACGCTATACTTGTAACATGATTGTCCTTATTCTTCTGGTCTCAATATCAAACTAACCCAGGTGTAAAGTAAAGCAGTTGCACAGTCACCTGAGCGTATGGTGTTGGGTTGTAGCAGCTCCAGCCTCAGACACGCCTCATCCAGGTGTCGGGGCTCTGAGTTTAAATGTCATCCTGTGGTTGAAGTATGGGTCTGTGTCACTACTGACCACACAACTTCGCTTAATTTTCACCACCTGAGTGTGTATCTGCAAGCTCGTCTGGACACACACACACACCTGGGAAGCACACGCGTGATGCGTTATTATTGAGCCAATGAATGTACACTTTTCACTTCTATGGGCTCTCTTAAGTGGACTTAGATTCAGACTTTGTATTTTATAATACATATTAAGTAATTTCCTCCATTGTGTGTTTTCCTCTACCTGCGTCTGTGAGCAGCTGCAGGCCTCGCGCTCTCAGGACCACCACAGAGAGGCGCTGCACAGACGGACTGTAGCTGAGAGACACCTGCACGTCTCCCACCTCTGAACACGGAGGAGAGTGACGGAGGAGGAGGAGGATGGAGGGTGACAGGAGGATGAAGATCTTCAGAAGCAGAGAACGTCTATAATCAGTGATCGAATTCCATGCGCGCAAAACTGGTGCCGGGTGAAATACCTTCCCCCCTGTAACCCCTCTGTAACCAGAGGTTTCAGGGGGAGGTACAGGGGGCGCCAGACACACTGGACAGTAGTTCCGGTGGCCGGAAATAATCTAAAAGCAAAAACGTGTTATCCGTGATTTTCACCGGGACGCTGCTGAGGAGGGGACTTTTAGATCTAAGTGACCGTCAGCCAGGCTGACACGGCCCGGAGTGACTTCCCTGCCTCAGACGGCCCACGTGACATGTCAGCTCAGAAGTCATAATGTCAGATGTTCTCAGCAGCGCTATTGGGTGCATCAGATTGGCTTAAGGATCCTGAATGGACATAGGCAATTTCTAAGTGCAAATTCGCCTTGATCACATTGTGACTAACTGATTACTGCTCGATCCAGGCTACTGGGGGTGAGCTTTTGTGCCAAGTCACTGGCACTTTTGAGGGTATACAGATTGCATCTAACTAACATCTCATCATTGCTGGCAACTGCAGCAAACACCATCTGAACTTGCATGATCTGTGATGGGAAAGTCATTCAGGGCTGTGCCACTCTGGCTCATGGTCACAAATATATGTCCTTTTCAAGTATGGGTGACCATGAGCCAGAGTGGCACGGCCCTGAGTTAATAGCCTGTCTCAGACAGTCCATGGACCATGCCAGTTTAGATGGTGTTCACAGCTATATTAAGGAGTACGGTAGTTTGGCTAACTGTGTGATGAAAGTACCACCATAGCACAATGCCTCCCATACTCAATGGGGTTGCACATAGATACAACGTACTTGTCTACCTTGTTCTACCAGTTCACTGCCAAAGTCTAAGTTTGGCTACCAGGGTGTGATGCGGTTGCAGCATGCTGAGAAAATCGTAGCTTCAAGCGTTCACACATTTTGCCAATATGTAGTACAACAAAGCCATGCTGAGAACATCACCTGAACTGACATGGCACATGGGCCGTCTGAGGCAGGGAAGTCACTCAGGGCCGTGTCAGCCTGGCTGACGGTCACTTAGATCTAAAAGTCCCCAGCTCAGATGCAAGCGAAAAGGGTCGTTTCAGTAACGCAGATCAGCTGATGTTCTCAGCAGTGATGTGGTGGTCGTTGGTTTAATGCAGCCAGTAGTCTCCCATGCTGTAGTAGTGCCCAGCATGCCTGGGTAGGCAGTAGATTCCAAAGTGTCTACTGCCTGCAAGGGCCTGCTGCAGTTGTGCCAGACATCTGATTAATGACTTCATGAGAGTCTGGCACAACTGCTGCTGCAGACCCTTGTAGGCAGAAGACTCTTCTGAGACTCTTTAGATTCTACTGCCTAAAATGACCTGCTGTGCACCACAACAGCAGACCACCAGTGGACTGCTGAGCTGAGTTGCTGTGCCAGTCTGCTTGTTTGCTGTTGGGGAGGGGAGTGACACACAGACTTTGAGGAAGTAGACTCTTCTGAGACTCTTTAGATTCTACTGCCTAAAATGACCTGCTGTGCACCACAACAGCAGGCCACCAGAGCATTTCTGAGCTCAGTTGCTGTGCCAGTCTGCTTCTTTGGGCAGTCCTCAAAGTCTTTGAGTCACTGCCCTCCCCAACAGCAAACGAGCAGAGCGTCACAGTAACACAGCTCAGCAGTGCTCCTGTGGTTGTTGGTTTAATGCAGTCAGTAGTCTACCTTGCTGTAGTAATGCACAGCAGGCCCTGGAAGGCAGTGAACTCCAAATAGTCTACTGCCTACAAGGGCCTGCTGCAGCTGTGCCAGACTCTCACAAAGCAATGAATCAGAAGCTTTTGTGTCTGGCACAACTGCAGCAGGCCCTTGCAGGCAGTAGACTCTTTGGAAGCTACTGCCTACAAGGGCTTGATGTACTATAGCAAGGTAGACTACTGGCTGCAATAAACCAACAACCACCACATCACTGCTGAGAACATCCGCTGATCGGCGTTACTGAAAGAACCTGCTGGTCTGCTCAATTGTTGTTCCGTCAGATGTTCTTAGCAGACCTGTTTGGTACAGCTGAGTGGCTGTGGTAGAAGACTTGTTGGATACCCTGTTAGCTCTTGTCGCCAAAATGTCAGTAAAATGTAAAAAAAAAAAATACTGCTGAACAGAGGATACTGAGGTGAGTTGTTGTGGTAGAGTATCGGAACTGTTACAAGGAAACAGATACTTAATCTTAAAGGTTGTTATGGCCAACCTCTGTAGGCCTACTGGGAATAACATCTTAGGTTGTGCGTCACATCTGCTGAGATGCGAAACTCATTCAGGGCTGAGCCACACTGGCACATGGTCACAAAGATAAATCCATTTTAGGTATGTGTGACTATGAACCAGAGTGGCACGGCCCTCAGTTAAAATCCTGTCTCAGACTCCATGGACCATACAGGTACAGATAGTATATGCAGTTCAATCAAGATCTGTAAGAATATTCCAAAATCTTCGAATCTTGCTCAATGTTCTAATATGTCATAATAGCTCCCACAGCCATTAAGATTGCTCTTTAAATGCAAGTCACTAGTCTACCTTGCAGTACCAGTACACTTTCTGATATCTGCCATTGTTCAATTCAGGCTGTTCAAGTATGATGCAGTTGCAGATTGCTAAGAAAATTGAAGCTTATATCTTTCACACATCTTGCCAATATGTAGTACTCCAAGGCCATGCTGAGAACATCATCTAAACTGACATGGTACATGAACTGTCTGAGACAGGGCTCATAGTGATAGAGATAAATACATTCCAGCGAGAACTCTTTGTGTCCTTCCCCTCCCCAGCAGCAAATGAGCAGATCATCACAGTAACGCAGCTCAGTGCTGGAAAATGCTTCCCTTCTCAAACCAATGTGCCACAGTTCAGTTTAAAACGCATCGTCTCTGTGGGCTTTCCACCTTTCCTGCTTATTGGCACTTATAAAATAACGCAACTTAACCACGCAACAACGTTTCTGCCAAGTCCGAAGACGATTGGAGGAACGGTGCTCCTTGAAACTCCGGATATAATGAACACGTCACGTCCTGTTTAGCCTGAGCTGGCGGGAGTTTCCAGCATGGCGGTGCAGCCGAAGCAGAACCTGTCCATGGACAGTGCGGCCGAACATGGCTTTCTTAACTGCTTCTTCTCGATGCCAGAGAAACCGGACACAACTTTTAGAATATTCGACCGCAATGACTACTACACTGTGCACGGGAAAGACGCTATATTCGCTGCGAAGGAGGTTTTCAAGACGAACGCGGTCATCAAATATCTGGGAACGGGTACGCGTCTCTGTTTACGAGCTAATGCAGCGTAATGTTGACTATTTAGTGAGGATAATGTTGTGGCGCTGTGCTGTTTGGTGAACGTTAATCAGAGGCTAACGCAATGTAGCCGCATGTTAGCCACACACGCAGCTAAGATCTAGCCTGTAATGCTCTCATGTTGCTCCTTTGTTGCTCTCGTTGCTCTGCAGGCAGCCGTAAGCTGGAGGGCGTCGTGCTGAGCAAACTGAACTTCGAGGCCTTTGTGAGAGACCTGCTGCTGGTGAAACAGTACAGAGTGGAGGTGTACAGGAACCACAGCAAGAGCAGCAAGGAGCACGACTGGAGGATAGAGTTCAAGGTAGAGCGTCCATCACTCACCGAGCCCATCGAACACTCTGCTCCTCTATCAAACATCCAGAACTGAGCGGGTTCATTCTCCAAAACTGTAAAGAATATAATAATCATTGTTATTTATGATGGATTGTGGACAAAAGTATGTGGACACTGATGCTAACTGGTGGTTCGATCACCTCTGATCTCTTGCAAACTAATCACGACCTTCATCTGTCCTCCTCCTCCAAACTCAGGCGTCTCCAGGCAACCTTACTCAGTTCGAGGAGATTCTGTTTGGCGGTGCTGGAGCCGGAGGTGAGGGCTGCGCCGGAGTGGTGGCCGTGCGCTGCACTACAGGGGGCGACGGGCAGCGCGTGGTAGGCGTGGGCTACGTGGACGCGGCCCAGAGGAAGATGGGCGTGTGCGAGTTCCCCGACAATGAAATCTTCGCCAACCTGGAGGGTCTGCTCGTCCAGATCAGTCCCAAAGAGTGTCTCCTAGCACAGGGAGATGGCAACACAGACGGCACCAAACTACGAGAGGTGTGTGTGTGTGTGTGTGTGGAATGATCATGAAAGAAGTGTCAGCTGCACTTACATTGTGATGATTATCATGGTGTGATTGTTTGTGTTAAGGTGGTGCAGCGTGGCGGCATACTGGTCTCTGACAGGAAGAGGGCGGAGTTCAGCAGCAAGGACATGGTGCAGGATCTGAACCGGCTGCTGAGGCCCAAGAGAGGAGAAACTGTAGCCAGCAACACCTTGCCTGAGCTTGACAAACAGGTAAACACTGCAACACACCTGAAGTGGTGCATCCTGATATGATGTAAAGAAAAGAACAGAAAACAAGGTGTGTGTGTGTGTGTGTTTCATTCCCAGGTGGCGATGTCGTGTCTGGCTGCAGTGGTCCGTTTTCTGGAACTGCTGTCTGACGAGTCCAACTTCAACTCCTTCAGCCTGACCACTCTGGACCTGGGTCAGTACATGAGGCTGGACAACGCCGCCGTGCGAGCGCTCAACCTCTTTCAGGTCGGTGGCAGAGTCGTCAGGTCCGCACAGGTCGATCGTGATCAGTGATTGACAAACGTGCACCGCTTTACTCTCACCGTGTGACCCCCAGGGCTCGCCTGACGACACCAGCGGAGCTCACTCATTGGCCGGCCTGCTGAACAAGTGCCGCACGCCGCAGGGTCAGCGGCTGGTCAACCAGTGGATCAAGCAGCCGCTCATGGACAAGATCAAAATAGAGGAGAGGTAATGAAGCATAGTAAACGTGTAGATTTAACATGTGAGGAAGACTTTGATCTACTGTTTAGGTTAATTGTGTGCGTGTGAAGGCTGGACCTGGTGGAGAGTTTTGTGTGCGATTCCGAGCTGAGGCAGACGTGCCAGGAGGATTTGCTCCGCCGTTTTCCGGATCTCCACCGCCTGGCCAAGAAGTTCCACCGTCACACAGCGACCCTGCAGGACTGCTACCGGGTCTACCAGGCCGTGAGCCAGATCCCCGGGCTCATCACGGCTCTGGACAGATACTCAGGTACGCACACACACACACACGCACACGCACGCACACCTCAGTTATTGTGTATATTGTCTTAATTGATTTTGTGCGCGTGTGTTGTAGGAAGTTACCAGGTCTTGCTGGAGGCTGTGTTCCTGTCCCCCTTCAGAGACCTGCAGACGGACTTCACCAAGTACCAGGAGATGATCGAGACGACTCTGGACATGAACCAGGTGTGAACCCCGAGTTTGATATGTTAGCAATGTGTGAGCAATGCCTGAGGACTTGAAGCAGAAAGAAACAAGAAATGCATCGGGGCCATAAATTAAGGTTCACATCCCAAATTTTGTACATGGTCAGGATTTTGTCACATGTTGTATTGCTGACTGATTTCGTGCTCGCGCTTGATGACAATGTTCCTCAGTCTGTTCTGTGTATCAGCTCTATGACTAAATTGTGTGTGTGTGCAGGTTGACCACCATGAGTTCCTGGTGAAGCCATCGTTTGACCCGGTGTTGACCGAACTGAGGGAGAACATGGACACCCTGGAGAAAAGCATGCAGGCGGTGCTGAACAGCGCGGCACGAGAACTGGGTGATTACATCAGCAGAGAGAACAGAGGACAACCTTTAACAGAACACTCAAATCTATACATCCATCTGGATGTAAAGTTGATATCAGCCAATTCCACTTAACGTGTTTAACAAACTGTACTGACCCGAGAAGATGAGGCGGTCCCGCTGTCATTACTATGGAAACATCAACTCATGCGTTTCACAGAAATACAGAAGTTAATCTTAAAGTGTCATTTGCTTCTCACTTGATGGTTGTTAGTTACAGACGTGCAGTGTTAACATACTGACAAAAGTGTACACACACACACACACGGGATCGCCAGTTAGTTAGGATGTCCGTTTCCCTCATGCAGGACAAGCTGTATGATGATCACACTTTGTTCTCTCCACAAATGTTCTGCCTTTTTATTTGAGGATGTGGCGCCTTGCTCAAGAGCTTTTCGCTGTTGGTAAAGAGGGAGCGCACCTCTTATTATATACCCAGTTAAAGCTTTTATAAACTTGTCTTTCTTCTTGATTTGTTTCCTCAGGTCTGGATGCCGGTAAGACAGTGAAACTGGACTCCAATGCCATGCTGGGCTTCTACCTGAGGGTCACCTGCAAGGAGGAGAAGACCCTGAGGAACAACAAGAAGTTCACCACGCTGGACGTCCAGAAGAACGGCGTGCGCTTCACCAACAGGTCCGTCACACACACACACACAAACACTCCCACTCATCCCAGGTGTGTGTGTGTGTGTAGGGGGGTTTAACGTGTCTTCTCTCATGTGCACATTCCCAGCAAGCTGAGCTCTCTGAACGAGGAGTACACCAAGCACAGGGAGGAGTACGAGGAGGCACAGAACGCCATCGTGAAGGAGATCATCAACATTTCCTCAGGTGGGGAACGCCCTCTGTCCACCAATGACACGTTTAGCACACAGACGAAAACTGTGGCGACCAAATATGATGTGAGCGTCCTCAGCATCAGCATTGATCCTCCTCTCCCCCTCCAGGCTACGTGGACCCCCTCCAGACTCTGAGCGACGTGGTGGCCCTGCTGGACGCGGCGGTGAGCTTCGCCACGGCGTCCGTCTCGGCCCCGGTGCCCTACGTGAGGCCCCGCATCCTGGACGGCGAGAGCAGGCGCATGGAGCTGCAGCAGGCCCGGCACCCTTGCATGGAGTCGGACGTGAACATCGCCTTCATCCCCAACGACATCAGCTTCATCCAGGGAGAGAAGAGCTTCTATATCATAACAGGTGATGAAGACGAAAGCGTGTCACTCCATAAGTGTTCTATTCCTTCTGGTGCGGAGTTCTCACTCTGTCTTCCGTCTTCAGGTCCGAATATGGGCGGCAAGTCGACTTTTATCCGTCAGGTGGGTGTGATCGCCCTCATGGCTCAGATTGGCTGCTTTGTGCCGTGTGAGAAGGCGGAGCTTAGCGTGATTGACAGCGTGATGGCCAGAGTGGGAGCAGGAGACAGCCAGGTGAAAGGAGTGTCCACCTTCATGTCTGAGATGCTAGAGACGGCCGCCATTCTGCGGTAGGAGTGTGTGCACATGCACCTAATTCTTTGTGTAATGATTGTAGTTGTTCATTTACTCACTCTCCCTCTTTGTGCAGATCGTCCACAGAGAACTCGCTCATCATCATCGACGAGCTGGGCCGCGGCACATCCACGTACGACGGCTTCGGTCTGGCATGGGCCATCAGCGAGCACATCGCCTCCAAGATCGGCTGCTTCTGCCTGTTTGCCACACACTTCCACGAGCTGACGGTGCTGTCGGCACAGCAGCCCACCGTCCACAACCTGCACGTCACGGCCCTGACCACCCACGACACACTCACCATGCTGTACAGGATCAAAGCAGGTCAGAACACACACACACACACTAACCTTAACCCTTTCTCTGTCTTGTCAAAAAGCTCTGAACTCATAAGCTCTACTTTTGTCTTCAGGTGTGTGTGACCAAAGTTTTGGCATACACGTTGCCGAGTTGGCTAGTTTCCCGCCAGCTGTGGTTGCCATGGCAAAGGAGAAGGCAGAGGAACTGGAGGAGTTCCAGGAACCTGCCCGGGAGACGGAGGAGGACGGACCAGAGGCCAAGAAACGGAGGACAGACAAACAGGTAAGGGGTCCATTGAGGCTGTAGTCGTTCAAGCTTCATAAACCTAGAAATCTGTAAACTGAATATATAATTTCATCTCAAATATGTCTTAGCTGGTTAGATTCGGTTAATTGATAATGGGTTAATCAAGAACATTTAGTCTGATATTCCTGTCACATGAGATGTGTGATGGACCTTGAGCGTGTCGTTGACTCTCCCTCAGGTTGGGGAAAGCCTGATCCAGGACTTCCTGCAGAAGGCCAAGTCGCTTCCTACCGCCACCATGACAGACGAAGAGGTGAAGGCGGCGCTCAGGGGCATGAAGGAGGAGCTGCGTGCAAAGAACAACGCTTACGTGGCAGAGCTCCTGGCTCGATACGTCCCCGTAAAGACTTTATAATTCCAGCAGGAATACACCACAAAACCAAGATGTTCATGTAACCACATATAAGCTCTTAATGTTTTGTAGTTTGTCAATAAAGAATCCTTTCTAAATGTGTTGCGACTGTGCCCCACTTATTCCAATTTAAACCTGTTCCAGAAATAAATATTTGTACATACTGAGTGTTTCATCATTTAGGTGTTAATTGCAGTGGAATAAAAGCAGAACATCTCTGGTTTCCCACTGATGGAGACTTTATGAACATCCAGTTTAACCCGTTATCAAATATCAGGGAAGGACTTAGAGGAATCCAAAGTCGTCCCGTGCATGAAACCACCACCACCACCGTAGATGAGTAAAGACGTACTTACAGAGAGCAGCCCAATCTCCAAACGCAGCAGCACCTGCAGGAGGAAGCAAAGGTTGGCTGGACATGGACATTCACTTTGCCACAGACACACACACACACACACGGCGTCCTCATGCAGTTAAAGCAACGTTTTGTTTATAAAACCAGGCATTTATTGGACGTTTTGCAGAATGGAGTTCATCACAGTGCATAAATTTAAGACAAACACTTTCTGATCTAATAAAGTTTTATTTTCTTAGAAATGGCCAGTTTCCCGTTTTCTTTTTTGTCTTTCTAAGAAATTATACCCCTTTTTGAATTCCAACTAGCATCTACATAATGGTTATTGAATACTTCACAATATATTAAGTCTAGATGTTATGGTACATGCATACGATTCAGGCTGCATGAGGAGCCACAGTCACCACGATACACAGGGGGGGGGGGGGGGGGGGGGGGGGGAGGAAGAGGAGGAGGGGGAGAGGAGGACGGGGAGGAAGATGGGTGGGGGGGGGGGCAGGATGGGACTGCAGAGCGAAGCTTCGGTTCCAGTTTCAAGGAGCTCGGGGAGCTTCCATTTGTAACCCTCTCCACTAAACACTGACTGCATCAACTTAGAAACATGTACACACACAACTTTCACTGTACACGCCACACACATTTACACGCACGCACACGCACACACACCTTTGTACAACTGTGGAGCTCCTCCACCTGCCACTTTAGCTAATATGCTGGAGAGGGTTTTTTAGTGTTAAACAAGATTCTCTTTCACAGAAAGAACTTCACCACTGGGACGTCTGAGCCGCTGCAGTTTGCCTGGGTGTTGGAGTGGAGGGGGAGGGGGAGGGGGTCGGGGGGGACGCTAACCAAAGAAAATTAATAATAATTATAATAATATATAATAAAATAAAAGACATTCAAATACAGTCAGATTTTTGCTTGAAAATACAAAACTACATGAGAAAGCGTTGAAATAAAATCCATTAACCAGAATAACATATTAAAAAAGCCCAAGTGCTCCATCACACATACAAGTCTCACTCTTCTTTATCCAAACACAACAGAGCAACATCTGCCCATCCGTTGCCTAGTTACAACCACCTGGGCAGCCAATGGGGATGGCAGCTGCGAGGAAGCAGGAAGTGTCTTTGATGGCAGTCCTTGTTGAAGAGGATGTGGGCCGGGAGCCGAGGAGTAACACCGGGGGAACTTGTCGTGCTGCCAAGGGGGCTCGTGGCCCCACACTTCTTCTATCTGTCTACAGACTGCATTAAGAAATACTCGAGTGAAGAGGAATCTCTTGTGGCTGTTCCGTGTGGGTCAGTCAGCCTACCCTACGCTCTCCACTGCCCCCTCTTGTGGAGGGCGCCTCCACTGCAGCAGGTCTGACGGCAGCCGGCCGGAGGCTGCTTCCTCTGGAGCCTCAGCCGCCTTTGTCCCGTCTGAGAGCGCCGCAATCACAGAGTCTCTCTGGGTCCGTACGACTGCAGTGGATGTGTGTGTACGTGTTTGCGTCTGCATGCGTGCTTGTGTGGTTTTGTGTGTGTGTGTGTGTGTTTCTGTAGGGGTGTGTGTGTGTGTGTGTGTGTCTGATGTGTTTGTATATATGTTATGTGAAAGTGTAACGGGAGCATATGCCTTTAGTTGTGTTGCAGCGTGTTGGACTCGATGGGCGGCGCCGAGTCGTACAGAGTGTCTGTGTCGTGTGTGGGCTCTCCAGCCAGCGTGCACGGGTTGGACAACGTTCCGGCTCCACAGTCACAGAAAAACCTGCAGGGCCAGACGTTGGATGGATTAAAATGGGTTTATTTTACATAATCACAGCTCTTAACTGCACGGGGAGAGGAAGGAGTATCAGATAGGGAAGGCGGGAGGAAGGTGGGAGAACAGACTCACCGATCGTGCCGTATAAATTCTACGTCGTGCCCTTGGTGGCACTTTTTGATGCAGTTAACACAGATGGCGTTCCTATCTGTTGTATTACAAGTGTGACACCTAGAGAAAAAGGAAACGACTGATCAATTTACACATTAAGCAAAATAGAAAGCAGGGAGAGAACATTCAAACATCCCAGAGATCATTGTGCAGCGTCACTGAGGTTTGTTTACCTGTAGAAGTCGTGCATGGGGTAACTGGTGTAGCTGGAGATCTTGTACAAACACTGTCCTCGACTCACAGCCTTCTCAATGGCATCCTGATTATTTGAAATCTTATTATCTGAGAGAAAAGGGAAACAGGAAAGGGACGAGTGAGTAAAGTGAGAAAGCGGGCGGCGTGGCGAAGGACTCCTCGGCTCGGGCGGCTCGCTACCTTTCATGGTCACGTTGACCCCCGAGGCCAGGAACAGGCCGCCGAAGCGATTGTTGAAGATCTGGTTACCCTCCAGAGTGGCTGTGGCGTGGTTTGTGATTTCGATGCCTGCAGAAGAGGAGGAGGAGAAAAAAAAAAGAGCCTTCTCGTGAGCACCAAGAGGAAATACAGATTAGGAAAGAACTTCCTTTAACGTGGAGTTTACTGTGACAAGACAACTGAACTCACCTGCGGCAAAACCGTCAAAAATGCGATTCTTGCGGAGTATCGGGTGACTGTTGGTGCTGATCAGGACTCCGGCCTGAGCGTTCCTGAAGATGTCGTTCTCTTCCAGCAGACCTTAACATTAGACAACACGCGTCACAATACAAACAGGATCACGGACGACGCTTAAGGACGCTCTTACAGAGTTGAGATGTGGTTTCTTCATTCTTTGTTTCTCATTTGCATATCAAAACTGTACCCAGTCTAGCGGTTGGAGATGAGGCTATACTTGGGGTGTTGCTGATTAACCGTCATTATGAGTTTAACCGCTACAGAAAACATTTAACCAACAGCGTAATTATGCAATTATGAAGTTATAATTATTTTCCAGGTCGTCTGTGTCTCCGCCACGGTTCTCAACACACACACACACACACACACACACACACTCACTCACAGGGCCATATGGGATTCATCCTTCAGACTCTCTGCTTTGAAACCCGGCCAGTCGTCTAAGACTCCCCGGAGTTATAATCAGCCCTCTAAAACTTGGTTACAGAAGATGTTGCGCTTCTAATGCTTTTTGTAAAATATGAATAGAGAACAGAAACCAATAGTCGCTCGCTTTATGTACTTGGAAAAAGGGGATTTGGATTTATTTCATTGAATAAAGCGGCTCTGCCCTGAGGCTGTTTTATGGGAACAAAGGCATATTTTCAGGACGACAGCTCAGACTCACAGAAAGCCATTTACTCCCTCTGATAGGCTAAACTGAATTATTAGTATGGGTGTTATTCCTAAATAAAAAAATCAGAGAGACTAGTACTCTCTGCTGGGAGATCTGGACAAGCTTTATTTATCTCCTCAACGAAGTCAATGGAGAATAATGGATTTGTGTCCACTTCTGCCAATAGATATGTAATCTGCAGTAGCTAATTGAGAGTTCCACAGCATCACTGAAGCTTTGAGTTGTGATGTTTAAGCGTCTTTAGTAAGTATATCAAACACCTTTAATGCTGCAAACTCGGGACATCTTTAGAGGTTTTAACACTTAACTGATTATTGATTGATGAGTTTTACTTGTGCATGCCTGGCAGGTTTACTTCCTGCTGTCAGAATCTAAAGGTGGACTCGACGTCTGCGTACCTCTCCCTCCGTTGAAGATGCAGATGCCACCATCTCTCCCGTCGTGAATCTTGTTCCGTCTCAGCGTGGGGTTGCTGTCCGTCTTGATCCACACCCCGGCCATGGCGTTGTCGAAGATCTCGTTGTCCTCGATGAAACCCAGACCTGTGAGGTTGGAGAGGAGGGATTAGTCAGATGACTACCTGCGCCTGACATCGGACGGAGAGAGGGGCAGCGGTGTGGGGATGTACTGACCCGAGTTGTAGACTAAAATCCCTCCGTTCTGTCCTCCCCAGATCTTGTTGCGCCTGATCTTTGGGTTGCTTCCCGTCCTGTCAAGATTGAGAATTAGTCACATTATTATCTACAGGGCAGGGTCAGTGACAGATCCCCCCGCGAGTGAAGAAGAGCAGCGGTGCCATGTCGACATTTATTTGATGAAACAAGAGAGTCTGTGCGTTCATATTACCTAATTTGTACACCGGAGTACATGTGATTGTAGATGTCATTGTCTTCCAACACACCGTGCCCATTGTCATAGAAATACACGCCAACCTGAGAGGAAGAAGAAGACCGGAATGATAGGAACAATGAACACAAGGTTAAAGAAACCCAACAATGGACAAATAAAAACATCCTCCACTTTTCCTTTGAAAAACATTTTCTATAGCCCGTTCCCTTAGAATATTTTGTAAAAGCGACACAATGGTGATGTTTACATATACTGAGCATCATAAGTGATGACTAGACCAGAGTTAAGGCCTGGTTGAGGTTTAGAATAGAACCTTTGACACCCTTTTAGCCGTTTAGAATGATTATTAGAGGTAGGAATTAGAAGTTCTTATTTAGAGAGGATTACATAAAGGTGGTGCATTGTTGTTTAGCACTCTTAGTCATTGGTTTTGGTTAACTTCCAGATAATTACCACTTCCCTGGATTTGAGAAGTTGTGAAAGTGTGTGAAGCCACAATTCAATCTCGCCAGGAAAGCTTTTTTTACCTGCTTGCCGCTGTGGATGCGGTTCTTGCGGAGGACGGGAGTGCTGCCCGTGGTCACCCAGACTCCGGCCAGCGTGTTGCTGTACACCTCGTTCTCCTCAATCACCCCCTGGCCTTTCTCGTGCTGCGACACAAAGCAGGAGCCACCGTTGGTTCCCTCTATGCTTCCACATCAATACATACATTTCACATCTGTCAGGGTTGAGTGCGTGTGTGTTTGTGTGTGTGTGTACCACGTAGATGCCCCCGTGCTGCCCGTCGTGGATCTTGTTGTGCCGTACAATCGGACAGCTGTTGGTTCGGATCTGGATTCCGGCCAAGGCGTTGCCGTAGATGTCGTTACTTTCTATTAAACCTCTGCCATCTCCAAATATGTACACCCCGCCTTGGTTACCGTTGAATATAGCGTTTCCCCTGGAGACAGAACAAAAAGACATTGTTTTAAAATATGACACAGAAGTAATTGGTGAAAAGATGCCAAAATTAAATAAGACAACAAGGAGAAAGGTATCTTGGCTGGGTGTGATAAAAAAAAAAAAATGTGTGTGTGTGCGCGCGAGTGCTCTCACCGTATCGTCGGGTCACTGTTGGAGGTGATCCACACACCAGCAAAGTTATTAGCATAGATTTTATTCTCTATAAACTGTCCCCGGCCCTTCTCGTGGACGTAGATGCCGCCAGTCTGGCCATGGTGAATCTCGCAGCGGACCACCGTGGGGTTGGCGTAGGCCTTCACCTCAAAGCCGGCGATGCGGTTCCTATGGATGTTACAGTTCTCAAAGTAACCCTGGAAACAAAGATGAAGAATCGTTAGACGGGAGCTTGACAGGAGGTAATGAAGAGTTCCTTAACGGGAGCGCAGTGGCGGCTTACCATGCCGTGATCGAATGTGAACACGCCGACGTCTCGTCCGTGGTGGATGTGGTTACGTCTAATGATGGGGTTGCCGTGGTTTTTCACCCAGATTCCCGCTAGTGCATTGTTGCTGATTTCGTTATCCTCGTAAATGCCCTGGAAAGACACAAGGAGTCACAATCAGGGCCTGCACGCTCATCCGGAAGAGTTTCTTCCTTAAAACAAACGACACGACACGACATGGAAACACTTTACCTGTGCGTGGTCTGTGATGTACAGTCCTACGTTCTCACAGTCACTGATGTTGCAGTGTTTGATGACTGGACACGCCCCCTGGCCACTCACACACACAGCTGAACCCACTAAATACAAAGAAAAAAAGAAGAAAAAAAGAGAGAGAGAGAGAAGGGTCAACAAGGGTACAAACCGGGCTGTAACTGATCACTGTAGTTTCATTATAAATTAATCTTGTCAACTGGGGACATGAAACCCCCCCGGACATTATGTAATGATGACACGAAGCAGGGGAAGAGCGAGCGAGAGGCCGGGACCAGAAAATGTTTTTGATATTTATAGTTGTGATTGAAATGGTCCTCACTGATTAATCCAGTTCATTTATAGAGAGCTCCATGCTGCGCTTAGAAATAAAGACAACTGCACCACTGTTTAAGTTTCCATGAACACCTCTACGTATTGATTTATATGCATGTTGCATGGACCGACTGCAGTAAAACAGTATTTCTCACGGATTTACAAAGCAATGAGAATCAAAATTACGACGTGCAGTAAATCGTGTTGTCATGTCAGACGCACATTTGATGGCGTGAGCTTTCCGGCACGATTAGAAAGCTAGTTTATGTATTTTTATATGCCCGTCGCAGCCCTTTGTTGTGGCTCAGTGTGCACATTGTGACCCGCACACTGAGGTGCAATGTGAAGAGGTTGCACTTTTTTTCACTGGTATAACTTGTGAGGAATGGTGTGGGCGGTTTTGAAGCATTATTCAGTAATAATAAAATATGAATGGCGTACAACAACAGATCCGCAGGGCTGTGAGGCATGAAGTATTAATATCAAAACCCCCGCTGAATGAATGACCTGCATGGATTATTGAAATGTGCTTTTAGGAGTATCTAAAAATTTCAGACCAACCGCAGGATGTCTTGCTGGTGTTCTGACAGTTCTTACACACCTGCTAAGAGACAAGACGTGCGCTTGTGTGTGTGTGTGTGTGTGTCCAAACACACCGATGTGACGCAGACGAACCGGGTGGGTACCATAGGGATCGAGACATGCAGAGTGAACAACAAAACCAAAATGTAAAACTAATTTAAATGCAAATTTATAACCAAATAACCGGATTGCCAGGCTGGTAAGTAGAATTTCAGAGCGGTGAGGCAAATCCAAACTAACAGGCAGTCTGCACATATAAATATATATAAACTCACAGAAACAACTAACAATGATTTCACCAGAAATATGCAAGAAGATTCTTAAATCACTTTGTTGTTTCCAAGGTGCATCATTCATGAAACCTCCAGAAAACAAAAGGTAGTAGAATGTCAACAAAACAAATACCTCCATCACCCTTGTGTAGAAAACCACACACACACGCGCACAAACACACAAAATACAAAAACGAGCGGCGTGAGAAAATGTGTTGACAAGCGAGACATCTTTAACATCTGTTCAAACATGTGGAGTGACTTCTGAAGAGGGAAATTACAAGATTTGTTTCACGGCTACAATTTCTCAATCCTGCAATCACAACATTTCCCCCCCCATCAGAGAGAGAGAAAACACTGCCACAATAAAAATAGTCGCTTCTGGGTTTCTCCGTTTTCAGTCCAAGACCCAAATGACAGATTTAGTCTCTCATCTTGGGACTGAAGCTCGGAACGATCATTTAAGTGATGCAGCAGAAGCAGGGCCGCGGCATACTTTGCAAAACCATAGAAAACTATTTCATGGCTCTGTTTACTATATCGTACAGGGAGTGGACACAAGAACACACCATACACACACACACACCCTACCATTTTTGTGAGGTTTGCAATGTTAAACTCTGGTTTGGGACGGAGCGAATAAGCTTCTGATTCAAGCCTGTGCTATTTTCTGAGGCCACACAGGTATAAGAGCTCATTAGCGGGCCAGTCTTTTCACAAGTGTGCTGACTGCGAGTGTGAGTGTGTGTGTGTGTGTGTGTGTGTGCCTGTACCTGTGCACGTGGAGCGGATAATGCAGTGGTCAATGTTGGGGCTGCAGTTGACTGTGATCTCCAGACAGTGGTGGGCGTTGTGGTGCTGCGCTGACTTGTCGTCGGGGTTGAACTGTGGGGGGACAGGAAGCAGAGGTCAGACTGAGGGGTCGAGCTGAGAGAAACGTGACGGCATTGACACTTTGGATATTAATCATGTTAAAGTGATGTTCCCTGTGCCGAGACATAATCGATATTTTGCAAAATCCTAAACTGAAATAAACGTCTTTCTCCAACCACAAGTTTCAGATTTCATTACAAACAGGAAACAAAAGAGGCAGCACCTCTTTTTTTTACAAATGTAACTGGTTTCTATTCTTTCAGGCTGTTACAGCTAGACACACACGTCTATCCCAGACAAGACAGATTTGGGTTGTGGGTCTCAACTCATAGGAAAAGGGATCCTACAGTCATACTAGTTTCAGGCCACAATTCCAAAATGAGACTACACGTCTAATCATTAGAACCTGAGAGATTAGATTAGAGTCCCGGACACTTTGGTATACAGACGTTGTTTGCCCACTCTTGTTTGTGAGGAGAGGTAACTCTGGGATACGGGTTTGGTTTGAGGTGAGGTCTTCTGCTTACCCTGATGGTCATGTATCCCACGTAGGCGTCCTCCGAGCCCTCCATGAAGACAAACGTGGAGTCTCTAGTATTCTCTATCACCACTTTGTCAGCCACTTTTCCAGGAGCTGAAGGAGGGAGGAAGCAGCATCAACAACGCTCATTACCGCCTCATAACTATGGACATAAACCCAGCTTCAATATCTCCCCTTCTGAGAGATATTGATCGCAAGCGGCACAGACAGAGAAGTAATATCAGAAGCACTTTTCGGGATGTGTGGCGGGGCTTTACCTGCACCGATCATGGTGATCGGGGACTCTATATAAATCCACTCGTCCGTGTAGATGCCGGAGTGGACGAAGATTAGACCGTCAAAGTGGGCCTCCTGCACCCCACCCAGCGCGTCCTCGATGGTGTCGTAGTACTACAAGAGAAACGCGCAAACACGTCAAGCCGGCAAATACACACGTGTATAGTTAACAATAAAGTTTGAGAGTGCTCGCAGATGTTTACACTGGCTGAGGCAATGCATACATCACGGCACTGTGGTGGAGGAAATGAATCCTGCTGCGCTTCAGCTATTAAGTGTTGACTTACCAGCATATTCTCTCTGCCTTTGTATCGGCCAGGGTTACTGTAGAAATGCTCAGCAAAGCCTGGTTTGACATGGGCACCTTTGTACTGCAACACAGGAAACAACAGGGTCAACACACAAATGATCTTCTACCGATAACATTTCTTTTGCAGCAAACTTAAGAGCTGGAGCAGAACATTAAACACACAGAAGCGCAAGTTTTGCTGTGAACAAATATTTTAATATTAGAAATCATAAGCAGCCTACAGCACTGAACAGGATCGGTTAAGTTGCCGGATAGTTAAGTGATTATTCCAGGAGCAACAATCTTGTGTGACGGCATAACAATTGGTTTTCATTTCAAATTTCCTCTTACAATTTTTAATAAATACAGTAATTGTGTTTGCTTCCTACGAGGTCATTATATACCAACAGCTGGGTTAGGATACTGCGTCGCAACTACGCCACACCCCTGAATTTTGGAGGAGCAAAGAAGCAACGGTGATTGAGTAAGTAAACGTTGAGAAATGTCCATTGTCATCCTTTCTTTCTGAGAGGAAATGCGTAGGAGGCCAAGGACCGACCGCGGTTCTTGTGGCCTGCATCACCACCGCGTGCATGTGCATATTTCGGGGAAGGTGGGCAGCAGATTACGGGCGCCGTACGTTGGTCGCAGTTCTGACGGAGAAGTATAAATCAGCCAGAAGTGTGCAGGCCAGGGCAAGAAGCCGAGCAGTTAGATTCTGTCTAACACGAGAAACATCACCAGGTGTTGAGATAAAATCCATAGCAACCAATGTTACAGTACGATGACGAGCACAGTTCCCTAAATATCACATCTAAGAATTTCTTTCCGTCTGTATTTCTGTGTTATATGCATGAAGTTAAATGAGAACAGTCGAACAGAGTTTTTTTCAGAAGACACGACATGCTAAGGAACAGCTTTATACAAATTCTACTAAAGTGATTTGAGTGTTTGTGCAGCGAGAGGAGGAAAACGGAAACAAGCAGCTGAGTAAATAGATCATAATATTGTGACAACAGTTCTCCGACGACAAAACGACCATGCGGGGAGAGAGAGAGAGCAATAAACCAGCTCCGAGCAGAGTGATAGCACTTTGAGAGCAATTTACTCCTCATCAGGAGTATAATGCTGCGTTCAGGTGCTCGTTGAAAGGTGGTAAATACCAGATGTTAAAAACGGTACATAAGAATTCAGCGCTTTCGAGCAGTCCTCAGAGGTAACAACCACACACGGACGTATAAACATGGAGGTGCAGAAGATCTTAATACTGATTTAGTACATATAGTAAAGCACTAGGTTGTTTTTTAAGCAAACATTTTACATGACATTGCGCATACACTTATAGGACATTTTGGAGATTGTTCTTTATACAGAAAGAGGGGGAAAAGGGGAGAGGGAGAGAGAGAGAGAGAGAGAGAGAGAGAGAGAGAGAGAGAGAGAGAGAGAGAGAGAGAGAGAGAGAGAGAGAGAGAGAGAGAGAGAGAGAGAGAGAGAGAGAGAGAGAGAGAGAGAGAGAGAGAGAGAGAGAGAGAGAGAGAGAGAGAGAGAGAGAGAGAGAGAGAAGGAAGGTTGTATCATTATTACTGTTGTTGTTACTAGGTTGTTTTAAGAGGTTTATGTACCATTTATCTGTGTGGACACCATTTTCAGCCCAGCACAAAAGATTCAAAGGTTGCACAGACATCACAACCGGTAAACTTGTTTTCTAGAATGGTTATGACTTGTAAACACGACTTGAGGGCCTGTTTGCTTGCAATTTCCAAGTTGTACATTTGGGCTGAACGCAGCATAACAGGACAGAGAGAAATCCATAAAGATTCACTGACCAGCTGTTGGAAACTCTCCTTCCAGGGGTTTGGATGTTCGTGTTCTTCTGGGCTGACCTGATAGAACCTGCCCGGCTCGGGGTGCATCATGGGACGCGTGTACTCAAACACCTCCATGTACAGACGCTTCCTGGAAAATGAAAATACAAAGAATGTTGGTTGTCAGCTGTGTGATGACAGCGAACGCATTTAGTAGAGTCCCAGTTTGACACTGGTCTCTTAAGCAGTACTGACCATAGGATGGGGTCATTGGCTAGTTGGCTGAATCTCTTGCAAACACAGGCGGCCTGACAGAGATCCTGCTCCAATAAGTAGGAGAAAATCTTCAAAACAACCTCATCTGGAAGCTTCTGCTGCAGGTATTGCTCTGCTGGGGCTGCTACAAACGCATAGATAAACACACAGTGTAAGCTTGTTTTAAGGAAGGAAAAACAAATTGTGAAATTGTGCATGACACTTTGTAGTCGAGCCATTTGAATGATTGCTAGTACAACTCAAAACAACCAAGATTTACCAGTGTGTATCGAAAAATCAGTGACAAAGATGTACTTTAAATTGAAATAGCAAACATCATTGGCAAAGCTTTAACACACACCTGGCAGGTCGTGGCTCTTACCAGACACGCGTGCACGCTTGGCTCGATGGCCAAAGACCTCCGTTGAAGAGGTGGACGCTCCCTGCGGAAAGAGAGACAAACACGTCTCAAAACACGCCAACAGTCGCACGCAAACCCCTCGGCTCCTTCCCTTTAACACAATTTAATACACAACGCTGCAGTGCAACACACACACACAAAACACCACAACACTGCAATGTATGCAAGACTTTCAAGCTGACCTCCATTGGGCCCTTGCTGGGGCAGGCAGAGGAGGTGGCAGAGGCAGCGACGGTTCTCTTGGGATACAGGGTCTTTCGTCGAAGCTGGTAGGGACTGTTCTGAGCTCCTGGACCGGACTCCTCCATAGCCACCTCTGCTGCGGCTGCTGCAGGAGCCTCCTCATCTGCACACAAAAGGCATACACACATTTCATACACACATCTTTTGTCAACACTCATGTATACAAAGTTGCAGCAAAGAGCAATAACATCAGCTGGAATTTAAAATTAAATTCAACAACGCCATATCTGTGATGCACAATGTCAGTTTATATTCAGCAACAGTCAAAGCTGATGACCAGGTGCGTTCTGAAGCAAACTGAAACGTTTTCCTGTCTTGCTATTGATGCTACAATGATGTGCATTCAGCTCACATACTGTATGCACAGTGCGCAGGCTAACCGGCAGGGTAATAGTTGGTAAGACAGACAAAGGTGATTGATAATGGCAGATGCATCCCCGCAGACACATTACCAGCGTAGCGGCTCCGGCCATTGCTAAAGCATTGAATAAGGAGTAAATTATCTTCGCGTTCTTTGCACCATTATATTCAGAAGCACCCTCGTCCTTTGTAGCCCTGTCAGTGTGGAGCAGAACGTCAAAGGGCCGCCGATCGGGTCGATCAGACGTATGGCTAATGGCTACAAACTGAACTGCGTAGCAGGCAAATCCGCGGTGTAAACAAATCGAGCCGCGGCGAGTAGACACTTGGAACACGGAGGGGATTCTGTGTTTAGTTTGCTGGCTACGGTGTGTTTGAAAAGACACACAAAATGGGCACAATGATTCCATGTAAATGGTCCATCACAGCTGATCCCTGTGGCCTCGTACAGCTGGGCAGCTAGCTAACACTACCCCATTGCTAATGTTTTTGTTAACACCCCAAAAATGGCAGTCCAAAGACACCGCAGATTTACGCTGTGAGAATCAGTAGTGACAGCTGGGAATGTGGTGACCGAGGAAGACATAACGATCCAGATCAAAGCGGATAAGACCGGGCCCGTCGGTTCCAGTTGAGGTAACCTGAAAATGGGATATTAATGTTCACTGTCTAGCTTGATACGCAGCAGGCGACGACAACCCCCAACCTCCATCTAACCTCGTAGCTATTAGCAAGCTAGCGGTGTTAGCTAGCCCCAATCACTCAAGCCAAACAAAGCGCGGCCTGGGCTAAGCCGGGGAGCAAGAAGCCTCGGGTTTTCCTGCTCCAACCGCCGTCTTTAAGTGTTCAGAATACGTCAATGGAAAGAAGGAGTTTAAGAAAAGAACGCCGCCGCCCGACACGTCTTCGCCTAAACTCGTTAGCTGAACGCGGCTTAGCTTACCTCTCTCTCCGTTGTTCCGTTCGGGCTGCACCGGGCGCGGCCTCGACACTCGCCTGGGTCTCCTGTTGGTGGCTCTGACGGAGTTCATCTGGGGAGTTGGTTGTTGTAAAATAGACTGCTATCCTCGACCGCCCGCTTCTAATTTCAGCCACTCTGTCCAAATTACAACCCGACCACCTTTTCTCCCCAAATACACCCAAACAATTGCGACCAAAACCCGCTGGTATTTGGGGTGTAATCGCTTTTCTACGTGGTGTTACAGCTCCCCCCGTATAGCTGCTCGGTGCCAGCTCCGTCTCAGTCTGTAGCAGGAGGAGCCATTAACCCACACGGGAAACAATCGCGAGAAAAAAAACAGCAGAGTGTCTCTTTGACCAATGACGTTTAACGTTTCAAAACACACTCCTGCAACATCCAATCAGCAGCTCCGTATTACACAATTTCACAAACCTTTCTGTGTGATCCAATATACACCCATAATGGACTTACTTACCTATTTTAGTAACCACAATATTATTGTTGTAAAAAATATTACTAAAATGTTTTGTCGACGTGAGGAGTATTTAATTATAATATCGAGCCAAAATTCAATAGACAGGCGCAAGTGAAGGATTATAAACGCAAAGAGAGAAAGGAATGAGGCTGCATTTCATTTATTTGTTTTGTCATTTCTGTTACACACACACACACACACACATATTTAAATTAGTATAATTTTAAGTAAATATACCACCAGATGGCGGCGTTTGGTTGCAAATTAAGTATTATGGCCTATGTGCAGTTGTACAGGCGAGGTGAGTTCTCAGAAAAGAGTTAAAACCAAGTGTTACTCGGATTACATCATTGTAAACACACTGTGTGTTCCTTATCACAGAAGGATTTCATTACATCTTTATATGCTCTACCTTGGGTTTAACCGTCTTGTTTGTTTTTTTCATGCCCCACAATTGTAAAAAACCAGGAGAAAAACTCAATATCATTTTCATCATTGCTTGAAAAATCTGCACGACCTCCACTCAGCCAATATATATCTTGTATATAAGTAGTTTTGTGTCTACATTAATGAAAAACAATTGCGGTGATGTATATTGTTGTGATAATGTGAAAAATTTTCTAATTTACAGTTCCATCACAGGAGGTTGAGAGATTTTTGTTATTTGATGTTTTATTTTGATCGAAATTCACAGCTGAATAGACAATAATAGAGCAGTCTGCAGCAAATTCCGCCTCAGCAGTGTCCTCCGGTGGCTAGAAATATAAAAGCACCCACATCCCACGTTGGCATGCAGGAGGCAGTGTATCCATATCAAGTAGATGGAGTCAGACGCTGTCTTGCACCTGCAGCCTTGAAATCCTGGGTCGCCAACGTATGTGTGTGGGTGTGTACGTCTGTGTGTGTGTGTCTGTGTGTCTACATAATCCATCTGCCACATCCATCCTCCTGTTGTGAGTGGGAAAATGTTGATTGATAAGTTCTGACCCCGACATTTCTGAACATAATCTCCTTCCAAATTCTGACACACACACAGACGTTCAAAATCTCTCTGGCAGATAAAAGTGCAGCCACGTTGTTTGTCGGTTCTGTTGCGCGCATCAATCAAAACTCAGAAGAGCAGCTGTGTACTCTTGCCCCCCTCCCTCCCCGCCGCCCCACACCCACCCTGGCAGACTGAGCAGAGGGTGGGTAAGAGTCATGTTGTCCTTGAATGCGTCGGATGCTTCGAAGGACAGCGTTCCAAGATAACGCCTGCTTAACTTTGTGTCTGAGTGTTTTGGTTTCTTTCCCCTGGTACGTTTACATGAAATTCACTCGAGCAGAGAAGATACATTACATTACATTACGGTCATTTAGCAGACGCTTTTATCCAAAGGGTCTTACACTACATTACAGAGGGGGGAGCAGTTGGGGGTTCGGTGACTCGCCTAGGGGCACTTCGGCAGGGACTCGAACCGGCGAACCTCCAGTTCCCAAGAGGAAGCCCTACCGACTGAGCTACTGCCGCCCTACACAGCAAACAGCTTTATGAATGATACAAAAACCTACGGAAACATCTAATATATACAATCATATAACATGTTACACTCAACAACATTTCTTTTCACGACATCTCCTTAATCCAGAATAAGAAACAAAGTCGTGGGAAGGATTTGGATGCAGGGAGCATTAGAGCAGACCGAGCGCACGTGGAGATTATTAATTATTAAGTCCCAGTAGTGTGCTTGTTATTGAATATCACTCAATTACATGTCCTTGTTCATTTGTCTGTGCACATTACGTTGCTGTCCTGTACACCACGACTTTATTAAACAGCATCTTAAAGCACTTTGATTTGGTTTAACCTGCTGGGACACCAAACGGTTGGCATTTAGATAAGATGCTGCACAAAAGTCAATTCAATGGTGACGACATTATCTGAATTGCAATGACGAAGAGGAGAACTCAACCCATCTGGTGCACCATCCAAACAAAGCAGAATCATTATTTAGGCCAGCGAGAACGAGTGCACACGAGTCAGTGCTTTGGCTCATTTCTTGAAACAGACCGGACGTTCTCAACACTCTTGGTGCTTTTCCCAAAATAACCTGGATGGTTCAGCACAACACCATGGTTCACCTGCAAAAGCTCATATCTCTCCCAAAACAGTTCACTCATGTGTCAAAACTAAATTCCTTTCTCATATAAATAGTCAGTGCCCCCAAAATGCATCGTCCCTTTGGCATTGTGTAAGCACTGCAAGTCAAAATGTTTAGATGTTTTGTCACTTAGCCCAGTCCTTCATTGATAATGGTTACTGTACTAGTTTTTTTGTCTAGCTAACAGAATGCAATTGTGTA
This sequence comes from Genypterus blacodes, assembly GCF_046128005.1. Lineage (NCBI taxonomy): Eukaryota > Metazoa > Chordata > Actinopteri > Ophidiiformes > Ophidiidae > Genypterus > Genypterus blacodes. The sequence continues at coordinate 235,057 of NW_027466839.1, forward strand.
TAAAACTGAAGATTTAAGATTTAAGATACTTTATTATTCGTCATTTTGCATGCAATTCACAGCAAATCGCATGCAATTGAAATTTATCTTGCACCCCCTCATATCACACACGCACAAACACATGCATCACAGAGGGGGTGCAGGGCAGCCATTATACGGCGCCCGTGGAGCAGTGTTAGGGGTTCGGTGCCTTGCTCAAGGGCACCTCGGCAGTGCCCTGGAGGCAAACTCTCCAGTTGTCAGTCCACTTTCTTGGTCCATACGGGACTCGAACCGGCGACCCTCCGGTTCCCAAGCTGAATCCCCTATGGACTGAGCCACTGCCGCCCAAAGGGCTGCTAACAAGATTTTACGGTAAGAGTAGCCTCTGAGGTTTGACATCACACATTGCACTCATACTGCCAAGGAAATTGTAACCAGTTTTATTCCCACACATAAAGTAACTTCCATAAATCAGAGTAAAAAGAAAATGTATACATATACATTACAGTCATTTAGCAGACGCTTTTATCTAAAGTGACTTCCAATAAGTGCGTTCAACATAGGTAGATAAAAGAACTTCAGATCACAAGAAATTAAGTGCATTTCCTTCCAAAACAGACAGCTAAGAGCATTAGCCACCTCTATCGCCTTCATTAGCAACTAGTGCTAGAGTAAGAGTGCAATAAGTTAGGTACCTAGACAAATGAGAAAAAAATAAAATAAATACTAAGAGTGCAATAAGTTAGGTACCTAGACAAATGTGAAAAAAATAAAATACCAGCATAATATACTGTAATAGAAACACATACACAAAAAACAAGGAAAATTATATGTAGCCTACAGTGCTGTAAATAAAGCACTAGTCTGCTTCACTGGTCCCTGTCCTCACCCTCCCTCTCCTGGCCACCGTCCTCGCCCTCCTGGCCATCCACACGCTGTCTGTCTGGCCACAAGTTCTAGTTTCACCTGACTGTCAATTTCTGTAATCAATTCATCAAATGTTCCAAGAGATTCATATCGTATTCATGGTATTATGTTCTTGACTAATTTTGACAATTGAACAGACTGTTGTGCATGTGATAACTTATACAATGAAACACGTGAAGCTGGAGAAAAACGTCTCTGATTCACGCTCCATCAGCACTGGTTCCCCTCAAGGCTGCGTTCTTTCCCCTCTACTCTTCTCCTTGTATACAAACAACTGCACCTCCAGTCATCAATCAGTCCAGCTCCTGAAGTTCGCGGACGACACCACCCTCATTGGACTCATCTCTGATGGGGACGAGTCTGCCTACAGGCAGGAGACTGACCGTCTGCATGGTGAATTAGTGCGGGCAGAACAATCTGGAGCTTAATGCTCTCAAAACAAAGGAGATGGTCGTGGATTTTCGACTGAACGCAGCTCCACCCTCCCCCATCATTCTGTGTGACTCCCCAGTTGACACTGTGGAGTCTTTTCGTTTCCTGGGATCCATTATATCCCAGGACCTCAAGTGGGAGCTCAACATCAGCTCCCTCACCAAAAAAGCCCAGCAAAGGATGTACTTCCTGCGGCAGCTGAAGAAGTTCAGCCTGCCAAAGACATTGATGGTGCACTTCTACTCTGCCATCATTGAGTCCATCCTCACCTCCTCCATCACCGTCTGGTTCAGCGTATCATACGCTGTGCGGAGAAGGTGATCGGCTGCAATCTGCCGTCCCTTCAGGACCTGTACGCCTCCCGGGCCCTGAAGCGGGCAGGCAAGATTCTGGCTGACCCCTCCCACCCTGGACACAAACTGTTTTTAACCCTCCCCTCTGGCAGGAGGCTGAGGTCCATCAGGACCAAAACCTCACGCCACAAATCCAGTTTCTTCCCCTCTGCAGTGGGCCTTATCAACAAGGCCCGGGTCCTCCACCGACCTCACAACTAACCTCTGCACGTTCACTTTATTTTACTTGCAGTATTCAATTTAGTTAATTTATCACAAAACCCCTGCATCTTTTTTAACACCCATTTAGCTAATTTATTTCATTTAGTGTGTTTTTTTTATTTAATTCCCGAGCTGCTAATCTTATATTTTGTCTTATATGTTGTTGTTTTATATGTTGTTTTAAATGTTGTTTCTTGTTGTCTCTCTCTTATTTGTACGCACCAAGGACCAGAGCAAATTCCTCTTAAGTGTTAACTTAACTGGCGATTAAAGCGATTCTGATTCTGAAATGATGGTGACATGTTTTGGAGAGAACAACCACTCTCCACTGAGAATCAACAATCAGTTTAGATCAACAAGATCTATTCACTTGGAAATTGTGCTAAATTTAGGCTAACTGAACTAACTGTAGGCTACCTGTACTTAATAATTTGCAAAGATGTACTGAGACATTGAGACATGTACTAAGACATTTGCAATTTGATGAAATGAATGAGAAATTCAATTCTGTTGTGAACAATTGCCAAGTGGTTTGGAGGTTTGTCCATGTTGTTTTGAGAATGTATTTTCTGTTTCGAGAAATGAGCCAAACCAATGGAGAAAAACAAATTGCTTGTATCTGTTATTGTGTTGCTTGATGTAATTCCCCCATATATCACAAGTTTACAGAGCACATTGGAGTTGAATATTGCCAAATTGGTGCAGTATCTCTGTAACACATTAAACATTAACTGTTTCTGATTGGAAGGTGTGTGTGAGGGACAGAAATAGGTTGATAGACCAGCAAAAGTGGTATGGGACAAGTCAATTCTAATTAGATTTGTTTTGGAAGATGGACACACGGGTTAGACTCTGGACTCTTGTTTTGAATCTGGACTCACTGTATTCACCAGAGAGTCCAGGGTCACATGGCTGCTTTTAGGGGGCAGCTGCTGACAGGTGGAACTCTCTGTCCGATAAATCTGCGCTCGCGTTTTAAAGAGGCCAAAACGAGCCGCCAGGAGAACAAATTCTCGCCGGAAGGTACGGGTGAAGAAGGCGTACAGGAAAGGGTTGGAGCAGGAATTGATTGGGTAAAAGAGGACCAACAGGACCTTGGCATGGGAGACTGTGATGAGTGGGAGCTTGAAGCCGGCGGAAATAGCAAAGAAGGAGATGGGAGCCATACACAGGAAGTCGGTGAAGATGAGCACTGCCATGCGCTGGGCCACGCGTGTGTCAGCGTGGGCAGGGGCCGACGAAGGGTTACGGACGGTCAGGTAGATACTAAGATAACAGCCGCACACGCAGAAGAAGGCCAACACGTTGAGGAGGAGGAGGGACACCACATAGACCTGAGACACCAGAGTCTCCACGTCCATGGGCAGGCAGATGCTCACCTGCAACACAACAACAACAAGTCAATGCAAACTCTGACACTAAGAGGGCGGGGGAACAACGAGGAGGCGTGAGGGAGTGAGGGGGAAATATAAGGGAGCATCCACCTTGCTGTAACTGCTGACTCCCGCCTTCTTCACCGCGGGCAGCAAAGCGACTACAATGGAGAAGATCCACCCTGCTGTCATGACAACGCACGCGTGTCTGAGGCGGAGTCTACGGTCCAGCCGCAGGGCGTGTGTGATAGTGTGCCAGCGCTCCAGAGCGATGGCGGTTAATGTGAACACTGACAGCTCGCTGGCAAACACCTGCAAACATGTTACATAAGCTTATAAAATGCATAACACACACTAACGCTAACATGCTTTCATACACACACACACACACACACACACACACACACCGTGAAGAATCCCGCAACGCTGCAGCCGAGGCTCATTTGCCAGTCTAACGCGTGGTTGTAATAGCATCCACGGGTGAGAATGTCTACAGTCGCTATGACGACCAGGTAGATGCCCATGCAGAGGTCAGCGAAGGCCAAGTGACACATGAGGAAACGAGGGACTGACTTAGAGGGGCTACCTGGCAGCACAAAGGAGCAGAGGAGAGAGAGAGAGAGAGAGAGAGAGAGAGATGTGACCCTGAGAGGTACAAAGCAGCAATTCATCATCAGACACATGGAGGAATGAAAGACTTCCAACAACATCAGATAACCAGAGAGGAAAACATTATAAACACAAATTAACCTTACCTAACAAGACAAGGAGCACCACTGTGTTCCCAACCAGCGCCAGGATGGAGATGATCCAGATGAGGACCCTCAGGGGGACGGTAGCCATGATGTCCTCGCAGGGGTTGAAGGCATCTGGGACGGGGCTGCAGGCGATAGAGGTGGAGTTGGAGCAATGGTCTCTGTAGAAGTGAATGTTCTCCTTCGCCATCGGGTGGGAGCACAAAGAGTTCCACCTGGACCTTAGACACGACGACAGACACAGACATTTTAAGAGACATCTGCGTAAATGAAGCAGCAGCAGGAGTAGTATGACTGCGTTGTTGTGTTGTGTTGTGTACCTGTTCCTGTGGATGTTGCGGAAGGCGCAGCAGTGTGAGGGGTAGGTGAAGTCGGCCTGGCGGAGATTGGTGAACAGCTGCACGCGAGGGAGCTCTTTCAGGTGATAGGTCGACTCGGCGATCAGCCTCCTGAGGCCGCCGAGGATAGAGTCCGGCAGTGAGCTGAGCGCCGTCTGAGAGATGTCCCTGTAAAGCACCGAGGGGTTAAACTGAGGGCAAAGGAAGCCCACATCTTAAAGGTCCAATCAGTGATTTGGTGACTGTGTAGCCTGTGACTGTGTATAACGTTAATAAATAGCCATATAGGCCTGTCAATCAAATCTCAAACCCTGACCCTTAACAAAAGCATTTCTGATAAAGTCGTTCCCCAGTTGTACCACTAGGGGGCGCTTTCCCACTGGTCACAGTTTGAGAACCACTGCACTGCTATTCTACCTGCCAGTGCCAGTAGACTGAAAGAAAAACAAAGATAATAATTCATCTTTTTTTAAATTTAGGGCACTAGATAAGAAATAACAAAAAAAATCGGAGTTTATTTTTATCTTCAATATGGCACTTTCCTTTAAAGAAATGTGTATTTATTCCGACTTATTCCGGCGGCGTGCACAGGCCACACATTGTTCATTGTTTTCTCCTACGTGCTGAGCTTATTAAGGAGTGTTGATGAGAGTGATGCATCACACAGGCAGGAGTTAGTGTGTGTTTGTCATGCTTACAGTACCACCAACTGACTGGAACCCACAAAGGCATTGGGATTGATGTAAGTAAGCTGCTTGTTTCCTTTCAAGCACCTAAGGGTGGAAGGCGGAAGGGGGGGTGGGGGGGGGGAGAGAGAGAGAGAGAGAGAGAGAGAGAGAGAGAGATATACATGTGAGCAGACTGTTTTCTTTCCTTCTTCCAAGCTTTTGTATGTAATTGTGTGTCTGCCTGTGACTCACAATCTGAACATCTTGGTGCCACTGAAGGCGTCGCTCGCCACCTCCTCGATGCCATTTCTGGAGAGCCGTCTGTCAGTGGAAGCAGGAGCCAAAATACATTCATATGGCTCCAAGTGAAAAATTAAGGATGAACTTGATGTGTTACCAAAGCTGTAACCATGACGATGAAGCTTTTTTAGTTGAATAGGTTTTTAGCTCTTGGTAATGTTTGAGCAATTCTTTCTCTGCTGAACGTGTTGACATGAGAGCAAGTAAGTTTGTTAGATAGGAACTTTGTCATGACATGACAAGGAATAAAAAATGAGTAAAGTTCAAACACCGCCTTTCTTCCTTCCTCCTTCCTTCCTTCCTTCCCTCCAGTTAATTATTAAGGTTTTGGATGTCATCACTAGTTAATGATACTATACTGATAATCATAATCATATAATGATAGATGATGATTTAGTTGTAGCAGTAGTGGAGAGCTGAATCAGATTATTATTATTATTGGGAGTAGTAGTGGTATCTTTTATTGGAAGTAATATTATTTGCATGATTACTATTATTATTACATTGCATTGCATATCAGCAATAAACCAACACAAGTGACATTTCCATTTGTTGTCTTCAAAGAGAAAAATACACTGACAATATTTTAATATAAGTAGGATTATGTAAATGATGAAATATGTAGAACAGAGGAGAACCAAATTCAAATTGACGTCACTCTGATTTACTGAGGTTCTAGCAGGTCTGCGGCTTTAAAGGAGAACGGCAAAGAGGGAAAAAAGAGAAGAGCGGTGCAGATAAAGAAGTGTTAGAGGAGGAGAAAATAGAGAAGATAGAACACCGAAAAGAGGGCAGGGAGCGTTTCAGGGAACATTCATCACTGTGCACGTAATGCCCACTTGGAGCTGTCATTGAGGGGTCTCTCTCTCTCTCTCTCTCTCTCTCTCTCTCTCTCTCTCTCTCTCTCTCTCTCTCTCTCTCTCTCTCTCTCTCTCTCTCTCTCTCTCTCTCTCTCTCTCTCTCTCTCTCTCTCTCTCTCTCTCTCTCTCTCTCTCTCTGTGTGTGTGCGTGTGTGCTTGTAAAAAAATGATGAATCACTTACATCTCCGAGATAGTTTGAGTGCAGAGGCCTCTGAAGGCATTGGCGGGGACTCTCTGTATGTGGCTGTTCTCCTGCAGGTCACTGAACACACCACGATGACAAAGTAAACACAGTGCCAACACACTGAGTAACCTGCAGACCAACAGCTGGCAGGAGCAGCAGAAAGTGATCACTCTCTGATGATTAAACCTCTTATAAACCCTCCGCCTGTGTGAAAACCCAGGACACGACTCAAAGAGAGACTTTGGAAGAAAAAAGTTTCAGCCGAGTGTAGACATGATCTGCATTCTTGATCTCTAAGGCTCCAAAGCACAAAGTGAAACTACTGGAATTACAAGCCAAACTAATGCATTTAAACATTGGAAGCAAAAAGTGAGGAATATAAGCAGCAAAAGGAATTTTAGCATCTAAAGGACTTGGCAGGAAAAGGCAAATTTACAATGTTTAATTATTAAAGCAGAGTTATAGTGTGATAGCTCGTCTGTGGTGCTTCGTTTAAGCTTTATTTGTATTGTTAGTTTAAAGGTACTTTAACAAATACCAATAATTTAATAGCAAATATATGTCATGAGATCATTCTGTGAATTACAAGAATGATTAATGTGTTAATAATCAGTACCTGTATTATATTATCATAAATGTAGTAGAGCAAAAATGTCAATATCTGTGTGTGTGTGTGTGTGTGTGTGTGTGTGTGTGTGTGTGTGTGTGTGTGTGTGTGTGTGTGTGTGTGTGTGAGTCAACCTACATCAGAAAGCTGCCTGCGACTGAGTGGATCTTGGTTAAGTTTGGGAAGCTTTCCAGTCCGGTGTTGGTAATGGTCCTGTGACAACAAACACCACACATGAATGAATCCCACACACCCCAAACACACACACAGCCTGAATCCACCGTATCAACCAAGAAAACCCTTAAAAAACATCCTGAGTTAAAAAAAAACGCCTTTTCATGACAAGAACCCTCCAGTGTGACTCAGGCAGTGATATGATGATGGTGTCGGTGAAGGATGTTTGTTCTTCAGAAAGGTTGTTTGGAGACTCTGTGTTACTCGCTGCTCTTATTAAGACATAAGCTTGTTTTTGTCCCTGGTTTTTGTAGTGTATGTATTAAAGCATAAATGAGACAAACCTAAAGGTTCTGAGTTGAATTATTAACATTAATATCCTCAAATCGGTGTTTTAAAGTGAGAAATGGACTTTTGGCAATTGTTGATGAATGGTCGTGTCATGCAGTTGCTTTCTGTTTGTCTCCTATTTGTCCGGCAATGCTACTGAAATAAAATGGAAAATGGAAACTCCACAAACGGGTCAAATACAACAATTACTCATCCTTTAAACTCTTTATAAGTTCAGTCTTGCTGGTTTGGTCATTTTAGGCTAAAACGTACTTTGCTCTCCAGAGGCCAGACGTGACTTTTCATGTCCCTTTTAGAGCGTCTGAGTTCATTAAAAAGTGATGTCCGTGTCTCCTTGGGGGCCTTCAGAAGCTCCACTGCCACCCGTGACCTATTTTAACTTTGTATCAACACTAAAAATAAGAATTTAAAAAAGTCTTCAGATGGTTATTTAGTCTCGCCCGAGATCATTTCATCCATCTGCACTAGATTATCAGACCCATGACACATTAACGTCATCAACATTGAGCTCTAAAAGTCCTTAACTCCACCTTTAAATGGCTCATATCTTGAATTTGTAACATTTATTTTCTTAAGGTCAGATCAATTGAATTATTAGTAAGTATATACGTTTTCGTTGTCGGATTGTATTAAGTTGTGGCTCCGTTCAATCTTATTCTGTCGTTTTTGCTCACAGATGTTGTTACTTTGTACTAGATGCACTTTTAAAGGTACTCACAGGTACTGTAGTCCCGCCATGTCCCTGAACGCGTCTGGATGGATGTGTGTCAGGTGTTTAGCCTTGGTTATTGTTCTGAAAGACACACAAACTGCCACATAAATAAACAATACACACACACAGGCTCTGTCCTCACAGTGATGAATGAACGGTGTGTTTCCTGACAGCCGTACTCACAACTCGACCAGCTCAGGGAGATTGGAGAAAGCGAAAGCGCCGATGCTCTCCAACGCGCCGTTCTCTGAGATGTAACTGAGAAGAAACACAGCAGAGTGTGTCCATGATTTTTTCTGTGACAGATAATTAAAGAAAAATAGATTGTGTGACTCCCAACACACTCCCTCCCACACCGTTTGGGTGTCGGAGTTTGCAGCTCTTCTTGTTCCATATCAAAGACTAAACACACAGCAGCAAGTTGGGATGATGTGCATAGTTACATATCAGTGAGCTCGGGGAGGTCGGCAAAGGCGAAGTCGTCAATTCTGTCCAACATGTCGTTCTGTGAAATGGATCTGAGGGAATAAAGGGGTGTTTCCAGGTTTAGACTTGTACAGGAGTGGAGAGGGAGAAGAGGGAGAATGGAAGAGTGGAGCTATGTTTGGTTGATCTCTATATCTTCTGTGTTTTGACCTCCTCGGGTCATTACATCGATATCAAAGAATAAACATGGACACACACTCACAGTCTGCTGAGGTGCAGCAGGCCGGCGAAGGCTCTGGGGGGAATCGTTCGGATCTGCGTCTCCCTTACTTTCCTGTCCGTGCAGAGAAAAGACACAAAACTCAAATCATTGCTGGAACAACTTCTGCGGCCGTGTGTTTGTTTTTGTTTTTTTCTTTTGCAATTTGTTTTTATTGAAGCAGACATTGTACATGACATTGTGCATACAAGTGTAGGATATTTTGGAGATCGTTTTTTTATAGAGAAAGAGGGGAAAGAGGAGAGAGAGAGAGAGAAGAGAGGAAGGTTGTGATATCCCTACTGTTGTTGAACTTTATACGTAGATCCTGAGGTAGAGTACAAGTGGACTGGAGTTGCAATGATGTCATGGGGTACATAGAGAACTTACAGGATGATGTCAAACAGCAATGTTGGCTAGTACATATCGCATCATAGGTTGTGATAGAGAGAGATAGTGAAGCACCATTTAGATAGTTAGCATTTTTGGATCGGAACAGAACAGATGAGAATGCACATGATGCCTCCTGGGAGATCACCATACCTCTTGGGAACAGTTCCTACTTCTGCAACAAAGTATGTGGCAGAAGTAGAGACTGTGTGTGTACGTGTGTGTGTGTGTGTCTGTGCTGCATCTGTTTGTATGCTTTTGTGCATGTGTGTGTGTGTTTCAGAGATGTGTTTGTATTCTTGTGCACGTTTATGAGATCCTAATCTCTCTCTCTCTCTCTCTCTCCCCCTCTCCCCCCCTCCCACTCTCCTGTGTCAGGGCCCATCTTTGCTCCTAACCTTGAGATTCCTTCAAAATGTTTCAAGCACCAAAACAACAAGTTAGTGTTCACTCCGAGTCACGATCCCCTCTCTTTTTTGACAGATCTGACTCACAGAACACATTTCGGGGGCAAAACATCCAAACTTTGTCCGACACTTTTAACGACACCTTTGGAAAGTTAGAGGAGAAGTTTGGAGCCAAGATCCCCAGAACATGCACAGCCTTCTTAAAAGTGGCTGATTTCAGTTTGGTTACACAGTGGCAAAGCGGGGGAGAGAGAGGCAGATGTGCGCTGCATGCTTTTCCCACAGTCAATGAAGTCTGAATCAAATCAGCACCGCTATGTTTGGTGCAACATGAAACAAAACAAGTCCAAATAAAGAACACCGCTCCTCATGATAATACAATTTTATCTACATCAGTGGTTCTTAACCTTATCTGAGGTACTGAACCCTGCAAGCTTCATCAGTGCATTCACCGAACCCTTTGTAATTAGAAAAATAAAACATATATATATATTCTTCAAAACTTAGGTATATATGTTATCAGTGCATCAGTTGCACACAAAATCACTGTGTTCAAAGAAGAAAACCAACAAACATGAATTTCACACAAAACCATAACTCAATGATTATTTACTGCAAATCAATGTGACTTTTGCTGTTGCCTTTTAGATACAAGTTGAGAAATGCGCGGCTTCACCTTGGGAAGTGCCACTCTCATATCATTTTCGCAACAGAGTCTGTTCCTTTTCTTAGTGTTCATGTCTGCCATCCTCGAAAAGGATTGCTTGCAAAGATACATTGCAACAAACGGTGTGACTATCTCAAGGGCTTTCTCAGCAATAACAGGGTATGGTACAATTTTGGTGACGTTGAGGGCGTTGTTGTGATGATGAGTTGCTGTTGAAGCTGGCTCTGCTGAAGTTCAATGATTATGTCGAGGTATTCAGCGTTGACATCTGCTGTTGCAACACTAAACGTGAGCGGCTGTCCCACCCATGCTGGATATGACTCTGTTCTGTTCTTTACAATTTTAATAAAACACTTTTTGTTTTTACGACATATTGCGCCGAAGGCCCACTATGTTGAAACAACTCTCCCTCTGTTGTATTTCCTTCTGGCTATCACCGTCTCATCAATCTCCACTTTTTTGCTGGGACCTCCAATTTTAGTTACCTGATCATCATTGTTTTGAACAAGGAGGTCCTGAAGAAACTGTGACCAGTCAGTAAGTGTACTTGGGTTTTACATTCAGCTCAATGGCCAGCATTTTTGAAGGGGCATTATGAGCCTATAGAAAAGTAAACAAAAGCAAGGTGTCTAAACGGGGTGAAGAACCCTCAACTTCTCTCCAATATTGCAATTGACTTTGGGTAGTAATTTGTCTAATGTTTGATTTTGTTGAGTTCACTTATAGCCCTTACAAAGAAGCTGTGTTTCAGTCTGGTGGTGCGCGTGTTCAGTGATCTGTATCGCCTTCCAGGGGGTAACAGACAGAACAGGGAAGCCGCCTCTTTGTTGGTATTTTTCCACATGGCTCCTCACATTCACTTCCGTGGCCATATAAGGCAGTTGGGCCCCGGTCGCGAGCATTATCGGCCTAGCTCTCATTTCCCGTTATTCTGCATTCTGACGGTTTTAAACTTGCTACATTTATTCACTTGCTACATTTACCTGCGTAGGCACAGCTGTGGTCTGTTATCACTCTTTTGTCTAGACTATTCTCTGCTCCGTTGCCTAGCTGCCGTCCCGCCTGCGTGACCCCTCTTTAAAGCATTACACACACACATACAGTTGTTGCTCACCCTGCTACTGGTAGCTTTTGCATTCACACATATATGATCATCTTTATTAATCCCACACCCTGCGTGGCAACGAGTCTTAAAAATGTCTTGCATCCTTGGATTGTTGGGCTTTGACGGACAGAATAGTGGAACTTCATGTCAAGAAAGTGGTCCAACATTACATCTACACTGGCCCCCATGCTTATTCTGGCACTCAGCATGGCTCATAAACACAGAAAACAAATGTCAAAGGTTTTTGACAATGTTTGTTTTTCTCCAATAATCCTCAATCCATACACAATTGAACTGGACACAAATAGGATTTGACATAGTCGTAAAAAATCAAAGATGGATGTTGTTTTATTTACTAGGGTGGGATGAAACCATTTTTTTACCATTTTTAATCTAACACGGCGAAGAAAAATTGTGTGTTGCCAAATTGTCGGCAGTCAATTGCTAGTGTGAACCGAACTCTGCCGAACCCCTGAGAATGACTCACCCAACCCCTGGATTCAATCGAACCCATGTTAAGAACCACTGATCTACATAGTTTCTAATTTTGTTTCAGTGCTGATTTAACAACAATTGTGTGTGTGTGTGTGTGTGTGTACTCACAGGCATTGTGTGTCGCTGGGGATGTTGGAGGGAATCTCTGTCATCATGATGCCCACCTCGTAGCAGTTTAGGGTTCGTTTCACCAAGCGGGTCACTTCCCCCGGTCCGAGCTCCGTGTCTGAGCCAAGAACCGAGGCCGATAACTTCTGCATCATCGCAATCATCCTCATCATCGCCATCGTCATCGTCATTCTCAGTCTCATCTTCTACTTTCTTTAGTTTTTCCTTCTTTATCCTCTGGGCTTGCTTCTATTATTCTGTCTCTTCTTCTTCTGATTTTATGCTTGCAGGCCTTTCATGAGAGCCCACACTTCTCCTTGGATGCAAATCTTTTTTGGCTTGTCCGTCCCTCTGTCCACTATCGGTTCACCACCAGGTCCGACACACAAGGACGAGGTGCTTAGGCTGTCTCTGCTATGTAATGACGAAGGTGGAGGCGTGTGAAAAGCTTTTAGGGTGTTTGAGGCTGTAGGAGGTCTCTAGTGGGATGTGTGTGTGTGTGTGTGTGTGTGTGTGTGTGTGTGTGTGTGTGTGTGACAAACCAGCAGTCAGAGATCATAATAGTACCAAGATAAACACATTTTTCTGATTTGACAGAAGTACAAACCGCTGCCTGTCTTACAATCTGGAAGCAAAGTTAATCACATCAAGCACTAAACTGCACACACAGACACACAGACAGGTCACAGCAGGAACATGGACCCATGTAACACAACACTCACAGTTCGGGGCCACATTCAACCCAATTTAGATTCAAGTGGGCTGGATTAGTAAAATCATAGCATGATAACCTATAAATGGGTGTAAATGGACAAGTTTTGTGCAAAGTACAGGTTCATATTCCATATGTTTACTTTTATTTAACTATCTTTTTACAAAACATACCTAAAATGTCTTAAGTCAGTGGTTACCAAACTTTTTCTGCAGGAAAAAAACAACAAAACAACTTGTATGATTTTAAATGTATATACATTTCCACATCTGTGTAGAAATGTGAACTGAACTGACTCACTATCTCCAAAAAAAGTCTTGGGGGAACAGAGTTTAACTCTGCCTGGACAGTTACAATTTGATTTCACTGACAACAATACAGGATAATAATTAATAATAATGAGACAGAAATTATAATAAATAACAGAAGTAAAAGGCAAAATATTCAAAGACATTTCCAGAACAAACACGCGGCATTTACTGAAAAGTACAAAGCAGGAAATGAACGAAAAAGAGCGATTTGGATACTGCGGTGGAAAGCTGGGGAGAGCAAATCGATCAAGAAGATCAATTTGAGAAGAATGTAAGGCACGGAGAGCCGCTCACGATTCATGAGATTACGGAGATTACATGAAGGAGTTATTTACGAAAATCTCAGAGAATCCAATCTCGGTAAATAACCTGTGTTGAGCGCTGATCTGACGTGGAAACGCTGCATTTAAGTATCGGGATGCCGTCCCTTCGTAGGACGCAAAATCGACATGCATTGTGGGAAATTAAGTTTATGGACAATTTAGGTTAAAAGCTCTTTGCTCTCGCGGGCCACATGAAATGACTTGGCGGGCCGGTTTGGCCCGAGGGCCTTGAGTTTGACACCTGTGGTTTAAACGATTATCACTTTGGTACAGAACACAATATTATTATTTATTAAATCTACAACCCGCCTTTGCAGGGGACTGGCTGTTACTTTGTTTCCTTCTCACCACATCTCCTTGTTCTCATTAAGAACAAGGAGATTCTTTCCTTTTTCTTTTCTCTCTCTGTATGAAAATAATCTCCAAAATGTTTCATAACCACATGCTCAATGTTAGTTTATTTAACATAAACATATTAATAAAGTAATTGTTGCTTGTAATTTTCTTATTCAATACTAAATGAAATCTTTAAGAGTAAGAAATATAAATGATCTGTTTTGTCTTCCGTTCATTAGCAATGACCTGCAGTTCACATAATATTCTCTTTTGTCTCTTTCTGCAAAGCACACACACACGGCAACAGTAACGAAAGCTGCAAGGACACTGCACATTCACACACACACGCACACACTCCTACTTACGCCCGTGACAAACAACGTTGTGTGACATTTCTTCTTTGTGTGCCCTTTTATTAGCTTCGATTCACGCTCTAGTCTCTCGTATGAGTGTGTGGAGCTGTGGGACCTTTGTGTGGAGGAATAGAAATCTTTGTGATTTATGCCTCCTGCAGGATGAAAAACCTCAGCCTTGAGCTCCTAACGTGACTATACACACACACACACACACACACACACACAGTCTCCCACAGTTTTGCTTACACACATAGGAAAGAAAGCTGGAGAGAGAGACAGGCAGACAGACAGATAACTGCAGGTGCACAGACAAAGGAGAGGAGATGAAGGTATGAGGAGGCATCTTTCTTTGTGTGTGTGTGTGTGCGCTGATAGACGATATGAACTTGTAGATTAATGGGACTGTTGCTGTGTCTGCTGCACCTGTGCAGAGGAGGTGTTGATCAAAGTGCTGCAGAATACATCTGGATTTACACATCGTCCCGTTTATCTGTAAATGTCAGAGGTGGAGAAACACGAGATATCTGACTGACCACTGCTGAGCGACGGGGTTGTTTCTCATTTGGCCTATAAATATGAGCAGGGCTGTATCTCTATCTGTGCTCCGACTTGGCTGTGGTCAAGGACAGAGCCCAGGCAGATGGCTGCAGCCTAACAAGCCCTCTGTTGAGTACAGACTGCAAAGAAATACACAGAGAGAATGAAAGAGAGAAAGATGATGTCAGGCTGAGGTTGAAGAAGAGTGAGAGAGAGAGAGAGAGAGAGAGAGAGAGAATAATACAGAGAGACTCGAGAGGCCTTTGTTGAAACTCTTGAGCTCTTCTCACCCGAGCTCTGCAGTCTCAGGGAGCTTTCATCCTGCAAACAGCAACTCTGCAGAGACCTATTGCGATGGCTGCACCGAGTCACACTGGTGTGTGTACGTGTGTGTGTGTCGTCCCGGTTAGACAGGGTTAAGCTCTTGCAAGAACAGGTGCTGCTTTCAATGCTTTGATGAGGTAAAAAGAAAAGAGAACGTCGCTTCTGACATTTCACACTCAATCTTCCCTCCTGGGCTCTGGATGAAACCAGCGCAGTACCGGGGTCCGCCACCAGGAGGGGGCAAAAACCATCACACCAAAGCACTCCAGGCTCACTTGGGTAATATTTTATTTACTCATTAATCTTCAAAACTATTTTTCATAATAAATTTCCACTTTATGTTCATCAAAGAACTGTAACAATAAAAATAAAAGTAAATACTGTAGAAAAATTGTACATATAGAAAATAAACATGGTTAATGAACACCTAGATGTTGAATCCCATTGGTTCAGACGGCTCCTTTGTTTCAGATGGCAACACAGAGAGAAAGGGGAAAAGAAAGAGATAGTGATCGGAAGAACTGGTAGGGCACATAGAGGAGGAAAGTGAACAAGGAGGAAACAAGAGCAGGGGAAGGGGAGGAAGTCAAAAATGTCAGTTAAGGATTAAGAGGAGGAAGGAAATGTTAAATGAATCCTGCCATCACACCTGGAGATCACCCACACAGTCTTTATCTGGTCCTCGCTGGCTCTGTTCCACTTTGCATGCATCTGATTGGTTGGTTAGATTGGCTGGAAAGAACAGGATGCTCTGGCTCACGGCACAGTTTGTACTGGTAAATCCCGAGGCTACGGCCTTGAGCTGTAGACGGCTCAAACGCTACAAAGTCCGTAGACTCTCGACCCCCCAGGACGCGCCGGCGACCCGTCCTTCTGCCTGGGATCGTTCATGTCATGTGCGTCAATGAATATAATTAATCAATTTGCGTGAAGACGGCGGGCGAGAGAGAGAGAGAGGAAGAGAGAAGGGAGTGTTTACAAAATCAAAGCAACTCAAAATTCCCATACGGCCAATGGCATCATGAACTGGACATCTCTATCTATTAGCAACACATGGTAACATTTACTTTGTTCTGTTTTTGATTCTTTTCCCCTCACGTGGTTTTTGCTATAAAAAGGTGGTGGGCTTAGAGCAGGTGTAGCGGGCGTCGGTCTGCGGGACATCAGGCTAGAAAACAGGGCGTGGGCCCGGAGTGAGACAGCAGACCCCTGCGGGACGCCCATGTCCCATCCCCCTCCCCTCCCAAAGCCACCACCTCCTCTGGGACTTTTTGGCGGGACACACTCCACAGCACAGCTCAGAGACTTCGGGGCATGCAGCACAACTCGAGACGGTCGCACTCGGGTCGGCGAGTGTGTTTTTGGAAACGGAGAGTGGATTCCAATGCGTTTAAAATCGTGTTTGAAATCCCACAGACTGGAAACCGTATGAAGTGTGTGTGTGTGTGTTTTAGGAATACTTCAAGCCGAGGTGGTGAGTTGATGACGGTGGCGTAACCTCTGGAGTTTCAACTCAGTATAAATCACACGGAGTAAGATAATTCACGTGCAATAGGACACCCACCCCCCCCCCCCCCCCCCCCACCCCCCCCTCCCCCAAAGCGTCTATACTGCCCAAATGTTCTTCATATTCATCATTTTCAATGCTATAACAATTATCATAATGTCATTTGTCACCATCGTCTTCTTGTATTAATCAACATCTTCCGAGTTCAGTTATGAAGATATGGTCTTTAGCATTGCGGGTGTACATGGATACTTCTTTATGCGTCAGTGTGTGTGTGTGTGTGTAAGTGTTCTGTCTGTGTGTGTGTGTGTGTGTGTGTGTGTGTGTGTGACACCGCAGTCATTTGGGACTGGCTGTCTGTAGGTAGCATCTGAAGTCTCAAGTTTCCTGTCCAGGGAAATATTTCTCAGTTTTTTTTCGCTGATTCCGCCTCTGTGATTTGTTGGGCGTCGTAAAACATCGACTCTGCAGCAGTGACGCGGCGGCCGCGGCGCAGAGCAACAACCGCAGCTCGTCCCATCACTCATCTTAACGGCACCAGCCCTTCCTCTGCCTATTCCTTCATATTTCACCTTTTTTTTTTTATGGCTACACCCTGATTTTCCCTCCGGCGTGCCGCTCGGGAGTTTGGCGCTTCGGACCGCTCGGTGTGCTTCTTCTCCTCAGGGTTTTTCGTTTCGTGGAGTCCTGTGGGCGAACAGGCAGGAAGGCCGAGAAGCTTGGAAGAGTCACTCTGTGCTTCTCTTGGTGCTTTTTTTTTTGTACATGGTCTTTGTTCTGTTGGACCGGGCGTCATTCAGCGCTCAAGACAAAGCCTGCCCGTGTGCTTCGCTTTAAGTCTCTCACCAACCTCTTCCAGTCCGACGCCAGAGGTCCGACTTTGGCAGGGGTGTGACTGGTCTTGTTAAACTGGCTGACCCCTAAATGGTGCTTCACTGGGAGTTGAACTGGTGCTTCTTTAATCATTGGAATGGTGTTTATGTTCATAAAATGAGCCTCTAAGAGAGACTCTGTTCATTGGTAAATACTGTACAATAGAGGTCCATGCCCATAGGCCTGTCTGTCTGTGTGTGTGTGTGTGTGTGTGTGTGTTTGTGCTTAAACGTGTGTGCGTGTTTGTGTGTATGTGTGCGTATGTGCTTGACTCTGTATATGAGTGTTTGTGCTTGCCAGCGTGTGTGATTATTGGAGAGTAAACATTATCAGCATGTCTGTGTGCATGTGTGTATTTTTTGGAGAATATATCTATTTATGTACATATACCGTTAAATATAAAGGTGTATGCGTATATGTCTGTGTGTTTGGACGTCGTTCCGCCTCAGACATAGTACTCCTTGTCCTTGTTCTTCTTGTTCTTGGAGATCTTGGTGATGCCCAGGGGTTTGTCCTTGGCGCTGCCGTTGGGTTGCGTGGCCGAGTTGCTGATGTAGTTGCGGCTCTCGTCCACGTGGTACGAGCCTTCGTCGCGGTTCCGGTACTTGTACATGGCGTAGAGCAGGATGAGGATGCAGAGGGCGGCGGCCGCCACGATGCCCACCACCATGCCCGTGGTGCTGCTGCTCTCTCTCACCACCTCGGACGGCCCGGGGAATACCTTCACCTCGGGCAGCGGAGGGCGAGCTGAGAGAGGAGCGGGAACATGTGATCTTACATCAAAACACATGCATTATTAACTCGGCTAACATGTACTGTGGGGGGAGGGAATACATCCTTATGATAAATGATTTGACATGTATTTTGCATATGGCTACATGCAGAGGAAGGCCACAGGGCAGAAGCTGCTTCTCCTATCACGTAAACGTATAAACAGGACATTACACAGAGGTGGGCAGACGGGTAGAGCACAGGTGAGCAGTAAATCCATTTATATGACATACTTTACTACTCTAAGACATACGACAGGAAGAGGCGTGCTACAGTGACGCACGACATTACAATAAATTATTGTTGGGCAGCATGGAAATGAGGAAAACAGGGCAGGAAGAGAAAGTAATGGATGGTAACAAACAGAGAGAGACAGGGAGGGAGGGAGAGAATGAGAGGATGGATACAGTGTTGAAGCCAGAAAACAGAAATAGCTACCTGAGCAGAAATGAAAAATTCATTGTAGCGAGTGACGGAGAAACAGGGAGAGAGGGACACACACAAGCACGCACACGAATACAGCCTGTGTGTGTGTGTGTGTGTGTGTGTGTGTGTGTGTGTGTGTGTGGAGAGAGAGAGAGATGAGGTTGAGGTGTAAATCTAACCTGAACTGGGGTCGCAGGGGTCAATGTCCTCATCATCGCTGGGACACTCAGCCGAGGCTACCAGCAGGTCGTCTGTTGACTGAGGAGAGAAGATCCACAAATGAGATCATAAAGATACAAAGCACACAGCGACACACACACACAGAATGTGTACTGATGAGGGCGCCATAAAAACACAGTATTGCTCATTTTTCCGCAGCATGTGCAGGAAATAAAAGCTCCGCCGCCACCTTCAGGGCTCCTCAAAGACCCTTAATCAACACATGGAGGAGCATTTCTGTGATTTGTTTGTTTTTCTACGTGTGTTAGCACACAGCATCCGTCGGCCGCCCACTTCTTCTTCCAGCACGCCAAACGCTTCGCTCCTTTACTGCCCCCAGGAATGGAACGGAGCCAAAACTACATTGAGGCGGAAAGAAGAGGAGAGGAAGCAGGAAAGCTGATATCTTCTCCTCCTCCTCCTCCTAATCGCCTCCTTCTTTACCCCCCTCTGGCATTTCCATCCTCCTGTCCTCTTGTCTATCAGACCCAGGCTGGTGTGTGTGTGTTTTGATGCGCTGGAGAACGAGGGCTGTGAGTGTTTTATTCCAGCTCCCATTAGGAATTCCGCTCGATAGATCATTTAAATCTCCTTTATTTAAGCATCATGTCAATAACACACTCACATTAAACCTCTAACCTGCGCCGCCCGTCTAATATTTCAACAACTCTTATCTCCACCTCGCTCTCTCTCTCTCTCCTCTCCTCCCTCTCTATGGAAAAGGCGGCCTTTTTCCTCTCCATCCCTGCTCCTTCTGTTGCCATGGCAACTCTAAGTTCAGCCTGTTAAAAATGATGGGGAATAAAAAGGGAGTGTGCACCCTCATCAGGGACCTGTGCAATGATTTACCATTCCAGCCGGAGCGAGGGGAGAGAGAGGGAGAGAGAGGGGGAGAGAGAGAGAGATAGACGGCTAGATAAAAGGAATTAAAAGGAGCAACGCTAGAGGTGGAAGACGGAGACAAGAGGAGATAGGAGGAAGACTTCAAAGTGCTGCGGTCTTTACTCAACACCATGATAATGTGATCTGCATATTCATGAGGAACTGTTAAACACTGCCCGCCCCGATGCCTCAGCAGGAGAGATACGATTGTGTGGACGAATGTGTGCGTGTGTGTAAGTGTGCGACTGTGTGTGAGTGTGTGTGAGTGTGAATGTGTGTGTGTTTTAACCACACTGGGTGCTCAGTGCCAGTGCTAAATTAAAATTGGATTGTGATGCATTGCAGTAGATGTTAGGAACCCTCACAAGGCAGAGCAGTAAAAAGGTCTAGAGGCAAGATTACAACCAGCCTGGGACGCAGCCAGGAACTAATCAAAGTGCTGAGTGTTCTGTGATCGCTTTGCCCAAACCGGACGGGCAAAAAATTCAAAGAACAAGGGTTGAGATGTTCCTCTGTGCTTCTTCATTCCGCTTCTATTGTCTTGGCTTTTGTTGCCGATTACATAAAGATGAGAGGAGAACATGGCTCTGCGCTGGCCTTGCCTGGTGTGTGTGTGTGCGTGTGTGATCTGCTCTGGTTTGCACTTGGACACGTCTGCGGCGGCTCAGTTTTGGCCTAAAACACACATTTGGTTATTGATGCTTGACTCTCCCGTCTCTCCTCCGCTGCCTTTCCAATCAGTTCTGCCCACTGGGCTGTCAAACGCCGCCGGGGTGGGCTTAGCCACTGGAACCCGGCCAGTCAATAAACCTCTGTGCCTTTGCCAGGATCCAAATAGCACGAGAACCAATCAGCCAGGAGGGAACACATCACCCCTGACATCTGCTACGGATCAATGTCGAGCCACCGTGCTTGATTATTGATCCAAAGACATCTATCGCTCCCCTCCACGGGAATCTGTTCTCAATCCTGAATTCCCGCTGAAAGAAAGACAAATAACAACAGACAAGTCAATCTATCAAGGCCCCTCCTCTGATCGGTGACATCACCTCATCAGCTGATCACCCGATTAAACAGGGAAGGTGTCAATCGGACTATTGATTCGCCTATCACAAGGGAGACAATGAACTCCTACAGCCGTGCCAAAAAAAACTACAAGCACGTCGATAAATCAGGAAAGTTTACAGAGGACGGACTAAAGAGGAGGAATCCCTCCTTTTTATCGCGCTAAGCCTGCCGCTCGCCCTCCATCTTGTCCTCCTCAAGTCTTTTCATTGTCTCGCAACAGAACATGCTGACACGGCGAAGGACACAGACGGACAAGGATGTGGACAGAATGACAGCGAGAGGGAACGAGAGGGAGGGAGAGAGAGAGAGAGAGAGAGAGAGAGAGAGTGGAGAGAGAGATGGATGTGTGCATGCTGAAAGAGGAAAATCTCTACCTGAGCAGCCGAACAGTGCCAACGACCGTCCATGCCCCCCTGACTGCCTAGCTCACACATGGCTGCACTCTTTCCTCACACACACACACACACACTCTTGCGGAAGGATTCAACAGCTTGTCTGATACTTCCACGGCTGGAAATCACACACACGCTTACACAGACGCACAGATGCACAGCTCTATATCAGCCCAAACTCCTCCACTGGTCTGTTTCCATATGCATAAGTATGCACACACATACACGCACACACACACGCGCTCACACACAGGCGTAAACTAAATTGTGCTGAGGTTGGCACGCTGATGAAGAGATCCTGACGAGAGAGAGACGAGAAGCTAGCTCGACTACTGCAGATGGTGAGATAGACTCATACACCGCCTGCATTAACAGCCTATCACTGGAGCTCAACCATACAGAGAGAGGGAGGGAGGAAGAGGGAGGGAGAGGAAAAGAGTGAGAGAGAGAGGGGGGGGCTGATGGGTAAATATGGAAAGATATGGAGAGGGAGAGAGCAAAGGAGAATGAGAGGGAGGGGGAAAAGAGAAGAAAAGAGAGCAAGATAGTAAAAAGCAGGTGCCTCCAAAAGGTAGATAGGGAGAGAGAGAGAGAAAAGGGAAGGAGAAATGGATGTGAAAGGTGACAAGATGGAGGAGAAGAGAGAGAGAGAGAGAACGAGAAAGAGAGGGAGGGAGGGAGAGAGAGAAAATGATATTGTCATAAGTATTGTGGATCTGTGCAGGTCAGTTGATTTGTGATAGCCAATCAGTTCTGTGCTGAGGCTAATGTTTCTACTATTGGACTTCCCATAATCAAACACGGGCGCACATACACGCACACACACACACACTCACACACACAATCACGTACACACACACGCATACACATCAGCAGAGAGACATCAAAACGAAACCGCGCACTGCTAGTTCGACCATTCTCTCACAAAGAGACTCATTCCCAAGTCTCGATTCTGCACACACACACATGCACGCACACACACACACACACACTCTCACACTTGCACGCTCTCTCTGGTGCTAAGCTGTCATGCATTATTAAATCGCTTCCACTCTTCAACATACAAAAAAAACGGACTAAACTCCAGGCTGCAGGAGAAGAGAGGCACATAACACACTGAGCTGCATGAAGCACTGAGGGGAGGAGAGAACCCATGGGGAAACTTAGACACATTGAACTTCAGTCCCCACACACACACACGCACACACCCTGATTTGTGGGCATGTACATAAAATCGATTAAGTCTCAGTCTTGGTTGGACCAATAGCAGCTCGGAGGAGACTGAAGCTCTCCTCTGATGCAACGTGCAGAAACACAAACCTATTGTTCTAACTCCACCTGTGTGTGTTTCTAGGCGTGTGTGTGAACACGTGAACGTGCCCGTGTGCGAGTGCCTGCGTTCGCCTTCACATTGTACTCGTGCACTGGTTAAGGACAGCTTAGTTGCCAAGCAACGCCAGGCAGCCTCAATGGAGAGCTGTAGATTTGTCTTAAACAAGACAAAAACACACACAGTTCTGGGCCAGAAGGACTGATTGCACACACACACACGCGCCAACATAAAGACATACACACTGCAGTATGTTGAGCATATAGCAAAATGTGACCCAGTTCCCATACTGTGATATCATTGACTCTAGTGCACAACTCTGCATACTGGATAGAGCCGTGGCATCAGCACAGCACCGGAGCAAGAGGGATTCAGTAAAGGGATGGAACTCGCACACACACACACACACACACACAGACACACACACATAAACACACACACATAAATACACTTTGAAAGGTGAAGTGTGAAAATAAGCCCCCATGACACGGTCTGTCACTGTGGAGCGCTATCCATCCAGCGTTTGCATCCATTATTGATGCCTGGGGCTTAGCTCACAGCTCTCTGCGTTCTATTATTTATGTCTGAAACAGCTGGCAGCTTATGCACAGAGGAGCTATTCTCTATGGGAGACTGGGAGGGAGGGAGAGAGAGAGAGAGAGAGAGAGAGAGAGAGAGAGAGAGAGAGAGAGAGAGAGAGAGAGAGAGAGAGAGAGAGAGAGAGAGAGAGAGAGAGAGAGAGCGAAAGCAGTGGGTAGAGGGGTACACTATCGCCATGGCAACTTAAAGCACTAAAAAAAATATTTCTTTTTCGGTGCAGCAGACGCACAGTTTTATAACAAGAGAAGAAGATCTGCAGCACACACACACACACAGACGCCCACGGAAAAGCTCCACAAGCTCTCAGTAGAGTTTGGAACAACAGATCACAACAGTGCGCGGTGGCGACGATCCAAACATGTCCTGCGTTAACATACAGCCGCTTTCCATAACATCAGCAGCTGTGTTTGTAGTGTAGAGTTCCATTTGCTTCATCGCATTCATATTATGAAGCTATTACAAGTTCCATTAACGCACGACATTCCTCCTCAGTAATTCAGCGAGGGGAGGCGGTTTACCTTGAACTCATTGAGATGTCGCTCTCTAATCCCATCATTTCAATGAAGGCAAGCAAGGATAAGTGTGTGCGTGTGTGCGTGTGTGTGTGTGTGTGTGAGCATCACATCGTAAATGAAATGGATCAAGGACACATTTTTTAAAAAGGTAAAATGTTTTTCTTGTGACACATTGATTGTTTTGGGTCACGTTGAGTAAGAAGCACTCATCTCTATACTTGGCACTAAGATGTTACTGCACACTTCAGAGAGATGCAGCATCTACACGTTAATGATTTGTTAATGTGTGAGTGACTCTAAGCTCCTGTGTGAAGCAGAGGAGCTTATAAACTACCCTACTTTTGACACTTTGAGGAGAGGGCTGTGTGCATTCTAATCCTCTTACCGAGTCCAATGTGAACGATATTAAGGCACATTAGCACTCATTACCACAATGAAGCGTGATGGCTATGAGGTGATAGTTCAAGATATCCCGGAGAATTACACATGACCAGTAAATGCCTCTGTACCCACACACAGGGCAGTAGCCGGGGGTTAAGTAATACAGAGGCCACGAGTTCAACCGTTCTTAATATTTCTTGCGTCTCCGCTCATCCTCCTCGTGAAGACAATACTGTCTAGACACCAAAATATAGTCAATTAATTTGCAGTTTTAACAGTTTAATTTATTCAGCCATCAGTTATTGTCAGTCTGGAATCTCTTCAGCGTGCTGCCGTGAATACAAATACCGTTGTGTTCGGGAAAACTTTGATTGCTTTTTTAAAATGTAATTTCTTGGCCTGGAAAGATCCAAAATGAAACCCTGGAGTCTCCAACTTTGAGGATTTGAATGGTTTTTGATGAGATGAAGGAGAGTGTGACGTTCCTCTAAATACACATTCATCACGTTTTTTTTTTTAGTTACTTTTTTTATTATATAGAAAGTATGTGTGGAAAATATAAAACGCTGATCATTTTTCCAGCACGTCAAACACCTAATGAACACAAATCTACAAATCCTATTGACAAGCTCTCCCAGGAATAAAGGAAACAGTATTGAAAGGGATTACAGCCTGATTACAGAGGAAAATAAATGTTTTTTGATTGGTCCTTATCTTCTGTAATGTGTTTACATCAACAAGTAACACACCTGGCTGGACCCTTGAATTCCAAGGCTAGGGAACGTTAAGTGTTTGTGTTTCACATTGTGTGTGTGCTGCCTGTTTAGGCCTTTTTTTTTGCAATTTGCTTAAATTGAAGCAGATATTGTACATGACATTGTGCATACAGGTGTAGGGTATTTTGGAGATTATTTTTTATGTAGAAAGAGGGGAGAGAGGAGAGAGAGAGAAAGCGAGAAGGTAGGAAGGTTGTGATATCCCTACTTTTGTTGTTGAACTTTATACATAGACCCTGAGGTAGAGTACAAGTGGGCTGGAGTTGCAATGATGTCATAGGGTACATACAGAACTTACAGGATGATTTCAAACAGCAATGTAGGCTAGTACAAATCACATCATAGGTTGTGATAGAGCAGTGGTTCTTAACCTGGGTTCCATCGAACCCCAGGGGTTGGGTGAGTCATTCTCAGGGAACAATTTGGCAACACACAATTTTTTCTTCGCCGTCTTAGATTACAAATGGTAAAAAATGGTTTCATCCCACCCTAGTAATTAAAACAACATCCATCTTTGATTTTTACGACTATGTCAAATCCTATTTGTCTCCAGTTCAATTGTGTATGGATTGAGGATTATTGGCGAAAAACAAACATTGCAAAACTTGTCAAAAACCTTTGACATTTGTTTTCTGTGTTTATGAGCCATGCTGAGTGCCAGAATGAGCTCAGTCGAACATGAAACATGGGGGCAAGTGTAGATGTAATGTTGGACCATGACATGAAGCTCCACTATTCTGTCCATCAAAACCCAACAATCCAAGGATGCAAGACATTTTTAAGACTTGTTGTCTCCGCAGGGTTTGGGATATAGATGTACACATATGTGTGAATGCAAAAGCTACCAGTAGCAGGGCCCTCCCAGTGAGCAACAACTGTATGTGTGTGTGTAATGCTTTAAAGAGGGGTCACGCAGGTGGGACCACAGCTAGGCATTTTTCCACATGGCTCCTCACATTCACTTCCCTGGCCATATAAGGCAGTTGGGCCCCGGTCGCGAGCGTTATCGGCCTAGCTCTCATTTCCCGTTACTCTGCATTCTGACGGTTTTAAACTTGCTACATTTATTCACTTGCTACATTTACCTGCGTAGGCACAGCTGTGGTCTGTTATCACTCTTTTGTCTAGACCAGTGGTTCTTAACCTGGGTTTGATCGAACCCCAGGGGTTGGGTGAGTCATTCTCGGGGGCTCGGCAGTCTTGACATGAAGCTCCACTATTCTGTCCGTCAAAGCCCAACAATCCAAGGATGCAAGACATTTTTAAGACTCCTTGCCACGCAGGGTGTGGGATTTATATAGATGATCATATCTGTATGAATGCAAAAGCTACCAGTAGCAGGGTGAGCAACAACTGTATGTGTGTGTGTAATGCTTTAAAGAGGGGTCATGCAGACGGGACCGCAGCTAGGCAACGGAGCAGAGGATAGTCTAGACCAGTGGTTCTTAACCTTATCTGAGGTACTGAACCCTGCAAGCTTCATCAGTGCATTCACCGAACCCTTTGTAATTAGAAATGTGATTTCTTCAAAACTTAGGTATATATTTTATCAGTGCATCATTTGCACACAAAATCACTGTGTTCAAAGAACAAAACCAACAAAACATGAATTTCACACAAAACCATAACTCAATGAATATTTACTGCAAATCAATGTGACTTTTGCTGTTGCCTTTTAGATACAAGTTGCGGAAACCTGCCTCTTCTTTGTTGGTATTTCTCCACATGGCTCCTCACATTCACTTCCCTGGCCATATAAGGCAGTTGGGCCCTGGTCGCGAGCGTCATCGGCCTAGCTCTCATTTCCCGTTATTCTGCATTCTGACGGTTTTAAACTTGATACATTTATCCACTTGCTACATTTACCTGCGTAGGCACAGCTGTGGTGGTGAATACAGCTTTTTGTAAGGGCTATAAGTGAACTCAACAAAATCAAACATTAGACAAATTACTACCCAAAGTCAATTGCAATATTGGAGAGAAGTTGAGGGTTCTTCACCCCGTTTAGACACCTTGCTTTTGTTTACTTTTCTATAGGCTCATAATGCCCCTTCAAAAATGCTGGCCATTGAGCTGAATGTAAAACCCAAGTACACTTACTGACTGGTCACAGTTTCTTCAGGACCTCCTTGTTCAAAACAATGATGATCAGGTAACTAAAATTGGAGGTCCCAGCAAAAAAGTGGAGATTGATGAGACGGTGATAGCCAGAAGGAAATACAACAGAGGGAGAGTTGTTTCAACATAGTGGGCCTTCGGCGCAATATGTCGTAAAAACAAAAAGTGTTTTATTAAAATTGTAAAGAACAGAACAGAGTCATATCCAGCATGGGTGGGACAGCCGCTCACGTTTAGTGTTGCATCAGCAGATGTCAACGCTGAATACCTCGACATAATCATTGAACTTCAGCAGAGCCAGCTTCAACAGCAACTCATCATCACAACAACGCCCTCAACGTCACCAAAATCGTACCATACCCTGTTATTGCTGAGAAAGCCCTTGAGATAGTCACACCGTTTGTTGCAATGTATCTTTGCAAGCAATCCTTTTCGAGGATGGCAGACATGAACACTAAGAAAAGGAACAGACTGTACTGTGAAAATGATATGAGAGTGGCACTTCCCAAGGTGAAGCCGCGCATTTCTCAACTTGTATCTAAAAGGCAACAGCAAAAGTCACATTGATTTGCAGTAAATAATCATTGAGTTATGGTTTTGTGTGAAATTCATGTTTGTTGGTTTTGTTCTTTGAACACAGTGATTTTGTGTTCAACTGATGCACTGATAACATATATACCTAAGTTTTGAAGAAATCATATTTTATTTTTCTAATTACAAAGGGTTCGGTGAATGCACTGATGAAGCTTGCAGGGTTTAGTGCTTCAGATAAGGTTAAGAACCACTGACCTAAGGTTATCACCTCACAATCATGACAGTTTCATTACATTACATTACATTACGATCATTTGGCAGACGCTTTTATCCAAAGCGACTTACATTACATTACCACTGTTCGCAGAGGGGGGAGCAATTGAGGGTTCGGTGCCTTGCTCAGGGGCGCCTTGGCAGGGCCTCGAACCAGCAACCCTCCGGTTCCTAAGCGGAAGCTCTACCCACTGAGCCACTGCCTCCCTTGCAACAATTTCCAGAAAAGACTAAGCACAGGTCATGATCTCTCTTTCCTCTGTCCATTAGTGGCTAAGGCCCAAACCAAACATTTAACACACTGGGACTTAAATGCCCATTCTGTCCTGAAAACAGGGAGCAAACTGGGGGTAAAGGTAAACGCTCTGAGGCACTGACCTGCTGTGTGGTACCCTGTTTCCTGTTGCTGGCCGTGGTGGTTGTGATGTCACTTATGGATGGGGCAGAGTCGGAGCGGTTGCCCCCAGCGGCAGCACTAGACTGGGGGGTGATAGAAGAAGACGGCATGTCGCCCACTAGCCGCGCGCTGCCCTCCACTCTGATGTGCGGGTGGCCTTCAGCGGCCATGTTGAGGATGCGGAGGCCATTGTAGTAAAGGCCAGACAGCTGGCCCTGGAACATGCCAGTGCCCCTCTCGCCTCCACCAACACGCACCGTGGTTTGGCTGTTGAAGATGGTCAGCTGGCGACCTACACGGACACGGGCACACACACACACACACACACACACACACACACACACACACACACACACACACACACACACACACACACACACACACACACACACACACACACGCACGCACGCAGAGTCACACACAGGCAGTGACACAAGCACCCACGCGCACAGGAAGGAAGGCGGACAGACACACACGTACAGAAATACATTCACACACATACATACCAGTGGTCACAAACATGCACGCATACACACACAGAAGAGTGTCTGAGTGTTACACAATCCACCACCCCCAAAGCCGCGGTGAGAAGATGGGATAGAATAAGCATGGCAGAGCAAATCGAAGCCGTGGAGAGGAACCGTGAAGGGAGGGGGGGGGCTGAGACGGAGCGAGATAAGGAGCGAGAAGAGGGGACGAGGGGGGAGGGGGGGGGGGTTTAGAAGTCGTGGAGAGGAGAATGAAGAGGCAGAGAACAGAAAGAGTGAGGAAGAGGCAGCAGATGAGAGGAGTCAGAGGGCCCTGAGAAGACAGGGGCCTGACAGATGGTTGCTATGGCGATGGCGGTGCGGCACGACATTGTATTTTGAGAGAGCAACAGACAGGCAGACAGAGAAAGAGAGATCTAGAGAACTGTCGTAACAGCCCTATGAAGCATGCACAGGTTATAAAGCTCTAGCACTGCTCACTGTTAAAGGGACTAGAGGCTAATTTAAGCTCTGCCGAAGTTTAAGAGGACAACTTTTACATATTTTCACAAAGCATTGCTCTATTAGTCATCTCAATTTACATAATTCTTACATGTCACAGTACTTTGCATGTACTTTAATTTGATTACAAAATGTTTTCAAGATGGTATAATATAATCTTTAGTGAATGCTTTATAGTTTACAATTTGATAATAATCAAAATTATTTACCAGTATTAATAAAGCATCTTTTTATCAGTGATTCTTTTACTATTTTCTGATTTATTCACATTTAAATCTCTCCATCGTCCCTTTAACCTGATATTATCAGATACACACTAACAAGATACGTTCACAGGCACTACAGTTTACACACTATTACACACTACAGCTGTCCCACTTTTAAATACTTAGTTATGGATTTAGATTTTTAGATGTTAGTTGATGGTGCACAAGATAATAAATTCAACTGGCTTCAAGTTGTATTTTTTAAAGCTGAAAGTTTTAAGGAATTTTAATCAGGGTTTTTACCTTTGTCGAGTAGCCAATCGTCAACTACTCGACCGAGCCGATAGGGGATTCGCTGTCTGGCGATGGCCAGGCGCTCGTTATCAATGTTGCCTTTAATTTAGAGATGAAAACACAGTAGTAATTACGCACATCCAAACGTGGTACAGGAGCTGGATACAAAAAGAACAGCAATGAAAAGAAAGTAATGGTCTGCTCATTGTTAGCATGTCACTGCGGCAAGATGAGCTTGATGTGCAAGGAGAACACAAGCTGAATTCACTACGTTACCAGTGAGCGGACTCTTACTCTCTGTTCATTGGGTTTAATTTAAAGAGACATTTCAGGGGTTAACATCTGCAAGAGCACAGGGAAATAATGTTACAGCTGCCACATTCTGTCTATGTGACTGAGTGTGTTTAGCGTTACATACAGGAAGAACCCTCACACACACCTCACACCTACTAACATTTAGCATTTTATCTATCTGCCCTCTAAAGCCTGGACCTCATTGTGTTAAAGATGACTATCTAAGATTACCACTTTAGTATAAAATAGAAAAACAAACAAATATAAAACCAAAGGCTATATTCAACAAGAATACACTCTTTTTTCTTTTTCTTATTTTTTCTCTCTAGTTAAACATTTAACTCAAAATATGACATCTTTTTAAAAATTATTGTTTGACCAAAATGCACCAACTGTTATTATTTTCTTTTATGCTGAGAAAAACAACTTGAATTAAATATTTTCATAAATTACCTTTAACACTATTTAACAGGCTTTACATAACATAGCTTGCTAGTACAAGATTGTAATAACTGTCTCATTTTATGGTTTAATCAAGTTTCAAATCATATCACACATATTTCATTTCACACAATGACATAAAACAAAGCTGCAGTTATATTTCTCAGTAACAGTGTTTGAATAGAAACATTGATAGGAAGGAGTGATGTTGTTTTCATAAATCAATCGGTGGGTTGCATTTAATTAATTAATTAGCACCAGCTGGGCAGTGCAGTCAGTGATTAGGTGGGTTGGGCTTATGTGGGCGGGGCCTACCTGAGGGATAGCGCTCTATGACTGGCAGGTCGTCCAGCTGAAGGGTTGCGTTGCCTCCGCTGCGGGTGAATCGGACTATGTGGTACTTCCCGTCGTTGACAAACTTGGAGCTCTCCTCGATGTTGATGTCGTCCGTGCCGACGTTAAACACTACTCTAATGTTGCCTTTGTCCTGAGGAGGAGGAGGGGGGAGGGGAAATACAGGATCAATTCTGTTAGTATGTGCAAAATTTGTGTATCCAATCCAATCCAATAAACTGCATTGAGTGTGTACTTACTATCTGAAGCTGAAGATAGTCTCCCAGGCCAGATGCACTGTCTACCCTGAGCAGGATGGCATGTTTCTGTTGGGTGCTGAACCCAAGGGCGAGGCGGTCCGCCCGGGTGCTTGGACGTTCATTGGGGGGCCATGTGTAAACCACCACTCCTCCATCACGGCCAAAGATATAAGTGGTCCCAGCTGCTCCAAACACATAAAAATTAAGTGCATGAACACATATTTGCCATTAGCAGTGGTGTCTATCACAAGTGTTCCATTTATCTGGTAATGGCTCTGCAGAGGGCAGTTTTTGCTTAAATGTTTGATGTATAATTAGCATATTGAAAAAATAAAAACCCTCAAATGTCACACTTGGCTGGCTGGAAGAATGAAATCTAGAATTTCCAAACTACATCTCGCCTGAACTGTAGAATAATGATTGTAACAAATGACTCATACCAACCACAATAGCTCGACTCATGGGATGACTACTGTACATAATCATCCTCTATTTTTATCTCAAGGCGGAGAGAGGATGACTGAGAGTCTGAGGCTAAAACGAGTAAAGACAAAACGATTCTATACTGAGGACTCGGATTCAACATAAGAGAACCCAAATTAGCATAACCAGACTATTCTTTGAGCAGGTTACGCTGTTGTGCCACTTCAGAATCAACAGTTGACACTGCCCTCATGTGGTGGCTCTGATAAAATGCACAGAGAGCTTTTGATTCAGTGTTAGAGGTAAAGCTTCTTGTAGTAGGCTGAGACCGCAGTTTACAGATCATCCTGGTGAGACAATGCCATCTGGAATTAGTGCATTAGAATGTTTTATTATTATTACAGCCTGTTTTGAGGCTTCTGATTTTCTCTAGATTAAATAGGAAGTCATGACATTTAAAATCCTCAAAAAATGTTAAAGGTTAATATCTAGATTTTGTTTCTGGAATTAATAATTGTCTGCAAACAGCTTGGTAGAAACAACATTTTCAAAAGCAACATTTTGTCTGTGTATATATATTGATATATACATTTCTTTGATGCCAGAAGCAAAAATATTTAGTTTCTTAATGTTTTTAATTAAAAAATCTAAAAATAGGAAACTCATTACAAGTCCTTCCATCATCCTTTCATTTTCATTTAATATGAAGCCATATGTCTGTGCCTGAGACAGGGACACACTCACCGTCATTGCATAGCGGTCCAGCATATGAGGTCATGCTGCAGTCACAGGTAAAGCCCTCCCACTGCTGCAAGCAAACTCCCTGATTTGAGCAGGAGTCTTCTTGACAGGTTGTGCTGGGACCTGGGGGTGAGAGAGACGGGGGAGGGGAGCGGACACATTTGACTAAAGATGCGCACACACACCATTTTTCGATACTGTCTGGAGCACAGACGTTATGGTATGCGACGTATATAATATTGAGATCACGTTGCCTGGAATTATTGTATTGTGCTGCAAAGACATTATGGTGGTATTTTATTGTGCTTAGAAGTGTGAAATTAAGGTTATTGTGGAGAGGCTCCCATTCTTCAGCTTAACACTTATTGAAGATGCTACATTTTCCATAAAAACTAAATTGGATTTCTGTTTTAAAAGTGAAAATTGCCAAATTTGCAGAACATGCAGGTGGCGGGGCAAAATGTGTGGTGTGGGAACAGGAAGAGGAGTTCAACATAGGAGGAAAAGGTTTTGTTTCAAAGGCCTTTATCTCAATACTCTTTCTTCAGCAGTATGACACCGTTCCTTCACTGCCTCATGCTAGAACCGTATTAGACCAGAAAGTCAAAGCTTTAACCTTCCGTGTCGCTGCATTTCTGGCATGAGGCATGGAGGAAAGCGCATGGAATGATTCACAAATGGAGTATTGAAATCCATCCAAGTTAGGTTGGACGTCAGTAGGAAGGGTGACACAGCATGCTGCTAGGCAACCTGGGTGGCAGAGCTGTGATCAAACTCAAGTCAAATGGTGGTGATGTCATTGAAATCACTATGGTGGCTAGGATAGGACAAATCAGTGTTGGGTCTCTGACCTTTGACTGGATCACTGGGATCCAAACAACACTGGACACCACTGGGTAGTTTAAACAAACACCCATACAGTACACACACGCACTCATTTTATTACTCACACAGGTCTCACACAAAGCGATATACCTTGCAAATCAGCTTTCATCAATGAAACTTTTGTCAGCCAAACAAAAAAGCAAACAAGCAAATTAAGTTAGATGGTTAGTCAAAGCGCAGTGATGTCTATGAACTGCTGAATGGAACAAAGAGAGTGAGAACAGAGAGAAAACAATGTTCAGAAAGACAGAAGAAGAGATGAGAAGCAAGACAATAAATTTGATATCAAAAGGATGAAAAGTTAGTGTGTTAATCTACTAACAGAGAACACCAGTTAAAGCTAAGTGCGGAACCAAAAGGGACATGGAAGCAGACCAGACTTACTCGTTTGTCTTAAGTGTGTGTGTGCCTCACCTTCACAGCCTCTCTCTACTTGTCCCATCGTTGCCAAGGCATCAGCCAAAAGGTCAGGGAGGCGGCCGTTCAGGTCAACAGTTGCTAGGCAACCCTGAAATCCTTCGCGGGAGTGGACCAGCTTTGGCAGGTCTCGGTACATCTCTTTGGAGACACCCCCAATGTACAGGTCACCTACGGTGGACAATGGAAATGAAGCTTTGTGCACTACAGCAATGTTGTACCTTCATCACGCTGTGTCAGTTTCAGTAAGGACGGATTGTTTGCGTATGTGCTCACCCTTTAGGTCAAGGTTCTTGGCCCCCATGGTGGTCTGTGTGGTGACTTTGGTGTCTATTTTGACTGTGTGGAGATTGTTAGTGTCTCTGGAAATGTGTACGTTGTGCCAGTGGTTGTCATTGAGAGGACTGTTAGAGTTGCCCTTGATCAGGTGTGCTCCATTGCCCAGGTCAGAGATATAGTGTAGGTAGCTAGAGACGGAGCAAAGAACAGACAGATAGACAGGTGTAAAAGGATGCAACATCTTATTTTCAATATTGAAAGATAATATTGTAGAGTAAAACATTACTAGTCATCTTCCTTTCTTTTTAAATTGGTTTGTGTTCCTTGTGTGCAGTTATACAAACATTTAATTTGGCTGACTGTGCACTGTTGAGCTCACCCTTTGACCAGCTCTACCACTATGAAGTCATTGCCGTCTCCCCTGTTGTAGAGAACGAGGCCGTCGGGGGAAGTCGTCTTGAATTGCATGAAGAGATGCATGGAGTAGTAGGCCTGCAGTGTGGGCAGGGTCACAAAACTGGAGCGCGAGCGGAAGGTGACGGGGTCGGCCACGATGCTCTTGTAGCCAATAACTGCGTTGAGCTCGCAGTAGTCAATGTCACCGTTCTTACACAGGTCAATGTAGGGCATGCCGTTCAGCGTGAGGCCTTGGAGGTGGCCGATGAAATTGGAGGGCACGGCGGGCATGAAGCGCTTCTCTGTCACAATGCCCGTCTCCACATTGTGGAATTCCAGTTGGGTGTGGTCGCCCGCCATCTGACCTGGTGGCGGGGGGTAAACTTCAGAGGTGAGGGCTAAGACTGGGATTAAAATGGGATTAAAACAGATACTGATGCTTATAGTAATAATAAACACTAATACTAACCATTCTGTTTACAATAATTAATTGCCTTGATGTTGTTGTTACATGGTATTGTTTTGGAATTCAAATGAGTGATTTAATAAAGTCATTTAAACTTAAGTTCCAGAACAAAGACCACACCTCATACTCATTCAGGAGATCGACCCACGAGACACTCCAGGGACTCAGAATGAACTTCTGCCTTTCATCTCTTCACAATACTAATTTGATTGCTGATTCATTCTCTTGTGAGTCATGAATCTTGATAGTCATCCATTCCCTCATCTAACAGTTTGCTTTTATCTGATATTTATTACATTTATGTGATGTGGTCTTTGGTGAAACATACAGTATAATGGTATCATGTAAGAAGCCTATACACACACTGAAAGCTGGGCAGTCTGGGTGTAAAACTGAAGGGTGTAAGACAGCTATGGTTACCTTCAACAGGCTGCAGGTCGTCTACGGTGAGTTTGAGGCCCTTGCCACGCCGGACAACCCTCACCGTGTGCCACTCATTATCATTGAGGCCCATCCCCGCAAAGATGGTCTCTGGGCCTTTACCTACACATAGCCCAGAGCACCATTAACATATGCACAGAGAAGGGGAGAGAGACAGAGACACAGACAGGAGAGACAGAGAGAGACAGAGACAGCGAGCCAGACAGGAGTGAGAGAAATGAAGAAGACAGAGGAGACAGAGCCAGCATGTACAGATATGAAGCGAAAGAGAGAGAGAGAGAGTTGATATGCTAAAGGAAGGAAGGAAGAATATTACGAAAATGTATGGAGAGAAAGAGGAGAAATGGGGAAAATGGAGGAAGGAAGGGGGGGGCACACATATCCAGGGGTGACAAACACCTCCCTGTCCACACACACTCTCCACAGATAGACAGACAGACAGGTTTTGTTCGTAAAGACACTGGCAAGACAGACAACTTGACAGACAGACAAAGACAGAAAGAAACAAATGAACATAAACTGATGCCATGGGTGCCTAAGATGGAGTAGGTGAGTCATCCTAAGTCGTCCTGAGCCGAAACAATCCCATCTGTGGATCACACACCGCCACAATGACCACCTACTGCCCACACAAGCACAGACACATCCGCCACCTCCAGTCCTGAACCACCAGCCTCACACAGCCTCTTATACGCAGCTCCTGCTAGCAGACGGGCCTATGTGAAGCCCCCCCCCCCAACCAACCCCCACCTTGAAGAAAGAGCAATACTGCCGTACGCCTCATGGTGGCACTAGACACACAGAGCAGCGTCGGGGGAGCTCTCCGTGGTGCTGATGCACAACTTCACTCTCTTTCTCCCCCTCTCCCTCTGTCCCTCTCTCTCCCCCCCTCGCCCCCCCCCCCCCCCCCCCTCTCTCTCAGGCCCTGTTGGTTTGAGGAGTGTGAATGACCCTACTTACAGTGACCTATAGAGGCTAATGACAGGGGAGGTGAGAAGTAAACGGTCCCGAACAGATTCTGCTGCAGGAAATGTCAAGCATTCCTACATCACTCATACAGATATGCAGACCCAAACACTCACACACACAGAGATGGAGACAGAGCCAGGGTGCCTTAAAAATACATATATACCTATACATATATAGATATAAATGGTTATGGCACTTGAGTGAAGTATTGTGCACGTGTGTTTGGGTTTGCATAGCCAAAAGAGTGTGTTGTGTGTTGAGAGAGGACACAGGGGTCCCCTGAGGAGACTCAGCTGTGCTCTGGGCGAGCATCTCATCCTGTTACCATGGATCACTGCCTACCACTGAGCAAAGGAGAGAATATGTGTGTGTGTTTAAGAGTGTGTTGGGGAGCGTGCGCGCATGTGTTTGCATACGTAACCGAAAGATTGACAGAATGAACAGACTGATGTGCGAGAGAGGCAGTGATCTGTATCAACCTGGGAGCGGGCAGAGGCATATTGACAGAGAGACGCACGCACGCACACACAAACACACGCACACACACACGCACACATTTGGCCTTCTGTCGAGCTACTAGCAATTAACAAATCTGTCAACAGACACTCAACGGTTCGTGCCGTTATACCAAAAGACAACGAGACGAGACAAATACAAAGAGAGAGAGAGAGAGACGTGAGGGACCGTTCAGTGTGACGACAATGCAACTGAAACCAAATGAGAAAAAGTTACTGGAGATTATGAGAGCGAGGTAATAAAAAAAAAAAAAAAAAGAGAACGACAAAAAAAGCTTTTCATATTTCATTAGCTTGAAATAACAAATGGCTTTTCTCCTGGATAAGCCTCAAATCTCTCCCATGCCGGGGCTTTTATTTGACTGCTGAGTAGGCTGTTTCAGTGGCGCCTGGCTGTTAAATAATTTTTCCCCCCTTCCCCCCTCCCTCCTCCCTTGAAAATCAGATGTATAATTTATGGTATGCACGCGCCTGTGCCAGAAAAAGTGGCTGCCTACTGAAATGTTCATTGAGACAACTGGTCTAAAATTGGCCAACAGACATGCGGGATAGCAACAGTGCTGTGTGGCTAGTAGGGTTTCTATGGCAACTGCAGTCGTCCATTTCACCACCTCTTTGCCGTCACAGAGCATTCCTCCCTCTCTCTCTCTTGCTCTCTCTCTCTCTCTCTCTCTCTGTGGTCGTGACAGAGAGAAACTCCACGTGAGGGAATTAAACTTCATCTGGGATTCGGCTCCACTCACAACGGCATGAACAGAAACGTGCACGCTGTCACTCAAGAAAACACACACACACACACACACACACACACACACACACACAGAATGGCATATGCACATGGACACACTGAACGCATGGAACAGAAACACAAACTAAAATCCCTCGTGTTCGGTTTAGAGAGGAACACGGAGCACACAAAGGAAGCCACCAGACAGATGACGGGATGAAGGTGGAACAGAGGCAAACGGAGGAATAGCGTGTCTTTGGTTTCCGCTGGCGTGAAGGAGAAGTAATCAGCCTTCAACTCTGGAGTAAAATTCATCCCACATTTTGCACTCCTCTCTTCTGCTCATCCCCCACTTTCCCCCAAACACTTCACACTCAGCATTTATCCTGAAGCGAGCAGTTTCTCTTCCCTCTTCTTGTCTAGGATTCCTCCCTTATCCTGCTGCCCCCACCCCTCCATCTCTCGCTCTCTTGGGTACTTCTATCTTTCCTCTTCCCTCGCTTTTCTTTCTCCCTCCCCGTCACCCCCACCGTCCTCTCTTCCGTCTAGTTCTCTTCACTAAAATGGCCGACCTGGAAAACCCTGGCCCTCAGCAAAAATCGCACCACTCCTGTGGCGTGGCTGAACAGGCAGACACACTCACGCATATGTGCACCCGTGGCACACACACATACACACACAGTCAGAAAAACACATGCTGACAAAAAGGCATTTTTACATAAGCCCTCACACACACACACACACCCACACACACAGCACATGGGACAAAGATATTCTGCATCAGAGATCAGAATTAGATGAGCTAACAAGACAGAGAGAATGAAAATAGATTGAAACAATACCTAACGCCCACACTCATGTAAGCAAACACACATGTATGAATAGACACAATTGTTCAGTCCCATACACACACTCTCGCACACAGTGAGGAAGAGGAGGAGGGGGGGGTAGTGTGTAGGTGAGATGGAGAATCACTTACTGGCTGTACAGTTTATCCTGATACAGTCTGGAGGGAGAGCAGAGCAGAGGGTTAATGCTGCACACAAATACACACACTCCACGCCCTGGGGACGCACACATCGACACACCCGTATACACACAAGCACGCGTACGCACACTGCTGAGAAAACACACTCTCCGTTGTCACGGGAATGCAAAGTGATTTTTATTCACTTTGTATCCACGTTGTGCGGCAAAACAGCTCGCCGCTTTGAGCTGGCAAAAGAGTCGGGGAGTGAAATCTGGATCATGACTGTTGGATCGTGTTACAGATGTACCGATTAAGGAGAGTAGAGCGTCCCAGCAGTGAGGTCATTGGCTGCTCTGGCTTGAGCGACAGGTTCAGTCACCAATCAAATACATCCGGAGACTGAACTGGGTGTGTGCGTGTGTCAGTTGATGACATCGTAACACATCCCACAATTTTTTTTTGTCGCCCACGCAGAGCAAAGAATCTCCGCCAAAATGGAGGCTCACGGTGAGGCCAAGGGGGTGGAAAACCTTTGGGCCCCTCTTTTTTACCCCGTGATGCCTTGGTGTGTCGTGTGGCGTCAACCACAGTAAAGACGCGGCTGCAGACAACCAGAGACCAGTACATGCACCCCTCAGTGAGGCTGTGTGTGTGTGTGAAGTGTATGTGTGAGTGTCAAAAGGAACGAGGCTGGAGATGTGTGCAGAGGCTGAACTGAAGAGGAGAAATGTAAATGTGCAAAGAAGGATGTGTGTGTTTTCATGCATTTATGTATGCGGTGTATTATTCTGTGTTTGTGTGTCCTCTCTCTGTATCTATGTGTGTGTGTGTGTGCCAGTGTGTGTGTACAGTCCCTGTGTGATTGCTGAAGGTGTTAGGGATGCACAGGTCTGCTGGGAGTGAGCAGAGAATGCAGCTTTAGGCTTGGACCCTCTGTCCAACACAGAAACAACAGCACTAACCTTCAAATGTGTGTTTTGTTGTGTGTGTGTGCGCGTATTTAGTTGAAAATAAGCTTTAATTATACGATCAAATGAATCCCAATGGTAAGAATTTATTGAATATAGTCACTATAATCAGTCTGTGCTTTCTGTGTCCTTTATCCTTTGTACAAGTTTACATTTGTTTTCTGGTGACAGTTTATTATTTATCTACATTTCATCAGGCTCCTGCTATAGAATGAGCCAAGAGGCCACTTTCAGCTGCATTCCCCTGATAAGCAATTAGAAATTACGTTGGAGAATTTACAAGAGTTTTGTTTGTGCTGGAGTTCACGCCGTGTGTGTGTGTGTACCTAGGTTGACAGTGAGTCGGACGCGGCCCCCATCCAGCTCCAGACGAAGGGTGTCTGCGGAGTTACGAGATGTGGTTGCCATGAGAACGCCGTAAGCCCGCTGGGAGCGAAACCGTAGCGACACGTCCTCCGCCTCGGTGTGCATCGCCACAGGCAACTGCACCTTCATAAACTTGCTGCCGTCGTAGGACAGAATAGTTGCGTCTGAGAGAGACGGGGGGAGAGAGACAGACACACAAGAACAGAAAGAGGGGAATGAGAGAGAGGACGGGAAGAAGGGAGACAAAGAGCACAGACAGGCGGGAACAAAAACACAGGAAAGGAAAAGACAGGGGTGGCGGAAGACAAAAGGCAATCTGATGTTGAGTGATGTCACATTTAAACCTGATGAACGTGTGGCTACATTGCAGCACGCTTGCTTCCCCCCCCCCCCCAATAATCTCGATTCCAGCGCCTTAAAAACCTCAGTTCCAGACAAAATTACCCTGTCACTTCCCCGCCACTGATTCATCACCCTCCCCGTCTCCTGAAAGAGTATGTAAAAATAGTCGCAGCTGGTTGGCTCGCCCCTATTATCCGGTTAAATCAGAATGCATGGCGATGAGTGTGTTAGCCACTGTCGCTGACATCCCGGACCCTGGAGTCATAATGTAACAAGCTCAGGTGATCCCACTTTAATGTCTTTTGCATACTCATTTACATATTCATAATCTTCCTCTCCCCGCTACCTGCTGGGGCCAATCCCCAACCACTAAACTGTTTACCTCCGAGGACCCTGTTTTTTATTGGCCAATTACATACAGAGCTAAACACACTCTCAGTGTCTCTGCGTCTTTATCTCTCTCTCTCTCTTCCTCCCTCCGCGTCTTGTATCTCTCCATTCCTTCGTCGCTTACTTTCTCTCTCTCTCTCTCTCTCTTGCTCCCCCTGTTTCCGTGGGAGACGGTTGGAGCCGAGGCGGAGAAAAAAAAACAAGAGAACAGGAAGAGAGGGAGGCCTCATGAATACTGATAAGCTGGGAAGGGAGGAGAGAGTGAGAAAGATCGTGTGTGTGTGTGTGCGTGTCAGAATAAGCGAGTGAATTTAAGTGTGAACAGAGGAGGGTTCAGGAAAATGAGAGAGCGGGAGGGAAAATAGGGAGACAGAGGGAGAAAGAAGAAGGGTAAGGAGAGCAAAGGGGAGAGCAGAAGAAGGGAGAGACGGAGGGAGGGAGTGCGAGACAGAGGGGAGAGAGAAATAGACGGGGGGGGGGAGAAAGAGGAGAGGAGAAGGAGAAGGAGAGAAGCTCTTGGCTAAAATGCAAATGAACCCTCATTAACTTGAGGGAAAAAGAAGGTGGCTGGCCTGTTATATCACAGATAACATAAGTAACAGCCACACATACACACACACCTGCCCAAACACGCTTACACACACCAATCCATGTCTGATAAAGGAGATAGGAGACTAAATTTTCCTCGGTGTAGCACCTGACTCACGACCGGGCAAACCAGGGGGGGGGGGGGGGGAAAGCAGGAGAGAGAGAGTGAGAGAGAGATGGAGAGAGAGAGAGAGAAAACTACAGCGTGAATATCAGCAAGCGAACAGGCGATAGGCAGGGAGAAGCTGGGATGTGTTAAGAAATGTGCAAACATGCCCTTGGAAACGCGTCTGTGACTGCTCTTTATGAAATAAGAAATTCTGCTCGGAGACAGAGAGTGGCAACCATCTTATGTTCATTAAAGTAGAGAGAGGGGGAACAAAAGAGAGAGAGAGAGAGTGAGAACAAGGGAGGGAGAAACCGCAGGTAGAAGGCGTAAACATGGCCAATCACTCTCTCCATCTGCAGCTCCATCTGTGCTTCCTTTAATCCACTGAACCACCAGTTAGTGACCCCTCAATGCACAGAGAGAGGGATGAAGGGAGGAGGAGGAGAGGAAGGCATAGAGAGAAGTAGAGAAAGAGAGAGAGAGAGAGACAGACAGAGAGGAAGGGAGCGGATATGATAAACACACTGAGTTTGTCCTCTGAAATGAAACAGTTTTATATCCACACCTTTCCCAATGTGTGTGCGTGTGTGTGTGTGCGTGCGTGTGTGTGTTTATATCTCTCGTAGCATCATCAGTTGAGACGTGTCAGCGCTGTGGCACAAACATTTCGTCTCTTCTCCTTGTCTGACTCCATCTCACTTCTTTGAACAGCGCCGCATTACTTCCTCTGCCAATCTTCCCTGCTTTCCATTTCTTCCCCTCAGTCTGAATCCATACCTTCTCTCATAACTCTCTCTCCCTTCTCTGTCAGCTTTCCTAGCCCCGTCTCTCCCATTCCTCCTCATCTCCTCACCTGCTGTCACACGGCGGTTCCAGCCAAGTGGTTCCACCCTCCTCTGTCACAGCCCCCTTGCTCCCTTTCCTTTCTGCACACTTCCTCTCCCATCGATTCCCAGTCCACGCATCCGCAGCAGTCCGATATTCCTGTCTGCTGCTCGACAACACCCCCCCCTCTTCCCCTCCTCCCCTCTGTCACCTATGCTGCTCCTCTCCTTCCCCTGCATGCGTCACACTAGTCTGTCAGACAAAAATTTGCTTATGGAATGAAGAGCCAAATGAGAAGACTCCCTGCTGTCGTTTCCTTGTTTTGCATCGGAGAGGAAGCTGGCTCCTTTTCTCCTCCTGCAAATCCACTCGAGGCTCTCTTCTCCTCCTTGTTCTACCCTATTCTCCTCATTTTTCCATCAGCAGGGAGGTAATGGAGGCTAAAATTTTATCTAAGCTAAATTTATCCACCTTTTCACTATAAAGAATAGTGCAGTCACAATTTCTGTCCGCCGTAAATCTTTATAAGTGACATTTTTAATGAACATTAGAGTTGCTGCTATCAAACTGGTGTACTTTGTGTTAGGATTGGGCCTTTAAAAGTAGCATAACTTAAAAGGTACAATAAATAAAATTTATCGCCCCATATAACGAATGACCATAATATATTTCCAGTGGTTGATCAGCTATTTCTGACTTCACTTTCTGTCTCTTACCATCCATCACACACGTACCTCTCGCATTAGTCAGGCTAAAATGCAAATGAAGTGTCATTACTATTGTATTTGGCATTGTGATGTATTCCTTTCTGTTACAAAACGTTGCTGTTGAATGTCTAGTAATTGCTAGTTTATCCGGTAAATTGTGACTTTATTATTTTTGCCAATTGCAGGCTGTTCTGTGAATCCTGATGAACCTGGTTCTCTTCTCTTTCTTTACCTCTCCAAAATGGCAGCCTGCGATTCTCACCTCTCTCACAGGAGCGTCCCAGGTAGCCCGTCCCGGAGCAGTCGCACACGTAGCGGTTCCAGCCCTCTCTACAGTTGCCGTTGTGCTGGCAGGGGTTGGACAGGCATTGTTTGGGAGGCTCTCTGGAACACGAGGGCTTTACGCCGACAGCCCTCTGGGCCTCAGCCAGACGCCGGATGTCCTTACTCTGTCCGTCCACAAACAGGTCTCTGATGCAGCCAACGTAGCCGTAATTCAACAGAGCAGTCCACACCTGAGACGGGGTTTGGCAGCGTTGGATTAAGAGTTTTACAACATCTTTTCTGTACTTTACTGGTCAATTAAGTTCAAATATAAATGGTATTTTTATTGTTTGAGGCACAGTTAACCACTATAACTGCCAGCTGTTTTTGGCTTTGAGTATTTCATCATTATATCTTGTTATAATATGGCTTATTTAACAGTCAAGGTTGAACGGCTTAGGTAGTACCATCTTATTTTGTTAAATTGCTCATTATAGAACCTTTTTGCTTTATTTAAAGAACTGAAACTATAGGTTACTCAATCTTGACGTAAACTGATGTCACTACCTAGAATCATCCCGATATTGATCACAGTCATACTAACAGTTCTGCAACATGAGATACATTAACTGTTGTTTGCAATCATGAATTAAAATAATGAATGAATTACAGAGCCAATTGCTTTATAAAACCCCATCATAAAATGAAAGAATGATTTAATAACAGCTAATAACAGTGGATAACATGGTGTCAGCACACTATAAAAAGAGGCTACATTGCACACACACACACACACCTCTGTAGGGAAGATGAGTCCAGCACGATCCTCCGGTAGTCCTCCGAGGTACAAAGTATCATCCAGGTCCAGGATCTCACTGTCCCCTGGAGCTGTGTATGCTGTTCGCACGCTGTTCACTGATATGGTCCCTGAACACAACACAATGAGACATCGGTGCTTAACAACAACTGAATTAATCGTGACCGTCATCGCCATGGTGTCATCTCCTCTTTTATTCATCACCATGAATAATCTCACACTCCTTCCCTCCACCCCTTCATCTCCTCCTCCTCATCAATACAACTCACTGCTGTAATCATAAACAGCAGAGTTGTTAATCTGCAAAACTCTTAGAAAGTACCTGAGCGTCCGTCCCTCTGAAAGTCCACATGGTACCATTCTCCATCATTGACCTTTCTGTCCATGGCCTTGGTCTTCGTGGTCCCTGAACCCATGTCCAGCAGCAGATACAGATGTCCGTCCAGCATCTCAATGGCAAAGAAGTCCACCTGCAGCCCAACCAGATGCAAACATTGTTACCTTTTACAATACACATTATCACTGAAAGTAGCAATAGAGGGGTACAATGTATTTATTTCTTGAAGAGAAACGAAAAAACAGTTTCACATAAGCCTCTAAACCTTGTCCTGATGTGTGTTCTGGAGTTCTCACCTTGACAGTAGGAGGTGTGCGGGGGTCTTTGCGTTGCATCTGTCTGGGTTTGCCGTGGCTGAAGAGCATCAGACCGTTGGGCTCTGTGGTCCTGAAGTCAAAGGAGATGGATCCCGCCTTCTTTGCCGCCCACTTGCTCAGCGCCACGTACGATTCCGGAGTGTCGAAGGTCACAGGGTCCAGAGTGGCTACACTCTCGCACTTGAAGGACAC
The DNA here is from genome assembly GCF_046128005.1 of Genypterus blacodes. Taxonomy (NCBI): domain Eukaryota; kingdom Metazoa; phylum Chordata; class Actinopteri; order Ophidiiformes; family Ophidiidae; genus Genypterus; species Genypterus blacodes. The sequence goes on from NW_027466839.1 coordinate 279,361, forward strand.
CACCCCGCTAACCTAGTTGATTGTGAAGTGACGTGATAAAAGACAAGAGCTTGAAGTGATGTTCTTATAATTGAAGGGATACGATTACATGTCTGTGGATTTGAAGGTAATGTGTATGAACTTGTACATGCTGAGGAAAAAGAATCCCGTGTCATACCTTCATCTTCGGGTCCCCTTGTTTCGCCAGCCTAGACAGTTCCAACCGTACATCATTGTTCTTGTACACCACCTTAGGGAGCAAAGATGGAGCGAAGCATGAATTCATCTTTGTCTCACAATAAAAAGAAGGATTTATTTCACTCTGTTCCTAGATGTACCCTTTGCTCAGATCCATTTCAAAGATGTGTAGCGTAGCACAGAATTTGACCATTGTATTTGGAGTAATTAGCCTATATTAAGAATTAGGACCCGTTTGATTAACCATTTAGTATTTTCCACAGGGGAGTGCGGGGCGATGAAGACAGCCAAACCTCTTCAAAAGTTAACCAGACATCCATTAATCTTTACACCTGTCCTTGGAAATTTTGTTGCCACTTGCTCGATTGCTTTTACTCTGTCCGCGCTTCTTCCTCTTTCTGGTCTATCTTTCCCTTCCCTTAGACAGTACACTCTCAGACGGAGTGTAAAGAGTGTGCTTGTGCTGAGCATTCTGATGTTGAGAGAGTTGAGCACACACAAGCTCGGCTTTATTGCCGGAGACCTCCGTCTGTGACCCGTGCACAACTCTACAACACTCATCACAATATTTCCCTTTTTTTGCACTGGCTTTTAACCCGGCTTTTAAAACCCCGGTGTATGTCGTGTTTTGCATCTATAGATAAGGTAATGAGGGGGACTCCTGAATATTCATGCGCTGTAATTGTGTGAAATTGCGTTAGCCTGCGTGTTTTGTGTGTAGGAGTGCGCCTGTTTGTACCTAATGCAAACAATTCTTGCGGTCATGATCGTTGGTGCGCATGATTCACTGCATACATCTTCATTTGCTCACATGGATTATCATATCATCGTATTAAATATGTAAATGTGCCAGTGGAGGGTTCACTTTGACAGCGGCAGCCTCGTTTAAACACCATCAGTCTTAATGAAGCAACACAGAGCACATTCACCACTGATACAGATAGCTCTCTGTTTGGCACATCATCTGTCGGCTTGTTTGGTTGTTTGTTTATGCCTCTGTGTGTGTCTCTGTGAATGAAAGAGGAACTGAGACAGGGTGTGTGTGTGTGTGTGTTACGGGTGCTAGAGTGTATTTTGGAACGTCTTTTTGTGTAGTGTGTACATTCCCGTCTCTGCTACATATGTGCTTATTAGTGAGCGCACACATCCCTGTATATGTTAGGATTGTGTTTTGGTATAGGCGCACGTGTTTGCACGTTTTTGTGTATTTTTGTATTAGTGTGTCATGTGTGTTTGTGTTGCTGCAGTGTTGTGGCCCATTTCAAGCACAGCGAATGGATGAAGCATCTCCATGGCGTAGCTAATTAGCATGTTAGTGCTCAGTGCTGCGTCTACTCCCTCAACGACACTCATCACTGATTCTCTCTGATGCTGGTGAGTGTGTGTGTGTGTGCGTGTGTGTGTCTGGGATTGTTTGTGCAAGTCTGCCAAATGGAAGCATTGCTGCGAGTGCGATAAATACGCTAATGTGTGTATAATATTTGTGCGTTTAAGAGAAAAGGAAGAAGATGTGACACGGTGTGAGATGTAAGAAATACATCATAAAAGAGACAAAGTGAGAGACGAAAATGAAGTGTTATAATAATGCCTGAGAATGTGTATGAATCAGTGCAGCAGGTAGTGTATTTGCTTCGTGCGTGCGTCCCACCTCTTTCAGACAGCCCATGAAGTTATTGCTGACTGGAGAGCCGGGCAGGTCAGCCGTGCTGGGGCTCCCACCCACATAGAAGTAGTCATCGGAGCCCAGCATGGTATAGTCCTCCTGGGTGTAGCCAGTGGTCGTCAGGATGCCGTCCACGGAGATGGTCACCTACACAACAAAGCACAGGGAAAGGACACGCTATATACTCACACCAAAGGCAGCGCAGAGCGATAGCTATGCGCTGACCGGCCGAATTAGCCCCCGTTATCCTGACAACCATTGTGTATGCATTCTGGTGGGGAGGTTGCCTGATTGGTTGGGGAATAGGCCTGCGCTGTTGGGAATTTGATTCGGTGTTGTTGGATCAGTGCTAACTGTGTGGTGTTATTGAGGAGTGTTGCCTGTAGCCTTTACTGCTACTACTGGCATTAAAATATGTTGTTTTATGCTGCTAAATGCCAGCTGCCAAATTTAGCGCTGGCTTAGTGTCCCTTTGGTTTATTACAGTGCTGCACCCTATAGCCCCATCTACCACTTCTATACATTTATTGGAATTATACTGTGTGGTCTGCCTGCCTTGAGCTATCCGACAGTAGTGAGTCTAAGGTGAAGGTAAAGGTAAATACAGCGTGAGCCTGCGTGTGCTGAATGGCCATTTACTCAAATCTTACTTTGAACCACAATATTGGTAAATGTGTTTTTACTACAAGCTAAGTCTGCCACTTCAGAGCTGTTATTTTCTCCCTGTGCAACATCGCGTTGGCCTTACAAAGACAGCAGGCTCGCATTGAAAGACTAGCTTTGCCGGCGTCAAGGACATTGATTTAACCTTTATGTTTCAAGATTTTCTTCCCTTATGTTGTCCATTCACTATTTCATCTTAAAGCACGCTGTGTAATTTGATTTACTTTCATGCCGTTCTGGCAGCCAACCCCCGGCCAGTTCAATCATATCACAGGAAAGTCACAAATCACCGCGTTATATCATTCTCATCACTATCCCACAGTACTAGCTGACCATTTTACACTGCGACCTCTCTACAGTATTCTTCTTACTGCTGCTAGCTAGTAGCGAGGCAAACTTGCCCAGCTAGGCAGGTGTTAGTAACATCTCAGGCACAGGCATGTTAGTACTGTGCAGCACAGTAATTAGGTGTTAGTAGGTTAGTTGTTAGTTATATGCTAGTTAGTAGTTGTTAGTTGTTGCAGCCACAGTATTGTTACTAGGTCTCAGGCCAAGCTGTGTTGGGTCACTCAATGGTGCTGAGGTTAGCGTTAATGGTTTCAATGTTGTTAGTAGGTGTGATGATGCTGTGGTGTGTTTGGTATTTGGGTAAGTTTGTGATGATGGTGTTAGTTTGTGATCTGGGGGGGCTTGTTAGATCTGTCTGAATGAAGTGACACAGGTGAACACACACACAGGTATTTATGTAAACAGACGCACAGGTGTTAGATGGATTAGCGTTACAGCTCATTCCACACTCACGCACACACACACACAGATAAATATATAAACATGCAGCCTGTTCCTCTCCCTGCATGCAGCCACTTGCACAGAGGACACAGAAGCTATAAAGACGACAAGATGAAACTTGGCACCATGGAGAACATGCAGTGGCATAGTGAAGGACGAAAACTCAAAAAAGAAGAGGGGGGGAAATCGAGGGGGAAGGAGGAAGGAGGAACCTCTCTAGCCATTTATTGTACCGGTCAGAGAGGGGGGAAGGTTTCTGGGTCACTTCATGCAGGTAGGGGGTAGAGGGTAAGGGGTAGAGGGTAAGGGGTAAGGGGCAAGGGGTAAGGGGTAAGGGGTAAGGGGTAAGGGGTAAGGGGTAAGGGGTAGGGGTGCTCGCCATTTGCGTGCAGTTGAGGGATGAGCCAATCAGTACACGCCTACATGTCACAGAGTGATGGGGTGATCGTCAAAAAACGGGGCACAGGGAGGGGAGTTAAAGAAAAAAGTGGTTGGCAAGGAAAGGGACAGGGGGGCTTTTTAAGCATTAAAGATTACCAACCGCATTTATCCTTTTTTGGTTTTTGCTTTACTTTTAATGTCTATGGTTCAAAAGGAAATAGACACGGGGCAAACCCAAACTAAGAAACAATTAGAATGATATCTACCGAACAATGGAGTTTGTTTACCATAGCGTGTCCAATGCCTGAGTGCTTTGTTGGAGAGGGGGAGAAAGGAAAGCAAAAAACTGTGAACAGAACAACTTTGGGAAGAAAAAAAAAAAAAAAAGAAACGCTAGAAGGCCTCTGGTGAGGTTAGTAGAGGTTGGTTGGAGTGGTTTCTCTAGGAGAAGGGCACAGGTTAGGTTAGTAGAATGAATCATTCCATGGATGGTGGTTAGTTTCACTAGCAGGTTAGTAAAGTTAGTAGTCAAGTTAGTAGAACAAACAGGCAAACGGTAGAGGCAAGTGGGTTATAAGCACCTGAGTGCGAGAGACCCTCAGTGTTTTCTCTCTCTCTCTCTCTCTCTCACTCTCTCTCTCTTTGTATCTCTCGCTCCCACACACACACACATACATACACACACGCACACCCACAACTGGAAAAACACTCACCTAGAGCTGAAAGCAGTGCTGGTCTGGTGGTTAACCCACTGTAAACTAAGACCAAAACCTCAGGTATTTTCTTCCTACCACAGCATCATTGAAGCAGGACAACAGACCACTGACAGTTGCTTCTATATTGATTAAGTCCTTGCTGTGGATTACAGGCGCTCCTGCTGTCCGCGGTCCTTCAAACATCTACTGCAGACACTGTGGTGCACCATGTGACTTAAACACACATTAGAACCATTGAAGAGGCAGCTGGATTTCAAAACATTCTGTCCAATGTACCGTGTCTTTGTTGTCCCCAATATCCCTGAAAATCTATCCTCTCGTCTCCTCTACTCTCCTCTCCTGCTCCCTCGTGACTTGTTAGGGCACACACACACACACACTCTTTCATCCCTTGTTTTCTGGTTACCTGTCTCAGGTTGCGGGTGACCTTGACGTCGTGCCAGGCGTTGTCGTTGAACTTGCCATTGACAGGCTCCACCAAGGCTTCAAAGGCCCCGGAGCCCAGGTTGATGACAAGCGACACGGCACCGTTCTTCAGTGCCAGATTGACGTAGTCGGCCGACTTGCCGGTGTGCAGCATCAGGCCGTTGCGCTGCAGAGTTTTGAAGGAGAGCGTAATTTCATCGCTGCTAGACTGGATGGGGTTGGGCGACAGGTCGTAGCAGAAGTACTCGGAGCCCTTGAAGGTGGCGACGTACTCCTCGCGAGCTGAGAGAAAGGGAGAGGTGACAGAGGATAAAGGGAGGAGGAGGACAGGGCCGGAATGAGGAGGAGGAGGGGAATGAAGAAAAAGCAACACAGCTGTCAAAGTCTTGTTTTAACATGAGCGCTACCTCTTCCCACACTGCTCTTCACAATATGCTCACAGATGATAAAATGGTGGGTGTTCATCAGAGCCGGTCGACTGAAACAAAACTCAGCCTGGGCCTGGTTCAATTTGATTTGGAATGAGCGGTACAAAACTCTTTGTGTAAGATGTGGAAAATGTTATTGTCAAGCAAAGCCACAAAGATGCCAGCAACTCGGAAGAAACACTTCCTTCCCTACCTCTAATCGTGGTGTGTAAACAAGCTTTGATCACTCATGTGGGTTGGAGATTAAACAGTGTGGATGTGAGCGAGTAAGTCGAGAGTCTGAAGCGATCCAAATTCGTTTTGAAACCTGACATCAGCCCTTTTTGAGAGGAAAGCAATGCTGGCAATCTGAAGTGATGTGCTCTCGTTTGACAGCGTGGATCATTTTGTGCTCTTAATTGAATGACGTGTGTGTATGTGGTGTGTGTATGCCATTTATACTGTATGTAAATGAAACAGCAGTAGAGGAAGTAGAAGGGTTTTGAGAAGAACAATGATGACAATGATGGAGAACAACAGCCCATAAGCATCATGCCAGCCAAAGCAGGCAGGATCGTCAAATTAGAATTCAGAAGAACAGGCAGACGGCCAATGGAAACTTACCATTCACGCCCTTAGTGACCCCCAAGGACACCAGACCAAGGTTTCGCAATCCATCATCCTTAAGCTCGCACCCTCTTATCTACTCTCATACACCTCTGCACGCACACACACACAATCGCATAGCCACATACGCAAGCAAGCGAAAGGAACAAATACGGACACCTACACACATCTGTGCACAAAAACCGATCATACTATTGTGCTGGCATACGCAAGCGGGGACGACATTATCTGTCTCCTTCACACCCTTCCCCCCAAAAGCGTCATCCTTCCTCCGCTCCCTCCGCTATCGTCTTCCTCACCGCCATCTCCATATCTCACACCTCCCCTCCCGCTCCACGCCAACGGTCCTCTTCACATATCTTTCTCGGCCCTCCTTTTCCTTCTGATTACCTGCGCGCCCCTGCTCTATGGAGCCCCTGGCATTAGTCACCATCTTGTCGTCCATGATAATGAGGAGAACACGGCGCAATTTAAGACGGCGGGTCAGGCTGGAGCAAAGACAGACACTTGGTAAGGAACCCACTGGAGAGGAGGGCAAAAAAGATTGCCAGGTAATGAATCGACTGAAGTATAATAGGTTATTAAGGAAAGTGAGAGTCAGAGTGAGAGGAGCGTTCAAATGGAATCAGCCGCACTTGAGCATATAACAGAGTGTCACAGAGAATAATAGGAGGGGGAAAAAGTGAAAACGCATCACAATTGACAGAGCAAATGCCTTTCTTCTCTTGAAAAACCTTAAGTGTGAATGCCAATACGTAGGCAAGTGCGAAACAACACGTTGTTTACCAGCATGTGTGTGAGTTTCCCCCTAGTGTGTGTGGATTCCTTCCCACCCAGCATGTTAATGAAGTGTGTGTGCGCATGGGCCGAAAAAAAAAGAAAAGAAACGCGTGCAATTTCTGCTCGCGGAAAAGCTATGTTTATGCATGCGAATGTGTTTGTGTGTGTGTGTGTGTGTGTGCGCCAACTATATGAGTTTGTTCTTTTTTATGTGTGCATGAAATGTGTGTGGGTGTGGGTGGGTGCTGGTCTCTGTAAATATTGGTGTATTGCTGTCAGAAAAGCTATTACCAACTCAGGGCCCCGGGCTAGTCTTTACTGAGAGGCGCGAGAGTGAAGGGGAGGAGGGAGACGCACAAACACACACACACACACTGGCACACACGCACGCACGTAGACAGCCACAAACGCTAACACAATCACGCTGGCACACAAACCCGTCGACACACACACACACAGCAGACACGTAGACAAATGTAGATGAGGTGGTAAAGTGAGGGGGGGGAGGCAACTTGATCACAATGAGAACACACACAGCCGTCCAGCAGCATTCTAGCGGTAATTTACAGAGGTGCCATTAGGTTTCAGTGCGGCGCTCCACCATTCTGTTGCTAATTTACAGACATGTCATTAGAGCAGACAGGAGCACATAAAGCATCTCTGCATCGATCTGGAGGCTCTGGCCCGCAAACACTCACTCCCTGTTCTATTACACAACACACACGCGCACAAACACACACACACACACACACACACACACACACACACACACACACACACACACACACACACACACACACACACACAGGGATACACGCGCGCACACATCAGCGGGGAAAATGCATATTGGTGTGACGCTGACACAGAGATGAACATAAGCATGTGTCATATCTACTGTATGTACGCACACGCCTGTAATTGACAGACACACACACACACGCACGCACGCACCACACACACAGCCATGTCCTCTCTCAAGAGGGCAGGTTGGAGTGGATCTGTTGTAGCTCAGATTAATGGAGTGAGTCAGTATTAGCTCAGAGTAAACAGTGAGACAGACACTGACATACACACCACATGTCACACTCCATCCTGTGGCGGGCTCTGTCGATCAGAAAAACAAAGGGAGGAAAGGAAAGGAAAGGAGAGGAGAGGAGAGGAAAGGAGAGAGACAGCTGAAAGGGAGAACTGATCTGATGGTTGCTGCTGGTTCCAGTAACAGAAACCATCAGATCAGTTCTCGGGTTCAGATCCTCTGTGCCGCCCCTACAACGATCACACATCACACACACACACATCACTTCAATTTCTCTGCGTGTTTGTGTGTATGGCAAGTGTGCGTATGCGCCCCAATATGCTTCGTCTCATCCATGGGTCTCCTACTCAACCTTTCATACACTCAGCTGTCATTTCCATGGCAACCCTGTGTTACACTGGCTACAGCAGAGACGAAAGGGTTTTGCGCATGTGCACGTGTGTGTGTGTGTGTGGCAGACGGAAAGAGAGCAAAAGAGATGGAGAAGGAGGGCAAGGGAGAGAAAGAGTGATTGAGTGAACAGTACATTATCATGGACAGCTGTACTGAATCAAAATGGCGGATGGAGGCAGGGAGCACATCGGGGAGCCTACATTATACAGCACCTGATAGAGGGAGGAGGAGGAGGGTGGAGGAAGAGAGGGGAGAAACAGAGGAAGGAAGAAAAGGAAAGACTGTCTAGGGGTGTTTGAAAGAAGACAGGAAGAAAAAGGGGTGAGAGGGGTAACAAAATGGAAGAGAAGACGGGAATGGCACAGGGACAGAAAGAGAGACGGGGAAAGGGAGTGGCACAGAGGGAGGGATGGATGGCCGGGGAGAAAGAAAGAAAGAGGGCGAGAGGGAAAAATGCTGGTGTATCTAAATCCTAGAGTAGCAAGCCTCAATCATGGCAGGGCTGTCATTGTGAAGATAGCACATTGCAATTCCCCCTGCACCTCGTTTTAGCCCACCATGCATTTCTGCTATCAGCTCCTCTCAGACTGCCCCTCACACACACACACACACACAACATAAACTCATAACACATATGGCACGGAGGCATCTCTCCTTAATAACACACGCGCGGATTAACTTTTTACGGTATACAGATAAATGGCTGGCGTAGGAAATGTATGTAAATGTATGCAAACGTATGCATAGTCTCTATATTAAGCGAAAGTGGGGGAAAATCCATACAGATGTTCACCAAAGGCGCCGAGTCCCTTTTTCCATCTCAATGCCAGTGACATATAGTATCTGGCTTTGAAACCTATCAGGCTATCACATCACAGCCGAGGGAGCGATACTGTAGAGTAAAATATTACTGTTGTGACACGAGTGACAGATTTGTTGACTGCGATCCTGCTCTCACACACATTTGAGATTTTTCTCTCTCTTAAACTGTAGGCGTCCTTTACAAAAAAAATGAGACGTGCAGTTGAAAAATCGAACACCTGCGCTGATAAAAAAGGCTTTAAAAACTCTATTTGAACAGGAAAACGTACAACTTGAGCGCAACGACTGCACAATTAAAGAAAATTTAAGAGGAGGATCCGTGTTTAAGATGTAGTTGGGGAGGACGAAATGATTAACAATCTTCCTGCTGTGGTTTTTAAAACGTTTCGCTTCCTTTCTTTATCTCTGCTCATCTCAGCTCAGTTTTGGCCCTTTCGCTGGTACCCAGGGAAACCAGCTTGTTTCCATGACAATGTCTGCAGGCAGAACAGTGTATTTGTCTTAAGCTGGATAAGATCAGAGTCAGTTTCATCCCTTTTATACACACACACACACACACTCTCACTCACAGGCACGTAAACACACGCACACACACACACACACAAACAGACTCAAATGCACAGAGTAAAGCACCGAGCATTGATATGCAGGCACTCAGGAAAAACTGTGTGCGACGCAATCACGAACGCACAAATTCATGCATACCAGTAACCACAACACACAAACCATAAAGTTAAATCCACCTCCATAATCAAATGAACATGATTACAAATGTAGATGCACATGGTTACACACACACACACACACACACACACACACACATGCTGTCACACAGTAAACCCGCACAGGAGCCCACTTTAATGAACCTTCTTACAGCAGGTTGTTAACAAATAACAAGGGCATAAAGTCCTCTTTTCATAAAGGTAATGTAATAGGTTTTTAATGAATGATGTGGCTACACACTCACTCCGCAGCTTGTAGTTATGCTAGACAAGCGCCGCAAATGAATGTTTCCCGTGCCCGCGCGCCCGGTGTGTCTGTTAGTCTGATTGCGTGTGCGTTTGTGTACTTATTTGTTCTCGTTTTTTTTGGCAAACGGAAAAGAAATGAACTTCAAATGCCAGATGGGGTACTGGAATGAATCGCCAATTGGGCCACTACCCCTCAGCGCCCGTCCAAACACAATGGAAATTGCTGGAACAGGTAAAAGAAAATTGCAATACAGACAAGCCCATTTCTCTCTCCTTCTCTCTCAAGAGACGAGTGCGTGCATGCATGCGTGCGTGCGTGCGTGCCTGTGCCTGTGTGTGTTTTGGATAAGGTATCTGCATCGTCGATGAATACCATCGCGGCTGATGCGGGGACCATGTCAAACCAGGGAGCCCAAGGAGAGAGCCTGCTGAGAAACGCTGCGGTCTTATCTCTCCTCTCGTCTCCCTCTGCGTCTCCGACCTTCTCCTTCCCTCCGTTCCCACTTTCTGAATACGCTCCTATCTTTTCTCACCATCACTTTTCGACACTCTTTTACCCTCGTCCGCCCACCCCCTCTCCCTCCCTCCCTCCCTTTCACACACTCACAGCCAGCCTCCGATGGTGAGTCTATTTGATGTCTTTATTTTTAGGTGATTACAAAGTGCCCCAGCTCTGTGCGCAGCCTATTAGTGTTGCAGTGAACGTGCGAAATGTATTAAGCGTACACTTACAACAGCATGGTAATTGTATACAATTACCAGTAAATGTATACATTTACCAGTGGGATTGCTACACACTTCCCATGGTGAATCAGTAACTGTACATCTCGCTGATAATGTTAGGGTAGAGCAGTGTGTGTGGTGGTGCAACTTTCATTACAAGGACTCTGCGGGTGTTCAACTATTAACGAGCACTGTAGCACAATGTGCCTTAATGTAAGTTGTCACGTTAGCGGTGTAGAGCCGAGGCAGAAATAGATGCATTAATGACAAGGTTACACCTTAGAACATGATGGCGTTTTCACTCAATATACACCAGAACCACTCGCTGATGGTGAGCGGATACAACTTAGACTCCAGTGCAAGATTATGGCCTAACCAAATTCAGACCGCTCAGTTTGGCGGGGAGGCAGGCAGCCAATCATTAAAACACCAAACGGCCCTTTCTCACCTCATATTGAGTGGTGCTCACTTTCCTGCTGCTACCTAAGAGTAAATTATTGGAACTGCAGTTTGGATTATCTAAATATTCATCGGGACATTTATCAGTTACAACAAGGCGGACATGATTCAGAAGGTTTTCCCTAGCAGATACAAAGTAACTAAAGCATTTCAGTGATACTTTGCTCCTATGTGGACGTTATAGGGCTGGGTGTTGCGCAATAATCTTTTGGTACCAGTGCCAAATCAATACTAATGTAATAATACCAACATTTAATCGGCATAAACCTAAAAATCGAACAATCTAACAATAAAACAGGTGACTTTTAATTTGGCAAGGTGATAAAGAATTATACAACAAATATAAATGGCATTAAGGAGCTCAGCAGGCATTGTTTACCAAATGTTGATACCTGCCAATGTTTGATAATAATTACTAAATAAAGCCTACAATAAGATCTAATCTTCCAGGAAACAGTCTACTGAGATTATTTGAAAATTGATATGTTTTATAACATTGCTTCAGTAACCCTGTATTTCATTAAAAACAATAATTATGCTTTGTATGATTTATATTCAGGACTGCTAGATGAGGATGACTAAGAGGATACATGCTGTACTTTAGCTGTACCGACTGGTTCCTCTCATCTTGGCGTCTGCTACCGCTCCTGACTTCACATATGGTGAAGTCAGCAAGGAGCTCGGCTATGTGCGTCTGTGCGTGTGTCCATATGTGTGTGTGTGTGTGAGTGAGAGGATGCAAGATTTATGCCCAGAAACGGGAGAGAGAGACAAAACGAACGGGGGACAAAGACAGAAAAAGAAATCCAAAAATTGTGGAAGTGACCGTGTGTGTGTGTGCGTGTGTATGTAGCCTGTATGTGCGATCCCATCTGCGTGTTCTCACCCATAAGACAATGTGTGTGTATGTGTTGAAATGAGCCGATTTGATTGCCAACGCTTTATGAGTCATGTGATGACTCACAATCCACCTCCCCTCACACTCATTTGCACTCACACAAAGACACAGATTTGGCATGTGGCGCATGCACAAACGCACACATACATGCATGCATACAAACAGACACACACACACACCTCGCTCCCTCTCCTGCTTCATCCACTGACCGTGAAGAATATGTGCAGGCAGCCTTACTCATGCATATTTACACTGAACACGCACTCACTCACCTACTCAGCGGGCCCTCTGTAAAGGTTATTGTGTACGAGTGCAAAAGTGTGCGAGTGTGTGTGTGTGAGTGTGTGCCTATGCGTTCGCGCACGCGTGTGTGAAAAGGTCACTTCAAGCAAGGCAGACCACTTGTCTATGGTGTGCACAGATTGTTGGAACTGATATTGAGAACATTTTGGACACGCGGACAAACAACCGCTATTAACCGGACTCAGTGGCCCAACAATACAAACCAGCAACCGCCGCTAAATATGTTCAGGGAACCCGCGACTCAATCCTATTCAGAACCCGCCAGTCACTCATTCACCCGCGAACCCTTCACGCTCTATTCTTGACCGGACAAAGAGCAGAGAAAGAGCAAAATCTGCTACTTGGCTTTGAGCACATTTTCCATCCAGATTATTGCTCCTCAATACTTTTCAAAAAAAAAAAATCCATTTCCCCTCCTCTTCCGTTGGCTGCGTGATACTTATGAAAATCCAATTTGGCTCCCCTTTTTTTCCTTCCCCTCACTATTCATGCATTCTCACCCACTCAGAGTGATTAGTGATCTGTGGGTATAGTTTGCAGGGAGAATGATAGCTGTGTTTTATGGCGGAGGGGAAAGGTCCGGGGCTCCCCCATCAGGGCTGATGTCCCTGAGAGAATGACTGGGCTGGGAGGGCAGACTGGAGCACCGCTGGCTCTTTGCAGATACAGGCAGCTGCTCTACATCACAGGAAAAGAAGACGACTCACTTTATCTCCCCCCCGTCTCTCCCGCTCTCCCTCCTTCCCTCTCTACTCCCTCTATCATTTATTCCTTTAGTTCTCTTCTCTACAGGCACGGTCTCTTTTTCTCAATTTCTCAAGCACACACAAGTCGTACACACACACACGCACACGTACACACACACCCACATACGCAGACACATCCTCTATCTATTCTGAGACACCCCCCCACCCGATCCACCCCCCTCAAAGAAACTCATTTCAGCTTTGCGGACTCCTCAAAAAGCCTCTTTACGCCAAGCTAACCTAAGCTAGGCTTCGTCTGCGCCATTTGACAGCCTTTACATCTCAGTATGCAGAGCAAAACACACACACGCACACACCATCACGTGTACACTCTTTGAAGGGTACTTCAAAGGTTTCGAAATAAATAAAGGAAAAGATTCTGGCACAGTTTTACTTTCAATCTATCACAATCCAACCCATTCATAACCGGGAGGGCGTCCGCTAATACGGCAAATACATCGTGCAATAATGCAGGGAGCGTATGTTAATACATGTCGGTCCTTAAAGTAGGTGATTTAAAATGCCGAAAGGTAAGCCAGATGAAGCAATTAAGTTTTCACTGCCACCTGGATGATTCATGGTGGACATTTTGAGGCAGAAACATCAGCAGAAGGAGCTTTACTTGGCAATCAAAAAGGTTGCAGAATGCTCCGATAGAAATATACTTTGTCAGAATAGAGACGTATCACCATAATAGATGGTTGGAGACGTAATTTGTGCTCTATTCAAGATATTTCTATCTGCTGACGTGGATGAACATTTCATTTAATAGCAGCCACATTTCACTGAATACACAGCGGCCCGTGTCACAATGGGAGAAAGCCTTCATCATGTCCTCCCTCATCCAATCAAACACAATAGCCTCAGATCTGCCCGTCACCGTCAGGCTTATCTTTATGTGGGCCAATCAGTGTATTCATCAGCGTCATGCAGGGCCAACCAATCGAAGCAGCACCTACCTTCAGATTTTCAAAAAGGCGCCCGTCTTCGGCTGGAGCTCCTAATCATTCTCACACATGCACGCACGCCGGGTCGGTGCACACGCTCGCGCGCTCATGCGCTCAAGCTTACCTTACCAGAATTGAAACATTCCAATTTAACAGCAACCAAGAATACGAGCTAGGTGTTGTAGAAAGCTAATGGTCTGTGTTTCCGTACATACAAAGAGCGTGTCATCACATTCATCTGAACAGAACCACACAGCCCGGTATGGGTGCGTATGAATGAATGAGCTGGGGTGGGTGGGGTTAGGGTGGGGGTACCTCTGAGCTTGCCTAAATTCACAGAGGGTGTCGTCCCAAATAGTGAGAAGGAGGGCAAGGAAACAGAGAAGGAAGGGGGAAAAGAGAAAGAAGGGCAAGAAGATGAAGGTGGCATTTATTCATCGGTGAACACGTCTTCCATTTTCCAAGGGCAGAAAAGTCAGACTTGTTCTGGGGCTGTGTTCGAACACGACCACACAACTTTTGGCGGGCAGATGTATGTAACAGCAACAACCTCCATACAGTGCATAAACATCTGTTGAGAATAACATGGTGAAGAACCAATGAGAGCAGAGCGAGACATGCTGGAAGCCAATAACAAAGGCGTGGATGGACATGGGGGTGAATGTCGAACCGTATGGAGAATTGTTAAAACTGCCACTGTCGCAAAAAATCACTCACTTGCACGCTTGCGTCTCGTCTCGATCACACACACACACACACACACACACACACACACACACACACACACACACACACACACACACACACACACACACACACACACACACTCGCTCACACAGATGAAAGGAAATGAGGTGAGGTGGAGGAGTAAAGACCCAAATCAAACCGTCCGTGGCCTCGGGTCGGTCGGCGCTGAGCTCCAATTCCGTGACAAGAAGCTCAGACAGATCTAACCCGGGCCAAGCGCCATCAAGCCACAGCCGTCTACATCCGCCCATTAACCCCTCCCGCATCAGCAGCCGGGCTTATATATTGTATTTCATTACATTATACAACGTATTCTAGCAGAAGTTGTTTTTAGGCTCTAAGATAAGCAGCTTACCCTTCGAATATAAAACAACAAAAACAAGATCTTTCAAGTTGAACTGTTCCCGTCCGTATCTCCTAAGTCTTAATTACTTCATCGTACACAAAATGGCGGTGAGTCTAATTCACAGAAGAACTGACCTTAGTTCAGTGCCTAGAGAGACAACTTCCTCCCGTGCCAAGTGGTGATTGAGTGGGGGAGGGGTACAGGGTGTTGTGATGGTGGGGGGGTGGGTGAGGAGGGAGGGGATGATGGTATAGCAGAGGACAACAGGAAGTGAGGTAAGAGGAGGTCATACCTTGGTCGCCAATCATCAGGTGTGCCAGACCTTAGGGGGAAGACAAGAGCACAGTCAGCACAGCAAAGGATCATGGGCGTGAAGTGTGTGTGTGTGTGTGTGTGTGTGTGTGTGTGTGTGTGTGTGTGTGTCGGTCTGCGTGTATTTCTCAGGTAGGCACTAGTGACGGCTTGGGATCTCTGCTACTTCCTGTTTATCTGTGTGTGAGTGTGTGCGTGCGTGCTTGTGTGCTTATGAATGGTTTAAATTAAATCAAAGGTCTGAAAGACTCACTTTGAATACACTCTGTCATCCTAGGCAGCGATCCTACGCACGTGCACTCACAGGCACATACACACACACGCACACACGCAAATTTGCTAATTTGCAAAGAGAACTAATGAACTACTTTGTGTACTTGTGTATCCATCTGTCTAAATAACCTGGAGGCAACAGCCACTTCATATGAGAACACATGGAATGTAGTACTTACCAGCCATCAGGAACAAACCCCTACATACCCAAACAGACCAAAGCTTTATGCATTTATGCTGGCTAACTTATATTTGCACAACAGAAAATGCGAGAAAGAATATGACAGACTTAAAGAATAAAGAGACGATGGGAAGGTCGGGGTTGTAAAGGAGAAAAGAAGATGGCATAAGAGCTAAAGAAAGAGTATTTAAGTTTGGTTTTAAGAACAAAAGGTAAGGGGGCTGACAAAGAAAGAAAGGAATAAAGTAAATAACTGAGCGTGGAGAGATGAGAGAGATAGATTGACACAGAGTGAGAGAGAGAGAGAGAGAGCGAAAGCGAAGGCAACCTACCTGGGGTGTAGCTGTGTTCTGGGAAGGTGTCGCGGCCGAGCGAGGAGAGAGAGAGACAGACATTCATTAACATGCATGCTGAGCCCTCGGGTTACCATGGCTACTTACATGCACACCCGTCCCAGGTAATTGTGGAAACATACATGCAGTCCACGCAAACATCACAATGGATACCATGCTGCACTGGTAGCCAAACTGAGGTCGTCTATACGTACACTGCTGCATTTTAAATGCACAAACTCTCTCTCTCTCTCTCTCGCTCGCTCGCTCTCTCGACGACTCCACATTTGTACAGATACACAGAAGCACACACACACACGTACCCAGCCACACTTGACAGAGGGTGGAGGGTGTGGGTGTAAATATACATTCCTACCTGTATGTTGAGATTCGAGAGCCGTTTACCCCAGAACTTACCTTGCAGCCGCCGCAGCCTCTCCCCAGAGCCCCCTGACAGATGCATGCAACACATCCACACACACATCACACACACACACACACTCACATTCTCTCTCTTTTCACACGTACAGACACCCACACACCCACATTGACTATGGCAGTATTAATGATGTGAAATAGCAGGGAAACATGTAAGGATGGATTAGCAGTGCAGGAAGACGAGGGACATGCATGGGTTAATACTGGGACAGAACGTGTCTGTGTATGTGTGCAATTGTGTGTCAGTATTTGAATGGTGCGTCCTGAGCTGGAGTTCTGAGTCTGAGTGCTTCCTCGCCTCTCTGCCCTTGTGCTAGTAATACGGCAGAAACAGGTGGAGCCATTAGCATGCTAACAGCAATCTGCCCTCAAGGACAACGCGAGCCGGGCCGGGCCTAACAAGCCGGGGTTCACTGTGCCTTCACTGGAGGACACAACAGCTCAGGCAGTAATTACATCTATGCACACTCCTGGCCCCGGCGTGCTTTACTCACAGGTATGATGTGTAGAGAGAGAGAGAGTGGGGCGATTCTCTTTTAGCGCCGCGACTAAGGATTGTTTTCACGATTCTGCAGGGGTTTTAGCTTTTTTCATTAATTGATTAATGAGCTGTAAAATGTAAAATATATGAGGAATTCCCAGAGACGACAACATTCTGTCATTTGACTTAATTATTTATCAATCAAGCAGCTAATCACGTCAACACTGTTCAAAGTGCTGATTTAATTTGAATCAGACTGAAATAAGCACGCATTCGTTCAAAAACAAGAGAGCAGAAATGATTGGTAGTTTTTACTGAATGAAAGGCTTTTTTGTATGTATTGTCTACTGGTCAATGAATTAGTTCATTGTTTCGGCCCTTGTTTTGTCTCAACAACAATCCTGAACCTCTGAGGGATTCAACACTTTCCTCATACAACAATTAAAGCGGTAATATAGCTGAAGGTAACTGCCGGCGTTGTAGGAGCTGTGAAAATTACAGAGAGAGGTTCAGGGGCCTCAGGCGACGTCCGTTCTTTCCTCTAACAGAGTGTTTGTTCATCATTAAAAAATGTTTCCAATGGATTCTTTTTCTAATTTCCTAGGCGTTATTTATTTCCACCCCAAAAAAAAAAGCTTCGTTATGCAGCTTGAGTTGAGGTTTGCCGGCTTCCGAATGACATCATAATTTGATGGTTCCGCAAAACAAATAAAACCTTTTAACACCTGAGTCGTCTTAACTCACGCGGAACAAAAAACACTGCCTGGGCTCATATACAAGCAAATAATGATCGTTCCTATTACCATGGAGAATAATAACCCCCCTCTCCCTCCCTCCCTCCCTCCCCGGCATAACATCAGCATCACACGTAGCTTTAGACGCTTTTTTGTCAAAGGGATACTCTACCACAGATACAAGCTTTGAATTCTCTTCCTTACTGTTCCCTCCGTGTACTTTCAAAGGCACGGCTCACATTTTTGACACGAGGTACTGTGAGTTGCCTCCTGATACCGGTGTCGATGCGTGGATATCAGATCTCGTAGAAAAATACTTACAACTACATGTAGATTAACTAAAACTGTTTATCGCAGCTTCGTGCTCTATTCCATATTTCAGAAATTCCACCCTAACCCTTTGGAACTTTCTACAAAATAAGCAATTAAGACATAATTTGCCATGTGCTGGGATTTTTTTTCACATTATATACACTAAACAAATAACTGAAAGGAGAAGGAAAAAAATCTATAGATTGCTCAACAATGAAAATAATCATTAGTTGCAACCCCGGTTTGAACCGGAGCGCATTTGCAAACATTCCTCACACTCGGAGACATGTTTTGTTTTAATGTGATAAAAAGGTTGCTCGTATTGCCGCCTCTGGCAACAGCTGTCACCCTGCGTAGTCTGTAGATAACTGTATTATGGTTAGAGGCTCGCTTAAAACCAAATAACGTCCAAGCTGTTGATAATGCACAGCCTTTAGAAAAACTATTCCTTAATTTCGTCTCCCTCTAAACACAGTTGGTCTTCATTTTAGGACGCAGTTTGCATTAATTAAAGGAAAATGACGATCCATCTATCTCTTAACGCCAATCTATATCTATTTGTTTTTTAACCATATACAGTATATGGGATCTACCACATGGCTCTATGCAAGAGATACACTTCATCCAAACTACATCCAAGCAAATCTAATGTACCACTTCAACCTAATGCTGTTCACTTCATACACACACATCTAAAGCCTTCCAACTTGAATCATCTCCGTGACCGCAGTAACCCACGGCACCGCATACCGGCAACATCCATCGAACACACAATCCGTCTCCAGACACGCAGAGGAAACCTTTAAAAGGTACATGTTGCACCTTTTTTTGTGCAACAAGGCCCCAGTCAAGATGCGAGTGTATCTAATGAGAGCCTTTATATAACATGCCTACGTCTTCCTTTCAGCCTGTGGACCTGCACCGCTGCTGCTGTGGACCTCAGTTGTGCTGTGACTAATGGCGGTGCTGGAGCTGGCAAACTGTGACTGTGTTTGTATGTCTGTGAATATGTGTGCTCTTATGGGAATGTGTGTGTGTGTGTGTGTGTGTGTGTTTTCTCCTAGGGTGACACTCACACCTGACAGCAATCTACATGAGACTGGCCCTGGATCGCATTTTATTCTCATTAACACGTCGCTAAGCGTCTGCACAGCGGGAGAGATCATGTCTTCACCTGTCACTTCCTCAACGTATAGACACCCCCACCTGCAGCACACCGCACAGATCCTACTTAGAAATTAAGACCACTTGTCAAGACGGTTCCTGGTTGCCTCGGGGATCTCAGTCATACATGCATACATACACACTCGGCAACCACACGGGCGGGCGCAGTCACAATGCCTGGAGTCACTAGGGGGGCCGAGATAGAGCTGTAAAGAGCATGAATAAGAAACGTGGGTGGGCGCAGAGAAATGGGGACGAGGAAAGAAGCAGAGAGAGAGAGAGAATCTAGTATTAAGACTTCCTATCAGTCCTGCCTACTGGCTTTTGCAGGCCGTCCCACTGTCAACTAAGTGGTAGGGTGATATGGTAGGTTGCTAAAGCGAGGCGTGATGCTGACAGTGGAGCCGGGAGGAGTGTGAGGTCAGGGTAGTGAAGAACTGTAGCAATGTAAGCAAGGCCACTCTACTGGCTGATGCATTGGTGTCATTGAAAAATCAATAGCTAAGGCAAAGCTGAAAAGCCTCTTTGGCGTCGAAAAGAAGAAGGAGGAAAAAAAAACCCTACCATACAGTCGTTGAGAGCGCTATTGATTAAGGATGCAGATTTGCTCTGTGAATGAACTGAAGCAAATCTGACGACACAGACAACTAAGCAGGGGAAATGGATGCATTTGCAGTATCGGCCATAACAAGGTAGCTGAGTTCATTAAGCAGCTGTTATGTTTTTGTAATGGCTGTCATTACAGTGGCCAGCATATTGGCACTCGTATTGACCAAAGGCTTATTTGACATTATTAAGGGAGGGTTTTTAGCAGAGGCATCACACATTTCTCAAATCATTTTTTTGTGATGGTGTTTTTCTTTTGCGTCTTCCACCGACACATAAAATTGTTTTATTTCCCCCCCCCCCTTCAGGGTTCTTTATCATCACAGTCCCTCCTCTTCGTACGGTGCGACTGACAGAACACTATTTCCACATTTGTAATGCGTAGGGACGGTGACACAAACACATGCACGCATACATTCTGTGCACAACTCACACATTTGCAACCAGAGCATTATAAAGGGTTCCAAGCTGTTCAAATTAATGGAAGGCAAATGATTGTACACAAGTCATCCTATGCATGGTACCCGTGAAGGCCATCTGGAATCAATGCAAATACATTAACACAGGCAGCCAAATGTCAGCCATATAACAACCGCTGATTTTCAGCCTCTTAGCCTAGTTCCAATAAAATCTTTCAGCAGGAGCCAGTCATCCTGTTCTTATTGAATCTATATTTTATTGCGTTTTGCCCACGGACACCAACAAAGCTCAGAAAGGCTTACGTAGCTTGCCAGGTAAGGATTTAACGAAGATTTCGGGAATTTGTCTCAGGTCTCCAGACTTTCCAGCTTCGCAGTCTGAATGCGGGTCAGGAGAGGAGCTCTCAAGCTCTCAGCTCCAACTCCACTAAATTGCACTTCTTGGGAGGGGGCTTATAGTGCTGAGCTCTGGAGATACGTACTAAATTGTGAGTCATTGGCAACCTCAGGAATCAATATTAAACAGAATCTGTATGCATGTCTTGTACTGTTTGTGAAAGCTGGTAGTCCATACACACCAACAGAGTGCAGCAGTGAAGGTATGAAGGAAAATCCATGTTTTCACTCAGGACCTGAGTTTGCAACTGGACGTATAAATCTTGATTGAAATTATCCATCCAGCCAACTAACTGTGAGACTGTGAGTGTGTGAGTGTGTGTGTGTGTGTGTGTGTGTGTGTGAGAGTGTCAATGTACAGTATTAAAATGCATGTCTGTGGGTATGTGAAGGATGAGACGGGTGTATGATGGGTCAGCGTGGTTCTGAGTCTTACCTTCGCTGCAGTCGTTGCCTTGGTAACCGGTGTCAGAGCAGTCACAGACGGCCTGGTCGTTGACCACGCTGCACACCCCTCCGTTCTGACACTGGTGGTCTGGCCCGCAGCCGGCTGTTATCGTGACACGTTCTGAGCTGTCCAGTGTCACAAGCGAACCGTTAATGCCCACTGCCGTGATCCAGCCACGGAAGGCAGGGTGTTCCCGCACCGAAGGAGAGGTGAGGCGCAGCGGAGACGAGTGGAGTTCAGGTGTAACCCCTCCCATGAAGGTGTGGCTGAATACTGTCATGTCTCTTCTCTTGCTCTTCACTTCCGCCCAACCCTCCAGTCGACCGTCCACCTCCAGTGAGGTGTTTCTCCAGTCCCGCTTGACACGCACTGCATGCCAGTGCCCATCGCTCACTGCCACGCCTGACTGCAGTTCAGCTGGCTCAGCACAGAAGATGGAGAAGCGCAAGCGGAGGTGGCCGTGCTGGAGCAGCAGCTCCAGGAAGTCGCAAAAGCCCTCATCATCCAGGTAGAGCAGCAGGCCCTCCTGGCTGTGAGTCCGCAGACTGAAGCTGAGAACACTCTCACAGCAGGCGTTCCACACTGGGAACCGCCCCCACTGGCTGGACACACCACCAAACTCCAGCACCTCCCCTTGGGCATGGCCCCCCACACTGCATAGGCACAGCCCCAAGAAGATCAGGGGGGCTGCCGCCCAAACGCACACTGCCATCACACTCATACACACACTCACACTGGCGCTCACACACAGGAAGAGAAAGGGGCTAGAGCTGGGGTGGTCCCTCTAGCCTACAGCTCATGGTGATAAGTGGAGTGCACTCTGTCGCACACCTTCTGTGTGTGTTAGCTGCACCCGGCTGTGTTGGTAATGCTCTTTTCACGGAGAGGCACCTACAATATGCAGCTCCAATGCCGTCGAAACTCAGCCTCCTCTATCTTCTTAACGTCCTTGGAGCATCTTCTCTCGCCCAGGCCAGGGGTACTTCCAGTGTTTGTGTCTTTTCTGAAATATGACTAAAATTCCATTCAGTCCTTGTTCATTCTTCACTTCTGTGATATGAGATTGCAGGTGTATGTGTGTGTTTGTGCATCTGTCTGAGTGTTAGATATGTGTCGAACAGGACGTGAACTCCATCTTTGTGCCCTAGATAGGGCCTTATCCCCCATGCAGGCAACTCCCCGCGGAGTGTGAGTGAGTGTGTGTGGCTCACACACTGGTAATGGAGAGAAATGACACCGTCATAGCAGAATTTTCTCCCCCTCCTCCCTGTCTTAGTAGGGCAAGACTTATAGTGTGTGTGGGCAAATGTATGTGTGTGTGTGTGTGCGTGTGTGAGTGAGGGTGTGTGTTTATGTGTGTCTCACTGCCGCGTCATCACTCTCTCCAGCGACCTACAGAGAGAACAGAGACAGCACAATCAACCAGGGTCGCATATACACAAGCACACACGCACGTAAACACACACAACTCAAGCCTGCTATTATTATCAAATTACTCCTCATGCACTCTCCTTGCTGGCACACACACTCATCATTATTTCACATTATTTTACAGGCCTAAACTAAGAATCTGAACATATCAGACACAACTAAACACAGATTTGTACTTTCAACACATAAGCCAAACAAACACACACACCCACGCACACACACTGGCACGCTACACACACACACGGATGAAAACAGCACCTCCTCAGCAAAGCTCCCATCATGCCGCAGGAGGGTTTTCATAAGGTAACATACCTGCCATTGTCATTACGCTATTAAGCCCACGGCCGTGTCTCCTGTGACTTCACAGGTTCACGGACACACCTTAACCCACGACCCGTGATCCCCCCCCCTCCTCTCCTTCCTCCTCAGAGCTTTACAGACGGTGGATCGTGGCCACCTCGAGCCGCCGTCAAAGATCCTGTGGGCTCCATCACAAAGACGAGAGCAGCACCGCGCGCTGCGGCGGATGACTCAAACGCGGCTCGCTTATCAAATTAACGCGTCCCTAGCTAATCGCTAATGACTGAATACATTCACACACACACACATTCAAACACAACGCACCGGGTACAAATGCGCGTATATAACCCCCACCACCCCCCCGCACACACTTCATTCTCCCGCGTCTCAGAGTCCCCCCCGAACGGCGGAATTTGCGACGACATGGCGTTATTGATAGAGGGGGTGAATGAATGCGGTTGAAATATCGATTCTCGATTTGCGGCCATACCTCCTCTCCATTTTTCCTCCTCCTATGCCGGAGCGCGCTCGCTACTCCGGCTATCAATCTATCTCATCACCTGCGCCCGAGAACTCGCAGTGAACCATAGCGTTTCAAATTAGTTTTTTTTTTTTTTTACTCAAACCAAGTCGCCAACTGCGTTAAATACACAGCCTTTTTTATAACATTTAACGTAAAAACCTCGCAACGTAAATAATGTAAATATGTTTAAGAAAAAATCAGCACGGCGGCGTTTTTCCTCAGTGCGGGTACACAGAAAACCCACCTACCTTACGCACATCCTGTGGTTCCGTGGCAACAGTGCCGCGCGCGACTCATCGATTTTCGCTTCCATTTGTGGAGGAGCTCGAGTCGCGGAAGAGGAAGGAGACGCGCGCGCCTCGGAGACGGAGCCGGTCTACCGGGCAGGAGGGGAGGGGGGGGGGACAAAATGATCTCTGGGCTCTCCTCCGGGAGCCGAGGTGCCACTGCTCTCCCTTTTCTCTAGCGTCCCCTCTCTCCGTGTCGCTTTATCTCAGCCAGTGTCCCTCTTTCTCTCTCGCTCTTTCTCCGCTCTCTCGAGGAGGAAAAGGTGCAGTCTGATGCTCTCCGCGAGACTCGGCAGAGGGAGGGTCACGTGGTCGCGAGAGAGAGGGAGAGAGAGAGGGAGAGAGAGAGAGGGAGCGAAAGAGCGAGAGAGAGAGAGAGGGGGAGGGAGGAGGGGGGATGGGCGGGGCCGCGCGCTGCTGCAGCACCTTGGACAGCGCGCACACGAAACAGAAACGCAATTACCGGAGGCAGAAAAGGAAAGAACCGGGAAGATCCGAATGATTAAATCCGTGAGTGACAACGACAATGGCCTCCACCTTCTCCGGTGACAGGCGCGATTGTAAGGGAGACACCGATTCAATGAACTGTGGGGGGAAGTAGGGATGAAAAGCGAACTGCCCAAGGTCCCCTCAAACCCAGCCAATTCACAATTCCTACCTCTCTCTCTCTCTCTCCCTCTCCCTCTCGCCCTCTGAATCTAGACAGACAGTGTGTGTCTCCCTTCTCCACGGAAGTACACAAGCACACGCTCACATTTACAGCGCACGCATCACACGCACGTCACATTACATCACATCCCAGTTATTTGAACGGCGTTTCAGATTGAAGCCCAGACTTGCACAGATCTCCCCTCAGATATGTACATTGCCAGCATACAGACACTCAGAGAGACACCGCATATAAACACGGCGTGTAATGTGGGTGCCTTTTTGTCTGTCTCGGAGAGGGACTCCCCAGCTGTGTTTATCCCAGCTCCTGTGTGTGTGCGTTTGTGTGTGTGTGTGTGTGTGTGACAGACACACACTCCCTGGACACGGATGGGACCAGCTGCTACTGCTCTCTCCCTTTCTCTCTCTTTCTGAATCTAGATATACATGTCCCTTGCTAGCCAACACATCTGCTTTTCTCCCTTTCACCATAATCGCGAGCAGGAGCTGGAGGATGCTTGAAGTTGTGAAGCCAGTAAATTGGCAATTTACGACTGAGGCCTTGCAATGAAAGATTGGCCCTGACCTAAACAAAAGAAGCGGATGCAGGATGCACTCCATAGACAAGATGAATGGAGCTGCATACTACCTACTGATGTGCAGCTGTCAAATGCACACACATACACAGTCGCTCTCTGTACAGTATAGCTGTCACCTTTATTGTCCGTGTGTGTGTGTCTGCGGGGGAGCGTACAGTGTGTGCGTGTCAGCTGTTTGGTGCTATGAGAGCTCTGCTAATATGGGTACTTCCTCCAGTGAGACGGGCAGCACTAACCGGGCAGTTTTAGCGATTGAGCAGAAGCAGTAAATGGACACACAGCAAGAACACGACGGCTAAAATTGATTTGTGCTCCTGATATTAAAAACACAAGGGGCGAGCGCAGTGACCACAGCTGGGATAAAGAGAGAACATCTGTGCATGCAGGGCACATGTGTGTGTGTGTCTCTGTGTGTGTGTCTCTGTGTGTCAGTGTGTGTGTGTTATTTGTGTAATGCCTATGTGAGAGGGGAGGGAAGAGGGGCGAAGCAGGGTAGGAGGGTGGGCGGATGAGGGGGTTACTATGGAAACTATCTCAACATCAGCACCTGCTTTCCCATTGGACTGACCACCGCCGCTTCTCTCGCCACTTTCAAACTCTTTCACCCTCCCTTCCCATATCCGGGGTCAGGGGGGTTTGAGTTGACCTTTCAGCATGGCATTATCAAATTATAAGACTCCATCTCTTCCAACGCAATCAAAGCACACACACACACACGCACAGAGAACGTCTGGGTAGAAATAGGGGTGTTTGTGGTCATGGATGAATGGGCACACACACACACTTCTCTCAGACTGCTTTGGTAGCACCTCAGACCACATTAAAGCTGCCGTTAGATTAAGCCTCGGTTAATTATCTCATTTCCATTCAGAGAGATTCCTGGTTAATTAAGATATTTACAATTTGCAAATAAAAGTTTTCTTAGAGAGAGAGCTCTTAGTGAAATTAAAACCGTTCGGTAGTCGTCTTTTTCGGGAGCGCTATGCTGTTTGCCTTACAGAATCACAGCGCAGGGTTAAATCGCCCGTGATTCCAGAAAGATTGAGCGGTGAACTTCAGGCAACTCGTTGATTTTCATACGGATGTAATATTCTGGGTATGAGAATGTAATGTGGCCTGATTCTGCATGCGGCAAGAGCAGGTTATGTTATTCTACATGAGCCATCAAGGCGTAATGTGATGCATCATCAGTCTGGAAAAGGCAGAGGGAAATGCATTATACCATGAGCATTTTAAATTGCTGCAAGTCTATCAGCCAACATTAAGCGTGACAGATATGGGCCGCCTCTGATTGCATTAGTCTTTATTGAATGATGAAGCGGAGGAGCTCCATTCTGCACAATCTCCTTTGTTTTTCCCTTTGCTTATTCTCACTTCCTCTCTCCCTGACAGGCTGACAGCAGGCACTGACCCCTGACTCTTTGCCTACTCAGCAGAGAGAAGGTCACCGTGTATGTGCGCGTGCACGCCCGGGCCGCGTATACATTCTCTGTGTGTGTGTGTGTGTGTGTGTGTGTGCGTACATGTGCGCAGGCCCCGCTTTTGCACAGTAATAAGTGTCTGAACTGCCAACAGAGAGAATATATAGCCAAAAATAAAAACTCATCTGTCAGCACGCAGAGTGTCTGTGTTTGTGTGCCTTGTTTTGTGCTTGCATTTATGTCAGTTTGTGTGTGGCACTGTTTGGGGCTGAGTGTGCGATGGTGAGCTTTGCCTAGTTTGTGTTCTGAATGGTGACAAACAGCACAGAGGGGGGTGAGGCTGAGAGGAATGTGAGACGCCGCATGTAGAGAAGGCTCGGGCTTCTAATGCTGATATGAATGGTGAGAGTATAATATGGCTATGAGTATCGTTTTATGGGTCAGATACGCCGTCACACCATAGATACAACCAGGGGTGTTATTTGTGTAAACGCAACTATGTGTATTTGTACATGTACGTAAGTGAGTTAGTGTGTGTCTGTGTGAGTGTGTTTGACAGGCAGCCACCCTTTTCTAAATGAGATTAAATGGGAGGTTTGTCTCTAATCGTGTTGTAATGAGTTTCTGTGTAGCTCATACATTTACTAATTCCACTTGCCAATAGTGCAAACAGCCACGTGCGCATGTGTGTATATGTGAATGTGTGTGTTCGTGAGCGTGTGTGGCCAGCGAGGTCACCTCCTCGCAGTCTTGCGCTCATTTATAACAATAGCCCTGACCTGTCCTCATCAAAGGACTGCATTTTCTGAACACAAATAACATTAACTCTAGTGCGCAAGACGTGCACGCATGAACGCGCACACACACACACGCGTTCACAAACTTAACTACAGGCATGTACGTGCAGTCCATCTGTCTATAGATCTGTGTGTCATTAGAACTCTCAACAGGCATTAGCATTGATCACCTGACCAGCAGATTGAGAGTGACTGACAAGGACCAAATAAAGCATGTGTGCGTGTGTGTGTGTGTGTGTATGTGTTCAGGAGGGCACTGTTGGAATGGGGGAGGTGAGTTAGTTCTTGGGTGGGCTCGAGTGCGTGTGTGTCCAAATAGAAAAACTCAAGATCCATAGCTCATTACAGTCCAACACTGATTTTGCCTTGCCGCGTGTGTGTGTGTGTGTGTGTGTGTGTGTGTGTGTGTGTGTGTGTGTGTGTGTGTGTGTGTGTGTGTGTGTGTGTGTGTGTGTGTGTGTGTGTGTTTGTGTGTGTGTGTGCGTGCGTGTGTGCGTGCGTGTGTGTGTGATTACATGTGCAGAGCGGCGTGTGTCTATGTGTATCAGAATGACTATAAATCTTGACCTGTGTACTGCTACCGGTCGTCATGGCAATGCAGCCACTCAAAGCTCACGGCACTCCATGCCCTATAGTTACAGGGCAAAGGTCAGGGCGGTTTTGTGCTTTGTAGTAGACTTTTGAGAGTGTGTAATGAACAGAAACTACTCTAACAAGGATTGCATTGCCCCCCTTTTACCTTTGACCTTTCTGTGTGTGTGTGTGTGTGTGTGTGTGTGTGTGTTTCTGCGTTGGGGCGATGCAGGTGAAGGTATGTGCTCTTGGGGCCATGGCACGATGGGGCGCAGAAAAAAGGAAATGTGTGAGAGAGAGAGAGAGAGAGAGAGAGAGCGCGAGAGAGGGGAGGGTTACTATGACAACGGGGGAGAACGTTCCAGGTGACAGTGAGATCGTTGAGATGCTAATTGTCCATTTTCAATCCTCCATAAAGTTTAACAGCCACTCTGCCTCCACATGTTATTCTAACTCAGTCACAGAGTATACCTCTGGGATGTACAGCAATCTCTCTCTCCCTCCTTCTTTTCAGGCGCATAACGACACCCCCGTCCTCCCTCTCCCGCCTCTTCATCTCCCCCCGTCCTCCCTCCATCACTGGGGAAGAGAGAGAGAGGGAGAGGGAGAGAGAGGGAGAGAGACTGTGTAAATATCACAGGAGCATATGTGTGCTCGTCTCTGGAGGGCGGCGAGCACCTGATCGTCAGAGTGTCTGTCATCCATTTCTCTCCCTCCCTCACTCTCCCCGTCTCCCTCCCGTCTAATCCTTCTACTCCTCTCTCTCTCTCTCTTTTCTCCTCTACGCCCCCCGTCTCCCCTCTCCTCATTTCCTACTGTCCAAATCCGTCTCTCTCCCAGTTCCCTATGCACCTCCTCCCACCCCCACAGCGCCTCCCCCCCCGCACCCCCACCCCCTTTATCTCTGCTCTGCTCCCTCCCAAAGCTGCACATTTAACCACTTTGTTCCCTTTAAGATAAAGATAATTAAATCAGCCGCTAAATGAGAGAAAGTATGCTGCTGGCGTCACCATGGTAGCACTTTGATGTTCTATTTCAGCCCGATAGTATCAACATCAACTCATCAATGCCAAACCACTGTTGCGCACACGAGAGCAATTTATACATTCACACCCTTCATTCCACCTACTGCCTCACACACACTGATATTCCTCCTGACCCAACTGTCTCACACACAAAGACACATTAGGACAGGCTCGACTGTATGTCTTATTCCCTCTCGTCCAACCACAGCATTCTTT
Source organism: Genypterus blacodes (assembly GCF_046128005.1). Classification (NCBI taxonomy): domain Eukaryota; kingdom Metazoa; phylum Chordata; class Actinopteri; order Ophidiiformes; family Ophidiidae; genus Genypterus; species Genypterus blacodes. The sequence continues at coordinate 308,297 of NW_027466839.1, forward strand.
TCTGTTGATGTCACCCACTTTTCCTTCTTCCCTTCCTTCCTCCTCCATCGCTCTCTTAATCTATGACTCTCTCTCTCTCTCTCTCTTCCTCCCTCTCTCTCCCGCCTCCTTCCTCCGATCAGCAGGTTGCTAGGCAACTGTGCTCCATTGATCTAGAGGAGCACTATGACAAGCTCACATAACTGTCATGAAACACACACACACACACACACAGCAAACACACACACACACACACGTGCACACACACACACGGTAATCGGAGATGTGTATCTCAATAGCACCTTTAGAAAGAACGCATCTAGGCTTATCTGATCTGACTAAGGACAAGGAACGGGGAGAGAGAGGGAGGAGGGACAGAATGATACAAATGACAGAGGAAGAGGAGAGAATGGCTCTTTATGTTGCCTCCTCCTCACACCCCCCCCTCTCATTTTGTTTCTTATTCCCTATTTCTTCCATTAGCTGTTCCTTGTAACCCTCGCCTTCCCTGGAAAACAATTACCTCCTCTCATGGCCTGGCTAAATTTCTAATCTGACCCATCATGCAGTTCCCGGAGCACCTCATCATTGCGAGCTGGGAAAGCGGCTCCATTCCATTTGTGCCTGCCCTTCAGCACCTATTATACGTCCTGTCACAACAAAATGAAGGAAAGGAAAAGACAGTGGCGGAGGACTGGGAGGTAGAGAGAACGCGATTAGCGGCTTGGCGGCGATAGCGGCAAGTGAAGCCGTGATGCAAACCCCTGTAATATAACCACATTCTGTCAGATGTTTCTATAGCCGTGTGTATCTCTTCATCATAAGGAGCCTCTCAGAGAACTTTGGATATATACCGTGTTGTTAAAAAGCTTGAAGGGAAACAAAGGTGAAAATAAGGATAATGTAGGTAAACTAGACGGAGAGACGCTTCTAAACAAGAGCAGAGATCCATGACCGACTTACAAGTGGGTGGAGCGTTCTAAATTATTTATTTCACATTCAAATTGTTTTTATATTGAATTGTTTTTAAATTGTTTTGCGATTGTGCTTCTACCTCTGCTTGCATGACTGAGGATCCACTCACTGGACCCTTTCTGAACACAAACAAATGCTCTGTATCAAATTAAAAAAGCGGCGTTTGTGTGCGGAGCCTTGGCCTTTTTATACAAACAGGAAATTCTGTGCTGTAATTCTTCTGCAGCACAATAGTGACTGCAGTGTGAGTCACCTTTTGATGAATGAATGAGATCACTATTCTGAAATCGCTGCAATCAAGAGCATCGTGTTGCTGACGATCACCTAGGGTCCAGTGCTTTCATGATTACAAGTCAGAACCGGACAGGAGAGATTTTGTGCTAGATTCTCCTTTGAGTCAAAATTGAAGACAAGAATTTAGAGTTATCTTTTCCAGAGTCCTAAGTAGAATATGATATAAAGACAGAAGGTACAGAGACCTATCTAATCCATTCTAGAGTGCCATTCCTGTCCAGTTGCTGGGAAGCACAAATATGGCTGCCCAGATTGAAAAAAAGCTTCAAAGATGTGGTGCTGCTGCCTGAATTTAGGGGCAGGATTCTGCACAGTCAGCATTTCTTGACTGATTACATCACGGCGGACCGACAGGCCCCCGTCCCAATTGAAAGACTCTGGAGGATTTCGACTGAAAATGCAGCAGTTTATCTTTTTTGCCGTTCTCAGTATCCCACAATCCGTTGTGGGCCTGTCAGTTGTTTAATGGAGCATCGCGATGACCGTAAAAGTCAGGAAATATCATGTGACCATGTCAGTATTTGTGTTGTGGAGGTAGTCGATCACTCGTAAATATGCCATTAGAGCTAGGAGAGCTAATGAAAAACCATCTGCAGGATGTAAACAGTGTTCTTGTTAGCAGTGTGGCCTTGCTGTAAATCAACCGACGTTCCAGGAAAAGTCAAGTTACTAAATATATTTTCCATTAATCCTGTAAACCGTTTGCTAGTTGTCCATCATATCTAAAATATTAAGATCATCAAAACTAAATGCAAAACGTGACTAAGGTTGAAGAAGACAAGGAAAAAAATGTCTGAGAAGAATTTTGCTGCTGTGAAACACAAAAAATGCCAGAAGTAAATATGGTGAGTGATCAGTAACAAGAACTTCTGAGACCTTTTGTTCAACTTGGTCTAAGCTGGTGTTAACGAAAGAACACGCTGGAGTTAATATAGCAAAGAGTGGGTGAGTGAAAGAGAATAAGACCTGGACCTGTACAGGGTTACCTGCAGTGGAAGAAAGGCTGGTCACAGTGAGAGATGAGGTCGGGTAAAGCATGGACATTAGAGGGGAAATGAGCCATTAGACAAGGAGGAAAGGATGAGGGAATGCAGGAGAGAAAATAATATACACCCGCCGCAATTGGAAACGATGAACGGCAGGAGAGAGGTTGAGAACAACATCAACAGAGGGGGGAAGAGGAGCAGAGCAAATAACATTATAGGAGACAAATAGTGGTGAAGACAGGGCGGGAAAGAATCTGTGGAAAATTAGGTGGAGATGTTGATATATCTTCATTGGCTATAGTGGGCAACATTTACATAAGAAGGGAAACGTTCTCTTCTGTTGCTCGCAGCCTTGAGAGTCCAGAACAAATTATCTCCAACCAGAGTGACAGACTCCCTTTCATCATATCAAGTCTGTCCTCTTCACCTGTCAAGCTCAACACTCATTGACAGCGCCATTTTTCATCTTCAACTTCACACCGTTTCAACACACCATTAAAAATCGATAAAAGGGTAAAGCAGAAAAGAGAACGACAACTCTCTCGCCTCCTACTGCTCCTTCATCTCATTTCTCCTCTTCTCCGGTTCCCTCACTGACTTCGGCAGACTCCGGCAGGCTTTGTCCTGGCTCCTCTCCAGCAATTATCTGGTTGGTTCCACTCTGACGCAACTCAAGACTCCACTCATCATCCCATTCGTCATCAGCTCCTGCTCGCTCAGTAAAAAGCGAGGCTCCCTCTCTGACACCGACTCCTACTCATCTCTACAATGGGCATCAGTTCCAACTTTGCTCCAATCAGCTCTATCTCGCTCTACCCCTCTCCATCCTGATTGTTGCCAACACTGGCGCTGTTCTCATGCTGGCTATGAAATCACTTCAGGCCTTTCTCCAATCCCTTTTGACTCCACTCCAGCCGTCCACAGATTCTGCCTCAGCTCCGGCTTTGACTCATCTCTGATCTTCAACGCAAAACCAACAGATATGACTCCATAGTGTCAGGGCTTTATCGTTGCTGTGCATTCATCACTCACAGTAACGCTTCCTGTTCTGGGGGTCAAATCTTAAGTCCTGCTGCTGTGATGCCCACTCGTACAGCTTTCCCCACACAGACTCGTGCCGGTGAAGGAGACACTTTGGGAAGCGAAGAGCCGCATTTCCAGCCCAAAACACAAATTGGACTAAAAAACGAGCGGGCGACTTGCTGGTCTGAAACAAACCGTGACAGGCTTGCCGGCAGGAGATGCCAGATGCAGTTTACCTGAATCAATTTCTTCCCACCGGCACTGATTAGCAGTACTTCAGCACAGAAAATTCACAAAGCAGTTAAGGGGAGGACACAAACAGATTACCCGGCAATATGGCGGCGCAGAAAGATCCAAGACGGGTTGAAAAACTTTGCAAAGACAGGTGAAGATGTATGCAGAAATCGGAGGAGGAGTTTAAAAGGAGACGGTATGACTTGCACAATGTACCAAATAATAAATAAGGAGGAAGATGTTAGTACAGGCACTGAAAGCAAGACCTCGGGAAGAAGAAGTTGAAGATCTTATGGGGCTGAGCTAAGCACTGCAGCGGCACTTGGACCAGCACCAGTTTCTCTGTAGAGATCACCATCACTCCAAATACTTCAGCACCAATTTGAGCCATTGTCGACACCGTATCAAAAGGTTTAGCGTAACAAGGATAAGAGTGCATGGAATACAAAACAAAAAGAAAAAATCTACCTTTGAACCTCAATATAATTGATAAAGCTGAAATTCAATAAAACACTTTTTCTCAAAATATTATCTAGGGTGTTTAATTGAGTCATTTGGGTTTTTCACCGAATATTAATTTAGATTGCGATAATAAAGGTTGTAAAAGGTGGCTCGGCTACAGGTTTGGAGTTCTAAAGCTCACATTTTGCTTAAATTAGCCCATTTGTATTAAAACAGGTCTGAGCCATAATAGTTTTTTATTCGCCGCGATTTAAATTTAGATTTCACAGAGCGGCACATAAATGAGGAGATCAATGCAAACTGTGAGGTAGAAGTCAGTGGGAGCGGGAGTACCACTAGTTTCTGATTTATACTAATTTGTGTCATCAGTCTCAAGTTCCAAGTGAGGAAAATAATGTATGTTTTTGCAGTTTCTGACTTCATGCAGGGAGAAAAAAAACGGATGATTGAACATTGAATAGAAGTGGGTTATTGTGACATTACATTTTTTAATTTCACTTAATAATTACAAAGGAAAATGTGATTTAATTGCTCCACTGACTGAAATTACAGTTTGATAAACATATCAATCAGTGAGAAAAGGGTAGCCTGAGGTTTTTATTAGAAAATACATTAAGATAACCTGTAATCTAATTTGTGTGTCTAGAAGCCTCATTTGCTTCCTTAGTGGAGCAGAGAATCAAATCTGGAAGCTGTTGGAAGAGAAGGAAAGAGGAGACACATCACGCCTGCTTCTCTCATTGATATGATCAACGGTTCAGTCAAACCATCTTTCTATGGAGACGAGCGTAAATGTCAGCTTCACAATGAAATCTAGTTTATTAATAGAAGCGTCTGTGGGGTTGAAGGTTTTTTGGTTTTAGCTGTTTCGTCCGGCTCACACTCTAAATGAATGAATGACGAATAGATACGTCCAAATAAAAATGGTAGAATAGCATTGATCATTGAAGAGAATTTCTACTTTTACTCGTTTCTTTAAAGCGGCATTAATCCACAACTTAAGAAATATATAATATGCCCGGGATAGAAATTCAGTTGAGTAAAAGCCGGCAAAAGATGATGAAGTCGCCATTATTGGTTGTTCCTTCTCCCAATAACGTTGCCAAATCTCAGACAGCTTCTTAAACCAAGCTTGTAAGTGAGTAAGACCAGTCTCAGAAGTCACACACTCAACTCCCCGTGCTCTTTAAATACATATAGTCAACTATTATGCCTCAGATGGGAAATTCCTAAGTGTGGCTAAAGGTAGAAGTTCAATAGCTTGTTTCTGTTGGACTGCAGCTGCTAAATGGAGTCGATACGGAGGGGACCTGTGGATGGGTTTTGTACACCTCACTCACACACACACACACACACACACACACACACACACACACACACACACACACACACACACACACACACACACACACACACACACACACACACACACACACACACACACACACACACACACACACACACACACACAGAGTGAATTTGCAAACGTGGCACATCCGTCCAACTAGATATTAAATGTTAGTCAGTCAATTTCACAGGCTGAGGGCGGTAGAAAAAAAAAACAGATCAGTGAGGTGAAGGAAGGTCTTTTCAAAGCTGACTCACGGAGGCAAGGTTAAGAGCAGACTGAAGAGTTGAAGACCACGACATGCCACAGATGTTATATTGAAAGAAAAGCCTCATGGCCGCCCATAGTTGCTTACTGTGAGCAATAACGATGTCGTTGAAGTGGTCCAGCATGGATGAGAACCTCTTACACGTCTTTCATTGGGCCAGGCTGCAGCGGAAGGAACTCGAACAAAGATCTGGCTGAATCTTGGAGACCTGCAAGGACAGAGAGGAGGACAGAGAATGCGTCTTGAATTAAAGAATCATATGGATGTTTGTTAAAGAAGAGGTACAAAGGCAAAAAATAATAATGGAACAAAATGTGTGTATGTACGTAGCCACATCTCTGATGTATAAACAGAACGCAGCTGAGGTTTTGGAACAGTTATGGCGAAGGAACACAAAGAGAGGAGGTGCGCTGGGAAAACAACTGAAGGGAAAGAATGTGTTTGTGCGAGGGGAAGAAAGCCTGTGAGAATAAATTGAAGTTAATGGAACATTTATGGAAAAAGGAGTGCATGAAGGTGAAGCTGATGGAGGAAGACGTGAGGGAAAATTTGGCTTCACGGATTAACTGTTTGCAGACCCGGGATGACGGTTTAGTTGATTTTAGAATGATATAGTGATTCTTTTTTGTCTTTTTTTGTACTTTAAGAAGAAAGATTAGATTACAGTAGATTTTTATTTGTTTCATTTAGATTTTGAAGTTGTTGTCGTATCAGGATTAAAGACAGTGTTAAGAGGAAAACGTGTGCCAGGAGCAATTACAGCAGCAGGTTTCAACAAAATAAAGCATCTGCTCTTCATCTTTATCTCCATCTTCATCTTATACTTGAATAGTGAATAGTTTCTATATCCTCACATATCCGTTAGTCCGGATGGAAGATAAAACGGCAGAAAAGAAAATTCCACTGTCAGATGCGAGCAGCAGCACATATTGTATTAGGTTGGTGTGTGGGCTTTTATAAATACAAACCTGATCCAGCTATAAATGAGTAAACAATTGTATAAATCTGTCCTGGTGTATCTTAGGTTTGCAGTGTTTGGAGCAGGATTTGGCCCAGCTCACCACATCAGTAAGTGCACTCCAGCGTAGCTCTGCAGAAAGTGATATAGTTAATATAAATAGCTCAATTGTTTTCACAGTAGGGGGAATGTGAGCTACTATTCCAAGCTGTTAGTCATGCGTTTACAGTCCGACCTGCTTCGCATTACAGAGAGCTTAATGACAATAACTCCGGTACACTTAACATGCTTGAAATTGACAAAAGCACAAAAATATATATTTGGTTTGGAGCTGGCAGCCGCAGGGCTCAAGTGTGTAGAAGTGGAGGTCGTTAGACAAACACAGGGCAGCCAAAAGTATGTGGACAAATCATGAAATCGGTGTAGTCATTAATTTAGTGTTTGAAGGGGGGAATGATGACGTGGGGCTGCTGGTTTGGGAATGTTAGATCCAGTGCAGGGAAATCTGAGTGCTACTCAATATGATGAAATGTTTGAGACAATACTGTGGCAGCATTTTGAGGGTGCGTTTCCTTGTTTCATTCTGATAAAAAAGGCACGATAAAGACACGTTTTGTAAAATTGGTTTGGAAGAATGGGAACTAGAGAGGGAGAGCCCTGACCTCAACCTCATTCAAAACCTTAGGGATGACTGGGAGCACAGACTCCAAGGTTTCATCGCCAACAGGAGTGCACAGCCTCACTAATGTCCAACTATGTACTCATGCCCTCTGTCTTTACCGTTGGCTGTACAATGGTGACATGTGGTAGTTATGTATGCCACGTGCTCTTTATCATCAGCTGAATAGTCATACACACATGCCGCAGAGTCACACATTTACACACATTCTCACCTGGTAGCTGGCCAAGCATCTGCTAGGGCAGGTGGGTTTAGGGTACATTTCCCCAGCTGAACTGTGGATTTAAACCAGAGATTCACTTGAGGCCGACAACATCTTAGAGGCCCAAACCGAGAGCTGCTGCCCACAGCACTGAATCCCAACAGCACACACAATGTTACTGTCCACTTCATCTGGTTCTGAATCACTGCTCAGACAGTACGTCGTATATACAGTATATTAGAGAAGAAAATACACTGTGGGACTAGCAGTGTGGAAACTCAGCACCCCCTGGTGTCAGGACATGGGCCCATCTATTCTGTGTGTGTTTGTCATGATTAATGATTTCAACCAGTGCTTTATTTTTCTTCTCCTCCCACAGAAGCATTGCAAAGTGAACCAACAAGAACTTCTTGAATGATTTACAACTTTGAATGTTGTTTCTGTTTGCCTCAAATCAGACATTTATTTACACAACAGTGCAAAGCCCCTTTAATCTTAACCTGTCAGCTTCAATATAATAAAGTAAAGTGGACAAAAAGTAAGGTGTTATTTGGCCTACTCGCCATTTGTTTAGACTTTGGGACGTTTTGTCTACATTAACGAAATCAGCATTTGCTTGATAATATCATATCCTAGTACACATTATATAAATAACAACATATGCATATTACAAATTAGCCATTGCAAAAAGGAAATTACGTCTGTGGGAATAATTTTCACACTATTTGTTGTCAACAAGTGCTGCATGTTGAGATCAGCACATTAACATAAATTATCTGATGTGATTGGACGATGATTCGGCTAGGCCTTCAAAATAAAAGCAGCAAACTAAAATATGGCTGTAGGATATTAATATAACGTTTTGAGAGAATAATACCATTTAATTGATTGAAACAGAGCTATTTAAATGTGATTGTTAAGCATCATTACAAACTGCACTATATTAGGAAATTATGCTGTCTTATGCTGAAATTCATTCCCGGAAGTAATAGTGTCGTCAGCTGGCTACCGTCGTTTGACACTGACAACGACTAGCGTTTCAGTATTCTTATGTGGTATATATAAATGTGATGTGATGTAAACATGTACGTCACTGGAGCCTATTTATTTGCTTTACGTGAGTAGCGTTCGAGCTGGCTGCCTTTAAACACATGCCAGTCTGTTGTCCTTTCTGATCGTTTTGACGGTAGCAGCCAGCAAAGCTCGCCGGTCATGTGGGTTTTCGGCTACGGCTCTCTCATATGGAAAGTGGATTTTCCCTACGAGGAAAAACGAATCGGCTACATAAAAGGTTTCTGCCGTCGGTTCTGGCAAGGCAGCACCGATCACCGGGGAGTACCGGGAAAAGTGAGTATTGTCTGCCGAAACCGAAAACGAAGTGGAAGTAATACTTAAAATACTCCCAAAGCATAGGAGTAGTGTGTGTGTGTGCGCACCTCGTGGTACCTCACTTATTTACTCAAGTGTTAAAACAATTTAAATATACAAATGTTAACCCTTGACCCAGTAACACGTTTACTTACCAGTGTAGTATGACTGTTGCGCTTCTCCTGTTGTCTCCTCTACAGCCTGGCCGGGTTGTGACACTGGTGGAAGACCCAGAGGTGAGAAATCCCCCCCTAAGACTTCATGCTACACCAATTCACAATACTTAATACACACATAAATAGTATATGATAATTCTGTGATCCAAAAAGAAGGTTTCAGGGTTTGATTAGTGCTAAAAACAAACATTTAGCCAGATATTTTGCACCTTCCTGGGCCATTTACAGGTGCATATCAATACATTAGAATATGGTAGTCTTCCCCATGATTGTGCAGCCTACTGAACCGGACAGAGACAAAAGTGCTCAGGAAACCTCAGCAGGTGATTTGAGTCAATAAGCTGATTAGTGTCACACTGTGAATCTACAATATTGAACTTTTCAAATTTTCTGACAATTTGAATTTGGGTGCTGTAAGCCATAAGCATCAAAATGAAAACAAACAAAGACTTAAAATATCTCACTTTGTGTGTAATGAATCTATAATAGATGACGGTTTCACGTTCTGAATTGAATCACTGAATTCAAATTTATTGCGATGCACCTGTAAATGAAGGCATTCTCAGTCTATTTGAACCGGAACACACCTCATCTAGCTGTGATCCTTTCCTAATTTGCAATGAGGCATAACTTTGCAAGATATAAAAAGCCAGAAAAGTGCAGTTCTGAAGAAAGAATGTAGTCATTGAATTGCGCTGAAAGATTATGGTTGAAAAGCTGCAAAAGATGGAGCTGGAGTACACACTGATGGAAGTTAAGATGAGGTATTAACTGAGAAAAACACAGAATGTTGAAAACGAAGGCATTTAAAAAAAAAAGTGAAAATTACCTGTGTCTTTGAATGTACCACTTATCTGAAAAGCAGTGGAAAATTTGTCTTCGATGCAATTTCTTACAAAATATGAAAGATATATATAAAAATATGGAAATGAGTTTAAAAATGTCTCGAAAAATTGGTCTTTTGTATTCTGTACATAGAAGTGAACAGAGTTGAAAAAGCAATGCAGTTTGAGTATATTCTCCCCGGGTTTTATTGGGGTGTTGTAAAAAGTGTTTATGATAAAGTTATCAAAATTCTGTTGACATCCTGAATAGTTAGGCCCTAAAGAGGTTCACATTTTGAACAAGTGTGCAGTGATGCATTTCAGGGTTTAAATGACAATGGCCAGTATATAACCAAAACTGCTTTGTGTAAACTACATAAAACAGCAGCACTACAAGAGTATCTGTAAACTGATTTTTACTGGATTTCAATTCATTTTTATTCACTCTTTGGGGTTTGCATCAGGCAGCAGATCATAAACTCGAGCTTTGTGTGAGGACCAACATCTTGCTGCCTTAGTCTAGACTAGACACTGCATTTTAAAATTAATAAAACAGCAGATTTGGGTTCATCTTGAGCAGTAGTTATTAAGGCTTGTGTGTATTCTATTACCCAGAGAAACAGGATTAATTCATATCTCAAATATATTATCTTAAACTCTGTAGCATAGAAGATTACTGTAGTCATTAGTGTTACATGTGAGTTGCAATGCATTAGGTGTGTTCATGTTTGCTACCTGTGTTCCACTCTCCATCTCCAGGGGTGCGTTTGGGGTGTTGCCTACAAGCTGCCAACAGGTCGGGAGCAGGAAGTGAAGAGCTACCTCGACCACCGCGAGAAATGCGGTTACCAGGTCATCACGGTGACCTTCCACCCCCGTCCGCCACTCGCTGCCCCTCCCAGCCAGACGCTGCTGTACATCGGCTCTCAGGACAGTCCAGACTACCTCGGCCCCGCCCCTCTGGAGGAAATAGCCAACCAAATCGTTGACGCCATCGGTCCAAGTGGACGGAACACGGAGTACCTGTTTCGGTTGGCCAACGCTTTGAGGACAATTCTGCCGGAGGACTCAGACACGCACCTGTTTTCTCTCGAAGCTTTAGTGAGAGGAAGAATGGAAATCAGGCAGTAATCCACACTCTTACAAGCCAACGCATGAATAGAAGACAAAATACTATACTAACGGTGACACAGCATACAAAGCTAGGCAAAATGATCTCAGGGCTTAAGGTACACGTGGAGCAATTGGTGTCATACTGTATGTCATGTAGAGAAAGCTGCTTCAAAACAAAGTCCACAAATGTTTTCACACAGGGCATTGACATCCAAACTTTGGTGTCATAAAATAGGCTTTGGATGTACACGTGTAGATTTAGCGTTTCTGTCCATAATGAATACAGTACATCGGCATTTACAGACACATTTGGGCCATTGTCCTTTTTCTGTCATATTGTGATGTGTTCATGCATCGCCACACGCACGGGGAAAGTTAGAGCTCAAATAATTAAAAAAAATGGACCCTGAGCAATCTGTAGTTAAGCTGCGTTCTTGTCCAGTCCCTATACGTTTGTTTTTAGTTTTAAGAGTAAAAATAAAACCAGCTTGCATAGCTTCAGCATTATAACACTATCAACATTATAAAATAAGAGGGAAGAGAAGAGCTCAGCATGCATACTGTTTTTCTGTTTGACCCTCATCTGGTTAGTTCTTCCTTTCCTTCGTATCCTTATTTAATCTTACAATTGGCATATTGCTAATCAATACATGATCTAATTTGTTGGGCTAATTTAAATGGAGGTGGTTTAGGTAACTGATAAAACTGGTGAGGCTGCCTTTAAACACAGTTTTTGCAGACCCTGTTTATTTCTGACTGTACTTACAATGTGTCCACATCTGTCTTACTGCAAGTATTGGTCTGCCGACATCAGCTGTGCTTCTTCTCATTCCGCCAACACGTCGTTCAGCATACTGGACATATCAATCTCAACAGCGCTGCATCAAAAAAAATCAATTACTGCAATGCAGAATAAAATGGTGACGGCTCCATCTCTAATCCTGTTATTCTCAAACACACACACACACACACATGTGCATGCACACACGGTTATACCCAGGTAGCAGTGTTGATTGGCTTTGGTCAGCAGTAGCATCTGTACAGCAGGTTTATGCTGTAACACCAAAACACCTGTCCATGTGGGATACGAGCATACAATGTAGCATATGAGGGGATACGAGCATACAATGTAGCATACAAGATGAATAAAACATAGCTGTTCTATGTGATATACACAGATATACTCCTTATATTTTACACAAGTCATTTAATATACATTCCTCTTTTAAAATGATACAGTAAATGTATTTGACAGTTAATAGTAAGTTCTCAGTGCTGTTGTCTATACAGAGTTCTGTAATGTTATTGCAAGGTAGACGATTTCCAGTTTATTATCATTACTCAATTCAACTTATTAGAAATAGAATATCAATCATATCATGAGCCATTACAGAAATATAACACAATATACTGCAGAAATGGAATATGAATACAGTATTCACTACTATTAAACTCTTCCAATATTAATACTACATGTTTGTCTTATTGTATTGTTATATTTAGTAGGAGATGCAGAAGAAACAATAGGTTGGGTAAAATGCTGTGAAGTAAAATATAAACCTGAGAAGATAACCCAGTTATTGTTTTTGGCAGAAATGGGCAAAACAGTGGCAGGGTTCATTCTAAACACAATAAAGTGGCCCCTTTGGGGCTGTCGAGCTGTTTGGTGAGAAAAACACCAAGTAGGTAAAATATTCATTTCTTTTTTGCCCAGATCTGCTGTCTGGCCACGTTTTAACTGGAGGTCAGCTGAGGTGAGTAAATTCCAGGGGCAGGGCTCTTAATCAACATTATCACACATTATTTGTCTGTCTGCGGTGGAACAGTAGAGGTCCTAACAGCGTGAAAGGTGTAATTGCTGGCATTTCTGAGCTGTCATTCTCGGAAGAAAGTGGCCCAGCAGATGTCTATGCATAGTAACAGGGAGACACCAGCAGGTCTGTGAGCACGAGCAGCTGGTCATCAGTGAAACACTGCCGATGCTCCTGCCAGTTATCGTGGTGAGTGCGCCTGAACTCCGACAGGGTTTTCTTCACTGTCATCTTGGGGCAAAAAAAAACATAATCTTTAATACAGTAATCATTATAAAAATCTATTTTGTCAATTACATTTGATTGTGTCATGAGCTGATTCAGCCCTTTGATAAGAGCCAACATCAATTCTAACAAGGTAGACTCAACTATGCAGTGAACAGTCGATATAGAAGAAGGTAAAGTCACCTATTCCTGTTCTGTGCTATAAGGCAAACCCGAAGCAGACGCTAGATAGTACAAGATGCAGCAGACAAGTGTTCCAGGAATGATCTCATTTGTTTGCCGACATTAAAAACTAATGAGGTGATAATTTATTGATGTAAAAATGCCACATCCAACAATTTAAGTACACGTCACAGAAATAATTTAAAATGAATGGAGGGTTGAAGTGAAACATTGGCGTGGTTCAACAAGGACACAAACAAGGAGCTGCACTGAAGACATCAACCAACCGTGTAGTCATGACTTAAACATTGAGGACATGTTTTATAAATCATAGTCACATATAATGAATACGTGTCAGATGTTGAGGAGGGAGGTGACAACAGAAACAGGTCACTCCAAGAAAAAACTAAGTTAACATACTTTACATTCCTTAGAGCTCTTAAAGCCATCTTGCCTGCTGTTTGGTTGCCAGAGTGACAGATTTTTTCCAGAAACTGTAATAATAGAGTCCGTAGTGTGTTGTGTAATTTTTCATTGAGTTAGTATGTTCTGTCTGGTCCCTTTTACTTTAACAACACAGAGATACAAAACTATCAGCACATCACTGTAGTTATGTAATATTCAAACTCTGCACTTCAGATTACATTTTATATCTTCTTCATGCCTGGAATAAAGCCAAAGACACAATTTTCTCCTCAAATGGACAATGAAATTGCATTCTTTCAGCTCACTGTGAGTTAAACCACGGGGCATGATTATTTGTGTGGATATATGATGTGTGTGAGTGTGTGTGTGTGTGTGTACCTCTATAGGCTGTGGATCATTGAGATGGTCACTCAGGTCCATCAGTATTTGAGGCATCCAGGCTGGGACATCATAGGGACTTGAGAGGATGCATGCACTGAGACCCAGCACTCCAGCATGGCGCCACACCAAGCCTACACACACACACACACACAGGGATGAGTGAGAGTGGGCTTGAGAATTTCAAGGCTCACAATTCCCTTTGGACAAGAAAGGGTAATAGGGTAAGTATTACGACTGCCTCACTGTGATTGTGATGTGCACTTACAGAGTGTGTGTGTGTGTGTGTGTGTGTGTGTGTGTGTGTGTGTGTGTGTGTGTGTGTGTGTGTGTGTGTGTGTGTGTGTGTGTGTGTGTGTGTGTGTGTGTGTGTGTGTGTGTGTGTGTGTGTGTGTGTGTGTGTGTGTGTGTGCGTGCGTGCGTGCGTGCGTACCTGTGGAGGCCAGCTCTCCCCTGGCCTTGGGGAGCCGAGTCTGACTCAGCGTCTGGAGCTGTGTCTGCAAACTACAGTCCAGGGGAAAGAACTGGCACTGCAGTAAACCACTGAGGGTGGTGCATGCCATGTCCCTCACCTACAGAGAGGGAGGGGCGGGGAGAGAGGAAGAGACAAGACGGGGAGGAGGGAGAGACCCGGTGAGGACTGGGGGACAGGCGTATAAAGAACGCAGAGCAAACACAAGCATTTTTAGGACGTGAAGCACATACGCAATTTATTAAGAAAGGGGGAGCGCGTGGAGACGGAGGCTCACCGAAAAGAGGCGAGAGAGAGAAGGAAAGAGGAAAAGGTAAAATGAGGTAAAAAATTAATTTGCAGAGCATCGCCGCCTCCCTGCACCAATTTACATATATTATGAATAAGCACCGGTGACAGCGATAAAACGGAGGTGTTTGTGATGTTTGATGCATTGCAATAGAAAACAGACTGAATCTCCTTATGCCGCACGCTTCGTTTATATAACATAAAAAAGAAGCAGCCGGTTCTGACTTCGATCAACCAGGTTCAGCAACTTCATTGCCACTATTGATTTCACTCCTTCATCTAAATCGATGGGCAGAGACAGGTTAAAGATTTTTTTTTAAACGTGGGAACAAATGAGTCATGGATCGTACCGAAGACGAGCTAAAGGAACATTTGAGTGCGGAGTTTTATGCAACAGTGACGTTCTGGTTGAATATATTTTCATAGCGTTCCATAAAATCCGATAAAATGAAAGGGAAATTAATGATTCTATGTAATGACTACAGGTAATAGTCCCCTTTCAAGCATCTTGCAAGACAACCTGAATAAAGACATAAAGCAGTGAAGCGGAGGATTATAGGTGCAATATCCATATATAACAGAGAATAGAGCAGAAGAACAATGATTAAGTGAGGAGAGACTACGGAACAATAAATGGCCATTTATAATCCGGTGACAATTATACCTTCTAAAGAGGAGATTCTGGCATGGAATCAGTTCTAGTCACATTCCGGCGCGTACGTTTACCTCGAGCTGTTCATCACGGAGGAGCTGCAACACCAGCTTTCGTATGCGCAGCACCTCGGCTGGCACGCTCAGCAGCGTAAACAAGTTGTAGAAAACCGTGATCTGGAGGTAGGTCAGTACTGAATAGCGTGCGTGCCAAGACCTGCTGACTGCCATCTGAAGAGAGAGAGAGGGAGGGAGAGAGAGGGAAGGCTATTAAGGTGGAAAGGTGCAACCGAGGAGACGTTGCTGTTGCGCTTTCTCAGCAAGACTTCCATCAAACATGAAACTGCAGCGAGAGAGATAAGCGGCGGAAAATTAGTACAAAGGAGACATTTGCGACTTGGATGTGTAGAGAGATTGGGATGGGAATTTGAAATTTCACAACAGGGACTCCAATCATTTGTACCTCACAGCAAACGCAAGCGTCGGAAAATGAGCAAATTAAAATAACACGGGTTGTTTTTAGTCCCGAAAAACACCGTGGGCAGCATTGCGCTTGGAGCATTTGACAGCAGGCAGGTGGGTCTGTGATGCCCTGCGTTTGTGTGCGAGGCGCGTGCTTCACCTCTTCCAGCGCTGCCACGACCAGAGGGATGTGCTCGGGGTAGAGCAGGCCCTGGGACATCAGAGAGAGACACGTGCGCGCATCCTGCTTCATCTCATCATAGCTCTCATCAATCTCCACAGGGGCAATCTGCGGCGAGAGAGAGGCGGAGAGAGGTAGGAAGACACAGAGGCGCGCACCATTTTGAGTAAATGAAGAGAGAAATTGAGTTTAATGGGCAAGTAAGATTGAGTGGGTAATAATGCTGTGCAGGGACCTGTGTGTGGGTGTGTGTGTGTGTATGTGTGTGTGTGTGTGTGTGTGTGAGTATACTCTTACCTTAAAGAGCAGAGGCAGGAGCTGCAGTTGCTGCTGAACGGGAGTGGTGAAAGTTCGCCCGGCACTCGCCATCAACCATTTTAAAACTGCAAATAACACACATACACAGTTTGGCCCGTTGCCAGGGAATAAAAACAACAGACTTTGCGCTGTGACCTTACTGCATTGCCCTGAGAATAAAACAATCTATCATGATTTAGTATCTAATGATTTGGATAATTTCCTAACCAGTTATTTATCTGTGTAATGGAGATCATAACAGAGGCACTAACATTGGGCAAACGGTAATAAAGGAAAGGAGATCTAAATCCCTTCTTTCTGGACATCAGATATTATGTCGCACCAAGTAAAGATGTCTGAGAATGCCTTAAAATGGGTTATCACTATTAATTGTAATTAAAATGAGAAAGAGCATTGATTTATGATTTGACCCGAAGAAGTAGAAAGGTAACGCTTCATGTAATAACAAAAAGGTTGAATGACAAACTGCTACAAAACACAAACTAAATATTTACCAGGTTAATCAATAATTCTGTGAACTGTACACCCACCCTGATATTGAGCTGCGCAGCACCTTCTGTACGTGAAAGGCTTGAATACCCACACACACACACACCTTTAAAATTCCCCTTTATCTTCCCCTTGGAGTACGTGACTGGAGCAGATTTAAAGGGTAAAATCAATCAGGGATCGTAGCTTAACCTCTTTCATCTGGATTCGGTGCGCCAACGCGGCGATGCATGTACATTTTTCACACTCGCCAGGTATCCCTAATGTACACCACTGTCCAAGTTACGAGGTTTGCGTCCCCGTCTCACCCGTCTTGAGCAGTTTGACAGCCTGGGTGCGCTCGTCCGTCCCCTGTGTGTTCTCCTCGTGCACGTGGTTGTGGATCTCCGGCTCCGACGTGAGGGGCTTGAGCCGCCCCAGGACCCGCCCGATGAACTCTGCCACTTGGGGGGAGGCAGTGGGCCGGGTGTGGGGCAGCGCCACGTCTATCATGAAGATGTAGGTCAGGACGCTGGGGAGAGATGAGATGAGATTGGGGGGGTGGGAGGGTGGGGGATAGGAAAGCGGCAAAGGAGAGGCGGGAGAGAGTCATTGACACTCAGCCCTAATGGATACAGCACTGAATTAGAATCAGAGCTTAACAGCCTAAAACACAACACAAGGCGAATTAAATGACCCTATTTGAATGCGATTATGCAAACTAGAGGAGATAACGCAGAGCGGAGGGAATTCAGTACCTGCCAATACGCTCCCTGACATTCTTATACACCTGGGTGAGTTTGGGCTCCAGGTAAGCCAGCAGTCTGTGCAGCAGTTCAGCCACCCTCCACTGCTGCTGGGCCAGACCCCCCTGGAGCACGTACAGCAAGCTGAAGGGGGGCGGGGGGGCGGGAGAGACACAGCGAGGCGGAGATGGAGGGTGCGGGGGTGGAGAAATGGCAGCATGTTATTACAGCGCGTCATCTCAGAGCACGAGAGCTCAAGTTACCACTGCAGCCTGAAATCGGAAACCTCTGAAATACCGTCGGATGCCACAAACACATCGCTGCGTCTCGGCATTAAAGCGCCAGAATGGATACACACACACACACGCATACAAATACATACCTGGCAACCCTGAATGAGCCCCCCTCTCCACTGAGGGGGCTCTCCATCAGCAGCTCAAAAAGCCAGTGGAGCTTCCTGGGGTCCCGGCCCTCCTGTTGGACAGCAGCCAATGCAAAGCAGGTTTATTTTTGGTGCCATTTCAGGTGATCAGGCATCACAGATTATTCTGCTGGAGTCGCTTGAGGCTTCCAGCTTTGCTTTCAGTTGCACTTTCCCTTTTGGGGGTGGGGGGGGGGGTTTAGCAGGAAGGAAGCGCATTCGCTCGTTTGCCCCCCCATGGCGGATGTGGAAATGCAGACTCAGTACATTTGCTATATATATGCTGAATGTAAACATCTACAGTATTTATTCAGTGGTTCTCAATACAGATCCATTGCACAGTTCCCATCTCTCCCTGCTCTACACCTCTGGAGCCAAATGTGGTATGTTCACTTGTATCAAGAGTCAAAGCCTCCTGGGCCGTGATTGGCTAAACCTCTTCCTGCTCCGCCAATCAGATGTGGGCGGAGCAGGAAGAGGACCAGGTTCAGTCAACGGGCACAAACGTGTGAATGTGGGAATGTGCAATGTCCTAAAAAAAAAAAAGACTGTGTGTGAGAAGGCTTACACAGGCAGTAGCGATGCAGGTGCCCCAGTCTGTGTAGGTTTCCAAGGTGATGTTGGTTAAGGCGGTTCTGATCAAAGGACTCAAAAGCCGCCATAGCCCTTCCACCTGGGCACACACAATAATGAAACTTTTTTATTAATATTGACTTTTCTTATCAAACATAGTGCAGTGTGTATACTGGTCCCTCTGTGTGTGTGTCTGTGTCTGTGTCTGTGTGTGTGTGTGTGTGTGTGTGTGTGTGTAGCACCTTGCTGAAACGCCAGCATTTGCTGCCTCTGATCAACCCCGCAGTAATCTCACACACGCAGCGCTGGGAGCTTTCGTGGGGGTCGCTGGCGAGCTTCTCTAGGTGGGGCCACAGCAGCGGCAGGAACACATCGCCGTAGTTACGAAACAGCCCCTGTCAATCAAAGGGGAGCACGCAAGGTGATGCAGCATGGAGGGACCAAACTAAACAAAATAATAACAGATTATAGTGATTCTTTTGATGCCGGTGAAGTGTCAGCTGTCTGACAGAGGTCAAAAGAGCACGGCAGCGGGTGACACAGACGCCGGCGCTGTAGAGGGGAGTTCAGCCTTGGCGGCCGGCTGTGTGCTGTGTCACCGCTTGTAAAAGGCTTGCCAGATTGATTGAGGTTGAGCTCAAAGCAGCACCTTGAAGAGGCAGAAGCGCCGGGGACTGAAAGTGTCTTTGCCCTTCCGCTCCTCCAGAGAGAGAAACTCCATAAGCTGCTCGATGAACTCGGGGTCGCAGAAATATTCGTAGATGATCTTTTCACCCTGTGGGACACATGCAGGAACACGCGCTGAATGCGGAAATATAGAAGCCTGGCTCGTGTCGCCTGAGACTGACATTTTGTGTGTGTGTGTGTGTGTGTGTGTCTGTGTCTGTGTGTGTGTGGTATGTGCGGGCACCTCACTCATCTCCTCGTATGGCAGGTCATCGTTTGGCTTTTCCGAAGCTGCATAGATCATCAGTTCTCTGAGAGGAGCGGGAGACAAAGAAGAGGGCTACCCGTGATTTATAGATAACCACACACAGAAAAATATGGATAGATAGATACTGTCTCCAGATAAGTAGTGAGGATAAATGAATGATTAAAAAGTCAGTTAGTCAGCAAGCCATCCGCATACCAAGACAGTCAGCCAGCAAGCCGGCCATAAATCAATTCTTTTATCTGGGCCAGGCAGGAAATCAGTCAGTCAGGCTAATTTGGGCCAGGGACAGAAGAGGAAGTGGGTCCAATAGCTGGGTAGTAATCCAGCCGTTCAGATCAGTCATGAGTTAGTCAGACATGAAACCACTGGGCCATAAAGACGAGCATCAAATCAACCAGGCGATTTGGTCGATCATGTATTCAGAGCCGAGCGGGCCTCCCCTGATAAGACCCGCTGGTGACTGTACCTCGGCCACGCGTAGTAACCCCAGTGTGTCTTCTCCACGTAACGCCGAGAGTCCCACTGTTCCTGGCTCAGCGGTAGATTGCTGCTGTCATACTGCAGCCAACGATTCCCCTCACGGTCGCCTACACACACGCCCTCGGGATCCTCTATGCCACCTACACAGACACAGAAATATACACACAGAACTCACGAAATGAAATATGGACAGATTGAGACAAGCAGTTTCCGACAATAAAAAGACTTTATATGTATGATTGCTTGTTGCGTGCGCGTGTGTGCATCCTCACTGATATCTGTCGGCTTCACGGCTTCTTTCTCTCTTGGACGTTTGAGCTGTTTCAGAATGCCAGACACCGCTGCGATCGCCACCTGAGGGATGCCAGGCGATGTAGCGACACAATACAGCATGAAGTTATACATATTACTGCTCTAAACATATGTACGTGTACACTTTGCCATCCTCCTCCTTCGCCACTGACCTTGCGTATGCTGATGGAGTCGTGTACGAGGCCCTGTGTGAAGTAGAGGACGGCGTCGGGGGGCAGCGGGTGGTCGTCTCTCAGCTGGAGATAGAGCAGGTCTGTGGCCATGTGCTCAAACTTCCAGGGCCTGAAAGACGACGACACAAACGCAGACTTATTAGGATAATAAGCCTTGTGTTTGTAACTCAGCAGTGTTATTAAAAAGGTACTAATGTTATAATGCTGCGTTTAATGAAAACACATTACAACCCGGCTGGTGGATGAAATATTGGAAATGCCTACAGACATTTTTCACGGGACATTAACATATCAAACACGCACAGCACAGAATACAAAGAATATAACCTACAGTTCTCCGTCTTCAAGGCAATCCAAAAGGTCATTAACCAGCTTCTCATATTTCCTACAGAGAAGAAGAGAGGCATTAGTCAAATTAAGTATTTACTACAGCTACAGAGCTCATAACAATGTATACTAGGACTGGTTTAACTCCTTTATAAACAAATAACCACTGTTCTAATCCATCTTTCAGGCCTACCTAGCAGCAACCAGGTTTCTGATTCGCTGACGCTGAAGCCCCTCTTTCAGTTCCTCAAGGGTGGGAGACTCGAGACAAGGGGCGGGATTGTGCGATTGTGCGATTTCGTTGGCGATCTCCACGCATCTCTCTGAAACCTACAGGGACGAATTTGTATAGAAATAGCGTTGTGGATGGATCGCTCCATTGTGAGCTTGCGTACGGGTGTTTTTAATGTTCGTGTTGCTCACAGTGAGGTAGATCCCAACTGTGTCAAACTGGCGGTGGATCCTTTCGCTGATTTCATCGAGCAGTCGTCCAATTGATGGCTTCTCGAGGGTCAGGGACGGTGAGAGGCCGCAGCGGACCAGAGCGGGCCACACCTCCCCAACGCAGTCCCAGTCCCTCGCAATGGCCGGACAGGGGCCACTCGGCCCACCAAGCAGGCAGTAAAGGGCACCCTTCACAGCAAACACACACACACACAAGAAACGTCTTTACTAATATAATGAAGCCAGAATGAGACTGTGATAACATCGCGATCTAAAAGACAGGCACATGGACGGTTATGGACGTTTCAGAACCACGGACAGAGACCATTATTCGATTCAACATGTCAGCATGTTCTGCAAATGCATGTGTGTGTGTTTGTGTGTGTGTGTTCAGTACCTTGAGCTGCTGTTGCGTGCCGGTGGTGTTTTGCGGCGAGAGCAGCTGTATGATTCTGGTGGTCAGGTCTCTATAGGAGAAGCTGTAAGTTGCCAGTGCGGTGGTCAGCACATTCTGAGCCCTGCTACGCACCTGCAAGGACACATACATAGACACACACTTACTGTAACTATACATATAGGCACAGTACTGCTTTCCTTGTGTTGTCCTGTGAGGTGGAATGATATCATAACGTTCTGGATTTGGAGGTTATAAGGTTAAACGAGTAAAATGTGTTAAGAGATGCAGACATTCATTTTTCTTAATACAATCACAACATCAAGACATAATATCATTATCAGTCAAGATCCACTGGGACATGCATATATGTTAATTTCAAAATTGAATTATCACTTTGATCTAAATATCACACTCCTGAACCTTTACATTCAGTGTGAAATAAGGAGCGCAGGGTAAATAAGGATGTTTTAGTTGGAAAACACAACTTGTTGCGGTGAATAAATGAATGAATGAGTGAGTGATGTCTCTCTCTCACCTGGCTGTAGGTGCTGGTGGACAGCAGCAGCAGATCACAGAGCAGCTCCTGGTGCACCACTTTATATTCAATGCCTTCAACCACCAGCATCCTCATCTATTAACACACAATGCGCAGGAATCCATTTCTAACTGAAACACAGTTTGGGTAAATACATCTTTTTTTGCGTGTGATTACTCCACACACACACACACAGAAAGTTAGAGGCACTGACCTCGTGCTGGAGCAAGACTCTGTCAACCAGCAGCGCTCGAATATGCTGCTTTTTCCCATAAAGCTGCGGAGGCAAAGCAACACAATCAGCCTGTGAGTGACTCACCGTAACTGACAACAATCAGCGGCCTTATGCATCTTCTCCTACTCACCCGGTTTTCCATGGACTTCTTGACGAGAGTGAAGCTTTTCCACCGTGAGTCAAAGTCCTTCTTGTGCGTGCCTCGGAAAAACATGAGGTCACTGATGATCTGTGGTCAGACAGACAGACAAAGGGCAGCGTGAGACCTTTGTGGGCCTCGCACACGGGAGATTGATAACATTTTATGAATGAATAACGCAAAGAATGTGGACCTCGATGATGACAAACAGCGACTTGGTGTCATCCTCCGAGCGCTCCAAAATGTGATCTGGTTTGGAAAGAGCAGAGACGGACACATTGCGCATTATAATCAGATTCTAGTGATCAGTAGTAGCGTTGGGTTCGAATCTTTGACACTCACGTAGCAGCAGTCTCATGGTTTGGCAGATGGACTCTCTGTAGTTCTCCCTGGAATCATCTGGAGGGGCGGGGACACATACATCACGTATGGAAATAGAATGCACGATGAACAGCGGCATGTCTTGGAGAAAATGCTGGGAGAGCAAGCGCGCAAATTTTGCATACGTGCATGTGGCTGCTCGCCGGCGTGCGCTCGTGTGATCTCTTACCATAATCGACGCCGATATGCAGCTTCGTCTCCCCCAGGTTCACCATGGAGGGTATGCTGGGAAGAAACTCAATGTGAGATGCCTGCTAATATAAACACGGACATGTATGTTTTATGTGTGTGAGTGTGTGTGTGTGTCCGCAGGCCTCACAGGTCAGGTACGTGCGGTCCATCCAGAGGGGGCAGCATGCTTGCAGCTCCCAGAAGGCAGTGGTGCACAACAGCCAGACTCTGCAACAGCTCCTCCCTGTGAAGCAGCCAACACATTACAGCACGCTTCACGGCAGCTTGTGTGTTTACGCGCGCGCGTTAAAGCGGTGTTGCTGTGACGTGAATTCACAATGCAGGTTAAAACAAAGCCCGTCGGAGTGTTAAATCACTCTGGAGTGGCTGAATTTATCCCTCTGCTCTGTGAATATGTGACAAAAACAGAAGAGGTGAAATTTCAGGGTTCATTTTTGTCCCTCACGCATGGCTACACTTCTTTCTGTATGTGTGTGTGTGGGTGTGTGTTCTCCTGAATACGTCCACGAAAGAAAAGAAAGGAAAACTGAGAGAAAATGATCACACACCTGCTCATTGGATGAGCTCCAGTGATGTGCTCCTTGATTCGTTGCAGCTCGGGCTGCAGGAGACGGGACAGCAACTGGAAAACAAAGTTCTCCTCCTCCTGACTCGGCACGTGCCAACACACACCCAGGGCTGCCACATTTCCAGCCCTGCCCCAGTCCTACAGAGAGAGAGAGAGAGAGAGAGAGAGAGAGAGAGAGAGAGTTGTTCTCAGAAAGCTGTCAACATGTAAAGGAGAAGTTGCCAGTTGTTCCAATGGAACAGCTGGCAACGGCCGCACTGCTGCATTTCACGCCACAGCCCTGTCCCATCCGTTTAGGCGACTTCCAACAGAAATAATGAAGGGAAAACAACAAACTGATGTGCCGCTATTGCCCGAATAGAAAAATTCCAACTAGTAGAATATCAAAGAAAAAATTTATCAAACAAAATAACAGAATCAGAGGTGGGGAGAAGTGAAGATTAAAGGGCGGCGTTGGAAATTTGCGATGGGAAATGTGGAAACGGCAGAGGAATGCGTCCGTAATCGCTGCCACCTGGATGTCAAAACTCAAAATAAACTCAGATGTACCAATCCCATCATCATAACAAGATACATTCCAAAACTCCCAAAAATCAAATCTTATTTTCTGTTGATTGGAGACAGACATGACGCGGGGCAGAGGGGCCCTTTTGTGGGACACGCCTCCAAATGCACCCGATGCAAAGCAATATAAGAATACAGCAGACATAAGGAGATTACATCGCTTTGACTGCGCCTTTTTCACTTTGTAGACTCACAGCGCCTTGGCAACGCAAACATGTTTACATATCACGCTCGGAAAGCGACTCCGATTAAAGACGGAGGGAGAGCGAGAGAGAAAGAGAGAGAAAGAGAGAGAGATGTGTTAGAGTCGGGCGCGAGAAAATTGTTATTTAATTGTTTGGCTTGTAAGTAAGCGCTTTTCTAATTTTCTGCCTTCTGCTATGGGAACGGGGACGGAAATTGCATTGCATTTGGCCAAAAGCGCCAACATCCCATTCAATTAAACAGAAGAAAGGGGCGACAGCGGAAATAAAAGAGGTTTTAAAAGGTGCAACTTTGTGTTTCCGAGAGTGTTTCCTGTCAATAACACCTTGTGAGGCCAAAGCGAGCCAGCAGCCGATAGGCATTTTGATGAGGTAAGCAAAACGACGCAGTTAGAATCGGGCTGGATCTGAGGTTTTTACGTCTTTATGGTAATTTGAGTGATGTGGCCCGTATGCGTTGTGAACGTGTGTGTTATGTACCCGAATGGGGAGGTTGGTATCAAAGCCGCCGGGTGTGCTGCGACACTCCGTGGGATAGATGAGGGACAGCGATCGGAGTGTGTGTTCCAGGAGACTGCAGGCGAGCGTGTACGCCCGCTTGCAGCGCAGCCGCACGCACGTGCGCAGCACGCACTCCAAGTCCCCTTGGTATTTCAACAGCTGTTCGCCATCCACGCGGGTTACCTAAAAAACAACACACACACACACACACACGCGCTCAGGCACAGGCAATTCAGCTGAGAGTTGTGTGTTAAATATTGAGGTTCTCCAGTAAATCTCAGCATCTGGCTCGCTCCCAGATGCATTAGGCTCCCTGGGGTAATAAAACAAAACAGAAAGGGTATCGATATGTTCTGGTTAACAACACAGCACCGGGATATTTACGGCTGCACAGGGTGCACACTGCAAAAAATGTCACGTGGTCATCACTTTGTCTCCCGGAGCGGATAATAGCTTTCTGAAGCTCTCTTGATTATTCAGAATTTTGCAGCAACTATTGTTGTTCCATTAAATCCAGGGTAAGAGATCATTTCTAAAGGGGACATACTGTCTGTTAGGTTTTAGTCTCCATCTGTTAGCTGGAGGTGGGCCGGGCTTTGAACGTTGAGTCACAGAATCAAAACTCTCCCTCTGAATTCCTTGGGTCTCTACGAATCCTCCATACAGACCACGCCCCTTTCACGGCTAAAGCTAGAATATAGGCGCGGATTGCAGAAGGTTAAAAATAGAACTAAATAAATAAATCTGTTAAATCTTTCTATTAAATTATTCTCCTGTATATTGGAAAGGAGTGAATCTGTCTGTGACTTTTGCTAATGTAATACTTTTTACAGTGTTGGACGCCTGACAGATTCTTCTCTAACCTCAGAGAGTAACTGGAGATTCCACAGCAGCTCCTTATCCAGAGACTCTTCATTCTGCAGCTCTTCATCTACACACACACACACACACACACTTTTAATAGTCTACCATTTGATGACAGGCTGCAAAATGAACTTCCATTGCTTAACAGAACGATAAATCAAGGTTAATTCATCACAAATATTATTCAATGTAAAAGCTTTTGGGTCGCATTTGGAAGTAAAATTCGAGCTTATTGGCTTCAGAGTAACACTGTATAAAAACGCCACTACTTGTGTCTACTTTACACTACGCTACAACTTGCGTCTACTTTACACACACACACACACACAGTGAGGTACTGACTGTCAGTAATGTGGAAAATGACGCTGCAGCAGTGAGGGACGAACAGACGAAGAGACTCGGCAGGATGACACTGCAAACACACACATGCATGCAAACGCACACGTGCACGCGCACACAAACACAAAGAGAGGCCCAAACATGAAAGTAAACAGCATGCAGCAAAAGAGGATGGAAGAACAGCTTTGACATTTAAGTGGAGGTCAAACAAAAGTTGAATATTCATGCGACCCGACAATGGACAGCCTCTGAACATTTTTCATTGATATTTTTAAAAAAGGGTTACACACACACACACACACAACCACTGTACCTTTGCCACTGCTCTGCACATATCAGCCACCATCCTGCCTGACACACACGTCTCAAAGATGTTGGAGGTGGCAAAGTTGTGCACCTTCTGCAAAGCCACCTGACACGGAAAAAGAGTGAGTGTGGAATGAAAGTGTTTATGAACTGAAGCCTACAATTAACACCAGAATATGCCTGTGCGCATGTGTGTGTGTTACCTTGTATATTTCTATGGAGCACTGAGTAAGTATTGTGCTGACAGTGGAGGACAGGCCCAGCTCCACCAGGCTCTCCAGCTGGGTTTGGGTATCCGTTTCCATCTCATCTCTTGTCTGCTCAAGAGTGCTGCTGTCGATCAGAGCAAAACACCTGGATGCAGACACACACACACACACACACACACACACACACAGACAGACACAGGGTTGTCAGCGATGAACATGTCACCTGCAGAAACCAAACCATCACGGAAAAAGAAAAGGTTGCTTTGCATGAGTCAGAGAGGCAGTGATCTGGACGGGTGCGTTTCAATCAGAAACAGACGCACTTGTCCTCAAAATGGTGACAACGTGCCTTTAGAAAGTGGCAGTGTGACATGTCAGTTTGTCTCTACCTGTCCAGGAACTGCAGGATGAAGTCTTCAAACTCGGCTGAAGCGAAACACAGCTCTTTCTCGATCTGTGAGCGAATAAAAGAGATAAGTAATTAGCGTGTGATCTGTATATGAGTGGGCTAGAGTTTCATCTGTGTGTGTGTGTGTGGGCTGGGATTTATCAATTTGAAAAGGGAAAGAAATGCACAAATTCATCAACTCGAATGGTGCAGGAAATTATCCTTTTCCCAGACTTTCCTATCTCACACACAAGAATTGTGTTTATTTAATCTCTTTTGGAGCCAAATGTCGAATTTTTCTAGTGCTCGGCATGCGTTTACCTCCGTGAGATCACTGTGTCGAGACGGCGCAGATGAACAATCCACTAAAGGCACCAGAGTGGTGAAGGTGGCGATGAACTGGAACGTTATCTGGGCAGAGCAACACAACAGGAAACAGATCGATTCACATCATCGTGCGTTTCGGTTAAATGACCTACCAGATGTTGGTGGAATAACTGTTTCCAATGAATTTATTGTGGTGTGAGGAATTAATGTGGCTTGGAGACAATGAGCGCACGACAAGAGAAAAGCTATCCATTTCAGTCAGAGCAGACAGTGAAGTGAAAGCTGAGCCACGGTGATGTCGAGTTCTTCAAACTGAGACTCATTGTATTTCTAGGAATTGTTAATGGGCTGAACCGGAATGAGCCCGAGAGAGGGATTTAATCAGCGAGAACTGTAGCGTCAACCTGTATCGTAATTCTACTTCATTGCTAATCAACGCGTCCGTTACTCACCATGCACTTGCTGAAGTCGTTAGGGTCCACCCCTGGCAGAGAGCCCATGAGCAACGGGAGCACATGCCTGCGGCCCTCCGGGTAATGGTTGTTTGCGGAGACGAGGCTGCGCGCCATGCCGATCATACAGCTGAGCGTGGCCGTGAGGGTGTGTGGCTCCGTCAGGGTCTCTATCGCCGCATAGGTCCTGCGTTACAACAATTCCATATTATTACCAGGAGGCAATTGCTTACATGTACATATTGCGTAAAGGTCACACACATAATCAAATCTTACCTCTCGAGTACAGGTGCTATGGCAAGTTCTGGTGTTAGGAGAGCCAAGTTCTGAAGGGTGTAGGCTGCGTCCGTACTGCCTGTCTTACTGCACAGTACCAGAAGAGGGCGATCGACCACACAACAGCAACGTTAGTGTTAGCGGCATATAATCACTGTTGAGCCGTCTATGTCCAGATTAGGCTTGTTGTTGCCAGGGTGCAGTGTGTGTACAGTAAACAAACACGACACGCTTGTGAGGTTTGATCTTGGCATGCAAGTGACTGCATCAAGGGCTTCAAGAGTTTACAAGGATCTGCTGGCTGGATGAATTGTGTCACATCACAACATTGACACTGAGATTATACTTGTCCAATATGTAGTTGGAATCTACCTCTGACCTGTACAAGTGAGAGAATGAGTGAGTAGTGTATGTGCTATATGGACCTGTGTGTGTGCGTGTGTGAGTAAATATGTGTAAATGGAGTCACATCTTTTATTGCAGGCCACCAAAACACAACCTTGATCTTTCGGATGCAAGCTATAGAGGTGCAATACCTAAACATGGCCAGTAGAGTGGCTCCAATGAGGCTGCTGGTGAACTCTCTCAAGTCCGTGTCTGTAAGCCTCTGGCACTCGGGGACCAGCGTGATCCAGTTGGGTTCGGCGTAACGTTCACGGTGCACACGGCGAACGACACTCGCAGGGAGACGCTGGAGTAGCCGCATCAGTCGAGTCTGCAAGCACACACACACACACACACACACACACACACAGACATCAACTGTGCGCACACACACGCGCACAACATTTGTGCTACCGTCCAGAAATGCATTCTGTCAAGCGTAAACAGATCTGTGATATCGTTCTTTTCTCTGGCAGTTGTGCATTTCATTATTCTGTTGTTAGTGCAAAGAGAGAGGGAGAGCCAAGTCCTGAATGACAGCATATAAATCAAAGCAGGGTGACAGCCACTACCAGCTGAAAATGCATTCAGTTGTGTGTCTGTATGCGTGTGTGAGAAAGAGGAAGAGAGAGAGAGAGAGAAAGAGAGAGCGAGACAGCGAGAGAGCGAGAGAGAGAGCCTTCTGACCTGCCAGCGGCCGTGATTGGAGGGATGGTAAAAGGACGCAATGCTGTTGAAGAGGCAGGTCAGCTCTTTCTGCCCCGGATTCCCTGGGCCACCCTGCAGATATACAATGAAATAATAATCATTAAGCAGTAATACCATAAATGTTTAGAGCGTTTTTGTCAATTGTGTCTGCAGTGTGTGTACCAGTAGGGCTGTGATCCACAACACCAAGTGTCCGATGTCATAGCTGTTGGTGAGGTATCGTGGCGCAACCATTTGGCTGACCCCCACTGGAAGATTCAGACTGCGGAGGATCCTGGTGAAGATCTAAAACACACACACACACACACACACACACACACACACACACACACACACACACACACACACACACACACACACACACACACACACACACACACACACACACACACACACACACACACACACACACACACACACACACACACACACACACACACACACACACACACACACACACACACAGAGTGAATTTGCAAACGTGGCACATCCGTCCGCAATTAAATATATTAACAGAGAAGCATAAACACTCCCGCAATGTCACTAATGACTCACAGTGGGAATATAAGGAGTCCAGTCCACGTAGCCGATGTTATCGTTGGCCAGGCGAGCGAAGAGGTTGACAAGGTGCTGTAGGAACAACATTGCAAAAAACAATCACCTACAAGTCCATATAAAAACGTCACGTCTATTAGAAGTGAAGGGTGTTATTCCAGTAATGTAGATGCCTGCTTTGGAAAAGGCAAGCTCAAGGACGGAGGAAGCGTGCGCATCCAGCATGGTTTGGGCCAGATGGCTGCGTGAAAGCACACTGGAGACAAAACAGGAAACCCACACCGACAATCACCCTAATCAGAAATTGACCCTCGGTGTGTACAAATGGGTGTCATTCCAAAATATTAGATATCCAGATTAAAAATAGAGGAAACTGAGTCCACCGTTGGCGTTTAGTTGTACGATAATATGATATTATGATGAATTCCCATTTATCTCAATTTTGTGCAACTGAGCTTGCATGCAAAGACTTAAACTTGCATGCATGACCTGGTCGTTTTGTTCAAAAAGGTTTGTGTGTGTGTCTCACCCCTTCCCAGCTTGGTTGATTCTGCACCGACACCCAAAGTGTCATGAGTTCACCAAACCACAACCTGAAAACGCACACAAAAAAACACCTTGTAAACACACACATACACGCAAACAAGATACACACACTGCCATATTCTCCCCCACCCAAACTCGCCCATCTATCTCTAATTCCCCAAAAACATGAACTCACTCTCTCCTCCATAGATCTTAGGAGAGAGAGAGAGAGAGGAAGAAAGTGAAATGGAAAAATAGAGTATTAAAAATGATGTATTGTGGAAACTGCGCGGAAACTGCTGATGAATGAATCCAAGACTAAATCCAGACGAATAGCTTGCGAAAGAGTGAAAACACTGAAGAATGCGTTCGACGCTCAGAAGAGGTCCGGTAATTGGAGAAAGCACGCAGGGTATTGAGAAGAGGGGGCAAAGGTTTTCCAAAGCGGCAAAGTGTAAAAAAAAAAAAAAAGACGAAGAAGAAGAAGAAGGGAACCACTGCTACAGCAAAAAAAAAAAGAACATTATTTATTTAAACTCCCAGGTGCAACCTTGCAAACACGTCTGATGAATAGCAAATGTGGTTATACAAGACGTGTACACTTAAGGCAACACATAAAACTAACAACAAAAAGTCTGCTTTCTATTAAAGGGTCACAAACGGCAAAGACACCACATATTTTATCTCCTTGTGTTGGTGTCGATAAATATACGAGTGCTCTTGATCGAGCCTGGGATAAGGTGTCTTTGTGTGAGCGGTAGTTGCGGTGTGTTTACGTGATGCTTACGGTGCTTTTTTAATGCAGCTGTTCACCGCGGCTCACTTACTGGAAGGCCTGGCTGTGTTCTTCGGGGGGCATGATGGTGGGCAGGAACAGCTCCATGTTGCTGATGGCTTTCTGCATGACCCCGTCGAACACGCACAGCAGGGGGCGCCACTCATCCAGCATCTCCTTGGTGGAGGATGCCGGGAAATACCTGGCAGATTCAGCCCAAGGGGGAGAAAATGCAGTTAATCCACACGCAAACAAGACGCATGGGGCAAACACGGAGCGAGACGGAGTGCCAAGTGCTGATCTACAGCACTCGGCTGAATTCACTTACAGTCTGCAGCTTTTCACCAAAGCCTTCAAGATGTGATCCACTGAGCTGCGAACGAGCAGAGGGAGAATGTTTGTGAACACATTTGGGACGTTTAACCTTCGACATATGTGGGAAGATACACGTAGAGCGAGTCAAAACACCGTTCAGCTTCTCGTAAGTGCATGTAAAGACAGAACTACTCACTTGGGGAACCAGATAAGGCCAAGGTGCTCGGTTTTGGAGTAGATGATCCTCTCGTACAGATCGTAGAGCGGCCGCCATGGCAACTGCAGGTCATCCCTTGACAGCAGCTCCTTTTTCCTGTAAAGGCAGTAAACTAATTGATAATAATTTCCTTTTTTGCACAACAATGTCACACTGGAAAGGAAAAATACTTCACTGTGTCTGAGAAGTCTGGAATCCTGTTTAAGTCACGACTCACACTTGTGCACAACATGACTCCTGCCAACTTCTAGACATGTCTGCAAACATAATATCAGCTTTTTCTATTTCAATAAAACAGATCTGGTCCGACTGCTGTGGCTATTAAGAATTTGCAGCTGTAGCGAGGCCTGCCTGGTTTGGAGTATTGACACAGAGGCCTTTGTTGTGCCAAGAGCCTTTTAGAGAGAATTAAGAGACTTCAAGTCAGGGCGTCTGATTTTTGGACAATTTCTAACCCTGTCAACTAAAAGCTTTCAGACTGCCCAGTTACTGGTTTGCTGTTGCTGTTAAGGCCCCCAGCTTCAATTCACAGTGTTTTCACCCCTGCTTTCAACATTCCAGCACACTTTCTTAATAACTACCTTGTGAAAGCATGATTTTCGTGTGCTTCACAGACTGGAATAACCCCTTCAGACAGGTTGAGAACCTCTCACACTAGACAATATGCACAATTTCCAAAGGCTTGGATTCCTCTTGTGTCCTCCTCCCTCATTCATCTCAAGCTATGGAACAAGCTGTCATTGGGGAGGTTTGAAAAATGAAACAGAGCAGAGACTGAGGGGAAACGATGGTGAAATACAAGCAATGAAGTAAAAAAAAAAGAGTCTATTGAGACTCGATGAGCAATGTGGAGTTTCAAATCCATCTCCAGGCTTTGAGACCTGGCACTTAATATAGGGGAATGCTTCCATCTTTCTCTTTTCATCTCCTGGAAATCACGCAGACAAATGACATCGGCATAAAGTTGTTGTGTTGTGATGGATACGGAAATCATGCAAACAACTGAAGATAAATAGGGAGGTGATGAATGCAGGGCTTTGTGGAGAGTCTCCTCCAGCTGCTGCAGCCGTGACAGAGAGACACGGCCCAGGAATCCCAATATAGACTTACAATATAGGTCAGGACGTGCATATAGGAACAATAAAGTGACGTACTTATATAGTCAATTGAGAGTGAAGAGTCAAGAACAGGATTACTGATTATGTATACAGTATATGTTGAATATATACATTATAAACCGCATTAGACCCACTTGAGAAGATGAATGAGCAGCTTGGCGCAGTTCTGCATCATGTAGGGTTCCAAGTTAGGCAGCGTGACCAACTCATAGAGCAGTTTAATAAAGAGAACGTGGTCCTCCTTACTGAATCTTCGGCCGTACAGCTTCAGGAACCTGTGTGGCGAGAGTTGTTTGGGGCACAGAGAGGATAATGAGGGGGAAAAGCCACACAGTTGCAGGACACAAATAAACACAAAGTTAAACAGATAAGCAGACTTGTGACTGAAAGGTCGTTGGCTTAATGATTCGATACCTGGATCGGCACGATCAATCTGGACAGGGAGGTAAAAGAATGAAGTAAGGGGAAATGCATCCTTAGCAGACAAAACAATGAAGTTGTCCTTAAAATGAACGGAACATATTTTTGAATGAAAAAGGATTTGTAATATGTTTTGTACCTGTACTTGTATATTAATATATATAGTCCTCTTGATTAAGTTTGATACCAGAGTGGCTAATTAACCTGATTCAAGGCACCTGTGCAGGTTTAAGTTTGATACCAGAGTGGCTAATTAACCTGATTCAAGGCACCTGTGCAGGTTAGGTGGGAATTTGAAGATGGTACAGTCTTGCGATTGACCCTGTGACCTTTGTTTTGTGAGTGTGACACTTTGTTTTTCATTATTGGAATGACTTGGTAGACCTAGAAAGACTTACTGATAGAGGAAATGTATGGATCTAAATAAAACGAGTGTTAAAACAGAGAAAACTTCACAGTCACGGCCGGATCAACCTGGAGTTGCACCGGTCAGCCTCCAGGTATGGATGTGTGTTTGGCATATACCGCACAATTAAAGGTCACCAGTATGGATGTATATTGTCAGTACACTTACACATCGCCACTGGCTCTGTTGACATGAGTGATGGCACACACACACACACACACACACAGCTGCACACTGCCTCAACATGAGACCTTGATTAACTGCACTGAATCCACAGTATATGCCAAGAGAGCAAAGTGGATTAAAAATCTGTACTTAATTAAATGTTAAAGGGCAGAGCAGGACACTGATATTACTTTATGGCAGTCTGTGAATATTCTTTTGGACCTCTTCAGCTATTTGTTTTGTTTCTCGGTAAGGGAACAGTTGGGAGTGTGTACTTTCAACAACCCCTTGAATGAAGAGATCTGCCAGAAACATTACTGTAACTTATGCTGTGCATTGTTTACCACCATAAACAATAAGCCATGGTTTTAAAAGCCGAGTAGACTCAACTAAAGGAAATATTACAGGTTTATGGCTGCGCATATAAAATTGCTATTCGCTGTGTCATATCCAGAGGGAGAAGTTTAGAGGAACACTTACAAGAAGAGTTTCCGTGTCCAAAACGACACTCCAGGCCACAGCTCTCTGACCTGCACGGCTCTGGATAGATTCGCCTTAATTTCAGCCAAGTGCTCCGTAGCCTCCTGGTCCAACCGGTCCGAGTAAGGAAGCAGGCCGTTATAAACTATCTCCTTCTGGGGGACGAACCCTGATGGATCCGCCATATCCTCGCCCACGGTCATATTCTTCCACCTAGTCAGCGCGCTTTTCTACTTTAACTGTCCGGTCATAAAACATAAACAATAAAACAAAAGACGTTCCTCTTCGCGGTAACGGAGGTAATACCTTCTTGGCTGCCCGCAACATAACCCGCTGAGTACGACGAGGCGGGACGCAGGCGATCACCGGAGAAAGTATGTCACGCTAATTGAGCCGTACAAAGCCGGAGCTCGAAGGGCCGAGTTCCGCTCAGACCTGCCGCGTCACGGTCGCCTCAAGGGGGGGTCGCAGAGGTCGCGCTGGGGCCAGTGACGCACGTCAGGTGGCCAACAGGTCGCCATTTCAACAAGACTAGTAAAAACAATGCTTGAACGTTCACCTGTTAGGGAGGTGACGGCTCGGGACAAATGCTAGTCGTTCTGGACTACAACTCCCAGAAGGCTTAGTGCGAGGCCTCGAATGTACGTTTGCGTGCGCGCGAGTCCTCAACGCTAATCTGTGGAAATTCAGCTTGATCTGATAACTGGATTAATGCCTCTCTACTGTTCCACAGACCTAATGCTGCTGTAAAACAAGGGGCCTGTCTGTCTCTATTAATCCATCAGTCTGTTAGTCTGTCCATTTATCTGTCTCCGTTCACAGTTCATTACTTTTTTCCCTTTCTTTTTCTGTCCCCCTTTGTCATTTGGTTGATATATTAATATGATTTCTTGAGTGTATACACTCTATTTCACCTTCTTCATCCTTATGCAGTAAGCCATGCAAACAGTCTGGCCAGTGTCTCTGTAGGGCACCTTTGTCCCTGGTTGTTTTATTCTTGCTTTGCCTTCCTGCCACACAAATCCTTTTACTTTAAGCCCATGTAAGTCTATCAGCATTCTTAGAGTGGTGCGGGAATACCAGGAAACTTTCTAACCTACCTCACAGAGACCGCAGCTCACAGATTAGGTCAATAAAAAGGCCATTGAGTTCTTGTCTAGAAATTCCGACATTGGCCTACTATAGCAATTCAATCCTCCTGCTTACATAACCTGCTTGTTTCTCAGTGCTGTGCCAGTCTAACTACCACCTGTTGGAGCTTTTCTTCATTTGTTTGACCTCCTCCCACGACAGCCCTGAAACCTCCAATCAGTGTCTCCTTTCTAAGACACTAGACCGAATTCCCTATTTTAAGTCTGTCTTCTCCCCTTAAACACACTGGAAGATGGAGAGAATTGCAAACTTTGAGTGAAGTCCCTGAACAGAATGTGCCTTCCACATCAGTCTCCCACTGGATTTTGCCAAGCAATCTCACCCAAGTCCCTACCTTTTATATCCCCTCAGATCTCACTACCTTTGGGCTTTCTCCCTCTCAGAGCAGCGACAGCACCTGCTTTCACTGCGACTCACTTTGAACCACTTCCATCACCGTAAAAGAAAAACACGTCGGATGTTCCCGTTTGTTCTCCGCCGCTGTTTCCAGGGATATGGAGACGGAGATATGCGATGGACTTCTGCGAGTATGTGTCTGATTTGAGTATTTGTGTGTTTGTACGGGCACAACATGCTTGCGTGTGTGCGCGTGTGTGCGCACATCTGTCAGATTCATTATTCTGCAAGTGGAATCTACAGATGGAAAATATGATTCACGGTGATGATGATGCCTCTTTGACTCAGCAGGGAGACGACCAAACAGAGAGAGAGAGAGGAAAGTGATGGAGAGAGAGAGGGAGGGAGGGAGGATGGTGATGATGATGAGCCCAAAGAAAGGAGACATTTCTGTCAAAGTCAGTCCCCCACCCCCACAGTGTGTGTTTGTTTCACAATCACCCACACAGCATTCACTAATAATTCATGGTGATGCCACTTTTCTCACGGCTAGAATATTGGGAAAACTCAGGCAGCCGACGTCTGTCAATGTGTGTGTTTGTGTTTTTTTTGTTTGCGTATCTCATTTTGGAGAGCGAAGAGTGTAAATGATGTGTCTGGGAAACCTGCTTTCAAACGTCACGTCACAACACACACACACACACACACACACACACACACACACACACACACACACACACACACACACACACACACACACACACACACACACACACACACACACACACACACACACACACACACACACACACACACACACACACACACACACACACACACACACAGTGTCCTCTCTATCCAGCTGGGTTTATTGCTGGGAGATATGTAGCCCTGTTCATCGCCAGACAGACAAGTAATATATGGCCCCCGCTTCTGCCTGACACACATGCACACGCACACACACGCACACGCATTGCCTCAAACAAATACAGAACCACGCAAGAACTTTCAACAGAACTAACAGGGCTGTTCACGTGCTCTTGAGTCAGATTCCTCTCTCATCAATCTCTCCCCTTCTGCCCTCGTATTTCTCTTGGAATGGCTGCATGACAAATAACCGTGCAGCTCCCCGTTGATGAGCTCCGGTCCAGATGCCAAGACAGAGGAGGAAACAAGACTAGGAGACGAGGAAAGAAGTAAGCAAAGGGGGAAAGGAGGCACACATTCCACCTCAGCCTCTGTGGAGCTGCAGCGGGGACGAGCCAGCCTACCAGCAGTGATTACCATTTCTAATCGTGGAAGAAGACAGAGCAGAGAGGAGTGTGCAGGTATGGAAGGTTAATTTCCTCTCCTTTTTCTGGCTATTCTTGGCAGCGGCCCCTGTTTGCATGATGTTGTGGTCTAGCAGTATGGCGGCTATACTTCATAGCAGCTGCATGTGTGATTTATATGAACAGGAATGACTCCGCTGAGATGCTTCCCCCGGCTGTTGACATTCATCTTTGCATTGGCTGTTTGCTCAGGTACCACACACACACACAGACACACACAGACACGCACACAAAACTTGCATATGCACATACGTAAACACACATCTCCCATGCAGGTGTGGGGGGTGTAGAGGGAGACTTACTGTCAGCAGCGTGTCGTCACCCCTGTGAGGAGCTGGTGGGGCTGCTCACTGAGATTGAAGGCCTGCGTGTAGTCACCGGCAACCTGCTGGAAGACCTGGAAAAGATAGTATGACACACACACATACACACACGGAGGCATCTGCATGTTTGCAAATGTAAATGTCAGTGACTGTGATCCACATATTCGAGAATTTACTGAGAACATTAGAGAGAAAGAGCTTTACCTTGTGTTTCACCAGGCTGAATGTTGCTGGGAAAAATGTGGTATTGCTTTTTGGCACGAGCGTAGAGCGCTTTTCAGCACCAAAGAGAAAGTGCGGCAGCTGCTCTTCCAGCGCAAATGGAACAAGTAGAGAGGTCCGTTTGTTCTGGCTGGGGACTCCTGTGGCTTGTGGCAAAATGCACTGGTACATTTTTGGAAAACCCCAAACTTGAAAGGATCCATTAGTGGCTAAAAAAATGTCAGTTAATAATCCTCTCTGCAACTTAATTACGCCAGTACATAACCGTTCTGTTGACAGGTTTTGATTGAATATGAAGGGGTTTGGGTTTCTCTAAAGAAATTCATGAGAAATGACATTGGGAATGGTTGATAAATAATGTAGTTATGCTTTATGGATCAAAATGAAAGAATTTCTGAGAATAATATTTTACAAAGCCCACATTCTCTGGCAGAAACCTGTGACCTATTTATAGTTTCACAAGTAATAAAACAGGACTATTAATAAAGAGTTATGGTGTACTCACTTCACACATCAGCTCTTTGGATATAAGTGTTAATAATCATTAATAAAAACATAATCTATTACATCTGCAGTTACTTAATCTCTACTGACACAACTTCAACTTACAACTCCAATAACAACACAATAATTGTGAACTGACACGTATCTGCATCGTTAGACAAGAGAGAACAAGGAGATGCGTATTTCTCTGGCCGAGCTGAGCAGCAGCAGCAACAGTAGCAGCGGCCGCAGGGACGAAGACGGTGACGACAGAGATGACGACGGCGCCCTGGATAGAGATCGAGACGGGGAAGTGTGGTGTATACAGGACGGACGAATATACGAGCAGCGGGAGCGGTGGGAGGTGGACAGCTGCACCTCCTGCTCTTGCCAGGTCAGTATTGAAGAACACTTATAATCCCCAATTTGAAATACAGCAGTGAGATGATTGTTGGTAAAGCGCCATGACATCATATGCAGCGGCAGCCTGAAACACCTGCACAGTTGATAAATGTGTTCTAATGGAATATGTTAATGGTTACAGGCTTTTAAATGTTGTATTTGGCTTATTTCACTTGTTTCCAATGTACTGTATTTTGTATCCTCTGTCTCTACATCTCTATAAAGTATCATCAGTATCTCTCCCCAGATGGGCTGAGGCAAAAGTTATGGTGTATGAAGTATATGAAGATTAACATTTTTGTTTGTATTGCCCACATATTGTACGCAATGTGCAAAAAGGGCTTTATTAAGTTAACAGCAATCGTTCTCTCATCCTCCACTCTACCTAGGATGGGAAGGCGGTGTGTCAGCAGGTGTCGTGCCCTCCTGTGTCCTGCATCCATACATCCTTTTTGGACGGAAAGTGCTGCCCGGTCTGTCTACGTGAGTTAATCCTGCATTTGACCCCTGGAGGTGTATGTGTGTGTGTGTGTGCGTGTGTGTGTGTGATCACTTAGCGTGGATGTTTACCGAGGTTCTTCTTAACAGAGATACTGAGGTCAGGTGTTAATTATACCCCATTAAAATCACATTTTGCGATAGAATGTCCTCACTTATCAAAAGGAGTAAAGTGGTCATTGTGAAGAATTGTTCCTTTCACAGTATTAAATTATTCAGAATAATGGAATCATGAAAATCCCCCAAATAAGCCAAATGAAAAGTCTTACATGTCCAATTCTGGGTATCTTTATTTTAGGAAAAGGAAAAGAAAGTGCTTCATATCTTTATTTCTATACATTTTCCACCACTGCATACGAAACATCTCAACACTAATGGAATGTAATCACATGTACGATAACCAATTGTGTCTCCGTCTGCGTGTGTGTGTTTGTGTGTGTGTGTGTGTTGCACCTGAAGATACTGAAGACGGCTGGTCCCCGTGGTCTGAATGGACCCACTGCTCTGTCTCATGCGGGCACGGCGGGCAACAGCGGGGACGAACTTGCAACGGTGTCGCGTCTTCCTGCGACGGGCCCTCGGTCCAAACCCGCAGCTGCATACCAATGAAGTGTGACCGCAAGGGTAGTAGACATTAATCTAGGTGTTCGTCATGTCTCCATTTATACTTTATTTACTGTGATTGATTGGGCGCGACTGGTCCAAGGGCGTGGAATGTAATGGAGAGTTCTCAAAGAAGGAATTATGGAACTTCAGACTGGCTGACACAACTGGATTTGAGGGGATTGTAATTATAATTGGAACCATGTTGCTCCAAGTCTTTACATGTACACACACAGAGCTGTGGTAACAAAGCCTGTGTAGAATTTCGCTGAGCCTTGATGGAGCCTGTCTTAGATCACATAAGACTTTTCCAGGCATTCATAAATCTGTGTCCCGGTCTAGGTCGCGGCAATGGGAACTGGGGCCTTTGGTCTCCTTGGTCGTCGTGTACGACCACGTGCGGAGAGGGCGACGTCACGCGCGTGCGCCTCTGCAACAACCCTCCGCCGCAGAAGGGAAAGGTAGGGTGCAAGGGCAGCGCCAGGGAGACACAATCGTGCAGCAACACACTCTGCCCCAGTGAGTATGCAAGCAGGAGCGGCACGGCAGGACGTCACTGGCTTACACGGGAGTTGTAAATGTGTAAAAATGTGTGTAGTTGCAGGAGGATGGACAACCTGGACTGAATGGTCATTTTGCTCCAAGTCGTGCGGGGGAGGCCTCTCCAGTCGTCAGAGGGAGTGCTTGAACCCGGCTCCTCAGCACGGCGGCAAGAACTGCACTGGAGATTCTGTGGATTATGCAGCATGCAACAAACAAACATGTCCAAAAGGTTAAACTTAAAGCTCTATCAGAAATCATGTACTTACAGAAAAAGTATGACATTTTATAGGTGAAGTTTCTTCTAGATTCCCCTTAAGCAGGTCGAACAACTGAACGATGCATGACAACACCTCACTGAAGCTGTACAGCCCTAGATGACTTGTTGTTATGGCTAGAAATGCTCCATCCTCTGCATTGTTTCATGCAATTTTCACTAACATTCTGACTTAGAATCTACAATTCATAGAGACCTTTAGCTGCACAACATGTGTTTTTAATTGTGGACCTGGCAGAGAGGAGGAGGAC
Source organism: Genypterus blacodes (assembly GCF_046128005.1). Lineage (NCBI taxonomy): Eukaryota > Metazoa > Chordata > Actinopteri > Ophidiiformes > Ophidiidae > Genypterus > Genypterus blacodes. The sequence continues at coordinate 348,800 of NW_027466839.1, forward strand.
AAGTCTCACATCCAAATCAGAACCCTGTTTTCTTTCTAAATGATGACGTTTTGTGTATTTTCAGACACATGTTTGTTGTCACGGCCGTGCTTTCCTGGAGTGGAATGCACGTCACACGGCGACGGATCGTGGGAATGTGGACATTGCCCATTGGGTTTACATGGCAATGGCACTCACTGTGAAGATGTGAATGAGGTAAGATACTCTCTTAAAGTTGCGATGTGATTCTGTTGCATTATTTGAACTTTGCTATTGTTGCTCTGAAGGCAACAATGTAACTCCTATACTGACATCTTTGCCCCTGCAGTGTGAAGTGAAGGGTGTGTGCGTTACAGAATGTGTAAACACAGACCCTGGCTTCTACTGTCTGCCCTGCCCCCCTCGCTACAAAGGCACCCAGCCCTACGGCCTCGGACTGCGGGAAGCCCAATCGACCAGGCAGGCACGTATCTTCCTGCTTCAATTCACATTTGGTTGCCGCCCGCTGAAAACCACGTATCTCCAAAATGTCGATTTTAGGATTCTCTGCTGTTTTGGATGTAGGTGTGCGAGCCGTACAACCCTTGCAAAGATAACACACACACGTGCCACAAGTATGCTGACTGTGTGTACCTGGGCATGGCGTCTGAGGTCTTGTTCAAGTGTGTGTGCGCCGTGGGCTTTGCCGGCGACGGTTTCCTTTGCGGTGAAGACTCGGATCTGGACGGCTGGCCCAATCACGGCTTGACCTGCAAGCAGAACGCCACCTACCACTGTAAAAAGGTAAGAAAAAAAAGAGATCTTATGGAACAAGACAGTATTGATTGAAATTCTGCTGAATTATTTATCTGATCGGCTCGCAAACTGTGTTGTAATTGGATACAGGATAACTGTCCCATGCTACCGAACTCTGGACAGGAAGACTTGGACATGGACAGACAAGGTGACGCCTGTGACCCTGATGACGACAATGATGATATTTTAGACGAGCGGGTGAGAGACATGGAGAAACTTTGGTATTGCGCGATAACAGATGGAGGAGAGTGAGGTCATCATATTCACAACATATGACCCGCCTCTGAAAGCAGCTGTATTTCCACGTGTGTGTGTGTGTGTGTGTGTGTGTGTGTCTCTCTATGTGGTTTTTGGCACAGGACAACTGCCCACTGGTATACAACCCGCGGCAGTTTGACTCCGACAGAGACGGGGTTGGCGATCGTTGCGACAATTGCCCGTTTGAGAGCAACCCGCTGCAGACAGACACAGACGACAACGGGGAGGGAGACGCCTGCAGCATTGACATTGATGGAGATGGTAGAGGCTGTTTGTTAAACCGGGCCCGGCACACAGATAAAACCCTGAATATCAATGGGCTGACATTTAGCTACACTTCATTTAGATTCAGATTGGACGGCGAGATGGTGAACCCTGTTTATATGTGTGATAAAAGAGTAAATGCCACATAAAATGTAATTTCCTCCACTTTCCCGTTTCTTTATCCCTGTCCGTCTCTCTCCACGCAGAGGTTCTGAACGACCATGACAACTGTCCCCTGATTTATAACACAGACCAGAGAGACACAGACATGGACGGCGTAGGAGATCAATGTGACAACTGTCCTCTTCTATACAACCCACTGCAGGTAGACCTGGACAACACAAACACACACACACACACACACGAGTGCAGTAGTCATGAGTAAATAGCAAGGATACAAAGGATAAAAAAAATTACAGATAAATAATAAAATGTATTTGGTATAATTAATATTTAATTTTGCATTTTTAATTTGGATTTCAAACAAAATGACTCAAAAACTCAAACTGACTCAACTGTTAATTGTGACCGTCTTATTTAATGTAGTAAGGCATGTTTTTATTGTGTGTGTGTGTGTGTGCAGATGGACTCCGACAGTGACCTGGTGGGGGACATGTGTGATGACAATGAGGACATCGACGAAGACGGCCACCAAAACTCACTGGACAACTGTCCCTACATTGCCAATAGTAACCAGGCCGACCACGACGGGGACGGAAAGGGCGACGCCTGTGACCATGACGACGACAACGACGGCATCCCCGATGACAGGGACAACTGCAGACTGGTGCCCAACAGGGACCAGCTGGACTCTGATGGTCAGCGTTACACACACTGGAACAGGGTTGTTGATGGGCCATGATGACGATGGCTTATTAGTTTTTATGTAGACAGTAGTAAAATAGTCTTAAAGCAAAGCTGTGCATCTCCTAATCCATCTCTCTCTCTCTCTCAGGTGATAGCAGTGGAGACGCCTGCTTCGATGACTTTGACAATGACAACATCCCTGACGCGTTGGATCCCTGTCCACTGAACAACGAGATCAAATATACTGACTTCAGGAAATTTCAAGTGGTGTTGTTGGACCCTACAGGCACCACCCAGTCCGACCCGCTGTGGGTGATCCGCAGCCAGGGCACCGAGTTACTGCAGACGGCAAACTCAGATCCCGGCATCGCTTTAGGTGAGAGGAATAAGCCACACTGTATAAAATAAACGTTTCAAAGAGTCAAATTAAGAAAATGTCCTGTTGGTTTACGCGGTGACAGGATATGATAAGTTCAATGCAGTCGACTTCAGCGTGACGTTTTACGTGAACACCAACCGAGACGATGACTACGCAGGGGTTGTCTTCGCCTACCAGTCCAGTCGACGCTTCTATGTCGTCATGTGGAAGCAGGCAAGTCTCGAATGTCTTTCCTCCTCTTACATGTCGCAGTTAAAATGTTTCTAATGATAAGACAATCAAACGACAGATCACTGCACGCAAATGCATGCAGTAAAATTTACAAGTTTGGCTCCATCTACTTTAATTCTAATTTGTGCATCGACACACATATTGGCTTCTCTAATGGGAAGAGAAACAGCCATTTCTCCTCAATTTCCCCCCTAATACTTTTAATTTGGACCTTCAATTAAAAGGGCCTATCCTCTAAATATCCCCTTAACCATAAGCCCCCTGTTTTTTTCTTTATGTCCGAACAAATTAGGATTACAGTCTTCATGAGAATAGATGAGAATAAATCCTAATGTAAGTTTAACAAATAAGATAACTCCCTGTCTGTCACTGTCCAAATCATTCTACTCTGTGAGAGCAGGTGTCTCAGGCTTACTGGGAGAAGAGGCCATTCAAATCGTTCGGCACCGCAGGAGTTTCCATCAAACTGGTCAATTCCACCACGGGCCCAGGGGAGTATCTGCGTAACGCCCTGTGGCACACTGGAAACACCAGGAACCAGGCAAAAACAAAATGAACTTAACCGTCTGATTCATATCAACCCCTATTTCTCTCCTATTTAAACGAAACCTCTGATATCTGTGTGCATCCGTGTTTCAGATCAAAACGTTGTGGCACGATCCCAACAAAATTGGCTGGAGGGACTACACAGCCTACCGCATGCACCTCATCCACAGACCCAAGACTGGCTTCATCAGGTACCACAACCCTAACCACAATATCAGTTACTCACACCAATGTCTATTAATGGAAGATTCGACAGTGGTTCGTGTTAAACATACACAAATACGAGGCTCGGTTTCAGAGCTACGGTTCATGATTAACTTCTCAAATCTGTAGAAATGACATTGCACTTACACTGGATATAATCGATCTCTATAATAACAGTACTTTTTTTGCTGTACATAGTTTTCCTGAAGCTGCCACATCTACTTTCTACTTAGTTCTACTTCTCAATAATGGACTTTCCGAAAGCCTCCAGGGACTTTGTTCTCTGCTCTGTGCTGTTTATGTGTAGGTGGAAAAAGCAATATCAATACAATAGCAAAGTTTTCCTGCTCCGCGGCTTGTGTGTGTGTGTGCTGCAGGGTTGTGGTGTACGAGGGCAGGGAGATTCTTTCTGATTCGGGGGCGGTGTACGACCACAGCCTGGCTGGAGGCAGGCTGGGACTGTTTGTCTTCTCGCAAGAACACGTCCTTTTCTCAGACCTCCGATACGAGTGCAGAGGTAAGACATCTTGTGAAATGATTTGTACCACTGAAAGCCATGTAAACACTCACATGACAGTCCATGATGCTGTCCATGATTCGTTTCCTCACTTCTTCTCTTCCTTTCCAGATAACTAAGTTGATTTGGCTGGGACGTTGAGAAAACTCCACCGTGGCTTGCCCAGCAGAAATGAGAGCCTGAGAGAGAGACAGGAAGAAAGAAAGAAAGAAAGAAAGAAAGAAAGAAAGAAAGAAAGAAAGAAAGAAAGAAAGAAAGAGAGAGAGAGAGAGAGAGAGAGAGAGAGAGAGAGAATGAATGCATTTTCAGTTAGTGACCATTGTGTGTTTGTATGAAGTTTCAGCTCTATTGTATAGAGGTATTGTTTCCAGGCTTATCTAATTTACAGAATATTATTGTATATTTGACTGACAGCACGTTTATATTTTCATTTATTTTCAATTTGTTGTAAATATTTATTTATTGCACAGCTGCGCCAGATTTTGGAAAAGACAGATGAGTAGCTGTGGGGTTGAATATTGGAATTGGCAGAGGACTGTGCAATAGTCTCACATGTCCTTTATCAATAAAAGACATTCGAGACGCAAACCCACCTTTTGTCCCTTTTGTAGTATGGTCTCTGGCGCCCTCTAACGGTTATACTAAGGAACACACACGATGACTAGTAGTAGGAAAGAAGTACCAAAGCAGGTCAAATGGGGATAACGCTACTTTCACGACAGATGATAGAATACTCAAATAATGATTCATTGATTATCAAAAAACAAAACTACTCAAAACTTATTACTGCCATACGTTAATGAGATTTGAGTTATTTTTGGTTTATGTGCCGGTCCCTATTTAAACATTGTTATCTTTGTATCAGGCTGATTATGGCAGCCTACGTGTCATTGTCTGTTAAATCTGGGTATAGATTTCACCATGACTGTCAGGATAATACATCCTTTGGAATGATACAAAACCTGTTTAGCCGGTGTGTGTGTGTGGGTGCCTCTCGGTGACACACACACACACACACACACACACACACACACACACACACACACACACACACACACACACACACACACACACACACACACACACACACACACACACACACACACACACACACACACACACACACACACACACACACACACACACACACACACACCTACCTGGTCTGGCGAATGGTCGACGTCACCACAGCCACAGAGATGTGAGGAATGAGGAAGGCGAATCCATTGATCGGTTGAAGGAACAGGTAGACGGATTAAAGCAGGAAACCTCATTACGTTTTCTTAGATTAGCCATCATCTGTTAAATAAACACATTTAACGTAGACCTATAGTTTCTACCGATCCCTTGGCGTGTAACCCGCGGAGATGGTGCGCGGCTGTACCGAAGGTTGGATCTATCGGTTTTGGGATCAGCACCACTCAGCGCTTAACTTCGCGCTCCTGTTGGTGGGTTACATCGTGTACCTGTTAATCGGTGCCGGTATTTTCTCCGCCATCGAGCTGCCTTACGAGCAGGAGCTGCGGCGGGAGCTCAAGTTGGCCCGGGAGGAGTTTCTGTCCAACAACACCTGCGTGTCCGACGCGCATCTGGAGGAGCTTTTGGCCCGAACACTGGAGGCCAGCAACTACGGTGTGTCGGTAATCGGTAACAACACCAGCGCCAACTGGGACTTTGTGTCTTCGTTGTTCTTCACCAGCACCGTCCTGACCACAACAGGTGAGGCCGGACAGGTGTGTGTGTGTATGTGGGAGGGGGGGATCCTCCAAATCCACGGCCAAGTGTGAGTGATCGCGGTCAAACTAAATCAAACTTTGATGGAAACAATAATAATGAAGAAATTAAGTAGTTTAAGTCAAGTCGACAGGGTAGAGGCCGATATCAATATCTGATCTAAGCAGGTGGTTCTTTAACTGTGTTAGGTGTACCAGCATGTGTATGTTTGTGTGTAACTGTGTTATGTGTACGTGATGTGATCCCGGGCGGTGTGCAAGGTGACTCAGAGACAAAACAACTGGAATCTGTGGAAAGTTATTGACATATAATTGATGTAATGGTTTAATTATTAACGTGTTAAATGATTAGTAACTATTTCATTTTAATTGAGAATCAACCTGTCATCTGCATACTATACCTGTGTTGGTACAGGAGGCGGTAGCTGTTTGCATTCATACTGTAATCGTGAAATATGATTGATCTAAATTGACATTATTGGAGTCCTTTTGTCCTTAAATCAAATTATTGGCTTAGTAACACCATTATCTCTTTCATAACCCGTTCTCAGTCATTCAGGTTAAAGCCGACATGGACATTTTTACTGGAAATACCACCAGATAGGAGAATTGATGATTTGTAGCGCAGAACAACACTTTTAGTTCTGTTAAAAAGGAAGGAGTTACAACCTCACATAAAAGCCACTGACCTTCAGAGTGTGCAGGCATGCAGGCGTAGAGGTGCTGGGACAGTAAAGCACACACTCTTTCCCAAACGTGCAACATTTAACATTAGACTTATGGCAAAGGCCTTGAAACCACTTAAACTGTCCTCGTGAAATCCTTATTAGATATCTGGATGGTAAAACACAACAGGCACATCGTGAAGTGCCGGATAAATAACATACAATGAAGTCAAGGTGACAGTTTTTATTTATTTATTTAAATTATTATGTGGATTAATTATTATCAGTAGATATGTGAACAGGGGATACTCCAACAATATATTAACCCCATATACTACCCTGTAAAAGTAAAAAAAACCACAACATTTTATTTTACAGAACACAAACAAAAATTACCCCTGCTGAAATTCTCACACACACGCGCGCGCAGGCCAATACTTCAAATAACAACTCCCACGGTTCAACTAGTTGCAGACCTGAATAATGCTCGGGGACGTAGGACATGAGACCAAGTTACTTCTTTGATAGAAATACAATTTTGCAACTCACTTAATCCTGTAAAGTTCGAGCTCCTCCACACGACAGAAAAGAACTTCGGAGTCCTCCTAGCTAGTCAACATGAGTAGCAGCTAAGCTAGCACCATTAGCCAGGTGGGCGCTACTCTCGCGCGTGCGCAGTTTGTGTCCCCTCTCTTGATACTTCCGTTTCTACTCCGGAACCTCACATTCACTCACAGTAATCAATCCGTCAATAAACAAATAAACTTGTAAATTTAGATAATTCTTTCTTCTTTTATTAATTTTGTTGGTCATGAATACCAAATTACAACGTCATCCAAATAAATTAAAGAAATAAACAACTTAAATACACCCTTTAAATTGATTTATAGGATTTTCCCAGGGTGACACCTAGCTTAAAGGTTTTTAAAGTATTTATTTTCTTTCTTTGTTTTTTTTATTCTAATTATTAGTTTGCAAAGGGCTACATCAGACTCAAACCTTCGATTATTTGACTGTAATTAGGGCTCTGCTGACATTTGGGTGTTTTTTTCAGGTTATGGCCACACCGTTCCTCTCTCAGATGAAGGAAAGGCCTTCTGTGTCCTCTATTCCATCTTCGGCATCCCGGTCACCCTCTTCTTCCTCTCTGTCGCGGTGCAAAGGCTATTGTTGCTGGTGTCAAGGCGACCAGTTAAATACTTCCATAGCAGATTGGGGATGAGTAAGGCGAGGTTGGCTCTCATCCAAGCTACCTGCCTGGCAGGCGTCATGGTTTTGCTCTTCCTCATCATCCCTGCATGGATCTTTCTCGGCTTGGAGAAAGAGTGGAACTTCCTGGAGTCTCTGTATTTCTGTTTCATCTCTCTGACAACCATTGGCCTCGGGGATTATGTCCCAGGAGAGACCCACAGTAAAGAGGCCAACCCACATCCGCAGTTATACAAGTTGGCCATTACAGGTAAGTACATGACAGAATGCCCTTTCATTGGTGTCAGGTTGATGCCTTTTGTTTCCAAAATGTCAAACTTCCCAGAGTTCAAAAATGCTTTACGCAGCTTGTGGGCAATGTGCAGGATCATGTGACTCTTTAGTTTTTTGTATAGCACCTTTCAGGATTGACATACACTATAATAATGCTTTACCATCTGTATCTACATGCATTCAATGAACACTTGCAGTTTGGGTTTTAGATATTGAGCCATTTATTCTTAAGCAATAGTTTTATTAAGTGAAAGTTTACTGAAGAAGCATTTCAAAGGGTCTCTTCATTAAACCAATCAAGACCACCAACAACTATCTTGAGACGTACATTTAGAAGAACCCTTTTCTGTACCAGTACTTCAACAAACCATTTAGGGTAAGAGTACCTTGAATACTGAGGATCTGTTTAAAGATCCTTGGCTTTTATACAGATGAGGGTCTGTTTAAAAGCCAAGGGCTTTTTAAATCCTCCTTAATCCTCCAGATGGCTTTATTTTTCTTTGTGTATTTTCTCTAGTTACCATTTTACATTCACTCATACAGCGTCATGATGACCTACGACACTCCTTAAATGTGATTGTATTAATGATTTATTGACCAAAGCTCAGTTTGACCTTATTAGTCATGCTGTAGCTGTTTTCTTACCATTGTGTGTGTGTGTGTGTGTGTGTGTGTGTTTGCTCTCTCAGTGTACTTGCTGCTGGGCTTGGTGAGTGTATTAGTGGTGTTGGAGACCTGCTACGAGCTTCCCCAGATGAAACGCCTCAGACAGAGGTTCTACCAAGAAAACGTTCGCGACTTGGACTGCGAGACCAGCATCATCATAGACCACGACCTGCTCTCTAACCCGACTCGTTTCACAGACCCGCCTGTCATCCCGTCTGTGTCCGAGCAGGCTGCCTCCATGCGGCAGGACAGCAAATCTGTTTCATCAACACCTCACACCCCCACATCAGGATCTGTTAATGGAAAGCTGAGATGACATGCTTTGTGTCGTTCCAGGGAGTGTGGTGTCTGATGCATCCAGGCTTTTAATACTTTCACTTTGACACTTTGACATGTGTTTTATGGGTGGCTCCTCAGGATATCCTGGCTGGGTTGACCTCCATCTGAATGTGTGTGTGTGTGTGTGTGAGTTAAAATCTGAGCATGCGTGTTTGTATGCTATGTAATCTGAGTCACTTAAACACTTCCATTGCCAACAACACTCCCATTGCCAACACCAACAGACATCTGTCCTGAAAAGGAGGAACCACCCACAGATTATCAGCAGGCTGTTTTGTTTTTTTGTTCGCCCCTGTTGCTGCTCTCCGATAAGAGCTGGGATCTGTAGTACAGAGGAAGGGTTGCGGCCTTAAACGGAGGGAAATCTCACTAGTCTGCTCTTCCTGCCAACAAATTGCTGCTGTAATTCCCAAAAGCACAATGTGCTCTGTTGGGATTCATGACTTTTAAAACTTGATGTAATCTATCCTGCTATTTGAATAGCAAAATGGCCTTCCTGAACGTGTCCGGGGTAATCAGCAAACCATAAATTGCAGAAACAGCTATGGTGCAGGAATAAAATGCACATGAGTGTAGAAGGGTGCAAACAATAACAATGAATGGACAAAATTTCCTTCCTGCTTTTGTAACAGGTGTAGATCAAGCTTTTTAAAAATATTTTATTGTGTCCATACAGTAGCATGTGCTCCATCTTTTCACTAGAGGGCAGCACTTTCACAAGTTTTTGGTTACATACAGTAGAATGGATATGGTACATAGCTGTTACTGGCATTTAGTTTCCCTCACATTGCTTTCCAAAAAACAGAACAGATCCAGAGAAATGTCATTGTTTAACTGGGGTGTCTAAATGTTATGATAAAGCTGTCCTAGTTTACAATAATGATGAAATGAATGTACAGTATATTTCTATGGTTGGTGCCTTAATTAAAACATCTTGAAAATGGGTTTGATTCACAAGAAGAAATGAAAAACATGGTGCTAAAATATTCTATACATATTAAATCATCTACAAAAGATCATTGTGCTGCTATGGAATTTGATCATTTATAGCCTAGCATGATAGATGCATTTTTATCTGGATAAATAAATATTGCTATGGAAGCATAATCTAATTATTATTTTACTAACTTGTAGAAATGACAGCCCGATCAAGTATTTTTATATAAACTTGGGATATTTTATTTATATTATATTCACATCATAGTGCAAGACGTATACATGCAAAGAGATGTAGGTACACACATTCAGCTCAGTCTCTCTCTCTCTCTGTCACTCACTCACTCATTCACTTACTCACACAAACTTCAGTCATCTGAAGTTTCCAAGATTCACTTTGCCTAGTCCCCTGCAGGGACCCTGTTCTGCAGCTGACCCGGACCTTTGACCTCCCCGTGGAGGCTGAAAAGTGGAAAAGTCGACACGCCCATCTGAGTATTGGCAGAATAGCTCTCAATGTCACTTTTACAGACATTCAACTCTCACTCAAACGACCATGTGTGTGTGTGTATGTGTTTATATGATCTGTGGTTGCTTGGAGCAGCGGGGCCACAGAGGACGCAGGCTGAGGATGGAGAGGAGGAATAGCAGCAGGGCGATGACAGTGACGATAGAGACGTATCCAGCGTGAGGCAGAGGGCGCTTGTCAGGAGCCTCAGCTGGAATCATGTTGGTCAGATTCAGCATGTAGCCCAGTGTCCAGCCTGCATCACTGCCTTTTATCTGAAAATGGCAGATATTACTCATGTATTGCAGGTTATAGCTCTGATGTACAGTAAGTACATTTTACAATGCATTTCAGAACACTTATCAGCTACAAGAGATAGCACAACTGGCTCCAATTTCACACAAACCACAGGCAGAGACATTCCTGTTAAGACAGTAAAGCGACTGCCTGGGGCATCCAATAATGACACAATATTAGATTTACATGAAATAAATATGAGCTCATGTTTTTGGCACCAGAGAACAGTGAAAACAGGTCATGCACATATTTTCCCTGCTTGTCAGTCTTATTAGTTGTGGATAAACTCATACACTGGTTTGATAAATAAGGTAGTCCCATTTTCTAATTTCTAGCAGGCCGTTTGATAAACATTTGACTCCAGTTTCCAGATACCAAGTGGGTCTGTGTGCTCATATTTTGCATGTGCTCTGCATTTATACAATCTATTCCAACTGACTTGGCAGACAGAAATGAGTTTTAGGTGTGTGCACACACCCCTTTAATGAGAGCGGATGGGAGTGAGCGCTGATCTACTGACCTTCTTGATGAATTTAAGGTTGCTGTAGCTTTCTGAGGTGAAGTTGTATCCTTCTGTTAGCAGGGTGATGATGTACGTTGCTGAGAAACAATACTCAGCCAAGTACTTGACTTTTATATCAGGATGCTGCTGCTTTATCTGTTCAAAAAGTTGAAACACAGAGGGCCAACATAGTTTAGATAGGCTGGTAGGCATACTGGAGATAATATTAATAGTATAGTAGATAGCAATAATAGTAAGAATGTGTGTGTGTGTGTGTGTGTGTGTGTGTGTGTGTGTGTGTGTGTGTGTGTGTGGGTGTGTGTGTGTGTGTGTGTTGGTGTGGGTGTGGGTGCGTGACGAATGAATACAGTATACGCCGACCTGCATCCATGGGGTTGCACAGTAGCTTGAAATCCTTTCCTTTACAGTATCCAGAGGTATAGACGTATCAGTCAGATTGAGAAAGTTCATCACAAAGTAGTATGCAGAGAAAGCCTGCAGTCAGAAAGAGCGAGAGGGAGAGAGAGAGAGAGAGAGAGAGAGAGAAAGAGAGAGAGAGAGAGAGAGAGAGAGAGAGAGAGAGGTTCACTTCCCTGTGTGTCTACTAATCACTGTATAACATCTCATTATTTCATCCATCCAAATGTCATTGTGAATGATCTGAAATCTGGTTACCCCAAAAGGCCCCTGCACCAGCGGCTGGAAGACCCCATTGAACGAGCATCGGCTGTATTTGCAGTGAGTGACATTGAAGACGTTTCTGACCGCCTCCTGGCACTTCTGGAAGTTCCCTTGTCCAATGTGAGTGAAAGAGGCAGGAGCTCTGATAGGTCTCCTGTCTGACACGCAGGGACTGTCGTAAACAACGGAGTAGGTTTTGGTATCGTTGTAGCCGGGGTTGAAACACGGATCTGTTATTGTACTTGGGCCTGACTATTAGGGGAAAAGAGAGAGAGAGAGAGAGAGAGAGAGAGAGAGAGAGAGAGAGAGAGAGAGAGGGAGATGTATATGAGAAACACAGGAAAAGGAAGGTAATTGAATTTTGCACATTTCAGTACATGCTCTCTCTTAAGCCGCCTTATTAAATCTCAATTCAGGTTTGATTAGATTTGGACAGTGCGTTAATGTTCTTTGTGAAATCCTAGCCCAAGGCTCACCCGAGTTTGGTATGCCAGCGTCATGCGGAGTGCTTGGTCTTTGCCGTAACACAGGAAGCTGTGCGTGTACAGGTTGTAGTCATTGCCGTACAGTCGGAAGTTCACAGAGTTGCTGGGCGATTCCGAGCCATCATAGGTGTCGGAGACAAAGCTAATCTGGGTGGAGGCCCCGCCAAGGTCAAGGGCTCCGGTGGTTTCTAAGCCCTGCGGCACAGACAAAAGTACATCATACACCCTAAAAGATTACAAACGGCTTCCAGCGTGCACATGTACACAAATATTTTTGGCACACACACACATACAGACCTGCATCAGCCGGTCGTCCAAGTAGTTGACGGTGACCCAGCCAAAAGCACCCTCCTCCTGCCCGCTCAGGATTCTCGCTCCTTCATAAGAAAATGGAAACCTCTGCAGGGCTTCTGTCACAGCTTGAAAGACCCGATTGGAGGCTGCGCTGTTCTCAATACTGCAGGCACACACACACACACACACATTCCCGCCACACTCATTCATTAGAGTGATTTACATCCATAATCTAAATCAATACGGCAACCCATAAATAATACACGGACTGTATCATATATAATGGATGTGACAGTCGAATGCGCTACCATGGCAACAAAGCTCATGTGGAAATAAATTACAGATAGTCTCATGTTACAGTTACAATTCTGCGTTATGTATTTTGGTTGGGGCATGTGTTAGGCCTGTTTGTGTGCATGTCCAGTGTGTGTATACATGTGTACTGTACTTGAGCAGTCTCATCCCAGCAGTGGCTCCCAGGTAGAGGGGCGTCTCCCTGTGTCTGGTGCTGGGGACCAGTTGTTCGGCTTCCTGCATGCACACTTTCAGAGACTCCCCCGCCTTCACTGGGCTGGAGGAATAGCTGGAGATACCCGGCCCTGCAGACGGGCAGAAGGTGGGAGAGGTTGAAGTCGGCCTAAAGCGTTGAGTTAAGAGATGCGTGAGTCTGATGAACTATAAAATGGAATGTCATCATTTCCTATTCATGAGTTTCCACAGAATTTTGAGCTCACGTGCTGACCATTACACATGCCTACGAGAAGGATATACATTAGCAGCAAAGGTATCGATTCCAATAAGCATTTCCGTGGTGCCCCTGAGCAAGCACTCACTAAAACCACCCTGCAGTCTTTGAATGCTGTAGCATCCCACAAAAGCTCACCATCGCAAATCTTACGGATTGTATGTGGGTCACAGGGGAGTCTTTGTGGTTCTGTGGAGATTATATTATAGCTTTTCAATTAATCTGTGTTACTGGATGTGGGTGTCGTGGTGACACATCACAGCAAGAAGGTCCTGGGGTCTAAACCAGCAGATGGGCAGGTGGGGGATGTTTGTTTTATCCCATTGTTCAAGGAAAGGGCTGGTTATTTTATTTTGAAACTTCACATTTTGATAACTTAGGCCTGACCCCGGCTCAGTACAGGAGTGAGTTCATTGTATCATTTGGAGAGCACTTTGTCCTGCCTGCCTATGAGTATGTTTTACTTTTATCTTAGGAAAATAGATGCAAATGGAATGAAGAGGGAGGCCAGCACAGATGAGCAATATTACACAACAAGTGGTAAGTAATTAGAGCTGCATAGGAGAGACTGACAGGAAGAGCGATTTCCTTCACCTCCTGTTTGATGGTGTATATTTAATTATAAATATACACCATCAAGTAAATGTGACATTGCTTGTTATTGCTGGCACACACGTGATGCATGTGAAGGGTGTGTGTGTATGTGTGTGTGACCATTGTGCTGTATGTACCTTTCACTTTGCAGGCATTGATCTGTTTAACCCGGCCTGTGTTGTTATCCTTCTCTGCCGGCCACTGGTAGATGTACAGAGCCGTGTGGGAGGAGCCGGCGTCCAGCACGATCCCATACTGGTGTGTGGAGAAAGATAAAGAGAGACATTCCAGTTCAGATGAGTCCAACACTTTCTACAATGATAAACACTAAAACCTGTAAACCTGGAATTGCTGAGAGACAAACTTCCTGAAGCTGTTGAGTTCCGCCTAAAGCGGAAATGTGAGTTTATAGCTGTCACTAAAGTAAAGTGGATTCCTAAATGTTATAATCAAATCAAGTAATATGTATATCAGTGATAAGATGTCAGGCTCTTCCTGGCCCGGCATTTATTGAATAAAAGGAATCTTGATTTGATATCCTCATCAACACTCTATAACCTTATTTGGTATTGGCTTTCTGGAACCACTAATGCATGTTAAGGTCATTTTGACTGAAGACCATATTTGGTTTGTGAACTTTGCACAGCCGTCCCTCTGTAAAGCAATGGAGTCCCTCACAGGGAGTAGTTGTTGGATCAGCTGCACAGTAAATATAGAAATCCCAAATTAGGAATCAGATCATAGTGTATGGATTGTTGTGTGCGACCGGCTGCATCCTCTACTATCTATACCTTGAACTTTTGGAGGAGAGGCTTGTTCTGCAAAACTGCTATCGTCACCAAGGCAACAACCGCTATGACGCCAATCACAGTGATGATGATGGTCACCGGCATGTGCCAGGGGTTCTTCTCTTTCATCTCTGAGAGAGTGGGCGGGAAAAAAAGACAGAGGGAGACAGAGGAGAGGCGAGGGAGAGAGTTGCCGGTGCAGAGAGGGGGAAGTTGGGGACACATGGAAAGAGGAGGGGGTTGTATTTAGCTGGTCTTGCATCCAGATGTGAGTGATGTCACTGTGTTTTTCTGTATGGCTGTACATGAGAGCCAGAAAGGCCGTCTGGGGGTGCAGGGAGTGTTTTAATTGTGTTGTTATGTAACCAAGGGCTACAGATGGATTCCTGATAGGAAGTGTTTGGTCTGTGTCTGAACTCATGCCATGCTGTCAGCAGATTCTGTGGGGGTGGGGTGGTTGTGGTCTTTCAACCCCAGCGTGTTTTGAAAGGGCATTCCCTTCCAACACCGACAATTAATTTATCTAAGGTTGAAAGATTAGCACTATTTCCGCTTTGGAAAATCATAAAAAAAACATAGCAGTTGTATCCGGACGGGGCCTTCTGGCTGTGGCTGTTTTTATAAAACAAAAGAGAGATAAACTTCAATCAAAGCCTTGCCTGCCTTGCCTTGATCCTACTGTATATCATTGAGGATTTGTGATTAAAGCAATGGAGACAAGTCTGTGTTAGACAATTATTAATTTGACTGATGTGTCCACTATGTCTTTGTTTGATTTCCATTGCTTTGTGAGGACTCGGAATTACCTCTGTTTATAAGTAAGATACACAGAAACACACCCACACACACACAAACACACTGAGGCTGCAGATAATATACACTCTTTCCTGTATATGTAAAACAGAAACTCACTGTTTACCTATGTTCTAGACTTAACAAGACAAAAAAGCAGCAATGTAAACATGGCACACATGCTGCACTTACTCGTCACATGTCACTCACAGACACACAAACACCCGTATGAAATGAATAGCCGGTGTAGCGCGCATTTGATGAAGACATACAAAAAAGGCACAAACAGACGCACAGCTGCATGTCTGCAGCAGTGACAGCAGCACTGAAGCTGACCACCATCTGATACCAGGAGGACAAAGTTTAAATCACAGCAAAAGCCCGAGCCAACAGCATAGGGAGAGCGGAAAAGAGAACACTTACTGTACCTCTGTTGTCCACTTCAATGAACCCACTACTGACGGAGAGAGGGGGGAGGGAGAGAAAGAGAGAGAGAGAGAGAGAGAGGAACAGAGAGACAGAGAGGAACAGAGAGACAGAGGAACAGAGAGAGAGAGTGGAACGAGAGAGAGCAAGTGGGGGGAGAGAGAGAGGAAAATATAGAAAGGAGAGGAAGAAGGGAGCATGGAAAGAGGGAGGTAGTACAGTGATAAGATCCGTTTCTGCTTGACAAAGGAGTAGAATCGAGCTCTGTGTGTGTGTGTGTGTGTGTGTGTGTGTGTTTCGAGTAGAGAGGTTCTGAGGCTCCGAGTTTGGCATTTCCTCCCCAAGCTGGGCTAATGCACTCAGTCACTATGGAAACGGAGCTGAGGCACGCGCGTGTGTGTGTATGTGTTTACATTCACTTTTGTCAAGACTTATGTGGAGACTGTCTCTCTGTGAGAGTTTCCTTCTCTCTCTTGTGCTCTCTCCCCCCTCTCGCTATTCATTCTGTGCAATGTGTAGGACAGGATGTGGGGACTCCCTTGTTTAGCTGTTTATATTACTGGCAGGCTGTGATGTCATCTCTGTGACGGATCGGAATCCCCTGCATTTCTCCTGGGATATGTGGGTGTGTTTCTGTCTGCCTTTGACAATGAGAGATGTTAGAAAGCTTGTGAGAGTGTGTGTGTGTGTGTAGACTCAAACTGTTAAGTTAATGATCCATTTACAAATCTATTCTTTTTGTCCCGTTTCTGTTGCCACACATCTGCAAATATGCATGCACAGACCCATCCACACACTTCATAAGAATGCTGTGTCATGATCAATCGCATTTTCTAATCTTCTTCCCTGCAGAGGTGCTCCATGACTCAATCCTACTTTACGAAGAAATACACACACACGCACACACACACGCGCACATGCACGCACGCACGCGCGCACGCATAAATTCATCACCAGCCATCACCAAGTATCCTGTAATTGTTCGGCCCATGTTATCCATTGCTAATGTTATCCAAACAATAAAGCAAACTTCACCTCCACCCTTTTTAAATATTATCCTAGCGCCTAGCGCCATTTCGTCACTGCATATTCTGTTAACTACCTGGACATAATATACTCAGGGGTGATAGTAGGCCGGTACAGTCCCGTACTCAGCTCCACCAACCGGAACCAGCAGCTATTTAGATACATCACACAGAGACACACAGCAGAGTGGAGCAGAGAAAGATGACTAACTGCACTATATGGTACGAGCCCCGGCCTGTTCTGTGGGACCACCATGCATACAGTGGGGGCCGCTGCCTAATGTGAAGACTTGGCTGGGCAAAGGAAGAAGAGCAGCCCACTTAACAAGTGACATGGCTCACCATTACTCAGAAGAAGATAAACTACTTTAAGCCTCTGTGGAAAATGTTGCAAGTGTTTTACTTTGGTGGGAAAAAATGCTCAGAAGTTTGAAACACTTTACTCATCATTTTTTCTTTCATTTATGTGTCCAATTTTGTATAGATTCACAGACCAAAGACTTTTAAACTCTTCAACTATTGATGAATTTACTTGTAATTTCCTAAACAATATGATTATGATTTTGAAAGTTTTGTCAACATCCACAAATTATTCTGTGGCACTTACATCATTTACACAAATAATTTGCCATACATAATGTAAAGTGTTTTTATAATGACGGCTGATGATGAAGCTGAAGAAGAACAATATAAAGCGGTGATGGTTTGGGTAGTAGTACCGGCAAGAATTTCAACCCACTTTCAGCCCTAATTATACTATAAATAACAGGATGTCTCCCTTTTACGATTTAAATGGCACTCCATCCTGTTTCCTCTTTAGCACAGATGTACCACGTCTTGGGGTAAATCTGCCAAACAGTGTTTGTTACGCGCACAACCAAACCAAATCAAATAAGTGTGTTGCTTCCCACAGTGTCTGGCTCTAAAGCTACTTAAACACATAAGAGTGATGCAGAATTTTCCCTGCCATGCGCCTAAGTATTTCTGCTCAGTGCCTAAGACAAACAAGCCAGAAAATAAAGCACTCAAGCCGAAAAGAAATGAAAATAAAACTTGTTATAATAATAATACATTTTGTCCCTGAACCCCAGTACTTCACCCCCCCAGGACAACAGCACCCGAAACAAGAGAAAACTCTGTGATGTCATCAAACTTAAAATCAAACTTACAATGGTCTTGTCCTTAATACATTACTAAACTGTATATTATAGACCAAACTATTAGTAATCATCTTTTTCATCTTTGGCTCCTATAACGATGTAGACACGTCTGTCATAGCCTTCATGTAACACACACAATTGAGTGAAATTGTTGGGCAGCTGGATTTATCAGACGGACAAAATTGCAAAGACCAGAGCAACGTATTACAACGTTACAGTTCAAAGGGTGCAAATAGTAAGGAGAGATGTTGTCAATGTATACACAGGCACCGGTGCAAAGTTCATGTTGCATCTAGTTACTATATGTTTTGACCACAGCCTGCAGAAAAACATGCATTTAGTGTCACCCAGGGGATCTTGGTTTTATTGGTCGTGAGCTACAAAACATAGCTAAAAGTTTTGGTACCGTTCCAATTACAATGTTCTCAGAAACACCTCGAATCTGACAAAAGTAATCGGCACCCACCGTTCGTTATTCCATATTTAATAGACCTGACACCTAGCTTTTCATTTTCAACGCAACATATTATTTAGGGGGATGTGACAAATGAAAATGACCTGGACGTAATTATTGGGACCCTTAAACTCACTGCAGTCGAGCTCTTCCTGTTACACTACACCGGTAACTTTGAATGAGATTCTACCCTTATCAGCTGGTTGTTTGTTCCACGCTACTCCAAAGGAACCCCATGACATAACTGAGACTCCTCCATGTTTCACAGTAGGGATGCTGTTTTTCTTCTTTAATAAATTGTATCTTGACGTAATTTTTATTGGAACTGTGTGGAACTAAAATGATTTTGACACAACTGTATTGTATACTGTGTACTTTTGTACAAATAAGAGGGACAATGTTATGGATTTGACACACTCCATTGTGTTGAGTGCTGCCTTACTGTTCCCTCTGAGTTACAGTCAGCATTCACAGGTGGGCTC
The DNA here is from genome assembly GCF_046128005.1 of Genypterus blacodes. Taxonomy (NCBI): domain Eukaryota; kingdom Metazoa; phylum Chordata; class Actinopteri; order Ophidiiformes; family Ophidiidae; genus Genypterus; species Genypterus blacodes. Next base: position 367,834 of record NW_027466839.1, read on the forward strand.
AAAGGATTCAAACCCTAACTCAAAGCGGTGAACCGCAAGAATGACGTAGGCTGTTGCAGCATATCTCAACCCGTTCACTAAGTCTTTGCACGCCTTGAATAATGCATTCCTCTCTATACTTGCCTGTGTTTAATATCCTCAATGTATGAGCTCATCTGCAAAGCAGTAGCCGGGCAAAGTAAACAACCAGTGTGAATAAATAACAGCATTAATAAAAGCTGGGCTTCAATTACAAAACAGTTGGTGCTGTTTAACTGCAAATCAAAGTGTGTGTCGGTGGATGTTACCCTCGTTAAAAGGTGCCCTGGAGTGACCAGAACGCCACTCATCCTCACACTAAACTGTGAGGGAAACTGATAAGTACTGTCAAGCACAAGAACAATGTAGTTGCTCATGTATAACAGCATGTGTAACCACTTAGCGTTGATGACACTCATGGAAACACAGATGACACAGAAACACGTGTTGAGACATCGAAAAAAAAGGGCCTACCTGAGTGTCAAATTAAGAGCATGAGATCATACATGTCCTTCACGGCAACCAGCTGACAAGCATTGAATGGAAGACAGACGTGTAAACTGCATACAAATAATTACTCATAAGCGTGCAATAGCACACCGACACGCATGCCTCACAGTGTTTCCATTTCTCTGCCTCTCTGTAAACAGACAGAGCCTTAAGGTGAGAGCAAGAGAGCTCAGACAGGAACAAGAGAAAAGAGGGGAGTGGTGGGACAGAGACAGCGAGAGACAGTGTGAGAGAGAGAGATCAGGAGGAAATTAAAAAGATAGAAGGGGGAGAGGGAAGTAGACAGGAACAGACAGACAGACACAGGGACACTGCCAGAGTGATAGCAGATGGGATCCTTCTGTGTATGCTCAGTGTCCTTTTACATTCCTCTCGTAAATATTTCTTTTGTAGAAAAGTATTTTGGCTTGTCAGGAAGAAAGTCAGTAGCTGAGCAATGTTCAGATTGTTCGCCTATAAAAACAAGGTTCAACAACAGTGACACGTTTACTGCCCATGTCATGTTCTCCATTACGGCATTCATTCTATAATCCTTCTTCTATTAACAAAATGTTCACGCAACACAATCCTTTTAATAAATGTATTCATATGTCCAAATTTCGAAAATGGCTGAGCTTTAGATGGCCTTACTTTGAGAGAATGCACTCCTCCCTGCAGAAGCTATGCAGACGGGCACACACATGTAGGCACACCTGCAGTAGATACACACTTAACAGTTTTGGTGCAACTGTGTATCCCCCGCAAGCTTGATCCTCTTCAAGCAAACACATGGAGTTGGGACTTAAAACTGGTGTCGTCGTGAAATCATAATGTTGTGTGGATCTAAAAGTTAGGGGTTCAGTATTTAATATCAGTGTCAGTTTTCTTCTTGTATCTCGATCATGTTTGAACTTGCACCAACAGGTGTCATTAAAATAGCTATTCTAATTAGTCCTGTTGCTGTGGTAACGTCTATAGCACAGAAGTGACATGTGCTTGTGTTGGTTTAAATTGTGCGATGTATTCAAAAGAGGTGATAATGTATATGAAGTAGGGCCAAATTTAAAGAACCAGACTATGGTGAATAACATTCTGACTAAACCAGCTAACAAGGAAGGTATTTGTTACAATTAGAATTTCAGACATGGGTTCGGTCTATGCTGATTCATGTTAAGACAAGGAATGGAACATCCAAGCCTTAACAGTAAGTGTTCCAGATGTTCCCTGAAACCAAATCTAACCTCTCAACTTCCACCAAAAGGTCACTGCAGTCTGAAGCACACTTGAAAAACACCCAAGTACACTATCAGGGCGGAAAAAAACAAAGATTTCCTTGGATGAGGCAGTGAGAGATGTGAAGAAAGACAACTAGACTGAAGGTGCCAGACAGCAGCTGCTGCTGAGTGTGTTGTTTCTGTGACTTTAGGTTACATGAGGAATCAGTGGGGTGACACAGCAGGGGGGCCTGCAGACTGTGTGCTTTCGTAATGACAGTGAGAGGAAACAACAGCAACGTCCCTGTAAGGCACTTCTTTGAAATCTGTTGTGCATGTCATGTGGTTGGCCTCTGTGTGTGCGTGGACGCATGTACGTGTGCAGTGTAGTGTGAATACTCACACATACACACACACACACACACACATGCACAGTCACCACACCTCTCGCCCACAAAAAAAACAATGTGCTGTACCACCCCCGTGGATAAACATCCTCTGGTTCACACACACCGAGCATTGTGCCTGAAAACACAGCACCCTTGAGTTGTCATTGGGTCCAATTTTTCCCCATTAATCAGCCATCGTTTTGTCTCTAAGCACTGAAAGAGGGACTCATTTAGCACTTCCCGAAACGCTGTGTTGTAAAGTGGCATTGTCTACCACTTCCTATAAAAGGGGAACCCCAGGCAGCGTCAGATGAGGAGCCTGGAGAGGAAGCATCTCTGACCTCAACTCTGTGCACAGATCACCACAGGAGGGGGGGTCACTTCTGTGTATGTATGTGTGTGCGTGTGTGCGTGTGCAGTATGACTTTGCCCACAGGACAGCGCCGCCATAACCCTGGTCTGCCCTGGCTCAAGCAGGGCAAAAATAGCTGTGAAGCTGCTTTGATTGTTGGAACAAAGCCTCCTGCTGAACCTCAATCTGGGAAGGGAAAAATCAAGTTGCATGGATGGATGCAGGATTTTTGCGAGACCCCCCAGGGGTTGCAGACAAGTTGTCAGGTGCCAAATATGCTGACATTTGGCTTCGGTTTACTTTTGGCTGTAATCTTAACTGTCACTCTGCATGCTGTGAACCTCTTGATGTATGGATGTGTATTACTTGGGTGACTTATAGACATTTCCCAATCGCTCTGAATTTCAGTGTGTATTCTAATTGGATCCTGTTGTCAGATATCTTGGTAATAAAGTCTGAACATACCATCATAGTAAGACATCCTCTTAGACAGATAACGTGACGCCACAGTTGCCCCAGGGTTGATAAGGAATCATAAAACCACCTATGATTTGAGTTTGCTACTGTGTGTCTCCTCACCTAGATACACTCACACACACACATATTCTCACCTCAGCTAGATCCTATAGCGAAAAACACCTGCTCATGTCACCCGTATGCTCACTCAGGCACATACTATGAAAAAGTCGCACACCTGCCTGGGCAGCTGCTCCATCCAGTGAAGCGCCCGTACACTTTGAGGAAAACACACTCACCTGACATTTAATAAGCTGCTGTTGACTATACTGCTGAATACACTGAATCATAAAGGTTTCCTGTTCCAGCGTGCATGCATGTGTGTGTGTGTGTGTGTGTATGTGTGTGAGCGTGCCAGTCATGGCAGTACACCTACCTCTTTGTGTAGACATGAGTTCTTCTCAGCAGCAGTACAATGCCCTTTCTATTCTTCTCCCCTGTCCCTTTCTCACCCTCCTCTCTGTCTCCCTATCTCTCTTTGTCTCCCTATCTCTCTCTCTCTTTCTCACTCTCTCTCTCTCTCTCTGGTGGCACAGCTCCCTGCTCAGTCTAACGTTTTTCACCACCTCCTTTCACATACACTCGCTTTATTAGGAATTGCTGAGCGTCCCTCCTCCCACTCAGCCCCCTCCCCTCCTTCACAGGCGCTTTTAGCGTTGCCTTCCGTTTACCCTTCTTTCATTCTCTCTCTCTCTCTCTCTCTCTCTCTCTCTCTCTCTCTCTCATACCATCATCACCCTCTGTTATTCTTTTGCTCCATCTTCCCATGTTAAACCACTTTGTGTTCGACTCTTTGTCTTTTTTATGCCCCTTTATCATTTTCCTTCTGCCTCTGTCTTTGTCATTGACGACGTCTTACAAAAGTGGGTCAAACATGAAAGCATCGTTAGATCTGGATGGGAGTTAAAGCTGAAGCTGGAGGACTGATGGGGAGAAGGCACCGGATAAAATCTGTGTTCTGCTTAAGATTTTGGTACAAAGCACAATGTTTGTTTGTATCAGTGTAACCATAGCTTTGTAAAAACATTTGGCCTTTGTTAAATTAACTTTAGTCTCATGCACAGCCCATTAAATAGAGACCGGAATGCTGTGATTTGTATTGGAAAACTTGGAAAGAATGCGAAACCCCGAGGCCAGTGCCATTTCTCGGACACTGGTGCTCGTTTTACATGTGTGGAGGTACTGTGTTTGTGTGTGTGTGTGTGTGTGTGTGTGTATGCATGTTACACACCTTTTACCAAGGCTGACCAACAAAGACTTGTCTGTTTAAGAATCATGGTCACAAGGGGGGGGGGCGGGGGGGCAGGTGGGGGGTAGGGAGAGAGAGAGAAACCAATCAGTCAGGCAGTCACATGCTGGGAAATCCAACGACCACCACGACTACTGTATTGTTTCTGCCTCTCTAATTGTATGAGGAAAGAAATCTGCCACCATCAGCGGGAAACGGCTAATATATAGTTGCGATAAGAGTGCATACTGATGTGGATAACGCAATCAGGCCAAGTGATGTGTGGGGAATGCTTTGTTTTTTATGGCAGGGCTGCAGGCGGGCGGTGTTACTTTGCTTGGGGCAATGACACATGAATGGGAAAGATGAGGGTAATTACCACGTGTGTATTGAAAACATTACCTTCATGTTAAGTCTTATATTATCCTTACGTTGCTCAGCTTGCATCTGTTAGCCCGTCGTATCAATCTCTCACTAAATATGCAAGTCCAAATTGTTTATGCCTACTACGTCATAGATAGATGGACAGATCACTTTCATTCTTATATTTACGCCAGCAAGTGACCCAGTTTCCCCCTCATATGTGGCAAATTGGATATACAGAATGTTGTAAACAAATATTAAAAAAAAAAATGGAATTGGATGTTTGCCAATCCATTTTGGGACACATTTAATAAGCAGAAATAAATCACACAAATTGGATTTTCCTCGCGATTTCAATTTGCGAGACACTGTTGTTTTTCTGATTAAAAATGCCGCTCAAACTCCAGATGCAACAAGTTTGAGAATGTGATTATGTTGAACTTTTTAAAGATGTTTCATAAAGCATTTTATATAATGATGCTTTTGTCTCAGTTGGTGTTCATTGCTTTGTTTTTGTTTAACTCTTTCTTGAATAATAAAGCTACACATCAACCACCTTCCCGGGATCCATACCTCTGTCATGGTCGTGCAGCCAGTGGAGGGATTGCAGTCTTTGTATCCGCACCGGCAAATCCTACAGGATGTTACGCCCTCCAAGGGAAGCCTGAATCACCCTGATGGAAAAAGAGGCGTGAAGTCAAGAAGAATATTTTTAGAAAAAGATTTGAAAGATTGGATAAAAGCAGGAGAGTCAGGATTAGGCATTAACGACTTGAAAAATCAATTAAAAATGTAGTATTCTGGAATATGACCCCCCACTTTGGCTTACCAACGATTATACACATTAAGAACAAGGCATCATATTCACCCTATTCCTCTCTCTGCATGAGACCGGATAACCGATGATAGTGTCAGACGTCATCATGTAGGTCACGACCTCGTTACGTCTTAAAGAGGCAACGCACCATTTACCTGATTTGGTCTTAAATGGCAAATACAAAAATGTAAAATACATGCTAAATGACAAAAATATTGTAATTAATAGAAAAAGAAATACTAAATAGTATAAAATACCATTATTATGAACGTACACACATTATTTCTACCTTGCAACACAATATGCAACATTTTGTACATGTTATTGGATCACCTTACCTCATCCTCATCAAAGTGGCCATAATCAAGCCCTGCAGTTTGAACGTCCCTACTTTCCCAAGAATATTGAAGTCAAGTTCTTTAGTATAGTATATCACACACCGCACCCACATACATGTATTCTCTTTTGTGCCGTTTATTTCACACCACACCCATTCTTTATGAAAGACGAGCATAATAGGAGATACAGCATGACTATTTACTTACGCCTGCACAGTGTCCTACCTCTTTAATGTTTCCTTGACCTTCTAGCTACATCTCCAATCGTAACCAGTATTTGCTGAGCTATTACGCTTCAAGGGACTCACCCTTTTTATTCTCTTCAAATAAAGGCTGTTATCCATCGCAGGGTCAATATTACTACAAGTAACAACATCAATTCTACTTTTGGCAGATGTCACGTTTTAGTAAGCTGTGTATCCTTATTTACAAAGGGAGAATGTTTCGTGACTTGAGGCATGAACATGAGGCACGTTATGTGGAACAGCATTGTGTGACTGCATTAGACTGTGACTCTTCCGCTCAGGTCTTTCGCAATTGTTATGGTTTCCTTTTTTTGAACAAATGTGCTGAGGCAACATTTCCGCTTCTCAGAAACACGACAAACAGGGATACAAACAAATAAAAACAGAGCAGAAGCAGGGAAGGGACCAGAGGGGGTCGTCCAGCAAGGCTCACCAGGATTGCTGGACCACATTTTGTGTTCAATTGGCATCCATTCAAACATGACAGCCAATAAATCAGTTTTTATTCCATGCATTCTCCCCAAGCAGAGGGCTTTTAGGGATTGAGGATTTTTTTTCATGAAGTGCACCCTTAATGACAATATTTCACATTGAATGCCTCCCTGTTCAGCTCCACATTACTCAGTTCATTCATTCTAACTCCAATAAGCGATGACATGTACACTTTCTCATTTTAATACCTCCACCAAGTAGATTATATGTCCAGACCTCTTTGTCGGTTAGCAGGAGCAAGTCTTTGTCTTAAACACTTAACAAATTTCACAAATTTGGCAACTAAGGAACAGCGATCAATTTTTGCTGCAGAGAAATTTAAGATTTTCTTGACAGCTTTCAAATTTCACAATTAAATGGCAAATCCATGCCCTGATTCAGACTCAAAACAGTATATATGTTGTCTGTGATCATTATGTATCAATATTGATAACAGGATTCAATAATTAATAATAAGCATGGATACGTCCTCATTTTCTTGGTGAACAATCAAAATGATGTATTACAGTAAGATTTTCAATCCGTCAGCAGAACTGAAACAGCCCATGTTAACGTCATCAATGATTGATGAATCATCAATGATGTCAGTGTGGTTTTATTTTACTTATAATCGATTTAAGTGCTTTTACACTGGCTGCCTCTACAGTCAGTCCTTCTTATTCTTTTTTTTTCTTTTTCTCCCCCACACTTAGGCATGAATGACCTCAGTCCACTTCATATCACTCAAATGCGTGTTGAATACGAGCCACTTAGGACTGTTATGACTTGCGAAATCACTTGTTAATTTGAATGTAAAGTTGTTGTTTTTTTTAAACTACTGAAAAGAAGTCATTTTGATTGATCTGATAAGTTTAAGCCTCTTGCAACGTAATTTTAAAGTTTTGGATCCTTTAGGTTTTGTTTGCATGTTGGCTTCATATTGGTATCATTTTCTTACATACCCACATTTCTTTAATTGTAATTTGATTTATCATGTACTTATAATAACGATGAATGATTTTGACTCATGGGAAAGCTTGATTTGTGTGTCATTAGCGTCTTGTGGTAGATTACAAATAAATTGTGCAGTAATAAGTCTCCTAATGTATTGGCTTTTAAATGTTTCCTTCACACATTTTTTCACATCTGTTTTCAGACATTCTGGTGTATATCAACCCATTCATTCATCCGAACGTCCAGTAGATTTACTGGGCAAGAGGGTTGAAAAATATAAAGGCCTGATGGAGTGAGGGAGGAATAGGATAGCACTTATAATGTGTTTTTGGGGTTCACGTTACACTAACACCACAGTAAGAGCTGTTTGATTGAGTTATAATAGGCCTAGAAATGTCTGTTGAGAACGTTTTTAGAGAAGTAAGATGCTGCTCTGTGATAGAGAGTGAAGAAGAGGAAGAGTGAGAGAACAAATTTAACATCCAGTCACTATCAGGCCAATGAGGTTTCAGAGATGTGCAGTACATAACAGGCTGGATCTCCGGTTCATAGGATATTAATGGCACACGAGCCTCAGAAATCTCTCACACCAAGACAGAGGAGAACAAGGTCAAGTTGAGTTTGTAGTAATCGCTTTTGCAACACGAATACTGAGATTATCGACAGTATCAATTAGCTCAATTGTGGTTGACCCCTTATAAAGGACTTCAGACATAACATTATATGGTTTTTGATGTTTACACTAGGTCAAATTCTTGTGTGTAATGTGAAAATTCCCTCTTACTGATGAACCAACAGGGAATTATCACTCAGCTGTACAACTCTGTGGAGTAGTACTAGTAACTAGTTCTTCTGCAGTAGAAAGCTGCATTCCTTTCAGGCTACCAAAGCAAAGCAGTTCTCTAGTGTGTTCCAGTGGATTGCTTATGTTGCTCTGTGTCTGTTGAATGCGTAAGTGTAAGTATGCAATTGCTAGCTAACATGTTTGCCATAATGGTGTTTATCTGCCATCGGGTGGAGCAAAATTGATTGATTACAGCTTAAAGTACAAGAGATTATGTGTGAAACCTGGTTGCACAGTTAATCTTTTCGCAATAGTAATGTGATTGAAGTGTGTCAGCACCTTGTCAACCACAATAAATATAGTCCAACAGCCTATGATGAGTAACACCTGGTCAAGTGAGGGTAGCTGTGCTGTTTGCTCTTCTTCTCACTGTGTCATTAGGCGATAGTAATGATACCTTTGGTACAATGGCCTGGATCAGCGTAGCTTAATTACCAGCTTGCTGTCCATCATTTTTGTAGGCTCTGGACATCATATTCCCCCAAATCACATAGTCTAGGAATTAGCATTTGGTAGAGGTGGAAGAGGAGAAGTAGTAGAAGTTAGGATTTTACGGTTTTTGTTGTGATTTTTTCACCAAGAATCGCTGATTGAATTGAATTCCATCTATTGATAATATGAGACGTTTCATTGAATTTGCATTGAATTCGGCAATTATGGAATGTGATAAGCTCTAGGGACTACTTTTGTTGCTGTGGTTGTCTTAATTCCTTGCTTACCAATAGATGTCATTTTGAGAGAAATCAATGTTTCCAAGCCTGTTTCTGAATTTAGTAGTAGATCAGAGCTGTTTTCTGTCTGATCACAGTTATCAGTTTGGTCACATGTGTTTTCAGTGTGATTTGCACTCTTGTTGCTCTGATCACAGCTGTTTACATTGTGATCAGAATTGTCTTTGGTGTTATTAGATGTGTCTTCAGAGTGATCATGATTGTTTTCAGTGTGATTGTGTGTTAGTGTCATCAGATGTGTATTTAGGGTTATCACCATGTCCCTGTATTCTGAATGTGGGCATGTTTGGGATAGAATAATACACTGGAGCTGAATAGAAATTTCCTGACACGCTACACAGAATGTAATGTAATGTAATGTAAGAAATTAGTTTCAAGCCATGTATACATTCATTTCAACTGATGGGATGAGAGCACAAGGCCACCCTGTTAAATGAGCCCATTTTCCATATTGTATTAGAAGGAAAACAGGAAGCCTTGTGGGTGAAAAAATAGAATAAGTATGAGGTCAATCAAAATAAGGGACTAGGTTAGGGTAAATACATAATTCATATGACCCCTTCCCTGACGCCGACCTCTCTTGGGCTACAGACCCACCCACTGAGGGGTGTTACCATGGTACCAGGTCTCGGAGGAAGTGGAACTACACAACAAAGAAGCTTTTGGAAAATTGAGTTTCACTGGAAGATAAGAGAGAAACATGATTGTTTGGGCAAAAATAGCTCAGCTTACTCCCCCCGTGCCATTGACCGGTGACAGTGACACAAGTTAACACTATGGATCATGTGCAGACATTTCGCAGAGTTTCTGAGTTCGTTTCTGTTCCTGTACCAATGTCCTGCAGTCTATAAAGGCGAGACGGTCTGGACTCAAATGGGATGTGAAACTCTGAGTTTCAGTTCAACAACATTTAGAGTCTGAACGCCCTTTGTATCTGTGACATCCCTTTAATCTCAGAAATCTTCGGAAATTCTTTGCAAGAGGGAAAACATCTGGTAAGTTTTCAAAAAAAAAAACAGATGACTTTCTGAGTATTTATCATTTACTTCTAGTCTGCTCCAGTTAGAGCAGTGGTTCTCAAACTTTTTGTTTTGCGCTCCCCTTTTATAGATCAGAAGTTATATCCCCTATATACCGGTTATATATCGTCCCCCCTGTAAAAACACTTGCCGGTGAAAATCATTCATTCATTTTCCTGGAACGGTACTCATATCGCTCCTTTTCCGCTCCAACCCCCCCCGGAGTAGCTCTGCGCCCCCCTAGGGGTTGCGCCCCACCACTTTGAGAACCACTGAGTCAGAGGACAGGAAGTTTCAAATTAGCAACCTGATCTCAACGGTGTGGACTTCAGTTATAACTTTGACTTCAGACTTGACTTAAAATAAAACAATAAAAACTTGACCGTTATCGCTGACTTGTGACTTTACTTGGGCCTTTTGACTAAAAAACTTACATTCCCCTAATGTCTGTATTTTTTTATCAAAGTATATCGTACATCTGGAAAGTAATAAATACAAATTACATCAAGCATGACTCATTAAAGGTGTGGGACGTGACAGACTTGAATTTGTATGTCTTAACTTTGAACTTGAGCGCAAAGATACAAGTTAGTTCTTTCTTGTAAAACAATGAATTTGCCCTTCATCTGCCTGAACAAGATGCGGGTCGGGCAGTTAAGGCCAGACTTTCCCCTTTGTCTATAGAGGGTATTGCATGGTAATGTGCACTGCCCCCTATTGGCTCAAAATGTAACTTAGACAAGAAAGAGTCATATAGAAACTGTTGTGTAGTGGCATTAATAATCAGCTGAAAGGAAGAAAAGATTCACAGGCCCCCCTCATAGATTAATTTTCCAATAAATTTAATATTGCAGCCTGAATGTCAAAGACATAAAGAATCCAGAGAAAGAGACCATTCACACAGCGAGCAAAGGCAAAGAGAGTCTAAACACTCCTGAATATTGTGAAAAGGAAGGCAGAGACAGAAGAGAGGCCGTTAGGAAATAGACTGAGGCTGCTTTGCGAACGTCCATGTTTTTTGTTGTGCTGCACCTAACGTCTCTCAACAGGCAGCGCGGCAAAAATGACAAATCACTTGACAGCGACTTTCACCGCGTGAGCACTTCATCAAGGCGTATTTACATTTACATACAGCATCGACATCTTATTGAGGATTAAAGCAGAGCTTGATCAAACAGTTTTGAAGATAATGTTTGGTTTAATGTTAGGAGTACCAGATGGATGCTTTAGAAGGAATGCACAGAGTTCTCAAGCACAGAAAAACAATTTGACTGAAGGAACATTCTAGTTTACTCATTGCAGCAGACTAAAACAACAAAGAGATTAAAAAGTACTATTTGTAATGAGAGTATCTTCATCATGTGTGATGATTCTGTTGCCGTGGCATTAAGCAGGCACTGAAGCACCACTGCTGTTTGCTGTGGCGTTACTGTTATACGACTTGTGTTACACTTGAAATGCTTCCCCAGGTTTTCATTGGGAATCTGATAAAAGTTTCAAATCATATTTGACAAAGTGAGTGCTGCTGCTGACTACACCGCATTGATCTAACCCACTTACCGGCTCAGAGATCAACTACTCTTTGACCTTCAATTCAGGGTTACGTAGCTTTATAAAGTACATATGGCACTTATTTATGAAAAACATAATACAGTTCAAATAAAGCGATCAAATATAATTTGTTTACTAATGCAAATTCTTGGCAAATGGCTTAGATATGTGCTTTTTTAATGTGCAGTCACTCGTGCAGATACTTCCTCTTGTAACATTTGATCCGTGTTAAATGGAGTTGCATAACACTTTTTGTACAAAACCAGTGCAGTGAAATATTCATGACTGCGTCCGACTGTAAATCCTGCCTGAAGTCCTATTAGAAACCAACCTTGCACCATCCGCTCCATTGCATATCTTTACCTGCATTATGACTGAAGCCGTCTACTCGGACAGAAAGCGGATCACATTTGAGACGGGCGTGTCACTTCACATCTCAAACACAAACATAACAATGTATGTTTAAAATGTGTCAAATAAATGGCAACATTCCTGTCGTTTTCTCCAAATGCAAGAGTGGAATGTCATCATTATATAAATACATTTACAGTAAGTACAACATAAAATTATGTGGTCAATCCAAAATAACACTTAGATAAACATTTAAAGTACATTATTATACAACAAAACTGAAATGAGAGACCAAGGCTGAAACAACACTCCATGACAAAAATAATTATCATACATGATGTGAAATATACATTAATCTGACTTTATCATTTACAATTTTCATCCACTGACATACAGTATATTACAGCGAGGATGGAGTATTTAGTTAATGGTAGGACAAGTGCATAGCAAAATAGATCATTTGACCGAGTTAAGGACACACAAAACTGACAAACCAGCTTTAGAAAACATTAAAAATCATGTTTAAGGCAAATCTCATTTAAAATTGGCATAGTCCGAGAAAATGTCGACAAAGTCTTGTACCACCCTGTAGCAGAAGTCATACTGTTCCTGTGGGAGGGGGGAGGAGAGGAGATAAGGTCAGAGTAAAGCAAGAGAAGCACTCGGGGAAAATTTTCTTAGTACACATTGTGTCTCTGCGTGAGTTCCTCTGATACGTACCACGGTTTGGACCATGTGAGGCCTCTGCATGCGTAAACTCTTCACAGTTTGGAACACGTCCAGCAGCCCCTCTGCCTTGACCCGCTCCAAGATATTACTCAGTGCAATGAACGTACCTGTTCTCCCTGCACCAGCACTGCAGCGCACAAACACAAAAACACCAAACAATCAACAAAATCTAATTGTTTTAAGTTGCCGTCTCTACCCGGATACATTTGGGTGTCAATCAGTTAAGACGCATTTATGGCCTTGCCTACAGTGTCGTTGGCCAGATGTGTTCCTTGGATAATGACACCGGATCTTTGGACACCTTTGATCAACATTTGTCATTCATCTGCAGACTACCGGCATCCGGATCGAATCTCAGGGCTGTGATTGGATCCTGCGGTGCTCAGGATCTTATTAGGCTATAGAAGCACATCCTTCCTCCGCACAGCGTAACATTAACTGGAAGGAGGAGAGGTGTGATGTCATCTTGTAGGTAGATTTATTTTCCCACGAATACGCCCGATGTGTGCACAGTGTATAGTTTGGATAAGGATCAGACCGCAGCGTCGTCTTGGAGCCTGAGCTGTTGGTTTGTGATTCTTTGGATGATGCATCTATTTGTGTATCGGTGCTCATTTGTTCCTTCCAGGTGTTTCTAGCAGCTCCATTGTCTGTGAATACACTGTGTACTTGACAAATGAATGCAGTGCAAGATCTGCTCCACATTTCTAATTTGTATTCCAGTAAGGCCCGAAAATTGCTCAGTATGATGTTAGATGTGTGTTTGTCCAATAGCTTAGATACAAACACACAGGAGCGGGGACGCCATTATGTTGTTGTTTAGTTTAGAACTTCAGCTGAACAGTGTTGCAGTGCCACATTGGCCTATTGTATCCGTTGAAAAATAACCCTTTTGTCGATTGTTAGGTTGGTTTGAGTATCGATTGCAGGAACTGTCATTCTATTTTTACTGCAGGGTTTAGTTCGACGGAACAGAAACAATATTAGATGCAATGAGTGAGCTTAAACGAAGCATCCAAAGCTACCTGCAGTGTACGACGATGGGATGGTTCCCAGACTGCTGCTGCTGTCTCTGCACTGAGGCGATGATGTCAATCATGCCTTTGCCCTCGGCCGGAATGCCAATCTCTGGCCAGCCGTGGAAGTGGAAGTGCCTGATCAGCCTCGTCTGCTTCTCCTTTCAGAGGAAATGCAAGAGTAGACGAGAGATCATAATACCGTTCAAATGCGATTTGCGAGGGCTATATATGAAAGCCTAATAGCCTGTGCAGCGTCAGTGGAGGTTAAGTGTGCGGTAGATGAGGTGGTGCCCCTCTGGGACAGGGGAGTGTGCAGAGGTGCTGTTGGTCTAATTTAATGAGGCTGCCACTTTATCATCCTAAAGATAACTTGCACACCACATTTCCTCTTAACACCCAAACACTACAGTAGTTCTATCTTAACATCAGTGGGGTAAAAGTAAAAAACAAGTGGTTGCTTAGCAGTTCAAAACAGACTAATGTCGCCTATAACCATGATGTCATTCCTGAAATAGCCTCCAGAAAGAAACAAGAAACAAATACCATGCTTTTCCTGCCTTTGTGTCTATTGTGCGGTGGATTTGCTTACCGGGACAAATGTGAGTACCAAGTCTCGTAGACTGAAGGTGTCACACAACGTGTCTCCCTTCAGCTCCACTGTGTAATCTCCATATGTGACCGAGTCCTCTGCAGGCCAGTACTGACAACATTTGTCCTGCAAACACACGGAGAGATAAACCAAGTTTTACTGCCAGCTTTATCGTCACGGCAATAAACACACTTAAAGTCAGACCTGATGCACGTGATGTAAACACTGAGATCTGTGACAGAAGCAGGAAGTCCTAGCGTGCGATAAACTGAATAGTGCTGTGTTGTTGTGAAAATCATCATTTGTAGCTCACCTGCTCCCTCTCCTGGAGCTCAGTGAGCATTACAATGGAATGGCATTTCCACTCCCACACCATTCTCCAGAAGTCCTCAACCGTGTGTGGCACCGGGCCCTGGGTGGCAATGAAGTAGTCCTTCTGTCTGTAGCCCTGCCAGCGTAAAAACACAAGGTACTTTACGTTTATAGGCCCAATAAAGGCTGTGCATGCTGATACCTATGACTTATTATAGATATATGAAGGCGAGAAGGAGGTTGCGTGGTCGTAAAATGTTGCTTACGTCTATAAAAGATGCGTTGATGTAATCGGTGAACTCTTGCCCTCGCCTCATAGAGAGAATGACTCGGTTGAAGTCGTCTGGAATAGAAACAGAGCAGGAAACCTCTCAGAATAGAGCGACGCAAACATTTTCACAGACTTATCAGGTACACAAAGTGTCTGACAGGGCTGAGAGAAACAGACATGTGATTGTTAGCGAATATGTTTCAATTCTAAGCGTTTCGTAGCTATAGACAATATAATCTGGAGGTCAGAATCTGTCTCGGGAGTGGCAGAGTGTATTCAGTAAGTCTGTGTGTGTGTGTAGTGTTTTAGTGTTTCCCCCTGGCTCCTTACATGGAATAATCTGCAGCACTCTGTTCTTCTTCATATTGGCAGGAAGATTCCCCATTCTCATGTTCTCCTTCATTATCCGCATGTTGGTCAGTTTCTGGCGGGAGAGAAAGTAACACGAGTCTTATGAACATGATAACATATTGAACATGTTAAGCCAAGTTTGGGGCAGCGGTTTCAAGATTTGATTCAATATCCTTTACTAAATTAGAGTGTGAGAATGTGCTCACTTTAAATTCCTCCTCCAGGCCCACCCGGTCACTTGGTGCTAAGGTGTTGTGCAGTTTGTGCAGGTGTCCTTCCAGAGAGGAAACGTCCAGCTCCGTGTCTCCGTAGAGGTAGTATTCAAGCAGGGCCTGATAGACGAATGAGTACTGCATCTGGGGTGAGACACACACACACGCACACACACACACAAATGAACACACGCCACGCATGGGCACACCTGAACATTTCCAGATGAGTGTTGATGGGAAAACCTTGACGACTGAACACCGTCGCCCACTCACATCTGTCTGGATGAGCTGCGAGCGCTGCTCTCGTATCTTGGAGACGAACCCAAACACGTCCACCTTCTGCTCCGCGTGCATCATGTCGATCATGGCATCTATGACGATGAAGGTGCCCGTCCTCCCAACTCCGGCACTACAGAGACACCGAAGAGAAGACGGATTGCTGAAGTCGCTCTAAACATCTCAACATGTTTCCAGCCACAACAGACGACACAAAGGCAACATACTCGCTTCCAAAGAAACTAATCTGGTAATTGAAACCATGAAAAAGTAATAATCATTCAAACCCACTGGAATTCCAGTCCAGCTCTTTCATCCGAGGCAACCAAACACACTGAACTCTCCAGTCCCATTAAACTCTGGTACCTGCAGTGAACCACAATGGGCCCGGAGAAGGGTGGATTGACCGCCTTGACCTTCTTGAGGAATTTGAGCATGCCGATGGGGGAGAAGGGGACGCCGAAGTCCGGCCAGCTGGTGAAATGGAGTTGGGTGACCAGACGGGGAGTCTTGGAGGCGTCGCTGGACTGCTGCACGGAGACAGAAAAACAAAGTCAAGCGCAAAAGAAAGCAAACACCTGGAGCGTAAAAGCTGCAGAGCACATTTGAAGACGGACTCGGGGGCCGATCCAGTTCCAACACGGACCACATCAAAGTCCCAGGCTCAAGATTGGCTTCGTGAATTCATCTGGATACATTTTCCGTTTCTGGGAGTAACCTCGGAAACGACTACTCAACTTTGAAAAGGGTATTGAACTAGAAGCATTTGCACGCCTTTGTCCCATTTTACAGATTGGCAGAAGACTCACACCCATCATCTTCACACTTCAGTGTCTCTTAGCTCCATTGCGCCTTCATCTCCTCACTTCCTGTGTTCATTTGCAGTAAAATCAGCATAAGCCGCTCTCTTCACACTTACGTATTGTATGCAGAACTTGCGGATGGTGTAGTCCACCAGGACGGTGAAGTCCTCCACTGACACCCTGACGCTCCCGTAGGTCCAGCAGCCCTGGTCAGGCCAGTACTGGTGGCACTTGTCCTGTGGAAAGACACATCCGTTACAATCGCTGGCTTTAACTATGACACCCGAGACCGATTGGGGAAATTGGAGAAGAGTTTTCCTTTGAACAGACAAAACGGCTTCAACAAAGGTGAGTGTTACTTGAGAGAATCACATGATCCAATATTACAGCCAGTCAGTCCGGATTAGTCCAAGTGAGAGCGACGAAATCACTCAAAGAGACGGCTGAGTAATTACGGTGCGGCTTCACAGGTCTTTATTACACATTATTATGTAGCCATTGATCTGGACTTGTGCACGTGCTGATTTAAAGCTCCAGCGCGCTCCTCTTCTTATTGATCGTATTCTGTTGCCGTGCAGCCCCTCAGGCTCGCATGTGGCGACTGGAGACCCAGCGATTATAACGGAAAAGTGATCGAGAGAAGATTGAAGTTGTGAAGCGAATCGTTTCATTTAAACTCTGTGGTATCGCCGCTGACCGTAGCCAATTAAATCTATTTCACACACACACACAGACACAGCGCTTCTGTTGTGATGCTTTAGAAATCCCTGAAGCAAGCATCTAGCCGTTCCTTTGCTGGCTCCACAGGGTAGCCAGAGAGAGAGAGAGTCAACAACAGAGGGCAATGAGACACTTCTGCTGTCAGGCAGGATTGAATTCAAGCCGTAGAGGGTGAAACCCAACAAACAAAACCACTTACTTCTTTCCTTTCTTTCAGATTTGTCAGCATGACAACAGTGGCTACTTTCTGCTCCCATACCATCCTCCAGAACTCTGCTACGGTGTCTTCTTTTGGACCTGAGAGACGAAGAGCGGGGCTTATTAAAATGTTTTTTCCCTCATTTAAATCAAGGACGGCGGATCGTTTCACAGTGCAGTGCCTCTCACCCTGCGCTCCTATGAATTTCTTCTTTTCCGTGTAACCCTGGGAACAATAAAGAAGCGTAATGACATTTTAACAGATTCCTCGAAGGAAGTGAAATGTTCCTCCCTGCACATTAACGACCCATCGCACCACAATCCATCAAACTTAAGCAATAACACAGATTCTAAGCGTAACTCACATCGATGTAAGATGCGTTCACATAGTCGGAATTGGGATTTCCATCCAGCTGAGTCAACACCACTCTGGAATGATCATCTGTGTGGGGAAAATACCATCGGAAAAATTTAGAGCAATGCAGTGGAGGAGTGTCTGCATGCTACTGAACCCCCACGGAGGAATAGACCAGTGAAGGAGGAGAGGAAATCCAGGCATGATGAGATGAATCATATGACGAGGGATGAACATGGACTGGGAATACTTATATTCCCTGTGAATGAATACACAAGGTGACGGGGAGGAGCTCTCTAAGACAGCAAACAAAGACGGAAAAGACCGGTGTAGACACGGAGGCACGTGCCCGCCCGCTTCATCCAGACAGGAAACTCCCAACTCTGGGTGTGAATCAACAGAACTCCTACTTCCTATTCTGTGGCGTTTGAGTTCCCGGCGGTGCGGGTCAGGGAGTACACTCACAGGGAAGGATGTTAGGGTATCGGTTCTTTTCCTTGTTCTCGTCCTTGTTGGCCTCCTCGTAAGCCCCGTGGACGTGGCCGCCAGGCAGGGACTGCAACACCAGAGAGACAACCGGAGCTCCAGTTAGTTTTGTTCTGTTTCTACATACTTGACCTTGCCGTGCCGTGCCGTTCAAAAACAGCCACGTTTGACTTTCTACAGGTCGCGGCGGGTGCATTGTATTCCACGCGGGTGCTTTGTTCAACCTCGGTATAGGCACTTCCTCTGCTACCTACAGTAAACAGTCCTCCATTTAAAAGCCGTGAACTTCGACTTCCTCTGTCTTTGCTGACAAACTGCCTCGACCCGAATCATACTGTTATGAGTAGAAGCCAACACTGAGTCATACTTAATTTTGACTCAGATCCTCAATCATAGTCAGAAATAGACAACAGGGGGATTTTTCATCCATGTTTGTGTGTGTGTGAGTGTGTGTGTGTGTGAGGAACACGCACAACTCCAGTAGTTTTCCTGACTCATAGATCAGAAACATGTAAAATATCTGTGTGGTGGGAAAACCCGGCAACTCCAATTTTGGCATTTTAAACACTTATAAGTTGGCTGTGTATGACTCTAACAGTCGAATAAATTAGGAATGAACTCATAATCTGAGTGAAACAAAGTGAATGACACACATTTCAATAAGCATCTTAAAGTTGAGCTCCTAATTTTTGTATATATTTCCATCTAATCTCATAAATAAGACTGAACAAACGCCTCAGCACCAGCATGTATACCATCGTTCAGCTGTTTGACTGAATAAGAAGGCAGGTGTGATTCTACGGCAGAAGAAAACATCAATCACATCCAATCCAAGATATAATGTATCACAACAATGAATTGTAATCTCTGCTGCTGTTTAGATTAATGAGCTATAGTTCTTCTGCTCTGATTTCCTGCTCAGGTTTTATGTAGACATAAAGCAACAACATCTGCAGCGGTGCCACAAATTACAGGGTACCATCTTCACTTCACGCCGACTGGAACTAAACGTCGAGCGCTTGCGGACCGAAATAGACCTGCAGCGAGGAGAGAGCGAGATGCTTACGTTGTACTCCTCCCTGAAGAGCTTGCCGTCGTCAGCTGAGCGGAGCCGGTTCTCCTCCTCCAGGTTGTCTACGGGGATGGGGAGGTAGGTCTTGGAGGAGGAGGGGGACCTGGGCAGCAGGACCACCGTCTGTTGTTCTGTAGGGGAGGGGGAGAGTTAAGGGCAAACAGTAAGTCAGTGAGCTTCGGTGTCGTGGCGGTGTCATCGAGATCAAATACGGTCGCGAATGATTCAATGTTGTGGATCAGCTCAGTATTTTGCAATTGTGCTCATAAAGAATGTGCGTGTCATAGTGGAATGCTTTGTGGGAATGTATGTGAAACAATGTCAAGATTGGATTTGATCAGATGCTCAAACTGTTACACAAGGATTTCAATAACACTCAAAGATCAAGATGATTGCTAAGAGATTGGAGAATTACTGATCGAACACACACATCGGTAATGAGGTAGCAGGCGTGTGAGTATTGGAGAATGTACGTTAAAGGTGAGTCATCCACGGTCGTTAAACATATGTTAGGCACCAAAAAGACCCCAGGGAGAAGCGGCTCGCTGAGTGAAAACGTCCCACTCGCACCCAAACAAGACAATCTGATCGGCGACGGACTCAGACGGGTGTTAGTGACATGATGGTCCCGATACCGCCACCCTGTATACCTGACCTGGTGGTATAACTGTGTATAACGACTCTGTACTGTATCCAAACTCTAAAAACAGAACACACAGCACAGCACACAGACAGACACACACACAGAGACAAGGTCAGAATGGCAAAGTAAGTAATACTGTGAGATAAAAAGTTTGCTGTGCCTGCGTTCCACATGGCCGACTTTCACTTTCAGTATTTCTGAGCGCGGGTCGAATTCATTAAGCGATCAAACAGGATGAGGTGTGTGAGAGGAGAGGCAGAGATGACGCCGTGAGCTCAGGAGTCCATTAATTGAGGCTAGTGTTTTGGGTGTGTTCGGTGTTTGTCGGGCGTATCCTCATTAGATTCCAATCTGCCAGAATGCAACCGGTAGGAGCCCGCTGTATGCGCTCCATTGTGTTGTCGGATGAGGAGATATGCTTCCTAAAGGAACGTTTGGCGGGTCCTTAAGGCGCACAAGCTGCCACTGTGCTGCACGCAAATCGACACTACTCTGTGCATAGGCGACAGCGATGCATTGAGTTTGGCCTCAGCAGTATGACGCTGATAAAAAAGTCAAGCAGGATATTTTAGTTATTCAACTTCACATTAACCACAGGAAGTCAAACATCCATCTCGCCGAGTTCGAAGCACTCGATGCCGCTTTCTCTTCCTCTGTCAGTGTGGTTTCGTGCATCTCACTCGTGGTGTGAAATTCAGCCTCTCTCTCTCTCTCTCTCTCTCTCTCTCTCTCAAACACAGTATACACATTAAAACAATGTTACCTTGTTCCTCCAGGATGCCATTTGGTATCTTCTTGTCGATTGTTGTGACGACTGCTTTTCTCTGGTTTTTTAACCTGCCGGGAGGACACACAATGAAACACAACGTTATATAACTTTAGATCACCAAGAATGAAGAACTAGCCTGCACCATCTAGCTTCCTCCCTACCATCTGAAGCTTGAGAAGCTACTTTTTCTCATTAGCTGAGGTCTTGTAAGGACAGAGCTCCTAAGTCTGAATGTGCTGCCGACTGTTTTGTCCTCCTCCGCTGCCTGTCTGGGTTCACTGTCACAGCCTGGCCGTCTGTGCTCTCTCAGACAGGCATGGGAGGGAGTCGGCGAGGAACACTTCCTGACTGGGCTCCGCCTTAATGACTAAAGGAGGAAGCGTTCGTCACCCCGAGCTCTGCCCCCACCGGCTTGGCTCGCAGCCAGCCACTGAGGTGTCACTGGTAGCTGCGAGCTGGGCGGCTCCTGCACAGAGGCCGGCGGCGAGTTACCTGAGGAAGTACCAGGCCAGCAGTGCGAAGATGAGCAGCAGCAGGGAAAGGACCAGCACGGTGGGGAGGATGTGGGGGTTGGGGGACTTGGTGTCTTCTGAGGAAGAAGGAGAGAGGAAAAGTCAAGGGAGCGCTGTCAACAAAAGGAGCAGGAAGGGGCCCGGCTCGGGGGATATCAGGGGGGCAAGGTCACGGACGGGCACGTGTTTTGTGTGTGCAAAAAGCCTGCAAGTGTGCCATGCAAATCGATAGTTGGCACAGTCCTGCACCTCCCCCCCTGTGCAGTTCTGCTTTAATAACCGTCTTCAGCAGTATTTTGTCTACAGAGATAAGTATCGGGGCCGAGCTGGTTTCACCCTGGCAGCGTGTCTAACATTAAATAAGAGACTGAGCCAAGAGTCGTCGCCGCACAGCCAACCATTAGCCCTGTTTATAAAGAATCACAATAAGCTGTAAATTACTGTCCAAGGTTGCAGAAGTACATTGTGATGCCGTAATAACAAGGCTGCAGAAGAAGGGCTGTGATCAAGCAGATGCATGCACGGCGAAAGACACATTATAATCATATCTTAGAGGGGGAGGGGGGCAGGAGGGGAGGGGTGCTGACTGCAGCGGGTGGCAATGGGATTCTGTTGCTATTGCTGATTGTTCCGTGTTGTTCGGCACCCCAATTATGAGCCGGCTCAGCCTCGCTTACCTTTTGTATGGTTCCCATTGGCGGTGTAATTGGATGTTATTGTGGTCGCCACCAAGAACAGAAGTGGGACCATTGTGACTGCGGAAGAAAACAAAATGAAGAAGGATATTAAATTTAGTGCGAGGCATGTTGAGATGCATGAGAACACGACCACGGGAGAATATGCACATTCATTTAGGCACAACAGCCATTGACAGATCTGAAGCATGTTTTGTTTATTCGTGACTGTTGCTTTCAGGAATGTGCTCATCGGGCGCAAAGTCCACAGCCACACAATGGAGCGACACACTCATATCCTGGTCATTCATTAGCGCTGTCATAAAGCCTAGAGTGTAATGCCCAAATGAGCCACACGGAGGCACCACAGGCTAATGTTGGCAGTGGCAGCTGGCGGTGATGCAGGCTTGGCTCCTCTGCAGCCCCATTGAGAAGAAAATGTTAAGGGATGAAATCAAGGCCAGAGGGAGATAGCAAACGTTCAAAACACTTTTAATAGTTAATCAAAAACAGCTTTGATTCACTTCTGTGTGTGTCCGCCTCCATTCATTGTACTGTGTAACCATCTGAGGAAGTGTGTTCAGGCCCAGATACAGGACGAGTCCACCTGAAGACGGCGTGCTAAAGCTTAAAGGTTCCGTTGGCCGGTCAGTTTGACACAAACCCGGATCTAACACAATCCTAAGCCACCAACACCTACACAAACACTACACAACAGAATGGCTAAGGTGTCAACACACACACACACACACACACATACGCACACACACCCACAGTGCCACCACTTCTGACTGGAGCCCCCACCCACAGCCACATTTCCGCTGGATGACTTTTATCGTTGCCTCATTTTCCCTGAATAGAAACATTCAGAGGAGGCGGAATAAAGGAGCATCTCTAATCGATTCCAGCGTTTGAGCCTTCTGAGCATTTCAAATAAGCTGCAGTTAATATTTGAAAACCCGGAAAAAAGCCTTGAGATGTTTGCAGGTGTTCAGTCTCCAAACAAAGCATTTTGGAATTTCAGCAAATCACACCTGCACAAAAAAAACTGCCTTCACCTCGTAATGAAGCGGAGCGGAGCGGCGTGAGGCTCGTCTCTAAAGGGCTGCAGGTGTGTGTGTGTGTGTGTGTGTGTGTGTGTGAATGTGTGTGTGGGTGTTGCTTTGCAGCTGCGATGAAAAGACAGCCCGGGCCAGGCGCAGAGTGAATGAAGACACTGTGCGTAGAGGCTTCAGTGTTCAGTGCCGCAGTGTCCTGTAATGTGTCCAGGACACCGGAGGAATGTGAGAGCGACGGAGCAAGAGACTGCAGCTTCAGGGGGAGCAGAGAGGGAGCAGAAGGTCCAGGTCAATAATATTTCCTGGAGCGATTAATAAAGCCTGACATGTCAAGACCCCCCGCCCCCTTTCCCCCCTTTCCCCCACCTCCCCACGGCTCCATGGGGAAAGACTGATGACAGAATTCTAATGAGAGAGGGGAGCGAGGGGAGGAGGAGGAGTGGTGCCCCTCTCCACTCCTCTCCTGCCTGTTTGTCCTCGTTGCTCCTCCATGCAGCCCCTCTGCATGCGCTGGAATAAGAGGAAGGAAGCTGTCCCTGGAGATACTGAACACTTCATACAGTGTGTGTGTGTGTGTGTGTGCGTGCGTGTGTGTATGTGAATCCGTGGGCTCTGTTTGTGACTTTTCCACTATAAAAGCTGCGATGCATTTCAATGTATGCTGCGTGTGTGTGTGTGTGTGTGTCAGCTTCCCCTGAGGAAGTCTCTCATGGTGACGCGCCACTGCATCTTCTAAGTGTTTCCATTTTGTCGCCCCCCCCTCCTCATTACCCCAGAAGATGTCACCCTGTTACAGCTCCGATCAGAGTCCCTAACTCCCCTCCGACCCCACCCCAAACACACACCACCTCTAGTGCTAAAGGCCGGGATTGGCGCTCTTACCACCTTCACCCCGTCACGCCGCTGCCTTGCTCTCCGGCTACACACCCTCGGCGTCTCGGAGGAGGAGGAGATCATCCCTACAGGTCGACCAACTTAATTTCCTCTGTTCCCATGTGGAATGTCTTTCTCATGACTATAAATAAGACTTTACATCCCCCCGGGTATCTAATATCTCTCGCTCTTCCTCCCACTCTCGCTCGTCATCTTCTCGCTCTGCATTAAACCAGTCAGGACCACAAGTTTCAAATTAGGGCCGGTTTCAGTGTTGGTCATCGTTTATCTTGGGTCAGACTCTGGGCAAATAGCTAGCATCACAGTGTGTGTGTGTATTCTCATTTGGAGTGTATTGTCCTCTCTCTGTTTGCCACCGGGCGCCTCGTCACCGGCCATGGGCTCTAATGAAAATAGGTCATGGGAGATGTCAGCTCCGGGGCAGTTCTGAGGCGTTCTTATTTTCAGATTTTTGCACATAGCTGAGGGGAAGGGCATTGTCCCAGCAAGAGAGACAGACAGTCATGGGTGGTGGGTGGTGTGTGTGTGTGTGTGTGTGTGTGTGTGTGTGTGTGTGTGTGTGTGTGTGTGTGTGTGTGTGTGTGTGTGTGTGTGTGTGTGTGTGTGTGTGTGTGTGTGTGTGTGTGTGTGTGTGTGTGTGTGTGTATCCCGAGTTACCCAAGCATAAAGTAGGTTCTGTCTGACGGTGGGTCAGTTGCGTCCCGGCATGACAACATTCACACAGAAAAGGGAGAGACGGGGGAGACACTGACAGGAGCTCCTACACAGACGAAGTACGTGCTGTGATGAAGGTGAAGGTAGAGAAGAGGAATTACTCCCCCTGGCCTCACCTACAAAATCTTTCATTACATTTTCCACATCACTTTTTCAGTTGTTGTTGTTGGCTTTGCTTTGCACAGAGCCACAGCATGAGGATCCTGCCTGAGTCACTTGTGCTCTCTCTCTGCCGGTGCTCGGTCGGTGTTTAGCCGCCTACGGAGAT
Source organism: Genypterus blacodes (assembly GCF_046128005.1). Classification (NCBI taxonomy): domain Eukaryota; kingdom Metazoa; phylum Chordata; class Actinopteri; order Ophidiiformes; family Ophidiidae; genus Genypterus; species Genypterus blacodes. The sequence goes on from NW_027466839.1 coordinate 392,649, forward strand.
CTGCTCTGATACTACACGCACAAGAATACGTCTTAAAAATGCTCGTTCAGGCTGCGCTACACGTGCAGCGACACCTGAAACACTGCCAGGCAAGACCAAATCAAGTCCAAGCCTTGGTGTTCATGTTTGACCGCTGGTGAAGTTACTTAACCTACTTAGCAGACGTGACAAAACTGAGTTAAACGCATGACCGCATCGGAATAAAACCCAAAATACAGACGGCTGCCTGATCTGCACAAGAAAACAATTATGTACCGACAAAAAAACAACTTAGATTACAAAACACAACACTTTGGCTGCTGTTCTGGCTCCAGCTATGTGTGAGTCAACAATGCACTCCTGCCCCCGTGATTACATCCTGACGCCTTTAAATACCTGTTTACCGGCTGACTGTGGCACCCAAAACACACCTGACACACAGGGAAAAGCAGGTGACATTTGCAGTTCTTAGTCTTTGCTCAAACCCTTTAACAGAGACATTGTTGGTATTTATTATTCGCAAACCAAAAAGTTGTTAAATTCTGGTTTCTGCGCCGTGTTTGCTCCGCTTTCATTCTCCCCGAGTCGGAGTTTCAAAGAACACCCCTGCAGTGACATAATGACGCCCCTGCTATTCTCCGCCGTCGTCTTTTGTCTGACTCGCTAATTATCGGCGGAAACGCAGACGTCAGAGAGGACTGACATGTTACAATTACAAGATAAGATAGAGCGGGTTGGGCTACGCGACAGGGCCGCCTTCGCCTTTGACGAGCACGGCACTCCCCGGCAATTGTGTTCTCCTGCAGACGGAGCTCTGTCACTTCCACTGAGTGTGCCTTCTCCGGGGGCACAAAGTTGCTCTGTCTCTTCCGATAAATCAGCTGGGGAATTTGAAATATGGGTGGTGGGCGGCGGGGCAATGTGGCAGGCTGAGCGAGTAGTAGGTACATTTTGTTCCTCGGCGAAGAACTGTGATCGTGGAGGCTTTAGGCCACGAGGTCGCTCAGGATCCTGCAAAATGGCTTATTAGGAGAAAAGCAACCCGTATCTTCAGTTTTGTGGACTCTTTCTGTCTTTGCACAGCCTCGTCTCAAAGTCTCAATACACTGTGCCTTTGGGGAGCAGCAGTGTGTGTGTGTAAACTCGGGCTGGTTTGGCTATTTAAAGGACCAGTGCACTCAATTCACAGCTTTTGCCCGTGAAAATGGAGCCCAGGTGTCCATCTGCAGGGCCAGATCTGTAGCCATGTTCTACACAGTGTAACCCAGTTGGACACGGAGTCTGGCGTCTCTCTTTCTAACCCAAACCATCCACTTCCCCATCATTATTAGCACATTCACACACGTTTCATATGAACCAGTCTTCCACCTATGAGACGCTCTTCATTTCCTTTTACAGCCTTTCTAAGAATCGAGGAAACCCACTGACGGTGGAATGACATTGTAGATTTTTTGTTACATGTACACCGCTGTTCTTCACCACACGTTCCCATGGTAACGTGATCAGTGATACTGCCATCAGAATGGCACCAGTGTGATATTTGAAGAAAGAACCCACAACACACAGAAAACCCCAGAGCCTGATGTCAATTCAGCCGTTTGTCAGGCTTCCCAACAAATCCCCAGGAGTGCAGTGAGACATGTGAGACACGTGTGGCTCATGCAGGGAAGTGCTCAGACAACCACGGTGGTCCTGAAAGTTGGTTTATTACAGCTTTGATAAAGCTCGGTGCCACCCAGGAGGAGGTTATCGCTGTAAACTCTCATTTTGCAGATTGAGAAATTAATTATAGAAATGACTTTAACTCCTACCATGTTACTTTAAAGTAATAAATCAACTATATAGCATTATGCTGGATTGGAGTTACATTAGTCCAGTTAAAATGCGTGTCTCCTTCAGGTTTTACTGCTGTCGTAAAGCGCTCTGTGACTTTTCTGACACACACTGGCTGAATATCTCCCTGCAGTATCTCACGCTCTCCCTATCTAAAGCACCATTGTACAGTAGCGACTGTACCTCTCCGCCACCGATCTGGGTTCCTCCCCTCCTGTGCTCCAAGCGTCGCCATTAATCAATTCCCGCCTTCTTCCCAGGGCGGCCCAGACGCTGTGGCAGTGGTAATGACCTTGGAGACCCGCTGGCTCTGCTCTGCAGTGTCAGCCCTCTGCCTCAACTGGGACAAATGCGGCATCGGCCGACGAGAGCTCAGCCGAGGGTGTGAGAAAAGAGGCATATGCTGGAGTGTGCGTGTACTGTACGTGTGAAACACCTGCTGAAGGAAGGGACAGAGAAAAACATGTCTGCACGGCCCGGGCCAACAAGCTGCCGTTATGCTAACTGTGCCCGGGCAGATCCAGGCCATCCATAACATCCTGTTGACTGATACGCTGGCTTCTGTGTCTGACCCTCAGAGACCTGCGATTAGAGCAGTCGCCACTGGAAATCAGAGCTCGTAGCTGGTGCGTGTTACTTCAAAAATAACATGGGAGTGAAAGGAGGAGGTGATTACCGCTAATCTCCTTAAAAACATTCCAGCCGTGACCGTAATATTTGAGAGAACCGTGCATAAATGCTGTGAGTGTGCGACATCACGTCTGCACCGTTTACAGCGTTTGCGAGGCCGCTGTCACCTTCCGCTGATGCGTGGAAACCGGCCCCCCCGTAATTGGATGGTAAATATTTACTCCAGTCTGTGGCCTGGACCGGCACACACCACATCTGAGCGTGTAGTCGGTCAGCCTGTGTGAGTGTGTTGAGACGCACACGCTCACAGTTCATGTTTTTTAACTTCCAAGGTGCCAGTATGCCTTTTAATCAGCTTTGATCCAGATTTACACGGCTACACACACACACACACACACACACACACACAGTCACTAGATTCATGCCTTTCTGCACACAGTCTGCTTACAAGTGGCGTAGCACTGCTTAGCCACAAACACACAGCTTGGCATGAAACGCACACATGGACACACACACACACACACACAAACACTTTGCGCGGGGGTGGGAGCCATGGGAAACACATGTGCCAGAGCCTGTTTAGGGCCCACGGTGCCAGACATCATTCTGCGAGTGGTCTATCACATACAACACGTGTGAGGGGGGGGGGGGGGGAGGTCTCATCATCTCTTTCAAGGTTCTCACACTGCCCAACCTGACAGAGGTGAACACCGCAGCATCCATCATTCTCCCACCCGCACACCTCTGGGATTTACCTCCTCCTCCCCCCTCTTTCAATTATTCAGAGGCAGCGCAATTACGGGCTGGAATCAGAGGCGTCGATAGCCAGGGTAACGTGCGGCGGCTGCGCTGAAAGTGACTAAAGCCAGCGTTGTGACACTCTTCATTATCACCGAGCACCCTGTAATTACTGGTGCAGTGAACAGGTATGTGTGTGAGTGTGTGTGAGAGAGAGAGGGGGGTGTCAGGGTGATGATAAATAAGGGGTTAACTAGTCGACCCACAGCAGGATGTTCTGAGGCCCTCACATTCCTCCAACATTTCCTTATTCTACTAACATTACAACGTGGCAAACTCTCATCTGGATTCATCTGCCAGCTGGAATTAAAAGAGCGTCTTAGTTTTATACATGACAAGGAAACCATGTAGGTTTTTAATAGTGGCCACAACAACCCATAAAGCCTCAACTTACCAAGTCATTATTGTTTTGGAATGTCATTTCCTCCGACAGCTGCTTTGCGTAAGTGGTGAAAGTAAAGGCCAGTGTCTCTACGCGAGCATGACAGCTGACTCAGATCTCCTCCGCTCCTTTTTTCATTATTGCCACAGACTAGACTGTCGCGCAGGAGAGAATGCGGAGCTCAGTTTTATGTCACATCATTTGGGCGCAGCGATGACGGGTAATTGAGAAGTCCTGCGGGACGACGAGGCCCACTTCACGCAAATGAATTAGAACAAAATGCAATGTCAGTGCCGGCGAAGATGACGATCCACAAAGCCTCGCCGCCGGCTCTGGATTCATCTAACATCAGGGCGGGGAGCAGGGGGGTGGGGGTGGGGGTGAGGGTGAGAGAGGGGGGGAGGGAGACAAGATCTATCCCCCTAAAATATCCTTTCATTCCCACAGAGGGAGGAGGGAGGAGGAGGGGGGGGGGGGGGGGGGGGGGGCGCAGCGGTGGAGAAACAAGTGATAAGCACTGCTGCGGGAGAACAAAAAGCCACTTCATTCTGAGGGAGAGGAAGAGAGAGGAGAGGAGAGGAGAGGAGAGGAGGAGAAGGGGGACCAGGAGGGGATAAGTGAACAGCTCACACGATGAGGAATGACGAGCCTGCCAATGTTAACTGCCTCTGCTGCTCTGCGGAGATAGAGCAGACCTGTCTGCTCCGTGCAGACGCAGACTATAAAATCCTTGTCTGAGTCTTTAAAAAAAGGGATGTGACGACTTCATCTTCTGGTTGTCGACAACAACATATCCCCCCTTACCACCGCCCCGACTGTCTGCATGGGAAGTAAAGACTTTACTGTCGACACGGCTCCCGTTGCCATAGCAAACGGCGCTATCACGCTTGATTTTTTCCAAATAACAGACCTCTGTGCTCCTTTATCGCACACCCACTGACAACGGCTTTGACAAACAACCAGGAAAACAAATCCAACCCGCGCTGATAAACGGCGTGGTCAACACTCAGGGAGAGGAAGTGGAGCCAACGCGAGCAGCAGCAGCTTCCATATGACCGGGCTGGCAGAGGAAGCACAGTAATTATGTTGCCAAAAAAAACCCCAACGCATTCCTCACAAACCCCTTTGGCAGGTCAGAGCCCCTGCAGAGTTCATTGTGAGCTGTACTTTTTGTTGATTAAGATTGCGCAACCCCCGTTGTTTGATGACAGCGTGGATTCTATAGGAATATGGGTCATTGAGTGAGGCCTTGGGCACCGCAGCGGTCCTCATTGTCCTCCCACCTAGGGGAACTTGTCACACGGATGAAAAAGGACAGACACGCACACAACGTAAGCAGAGAGAGTGACAATTCCGAATCGGAGCTATTGTGTTGGAGAACTTGCTGCCCTCTTGGAAAACGGAAGAGCAACATCCAGTGCTCTGCGAGACGGGGGCTGTCCTGCTGGGAAAGACCCCGGCTGGTCCAATAACAGCTCCTGACAGACGCGCGGAGGCATGACAGGCCGGAGGAAGAGGAAGAGAAGGAGAAGGTGATAACATGCTGGGTGCCTGTAAATCCCTGCTGCAGACAAATGCATTTGACCTGCAGGGGCAGAGATGCAACAGAGGGGTCGCAGTCTCTGCTAATGACCATTTATGAGAGGAGAAGTAGTCCTGCACTCCTGAGAAGACAAATATTTACCTGTCCAGAGCGTTTGAAAGGCCATGTTTCTTTATAACTGCGTCTGACTTTTGTAATATTGTAAACACCGGCCGGCTGGCAGCAGGCGAGTTCAGACAAAGGCTCGTGAGCAAGGTTACAGAGCTGCAGCAGTATGTAAAGTACAAATACGACCTGGGAAACAAGCTTTAGCTAAAGTCGAGAGGGCAAAACAACCTTTCAGCCGGAGAAAATGTCCTTGCTGTTATGAAAACAACGCAAAAGTTCGCCTGAAAAGCCAACGTGTCCTCTGTCTTCCATTTCCCTTCTAACCAACTTCAGATTTTCCACGGCTGACATTTGCAACGTGTGATTTAGGTCACACTCCTAATAAAAGCTACTGTGTTTGCCCATATTTCATACTCCTGTGTGTCACAGTGCAGGCATGTGTGCGTGTGTGCGTGTGTGTGTGTGTGTGTGTGTGTGTGTTTCTGCAGTGTAAGCACATGCTGTCCCCCATCTGCTGTTTGATAGAGACTGTTTCCTTTCCTGTGCAGCCAGCCAACCAGCCAGCCTTCCTGTACCGCTCCAGAGGGGAAATGGGAGCAGGACTGCCACACACTCCTGAGCAAAAAAATAAAAAAGGCCCTGGATAAGACACGCACACACACACACACACACGCACACGTACTGTTTATATAGTCTTTCATTTTCCATCCCTCTTATCTTTGTCTCCATCTTTGTTCCATTTGTCCTCTTTTTTCAGTCACACCTCTACAAATCATTTAACAGCTCGCCGTGGAATAAATTATTTCAACTGCACAACAATGAGGAGGTTTATTAAAAGCTTAGGCACGGTGGGGGGACGCCGCTATAAGATCTCCAATCCGGCAATTTCTATTAACTGTGGCGCACGGGAGATAATTCACAGGAACAGTCATCTGCAGCTAAATATACACAGCACGTGGATGGAGTGTGTGTGCGTGCGTGCGTGTGTGTGTGAGTCTTCTGCCTGTAGCCTAATTTGAGCAGCCCCATCTCACTGGTTCGGCCCCAGTGACCTCAATTGATGGCAGGGATCCTGGCAGGCCGAGGTGAGGCAGATTGGGGACAGGCCAGCCTTGATAACTACGTATTCACTCGCCGCCGCTTTATGCCCCCGCAGAACGATTCATTTCCACGTCTGTCCGCTTCAGTTCTCCCATCAGCAAGCTGCAAGGCGGCCGGTTTAATGATTCTGAGCGCTTAAATGTCAGATCGCCGCCTTGCCGCTGTTTGCCAAATTACGAAAAAGAAAAAGCCAATTTGGACTGACTCCTTAATCAGATGTTTAATATTTATGATAGAACGCCACTGCGCTGACGTCCTGTTCTCGCTGCCATTTCACATCACTGTCCCACTCCCTGTTCTGAGGCTACTTCACCCACTCCCACACACATCAAGAGCCACGGATTGGGGAAGTGTCTGATCACTGATGTGCCGGAAAACATGTGATCCGTGGTCCATGAAAGTGACACGAAACAATCAAACGTCGACCTGTCACCTATATACACACACACACATGGTACACCACACACACACACACCAACAAACTTGTGGTTCCAAAGTTATTGACAAACAGCCATTGCCATAGCAACACCACAAGGTTGACTGACATCTCTTTTGGAAATGGGTGCGGCCTATGCATTGTTGTTGTAGCGAATTCCTTGTATGTGCAAATATACTTTGTTAGTGTAGTCTGATTCTAATTCTGGATCAAACATATCCATCAATAGCATCAATAACCTTTTGAGATATTCTGCTAAAAGACAACAAGACCTTTGGCAGAGGAGCTTACCTGGATGAGTTTTGATTCAATGTATTCTGGTTCTCAGGTCCATAATAGCAGCGTGGAGGCAAGTAGTCACATTGCTGGTGGCGTCTGTGAGGGTGAGGTGAGACAGAGGGTGGAGGAGGAGCGCCGCGGGGGTGTGTGTGTGTGTGGTGGATTCGCTCTCCCGGCCCGGTAAGGTGAGATGATCCGTGGAGCTGGAGGTCTTGAGTCTTTCACGCGCGCAGCAGCTCAGCACGCAGCAGCCAGCCTGAGGTTTGGTAGAGCGGCGCTGCGAGCCTTAAAGGGACGCTCACCACCTTTTGTTTAGAGGAGAGGGAGAGAGAGAGGACAGGGATCATGTGAGACATTTAATAACACCGCATCTGAAGAAGAGCGCGTGGCGAGGCAGATGAGACGCGGGAGGAGAGGGAAGGTGGGATGTTCTGCACGTCTGGAATAGAACAGGAAGAGGAGAGCACGATTTAAGAGGAGCGGCTTCCACCAAGGACGACAATGTCGCGAAGTAAAGAGACCCTGGAGCGGTAATGAAACAGCAGGCCCGCTCTATGGCTGTCCTTCACTCACGATGAAGACGATGCCGTTTTAGCGGGAACATTATACCAAAAGGGTTAAGAAACGAGGAGAATGTGCTGCGAAACCTGAAAGGCACTTACGCGGTGATACAATGCTCACAAAAGTGTTACCATGGTGAAGAAAAGACAGGGAAGTCTGTTCATGCTAGTTTAGAACATAGAACTCAACGAACCTGATTAAACAAACCTAAACATTTGGATTCCCCCTCGTTTCTAACAGCTTCTAACACCTCGGCCTGGTTCTGTTGGGCGTTTCAGACGAAGCCGCTCTCCGTCTCGTTACGGATGTGTTTTGGCGACACACTCTGGGGTCCGACGCTGTGTGAGAAATGCACACATAAGCTGCGTGTGGAGGTGGCGGGGACGGTTGTGCGCCGTCTAATATATAATCCCTGCCATTACCCTCAGGAGGCCTGAAAGCAGGGGGGAGGGGGAGAAGGAGGAGGGGAGGGGAGGCAGGAGTGGGAAAAAAGGAGAGCGGGATCAGGGTCGGCAATTTATCTACCTGGGACGATCGGCAGCCAGAGAATGCAAGGAGCAGCGTATCCCAGCGAAAAGTGAAACCTTCACAAACACACGTTTTACCTTAAATTGAAGGACCCACGGTGCAAAATATTGTGAAATATGAAACCTGCTCTCAAACTGCTGGGGAACCTAACGTGTACGCTTGTCGAGCTCAATACTTGCGGTCTTTCCACAGCTCCTGGAACTTTTGACATTTCAGGGTTACAAGGTTTTTACCTGCACGTGGCGGTGAGCAGCGGCGAGTGGTTGCTATGGAAACGTTCTCATCTAACCAGAGCGAAAGGAGGGGGGCTCTCTCTCACACCTTCTCTTTTTCCTCGGCTGTAACGCTAAATTAATGGACACATCCCTCCCCCGCCCCCGTCCAATTCCACCCCTTTTCCACCGCCGCTCAATGAAAACAGGCAGTCAACATTTGCTCCATGACATCTCGGAAAATGAGGTGTCATGCACGAGGGTTTCCGTGACAGCCAAATCACGGCTCGAGCTTAAGAGTTCCTGTTCAGAGGGCGGGAGAAAGTGGAACAGAGACACCAGAGAGGAGGCCATCAAAACAGATCATGCAGTCGTCCTGAGTAATGGAGTTTTATTTTGTATTCCTTCCGCCGCCAACTACGCGTCGATTCCGGGAAAGTAGTCTGAGGGAGGAATCGCTATTCAAATATAATCTCGATGTTCATAAATAAGAAATATGAGCTGCGACAGTGTGGGAATCAGATCATGCAGAATACTGAATAATGGAGAGGATTTTAATCTAGTCTCTGTGGGAACTATCACTCATAATCCCAGGCCAGACTCTTCCTCTAGTGACACCAGTGACAGCAACGCTCGGACAGTGAGCAGCGGACACTGGAAAAATGTGAGGAAATGAGCTGCAGAGGGAGAGAAGTAAGTGAAATGAGGTATAGAGGCCTTTTAGTTTCCGAGAGACCTCCAGAAGGTTCTCTCTCTCCCTATGCTCCATGTATGGCTTTCCACCTGCAAACATGGATGACTGCGGTTGGAACACATGACCGAACTCAAGCACCCATGCATAAAACCCAGCATGATTTCATTTGGATTCACATCTCACTTTCATATCGCAAATAGTTCAAATAAAAGCAGAACCACCAAAATCATTACTCAATACCTGCAGCCATCAGCAGTGACTTCCTGTTACTAGATTGTTATACAAACAATATGAAGACAGAAAGAAGGTCATCTCTGACAATGTATGTGACTTTGCTCTCTGCCGTGTGTGTGTGTGTGTGTGTTTCAAGGGAAATAATGTTTCATTCTCTTTCTATAGACGGTGCCAAGGCTCTACAGCACAAATTGAAGACTTGGAGAGGGTGTAAGAATTGCAATTTCACTGTAAAAAAAAACAACACCAAAACCTTAACCGAGCAGCGGTTTTGTTATTTTTTGAGCTGAAAATACAGAGGTGAGGTGAAAAATACCTGCTAAGACGGATGGCCGGTCCGACTCACGAGCTGCCGAGAATACAACACAAACAGAACGGCGTCTACACACGATGTTTCGACATCTCTCAGGGGCGGTGGTCAATCGGATTAGAGTATCACACTGAGATCTGTGAGTGCGCGACATAAATCTATTTATAAAGGAAACCGCTGTTCCAAAGCCACACACACACACACACACACCCACACAGACACGCAGAGAGAGACAGAGACAGAGAGGGAGAGAGAGAGAGATGTCACTTCACCCAGCGAGCAGCCATCTGAGTGCTTATCTGGACCCGGCTTCGGCCTTATACAACGGTGCGTTCAGGAGCCCTGCCTGACCTGCCACAGTGCGCACCGCCGTCAATGATGCTATTATAAGCCTTTGTTGTAATATAGAGATATTCATTCTCGGTCACGTCCCTCCGTGGCCCGTTTTACCCCAAACGCAGCGTAATGAAAACAATAATAACACGACAATAACCAAGCGGTGTTAAATGTTTCATGATGAGGCTGTAATTAGAGCCACAGCAGCGCTCAGTGTTACAAAAGTGTAATGGTGGAAAGGAAGTGGAAGTGGGCTCATTGTGATTAATAGTGTTTACAGGCAAACCTGAGAGAGGGACACACACAATCAGCCTCTAGATGAAACCCCGCAGCAGCAGAAAATGATAATAAACCACACTGCGGGCAAACAAATGCGCAGCTCTGTGCTTTATGTCTCTGTGATTGGATGGTGAATAGAGCCCGGGACCAGATGAGCCGTCCGCACATTGTGAGGCTTAATGTTCCAGAGCGGAAAGGGGACAGAAGGCCATGCAGTTAGATGAGACGGTTTCTCTTCCCGTCTACGGTGCAGCAGCTGGCCTCGACATGGAAATCAATGTAACAAGTGCAAATAAAAACACCACGAGTTGGATTTGAGTAGTTGCTTAGAGGAGTTGTACGCAGCTATCAAAAGGAAAATTCATTCATTATCTCTAATTTGGGGGATGTCAGCTGAAGCATAATGTTCTCCTGCAAGTTGGAATGTTTCATCAAATACTAATGGGTCCAAACAAAAACAAATTACAGATGGATGTAGTGGAATAAGCCAATACGATGTACAGATACCTCAAAATTGCACTAGAATGTAGCACTTCGATATATTTACTTGTGTTCTATCAATAACAAATCCAGTCCTCTGTAAATGGAATCGATGTAAAACAAAGTCCCCGGCAGATCACATGTATGGAAGCATGCGGCTGGTGCACTTATGGTCAGAGTTCCCATCAGCCCGTGCGGGTTGAGGATCGATCCGAGAAGCCTGTCGAGACGCAGACGTGAGATCCAGTCAGCCGCAGGCCTCCGAGGGCCCCTGATTTATGATAACTGCAGACGGCCGCGCGTAAAGACGGCGCATTATTCAGCTTTCCGTCCCCTCTGTGGTGTCTCTCCCCGGCTCGCACATCCTCTCCCAGAGCTTCTCCCAGGCGCCTCGGAGCCGCTCAGACCGACAGGGGAGAGGGGGGAAGGGGGGGAGGATCAGGACAGAACTCCCCCACCGGAGGGAGGATTTCCCTGCAACACTTACGGTACATGAACCCCACATGGTAAATATTAATGACTACTCCAACACAGGAATAGTGTTATCCTAGGACAAAACACAGACAGGAACGTGTCTGTGCAGCTACGCTCCTCTGCACGCATACGCTGGCACACTGGATTTGTAAGAAAAAGGGAAAGCAAAACCCTGTGGATTTCTTATGAGTGTGTACAGCGTGTGTGTGTCTGACTACAGCCCACGGCTACATGTCCTGTCTGTCTCAGCAAACTTGTCTGGGCGCGGAGATGGTTCAATGAGCGGGAGAGGGAGAGAGAGAGAGAGAGAGAGAGAGAGAACCGCCAACGCCTCCGCTTCGTTCGCGGAGAGCTGCCAAAACTGGACGGCGGGAAAGAAGCGAGAAGAGAAGTGATCAAACAAATCTGAGCGTGGAGTAACAATGAGGGACGAGTTTGTTTATCCCTTTCACATGGCTGCTACTGAAAGGTCACACTTGTCCATTGGATAATTAACCGATACATCAACAGAAAGACACGCGCTGTCACTCTGAGAGATCCACTGGTGGCCAAACCTCCGGCTCTAGCCTTTATGAAGAACATAACATAACGTCCAAACCTCACTGTGCCTGCGCTCCAGTGAATGGACAACCTTTGGCTAGCGGTCAAGGGAATTCTTCCTCCCCGCTTTGCGTCTTCGTCATTGTCCAACGCTGACTCAGAAGACTCGCTGTCCACAAGCAGGAAGCGAGACAGTTCAGATCACATCCTGTGTGTGTACTGCGGTTTACAGCCAAACACAGAGGGATGTAAAATAAGCCCGACTGTGAGAACTCGAAAAGGAGTGGGGGAGAGAGAGAGAAAGAGAGAGAGCGAGAGAGGCTCAACCTTCCACATGACACCAAACAAAAGCAGGACGGCGGGAGGAGGGGGGAAGAGAATCGGACCCTCTTCCTGTCAAAGTGACAACAAGTATGACTGCACGAACCCAGATGTCATCGTTTGCCCACTGCTTGTTAAGTTATACAGCGTGTTGAGACAGAGGAGGAGGAGGAGGAGGAGGAGGAGGAGGAAATTGCACAGTGAATTGCAAAGCTATGATCTAAAATGTTTACTGTGGGTGTATCTCGCACTCATCGGCCAAGAATTATGTTTCTATAATGACTCACTCGCTGACAAATATGCCAAAAGCACAAGCGGCCCAGACTCTGCTGGAGGAGTACGGCGGCAAATTAGAAGCGAACATAATCAGATCTTTGTGTTAGTTTGACCTGTTTGAGAGTGGAATACTGTATAGATCCACTGCTCTGGTATGCAACAGCTGTTTTCACTCAGTGCACACAGTGGTGCTGCGGCAAGGGAGAGTAAGTGGATCAATGGGATTCTTTTCTCCACATTGCAAAAGTTTCAAAATAGATTGCAAATATGAAAACAAGAATGTGTTCATCTCCATAACAGATCCTATATAACAGATCAATACTGTCAAGATGTACTTTCAATCTATAACACAACAAACATTTAGAAAGATTGAGCTCATTAACTGTCAGGCCGTGTTGATAACCTAAATGTTATGACATCAGCAAAGCCGCCTGATCTATAGCGCCTATATGAAAGTCTGCCTGGGACAGGAAGTGGCAGCTCATAGGAAGAACGCCCTGTAAACTTAAATCAACAGGATACGGATGATTCACAGTGTGACCGGCTGGGCCTCCAGTTCACTTCTTCAACCTCTTTTGCATCTTCCTCTTCAAAAGGCATCACTCGGGCCGATCTCCGCACACTGGGGTAAATACTGTAATCTAGTCATCGCACTGTGTGTTACTTGCACACACACACACCCACCCTCCCTTCCAGGAAGCAGCCATGTAAACACGCGGTAAATACTAAGCTGTATGCTCGTCTGTCATGCAACCTGAAGCCTTGTGGAGGACACGGGGCCGCACGCTGGAGGTCAAAGGGATTAGATTTGCAGTGGCGGTAAGGAGGCCGACTGACCGCAAATCTTCAATATTCCTAAATATGAATGAGACGATGGAATTACATCGTTCACTGGCGACGTGCTGTCCGTTGTTTTCAGGACATAGCGCCCACCGTCTGAAAGTAAATCAAAGAGGACTTATTCTTGGATCCCGTATTAGACATGCAAACGCCGCGGCTCGTTCCCCCCCGTTTCGCATCTATAATCTATTTCCGAGCGGCGTCGCAACGACCCAAAGGTAAATCTAGATTTATCGGAGGTGGAGAGGCGGCGATTGCGGTGGCGCTCCGTCTTTAGCAGGTAACAGGAAATTGGCCATTCAGCACATCATCCGGCTGCTCCGCTCAGCCAATGGACTGATGGATGACGGGTCGCACTCAAGTTGCAACGCCATTGATTTTCGTCTCATACGCGGTGGGATTGCTGATTCGAGATATTGTTACATTTTAAAAATGCTTTACCGCGATACCCCGGTGATAAATTCAGCGGAGGAATTAGATAAATGACTTTGGATGACAGTGACGGGTCAGATTTACTTCCTCGGCTTTTGATTTATGCCGTCTGCTTTCGCACATTCTTTAAAGTTTAACTGTGGCGTTTCATATCTGGTGCTTTGTTTAGCTTTGATTTAAAAAACAAATAATCATCATCATTCATTATGTAACAGCAGTTTATTGTTTGGGGAATGAGATAGGCTATAGTAGCCTGACATTGTGATGAAGTCTGCAATCTGCAAACGTCTAAACATTGGCCAGATACACAATTCAAGTGAGCCAAAGGGTCATTTTAATGCCTTTACTTTGTAATCACCACATCACAGTTCATTATGATGATATAAAGTGTTTGTTCTGTGATATATTAATGATCTGAAACTCTGCAATCAACATTTGAATAATTAGGCACAGTGTCTTTCAAGGTTCGTGAAAGCCTCAGCTTAATTCAAACGCATTATGTCATCACGTTACATCACCATGTTACAGAAGTAAAGGATGAATGAAGTTTAATATTGTGGGAAATCTGAATCCTCTATATTTACAATTGTTTGCGGTTCAGTCAGTTTTTCATTCCTTGATGTTCCTTTTTTGCTGACATGACCTTTCATCCCATGTTAAGCAAAGTGAATGTCGCTGTTGTCAACACAGGTGATATTACGTTTCACTGTAAAGCACACACACTCCGTGCTGCCCTGCTCGTATCCGTCAGAGGCGACACCGAGCGTATGAATGGGCGCCGTCACAGAGTCGCGCTACCTGTCGTGGGGAATTACTGCGAGGATCGACGTAAACAAAAAGGCCCCACGTGCGGCGCTCTGAGGAGGGGAGATAAGGAGATGGGGGGGAAAAAGGGGGGGAGGGGTGTAGGGGGAGGGGGGGTTTGATCACCGTGCCAAGCTCGCAGCTGTGTGATGGATTTCACACACGTTACTCGTCTGTGTCTGCCTCCCTTTGTGAGGAGCCAAGAGCAAAAGATCCACCTTTGGAGTGCATCCCCCCCTCCCTCCTCCCCACTCATGTCATCTGCTCTCTCTGCGTGTCGTGCGAGCGGCCGAGCAAACACACTCACCCCCGCCGTCCTTTGGCACGCTGAGGCTCCACACAGGCGTGCAATTACTGCGTCCATTAGCTACACTGGGAGCAGAGGAGGGAGCCGGATTAAAACCCCAGTGTAATTTTACCACTTGATCCCATTTGAGCTGCGACGCCACAGTGAAGCCGGTTGTGTGACAATAACAGCATCGCAGTGACACAGCACCTCGACCTGAACAGGATATTGCGACAGTTGTGTGACATAAGCTGTGTGCAACCCTGTCAGTTTGAGAGCAAGTGACTTTACACCGGGATAAATAACTGAGATGCCACGTCAGCCTCTCCAAAGGGTCAGAAATGTGGATTAGACTGACACTAATACTGTATCAGGATTAGAGAAATCCTGAGGCGGCTCTACGGCCAGAGATTACTTCTCGCCCGGCACACAGAGAAGTGGAGAGACAATTAAGTTTTTGTTCCCGGGAACAAAAGGAGAAGTGATTTGGAATGGGGTCAGGATAGATTAAACAAGCAGCAGACCCGGAGACACACAAAGCAATCCCAAGATCCCCCCTTGGCCGGCCTGTGGAAACCCCTGGAATCAGAGGGGATTTGTCAGATTACAGCATCAGCAACTCCGGTTAGACTGAAAACTGGGCGAAAAGCGGTGAGACTCCCCTACTTTGAAAAGCCCCGAGGCTGGAAGCGAACAGACTCGTCGGTGATGTAATTACTGCCAGCAACAGCAGCGCCGACATACTCTTGCTTGGTGAACAGATGTGGCGTTGCAGGATGCGCCGAAGCTAACGTATAACACGCGGCGAGATGCGAGGCCGCCGATGTTTTATTATGGCGGCGGATCGTTTACGGCCCCCCTCGCCAGCGACGCCGTTTCTCATCCCGATGATCTGAGAGATACGCCACGGCGGGGGGGGGGCGTCCGTGTTGTTCGCCCGCCGCGGTTCGTTTGACCCCAGGGGCGCGTTATCTGGGAAGTTACACACAAGCTCCATCACAACCCCACACCCCCAATCATCTCACGCTTCATCTTAATGACAGCGAACAAGGCCGCGGCGTGTTCCCACTGCTAACACGGTGTGAGGTCTGGCACCTCACAGGAAATGTCAGAGAGGTTTTCCTGCTCGGGTTTTTAACAAATAATGAAGCCTTTTGCAGCTTGTGGTGTCCTGAGGCCGTACCAAGGTTTGTTAATGGGTTCAAATAGAGAACTAAAGCAGACAAACTCATCCTGGCAGGAATATGAATCAGCTCAGCATTCACAAGTATTTTAGGATATTTTTATTTAACAAACTGGAGCTTATATTGTCTTTTCTGGTTCCTATGAGTCAGAGTGAAATGCATCATTGTGGCAAGCAAGAGAGAGAGAGAGAGAGAGAGAGAGAGTGGGGGCGAGGGAAACAGGGGGAGAATGAATACAGATCAGGCAGCGTGACCCGTCCTTGGCCCGGGAAAACAAATGACATCAGAGCGCCGGTCTGCCAATCAGCTGACGTGACTCAGACATCGCTGCGGCTGCCCTCAAAGACACGCCGCCGTTAGCGCCACGAGGAGGTCGAAAGGGGCGGGAAAAAGGGTTAAAAAAAGGAATCACAGCTAAGCTCGAGTTTAAAGACCGAATTGTAACTTACGGCAAAGACCGTCAAGGTTCTGGCGACGACACGTAAACAAGCGAGGCCTTATTATTCCTCATCTAAAACTCGGCGGAGGGATTTCACCACACACCCCAGTCTAATTCAATTCCAGACACATTAGAGGGAATCAATTTAGAGAGGGGGGGGGGGAAATGAAAAGCAATTAGAGTGCCCGGCCTGTATGAGCGGCTCTGATGAACGCAATTAGACGCAGCTTTGGTGGCGGAGAGCGTTAAACATTTGGAGCGGCAGGCGGGTACACACGCACGCCACCGCCTACGTTAATGTCATCACGCCCGCTGTTGTGTTGGTCACTCGTCTCAATTTGAGGATTATAGTTAGAAGTTGTTTAATTTCGCGGTATTGTTCTGTAATCATTGAGAGAGAGAGAGAGAGAGAGAGAGAGAGAGAGAGAGAGAGAGAGAGACTGGAGAGAGAGAGAGAGAGAGAGAGAGAGAGAGAGAGAGAGAGAGAGAGAGAGACCTGGGAATCTCTCGCTCCATTCCTTCCGACTGCAGATTTGATATTTACTGAGGTCAGTAAAGTAATAGCAGTGTGTTATTTGAGGCCCCGCGCAAACTAAATCCAATCTTTATCTTGTTTCCAGTGCGACGTGATGACAGAAAATCATTCCCAATCCAGTCAACTTCCTCTGGTCAAAGGCAGCGGAGACAAGCCACCTGTGATTTCAGGCTATTGATTCAAAAGACTTGTCTCAAAATCTATTTCCGTGTCAAAACGTCATAGGAGAGCTGGTGTTTAAGGCTGAAACACACTTTCAAAAGGCCGACTGGCTCCATTTCATTCATTACGATGACGACAACAAAAGGATTTCACATCGTTACTGTCAAAACTCCAAATGGAAAAAGGATTAAAGAGAGAAGCTAGACAGCAAATGGACACCGGCGGGTTGGGAGTGAAGCACATTCTGGGTTTTTCCGGTGATTTCCTACTGGTGACGGCGTTCCGTAATAAGGAGAATGCTGAGCTACACATTAACCAGGAACAAGCAGGCACAGGCGGGGGGGGATAATGCGATGGACTGGTTTACTTTGGGAATTCCTGCACCGTCCCTGAGGCAGCAAGTTACAAACAGCTAGAATAACAGTGAGACAAAGCTAAACGGATTCTACTCACTTTGAAATGAATCTTTATTCCGTTCAAAACAAAAGAACAGTCCCCGCCACTAAACGCTGCCGCACACAGGAGAGGAGAGCCTCCTTCGACACCGCAACATCAAATGACAGCTGATCTGGCAGAAATTAGGGCTGACTGAGAGTGAGCCTGTCACTGCCAAATTAGGAGCGGGGGGGGGGGGGCTTCAGAGCCCTTGCGTCAGGCCTTCATCGCTTTAATTAATCACTGCGTACATCAATCTCAAACACAAACGGCGTAGGATCGGGACCCAAATCCAAACCACGCTGCCGTCTCCCCAGCAGGATGTGAGGACGCTTTAGCGGCACGTATGCAAATGAGAGACGTGTTCAAAAATTCCTCTTTATCATGAGGGGTGGAGTGGGGGAGGGGGGGTTGCGTTTGGTGTTTCCACTCCCTCAGAAGTGGCTGCTGCTCTGAATTGAAACATACACACATTTTCTCCCCCCCCTCCTCCTCCGTGTGTTTTGATGATGTTAACCAATGGCAGGCGCAGGAATGTGGCACAAAATCTGTGGCCTGCAGCTATTAGGATTTTTTCTTATGCAAGACTCCACACAGATATGACAGTAACAACAAGGGCGGGGGAAAGTAGAACACACACGAACACACACACACACACACACACGCGCGCGCCACCCTGGAGCGTTCACCTCTCCTCGTGTTGTCGGAGCTGGTGGAAAAGACAGCAGCCACCGTGGCAGCCGGCGGTATCGGGCTGCCACCGCCGCCTCACTAATGAAAACAATCAGGCCGAGCCGCGGGAGCTCGCTGGTGAGGCGGCGCGCGGGGGGAAACAGTGTGAGGCTCGAGCCCAAACGGAGTGAAATTGCACTCCGACTAGTCAGCCCTAATGAGTTTCTACCAGGAGACTGAAGGCATCTCGCTGGCTAACTAAGCGACTAACTAGTCCCCCGCTGTGAGCCAGCTGCTGGATGTGAGAGTGCAGTAATGAACTGCCGGCGGCATGAAAGCGAGTCCGAGCCAGACGAGGCCTCGCTCACGTCTCGGAGCGTCGTGCCTGTGTGTCGAGTTTGTGTTTTTACGACGCAGAGCTGGTGCTGAGACCTCAAAACAAACATTGCACGCCAGGTAAATACCGTAAAAACACCATGGTAACGCCTCAAACCCTGGCGTGCTCCTAGCAGCGACTGCCTCCTCATCCGACACCGGTTCAGCCCAGTCAGTCATAAAAGGTCATAAATGAAGGGAGTGTGTGAGCGTGTGAGAAAGAGAGAGGGAGAGGTAGAGAGAGGGGAAGAGAGAGGGAGAGGGAGAAGGAGAGGGAGAGGCGTTTTCCCTCCCCCGGGACTGCAGATCTGATGATCACAGCTCCTTTCCTGTCTCCTTTCTGAGCCCCTCTGCGTGGCAAGCACAATATCAACCCCCTCCCTCCCTCCCCTGTCAGCCGTGTGTCACACCCCACTGCCTGTCGGATTTGATAATGAAAACAGGCCTAAATATGTAAAAGCATTTGTAGGGACCTGACGACAGAAAACGTAAACAGGGAGAATTTAATCACAGCCCAAACTAGCGTGTAACCTTAATCTGCGCAGGACGGCCAACGGGACGACAGCGCAGCAGGACGTGGGGCGTGATGCGTACATAAGAAGAACGAGGCAGGACGAGTGCGGAGAGGCCGTCAAATTAGTCATTGTGAGCAGACAGGCTGCGTGGAGAGAAACCCACAGGGGACGCAGCTTCCCAGCCTTACATACAGTTCCCCCTGATGTGTGTGTTTGTTTTCGTCTGCAGCTCCAGATGCGTCCAGAATGCAAAGCGGGGACGGAACAGTCTGTCGTTCACCAGCGGTAGAAAACCGTCGTGTGCGAGGAGCCACCCACTGACCGCCTCGGCTCGGCCCACAGAGAGGAACACAGGGCCGCATTCAGCCCCCGAGAAGCGTCGTTATTATGATTATGGCTGATCCCCTAACCTCCCAGTCCCTCCGTCGCCTGCTCCGACGAGGACACGGCGGCAGGGAAAGCGGCTCGGGGTTTGGAGATCGCCCGCTTAGTGATCTCTGCTCCTCGTTTGCCGACGCACAACCGGCTCACTGTGCCAGAGGGATGGAGAGTGGGTGGATATAGGAGGAACTAGGCTGTTAGCACATATTGCTTATTTGCCTTCACCATATGCAGCCAGAGCCGCGTGTCTCCTCGCCTCTTGAACTTGTTGCGTTGTGCCTTTCGTGGCGAACACAAACAAAAAAAGGGGGGGGGGGGTTTGTTATTGAGCACTGAGTCGCCGGCGTTTGCTTCACGGCCTACGTTTGCGGTTCGGGATGTGGCTTAATGTTAATGAAGAGATTTACAGACAATCTTCAGATCAAGGAACGTCTGTAAAATTGCTTCCAAACATAATTGCCTTAATAATAATAATACTAATCAGTTTTTGGCAGGTAAAGAGGAGAGAAATGCTCCAGACTGTGCTGAAAGATGCACATTTCTGAGCCAAGCTAACGTTAGCTTTGAGTTGTGTCTCTGGCATCCTGACCAGTGTATCTCCAATATTCATTACTTTTACCCTCTTGGCAGACGCCGTTATACAAACTGGCTCGCGAGCGGCGTTCAGCGCAACACGAGAGACGGTCCAATCTGGTAGAAAACGCGGGAGGAGAAGCGGCACAATGCAAAGGTTTGATTCTGGGCGTGCCAAAGGGCTGTGGTAGTTGTGTAAAGGCGAGCACGACAGTCTGTGTGGGGTGAGGTTTCAACAGAAGAGTTGGGGAACCGAGGGGGAAGGAAGTGACTGATATTGGCACTTTGTCGCACCGCAGATGTAACACACACACCCGAACATTCCCACTGCTGCTCCTCCTCCTCCTCCTCTGTTTACTTCTCCACCAACTCCTGAGTAAACATCTGTGTCCTAAACTTTCCTCACTAGCTTCCTCCTAACGTTCTCCCTCATGTTGTCATGTCATGTTTCAGAAATAGCACAGGGTGAGCTTGTTTACTGGGAATAATAGTTGCAGGTTTCATATTGGGAGGTGGGGTTTAGTGATGAAGAGGAGCCACTTTACAGTCAAATTGCGGGCTTCAAACCAAAACAATGAGCTAAAACCCGAGCCGTGCTGCAGAATAGGCTGATTCCATTCAACACCCAAGGCTTCCAATGTCAATACGAGCTTAATATGATGCATGACGGCCTCATTTATTTCAGGTGAACACGTTCTGAAACGCCATATTCGGCGGCGACACACTCGACACACAAACACATCCTGATTGCCTCTCCACTGGCATCAAAGCCGACTAATTACAATAAACAAACGTCCCATCATTCCAAGTGAGCGCCGCGCAATCTGCCACCGTCTTTGGCCAAACCGCATAAAGGTTCTTGGCAGCAATGAGCCGTGTCAACAGTCAACAGCTCGCTTCCCCAAAGGCAACGCGCTGCATCTGAGGGGGAAACGGCGTGAAGGTTTGCAACATACGGAACAGTTTCGCATCAAGGACACGATATAAATAGGAGGATAACGCTCTGTATCTAGAGTTTACAATCCTGCTGCAGAGTGGGAATGTTTCACAGCCTTGACAGATTCCTCCAGCATCTCGGGGTGCAAAGGTCAAAGTGGCGAAGACGTGTTACTGCCGAGCTTGGGTGAAATACCCTTGCTACAAAACCGGGACGTTCTCCACAAAAGCCGTATCGTTCCATCTCACGGTGATGACGGTGACTTTCTGATTGGAAATGGCGGGGAATGCTCGTAAATAGTTTGATGTCGGCGTTGTTAATCAAATGCCACGGCCTTTTTTTCCCGCCCGACGATGGCATATGATCCAAAACGAGGCTTTTTAATTGGTGAGTGGACGGCGACATCTGGCCCGCCGTCTTTGATCGGCGACATAAAGAGGGAACGCTCTGTAATCATGGCGTCGGTACAATGTGCCCTCTGGAAGATGGATGGACCGGCGCCGCCAATGGCAGGAAGCATAGATAATTATTTATAGAACCAGATGGGATGTTTGGGTACTTACAGGCTACAGCTAATTTACTACTGATACTGATAATCCCTCATTCACCGCGCTTAGCATGCCCCGCTCATACCCTGCCAGTCAGAAATCAGAAGGACGCCGCGGTCCTTCCATCCTCGCACGCAGGCTCGTGGGTGTCGCCGCGCCGTCGCACAGATACAGTAGATAGATGGTTGCGCAATCGCACAAAAGCTGCGGGAAATGACAGCCTTGAACACCGACAGGGCTTCAATAGAGCGGGAACACGTTGAAGGTTCTCTCTCCCCCCCTCGTGTTGCTTTGAGCGGTTGTAGGATGCGTGCGCCTGCCGCTAACCTCCAACGTTTGTTTGATCCTCCACAGGGCTGATTATCGGGCCGTCAGGGTGTGTGTGGGGGCGGGGGGCTCGTTCGGACGCGTTCATCCATCACAGTCGGGGGAGAGCTCGGCCGCGCCGTAAAGCATCCCGCCGCGCCAAAAAGCTAAGAGGCGCTTTTAATGAAAAGGGGATCTGACCTCCCGCGCCAGAGCTCCTTCCTTTTTCAGCTCAGCACAGAAAGTGACACATGCACTTTAATCAGAAGAGAAGAGGCCAACTTCAGGGGGATTTAAAGGGAATCTCAAAGTGGATTTGTAATCAAAATGTCAATTCCATTATGTCAGACTGATGAGATAAAAGCAACATTTTCCTCTTTCCTTTCCTGTGCAAATGGCTTCAAATCCACTTCCTCTCCCCTTTCCGTATCACCTCTGTGCACACTGGGTGAAAACAGGCTGTTTTATTGGTCACGTCTCTGACAGGCCCTGCCTCTGTTCTGCTCTGAGCCTTCTACACCAGTCTGGATGGGAGCCAGGTCCTGGTCTGCTGGCCCCGCTCCACAGCATGTGGGCGTGTTTCTCGACGTTGACGTAAACATCTGACAGCACTGAAGCACGGGCGGAGCTGGGAGGGCAGCTCAGGACTTCACGGGTGTCACAATTTGGCAACTTGCAGCTCTTAAAGCCGTGTGAGACGATTCAGATATCAAAATGCACGACGTGTCCCTTTATCCTAATGAATCAAAACAGGACCGGCTCCATGTAATTGATCCTGCTCCTGAGGTAATGGCGAGTTTACGGCGTTTTGACAGGAGTCTAATAACCCGACGCCTCGGATGATGAATCGCGGCAAATTGATTTGAATCGGCTCTTTGTGCCGCGCGTTTGCCGGGGTAAAAATGTTTGCTGGAGTTATTCCACTGCCTTCCAGTCATATCATAGTGCTGCACACACAATGAAAATATTGAGGGGCTGAACAGATCACTCACACACACGCACGCGCGCACACACACACGACTCTCTGTGTGGCAGCTATGAAAGAATGAATAGGAAATGGGCTTTAGTAAGCATCCATTATTCATTAAGCACCGCACTCCTCCATGATACAACCAAACCATTATTTCCTCTTTCTCCCTTGATTTACCTCTTTTCCCCCTCTCTCTCTCGCTCTCTCTCTCCACTATGGCAGCCCGCAAACCATCAGATTACCCGACTGTATGTAAAAGTGATCATTTGATATCACTTCCCCGCCGTAAGTCGTGATAACGTGTGTGTGATATTGACAGATAGCGGCTCTTTCAGTATGCAAGTGTGTGAGGCAGGCTGAGGCCCTGCTGCTGTTATACTCCTGTACGTCTCATCAGACGTTTGCTTCCAGGAGTTTCAAAAGTTCCTCCGACACACACACACACACACTCGATGCCTCGTGCGTACTCTGCATCCAGTATTCGCGGCGTTTGCGTCATCTTTGAACTCCGGTCCACGGCGCATTATCATAAAGACGCTGGCGCCCGGGATGGCGTGGGCGCTGCAGCTTATGCGCATAGAAAATGAGCGCGTGTGTGGAATTCATCAACAGCTCAAGTGAGACAAAAAACCTCGGAGGGATAAAAAAAAAATAAAATGCCTCCGCGAACTTGACTCGCCTAATGTTTATTCTCCTGATGGGACTTGGTGATAAAAGCGGACTGAAACCTGTTTCAACCGGAGCGGGAGATGTTTACTTTCCCTTCGGTTGAATGGTGGCGGCAGAGCGCGGGGCCTTCATCTCCGCCAAGCTCCACCCCTTGCGTCCCCCGAGCAGGGCACACAACTAGGTTACCGTATTTGAGATCATAGCTGGAAGACTGGAGTGTTCTTATGTCAACGCTCGCTCGCTCCATTCTTACTTCATCGCCCTTGAGCAAACTGAAACAACGACAAAGGATTCAGCTCTTAAATCATTTAATCGAGCCGCTTGGATTCTTTTCTGTCCTGAGTCTCGTAACGCACCGCGCCGTTTCAATGTCTCCAAACTTGTGTGTGAAGAGCTCGTCGGCGGTGCACTTTGTAAAGCGCTCGTGCAGCAACTGACAGAAGTACAATAGAGAAACTATGCGTGGCCCTGAGGGGGGAAACACGCCCATATTACCACTGGCCCGCTGCTGGAACGTGACATCATCCAGCGGCTCCCCAGGCCACGTTCTCTTATTCAAAGCAGAGAGGCTCCGTCTAAACTTCAGCGCACCTTTTTACTGGAGTTACATTTGCACACAGTTTCACTAACAACACCTAAAACAAAGGAGGCCAACGTCGGCGCTATATAGGTTGTTTTCAGGATTGCGACACGCTTTCTCGGCGAATTAAACATTTATTTTGTTGCTACCGTCCTCAATCGGACAACATGTTGCGTCACGTTGCGCGAGGAAAACTCACAGCTCCAAGCAGCTGAGCAGGAGAGAAGAGACTCCATAGACTCCTGTAGTGATGTCGGGGTATTGTAGACAATAACATGATCACGCCTCCAAGATCTGCACATACAATAAAAACACATCTGAATACCGTCATTAAGATCTATAATGCCCTGACAATCTGGTCTCTCCTCTGCCGCAGCTCCAGAACAGAAGAGCTCTAAGCTACGAGGGCCGAGAGGGTTCGGTTCATTTCCTGTTCTCGTTCTGTCAACAGAGAGTGTCTCCGGGTGGTTGGCTCAGAGGAGCGCCGCGCCGCACAATGCCTCCTTCGCACAGATGGTATGCCGAGTTGCGACGCGTCATAGAGGGGCCAGGCTGGATCCCCGTCCAGCTGTTTTCCCGGCTTAAATGACCTGGAGCGCCGGCTTTACCGCAGCCCACCGCAAACAAACACACCAGTAAAACAAACATTCCACACAGACTCAATTTCAAATATAATTCCAACATTTACTCAATTGTAAATCTCTCGTTTGCATTTTTTATCCGCCAGCAAGCCGGGCCCTCTGAGTGTGTGTGCGTGTGTGTGAGGATGAAAGGGAGGCCTGCAGGTAGCAGTTTGCACAGCTGTGTGAACTGTCCTGGCAGAGGCCATGTGTCGAGCAGAGCCCCGCCCTCCCTGCTGTCACGGAGGTCCCACCTCTCTGCGAGTGGAAGCTACGGGGCTTTCCGGATCCTCCAAACTCCTCCAAGACAGGAAGCAATCCGCGCCATTCACAGGCTCCATTTGGGCTTTCATGCATTCTTCCCTCACCTCTTGCTCTCTCTCCCTCTCTTCCCTCTCTTTTGGCTGAACTGTGGAGTGAATCTCCCATGACTACAGATTTTAGAAAGTTTCCAAAAAGCAAACTGAAAACTTAATAGTCACATTATCATTTTGTCATCGTTAAACAATCTCATTACTTCATATCAAACCCGTCTGTGGCATCTGGAAAACTGCTAAAACCATTTAAATCAATCTCGGCATCTATTAGATATGTGTTGTCAAATAAACAAATGTGATACAGGATACAGAAATCCTTTACATGAACACACAACTTCCTCTATCCAAGGGAGCGTTTCCTGGTTCAGAGTAGCCTGTGAAACACTCACACGCTCACTAGTTTGGTTCCTCGTAGGTGTGTCTAACCAGGTGTGTTGCCAGGTAACAGCGGCGCGTTACACAGTGGAGGACCACAGACGGAACTTGACCTGCTGCGTTTCTCAGGGTTCATGTTGATACATATCACACCGACGACTCCGTGTCTGAATACGAGCCCATCACAGCTCCTCCCCCGGGCCAGAGCTCAGAGTTGGCTCCCCTCTCATGCATTCCTACTCTAATTTCCTAGTAGTAGCAATGCGTTTTTATCGTTACTCAATCTTTGCAGCAGCGATCCGCAGGCACACTGCAGGGTCTTGCATTCTGGAGCGTGGGCCACAAGCACAAACAGGCCTACGGTTGCAACACGGCGTCTCGTCTCTCTGGAAGCTTTGGGAGCACGAGGCAGATTCTAACTGCGACGCCTTCGCCAGCCTCAACAGAACATCTGTCGTCGTCTGGGTCACACTCTTGCCTTTCACCCCCTGACTGTGATTCCTTTTTATAGCGATTGAGCTTCCTCCCCGCCTGCCGAGACGGCGCGAGCACAGTGTGAAGTCTCGCCGCCGGAGGCTCCGAGTTCAAACTCTCCCAAAACACACAGCGGAGGAGGCAGATAGAGGTTGAAGGGGGATTAGTCGGACGTTAGCTGCGGTCGCTCGCACGCCGCACGGCCACGATCTCACAACCCGGCGCCGCTTGAATGTACCGCTTCCCTATTCTAATTATGTCGGCCCAAACTGGAAGGCACGGCTTTGTGCGGCGGTTGGAAATAGCTGCTGTGCTGATTAACCTGTAGAGCTTTGGAACCGTTTTATCGGACGGTTAAAAAAAACTACACCAACCTACTTTATGCCAGCTATTTCCTAAATTAGATAGAGTGAGGCCTTCAGATTGTTTGTTTTCCTCTATCTTACAGTTTAAAACCTACTGTGATGTAATATACAGCAGTTCAATTGTGATTTTAGAGGTAGAATAGTGGCGAAGGAGCGCTCGAAAGCTGAATCAGTCTGACCGGAGGCTCCCGGACGTCAAATGTTATTTCCTGCGATTCCTTACACTGTTTCATTTGTGGTGGCGTCTCCTCCCAGAGTCTGTATAGCATAAGAGAGACGCAACTACATCACAGAGACAGAGGCAGCAGGCTGTCACTGTGAGAGAGGAGAGAGGAAAGAGGAGGTAGAAGAAGAGAAGAAAGGAGCAGAGTGGGTGATATATGAAGAAGAAACTAGAGGAGGGAGATAAAGTGTAGAAATGAAACGAAGGTGGACGACATAGACGTGTTCTCATCAGGTTCCGATCTCTGAAAGCTTGTTTGTTTCAAGAGGTTGTGCTTGGGAAACGACAGCTGGCCTCCACTTTGATGCAGCCGAGTCAAATTTGCCTGCAAAGACGTCAAATATCTCGCAGAATATCTTCTAATGTAAACACGAGAGGATAGAAATGTCGCTGAACTGCAACTGGAGACATTTTCAGCCCTTTTAGCACCATTTCCTTCCATCTTTGTCTGATAGCCTGACGCCTTCAGCCCTCTACAGTCGCTGACACAAAGCTGCTTGTCAATGTAATCACATCCGTTACTTCTTTGGGGAAACACGTCCAGTTTCATGCAAAATGTTCCCTCTCCCTAAATCCAAAAAAAAGGGAGCCGTCACTTGCGTGCACGGGAAGCAGCTGCCTTCTGCACGCTGCTATTGTCAGAACATACAGCCATTGTAAAGTTTCGGGGGGGGGAAGAAAGAACTTGTTGCCTTCTGGCTTTCTAACACAGCCGTAGTTTAAAGCCATAATTTGAAGTCGGCAAGGAGCAAATGGTGATTTATAACATTGAAAGCTGCAGCCCTTTCTCAATTATCAACTTTATGGGAAATGCTGGAAATGAGTTTTGCCGTGATTGTTTTTAAAAATGCACTTTTGGATTTGGATGGGCTACAAATGAAAGAGCTGTTTTTATATTCTTAGAAGGGAAACGACTTTGGGATTCCGGCTGCAGCACTTAAACGGAAGGACACACGACAGCGTTTTCCCAGCAGCCTGCAGTCCAAAAGACGTGTCCCCCGGGGAGGACAGGAGGAGGGACAGCAGGTCGTAAAGTGGAATATTACAATAGCAAACTAAACCTAAAACCGTGCAAACGCTGCATATGGAAAGAGGCGACGTTTTGTCTTTCAGTGTTGTTGTATTGGACAAGAGGGCCGTTACGCAATTGTATACTTTCTTACAGCCATCGATTGCGACAGAGACATTATGTAGAGTGATTTACTGCAGGGATGCGTCATCATCGCCTCGTGCCCTGATGAATTTAGCTTTTAAATCGCAGTCTGATATAAGAATAATGTCTGAAAAGAGAAGTGAGTCAAACAACCCAGAGGACATCCTGCCTCAGAGAGAAGAAACAACCCAGCTTCAGCTCATCTGGAGTTGACCATGACCTCTGACCTCCCAGGGGAGCAGGAGAGAGAGAGGAGGGGACACACACACACACACACACAGACAGATCCAACCCCCCTGAATGGAGATACATGATTTCATTACAACTCCATGATCAAACAACATCACGATTCAATCAGATTCCGCACAATAAGAGCGAAATTCCGTGGAATAACTTAACGCAACATTAACAAGTCTTGGCAAGATCCGGATCGGAACACCTCTGACGTGTTCACACCGGCTCAGCTGAGAGCAAACACACGCGAGATCTGATCAATTGCGGGTAATAAAATACAAAAAAAAAGGAGCTTTGAGGATGATTGAGCTCAACTCCCAAAGACAAACAAAACAAGATAATGGAGGGAGAATCGAGCCCAGAGGGGGAGGAAGCGGCACTTTAACGCACATGACGCGCCGCGGCGGCTTGTCAAACAAACACACACACACACACACTCGCATACACACACCCACACCCACAGAAACACAAAGCTCGAACCCCTCCGAATTCGCTCGTTAATTCTGAGGGATAAACAAGTCAAAACATTCACCGCTTCATTAGTAAATAATGCGCACCTGACACTAACGAGCGGCGCTTCCCCGGTGCGCCGCCGCGCGTAACGGACAGGTACCACCGCGGTGTGTTTGACTGAGATAGAAAAATCACTAAAAATACACGTTTTCCACTCGTGAAATACACACGGGACGTTACACGCCGCGTTAAACACACACAAAGGCTTTTACTCACCTGGAGAGTGACACATTAGATCCCGTGTGAGCGCAGATTTGGCGGCGGAGAGGCGAGGCGATGCTTCAGTCACCGGGGGAGGAGGAGTTTGTGTTTACTCCAACGTAACGCGAGCGGAGCGGACATGTACTCGGCCGTTTGGCGGGGAGGGGGCGACGCCTCGTGGACAAAAAGTGTTACTACAGCATGTTTAGCTGCTGTGGGGATGCAAAGTAGATGGAAATATTGAGGACAAATGCGTTTATATTAGTAGTAACTTTTCTGAATCGAATTACACGACAAAATAAAGTAAAATTAAGAATAAATAATGGAATACAAGAGCACATACTGACATGTCAACCCTTGTACCCTCAAGATTCTCTGCATGTGAAATGATATTTTAAAATGTTTGCTTTTATTCTGTATCCACTTCTGAAGTTTTCTTACATCATCAGAGTGGAATATCTGAATCTAAAGCCAAGTTTTTCACCAAAAGGAAATATTTCAGATGCTGTGTTTGTCATTTTATCCATAATTCCCCCAAACATGTGGTATCGTTGGAAACTTCATGAGCTTTGCTTGAATCCAAAGTTAGGGTCTGGTGGTTTTTGATAATAAGACGACAAAATACATCACAGTCAAGTACGTTGAAGATAAGCAAAATATATGCAACAATACCAGGACTAAGTACAGGCCAGCTGCTTGACATGTAACTGCACGCAATCATACCAACAGATAACACAACAAAAACAACACATTCATGTTGTCATCCATCCTACTGAATTCAACTAATGTCAGTGGTCATAAATCGCTTCCAGCATGGCTTCATCTGTGACACACACACAAGATCAGATCGTCTTTCCTGGTAACTCTGTTTTAGTGGGACGGTAAATAATTAATCTGCTTTATGTTTTACCGCTCTTCCCTTTTTATGGCCCTTCCAAATCAATGTCACAACACTAAATCAAACAAACTCACTAACTACTATATCACATCTTTCTCCTGACTCAAGCCCTGTTGGAGTAAATGGCTTTCCCAGCTCTGGCTCATGTCGAAACAGTTTGGGAACCTGGCAACGCAACCATAACAACCATCTTTATCCTTTTTTTCCACCTCTAACCAAAGGTCACACTCATAATCAAGAGGTTTTATGACCAGGAAGTCCACATTTCACTCCACCCTGTCAGGTAGCTCATCACACACAGGAGACGCTCAGATCCTCATCAGAGTTTTGAATTGAAACACTGAAAGTTTGGACTTGACTCCAGCTGGAATCCAGCGACGATGCCGTCCTCTAAAAAGACTCTCCATTTCCTATCCAGTGCGCTGTTTACTTCTATCTCTGTTGGATTATTAGGGTTTGGATTATCAACACAATGGGTGGAGATTTCTATGGATTGTGGAAGTGTTGGAAGCGACCACGTCAATGGAAGTGCTGTGATCACTATGAGCCTTTTCGATGGGTCGTCTGAAATCTTTTGTCCCTTTGGAAACAAACTGCCGTTCGACGGTAACGTAATGCTGTTAATGTTACCTTTGACCTTTAGACAGGACATAGTCAACTTAATACTGTGTCCACTGGAAGATAAGACATTTTACATTTTATTTCATTAAACTAAGGCCTGATGTGGGTTCTTCTTACAAATGATGAGCCGACCAGGAAGTTGGTTGACAAACATGTAATCAGAAATAGAGTATATTTGCTTGAAAACTGTTTTGGGATACTTGTTGTTTCATCTCCGTTTCAGAGAGAAATGACGCATTTTTATTCCTCTGTTTATTTTGCAGTTGACGATTTTACATTTACGGTAAAATAAACTCATAAAGTTATATTGTTATCAATTGAAAAGCTTGTATCTCAGCCTTTGTGACACCACGTATTTAAACTCTTTAACTGACCTGAAGGTGTGACAGTCCCTTAAAGGCACATACATACAAACACATACTGTATTTAATAGCAGGGATCATGACTCATGAGCACTTTTGATACTTGACTACATCTTATTTTCACTCACTGTGCTGAGTATCTTCACTTTTCTATTTTGAAGAAGGCCTAAATACCTCTGAACCTGTTTGTTGCAGTGTTTACCAAGCTGAGCCAGATCAGCACGACCCCTCTGGTCCTCCATGCTCTGGTTGTGTGCCTGTCGGTCCTGTGCCTGCTGTTCTCAGCTCTCAGCATCCTCATCTCCCTCTACAACAGCTTGAGTAACCCCTATGAGACCTACATGGGGCCCATTGGAGTCTACACCTGCAGCTCACTCAGCGGTACGACTGACAAACCAGCATTTGGTGTTATAACAGAGAATTTACTCTCGCGGCGCTCTCTTATGGTGACATCGTCCCTGCAGGGCCCTCGTCTCTTTCCACTCACTCTTATCTCAGCTCTTATCTGTGCTTTTTTCAATTCAATATTCGATTAAATCAATAATTAATTGAGACACGCAGGGCTTTTTATCTGCTGTTCTGGAGCTAATTCATAATAACTTACACTATTTAAATTAAATGTATATTTTAAATTTTTTTTTTTACTTTTAATTAATTACTTTAAATCAAATAATTATTAATTATTTAGATTAATATTATTTAAGCCATTATTTGACATTATGTGAAGAACCGGACACAGCAGATAACTTTTATTAACATTCTAGATCATTTTGAGATGATTTAACATTGTGACTAATGTTGTGTTTTCTCTTGCAGCATGTTTGTCATTTGTGGTTCTCATCTTACAAGTGGCCAACGTCAACTTGACCGACATGGCCGAGGAATTGGTGCATGACCTGGCTCTGGGTGCGGTGGAACTGAAGAACAAATCAGTTCAGATGGATATTGGATATTACCTCCTCATCCCCTACATGGCTCTCTCCCTCGTCGCCATCGCCTTGATCTACACTTACGAGCACGCGGCCTACACACACCGGAGAGAACAGCAGAAACCCACAGAGGACGCACCCAAGGAGATCATGATGTATTAGTGTCCTGCAATGCTGATCAATCACTCATTAAAACTCATAAAGTAATTCTGGAGTGATTTGATGATGAAATTGTAACTTAAAGACAAAAATCTGAGGTATGTAAATAAACGTAAACAGGGATTTGATCATGTCAGTGCTTTGATCTGATTCAATGCAGCGCAATTTAAATTATTTGCTCATATGTGAAGTTATGTAGATTTACATCGACATAAAACAAACAAAGATTAAAACACACAGAGATCAACATGTCTTACAGGAAAACTACAAGTACAGCTACAATTTATTTGGTGTAAATAGGATGAAACGTTAAATAAAGCTTGGATAAAACTAGTTGGTCATTTGTAATAGTGTGTTTTATTTAAATTGTTGTATTTATTAGTAATCACTGACACAAAGATAGTCAGTCAGGAAATCTGCGACAAAGAAAATCTGGAGGTGGAAAATAAGAGGAATTGATCTTTGCTGCCCTCAAGTGTTGAGATGAAGTAAATGCAACAAACAAACAAATCTAGTGAGTCCTGTTTGGGGTC
Organism: Genypterus blacodes; assembly: GCF_046128005.1. Classification (NCBI taxonomy): domain Eukaryota; kingdom Metazoa; phylum Chordata; class Actinopteri; order Ophidiiformes; family Ophidiidae; genus Genypterus; species Genypterus blacodes. The sequence continues at coordinate 424,603 of NW_027466839.1, forward strand.
ATTTTAGGTAATCACACGAATCTAAAATAGGGATTAAAGGGAATGTTTTTGAGCTGAATCTGTCACATGAGCATGACATATGTTGGCCAGGGAGAGACGGGAATGAATCATTCCAGAAGAAAGGATTCACACAGGACACAGACACGACGGGCGTTCCCATAACTTGAACTCCACCGTGCCAGACCTGGGAATAAGTCTGTTCCCTGTTCCCTGGATTATATTACTTACCGTCGTCTAGTTCATGGCTCGGGATGTGGAAGCGGTGCTTTAAATCGATCTCTTTTAAGTGCAGTGATGCATTGCAACTTAACTGTATCCTCTTCCACATGGAATCAACTTGGAAAAGGAGAGACAGAGATTGATCACAGATCTGCTAAATCCATTTCAAAAGGATTTCAAAGGAACGTTTGCAGAGAAATCTAGTGAACAAACAAAGCGAGCTGATGGAGGCAAAGCTTGGGACAGTGGTGTGTATCTTCACACACTCTCACAGCTGTGATCCACAGAGTCAAGCAGGGATAAGGTGTCCTCTTACCGCTTCCCGTGTCCCATCACTTAGGGTCTGAAGTCTGTTTGGACATGCCCTCTGCTGCACCTCTCAGCCCCGCAACGCCTTCTACCTGCCTTCAAAGGAACCACTCGTCCTTCAAGTCTCACACTTCAAGGGACCCGCGGAAGGACGCGGCGATGAGCTTTGCGGTCCTCAGCCTGAATCTGGATTAAATTTCCTGCAAATACATTCTTTCCACCGTCAAAAACACCTTTTCAGGGAGACCAAAGAGAATTTGGATTAAGTGGGTAAATGCAGCAACACCCATAGGAATTCGGTGTGACGGTTCCATTCGTTCACTCACTTAATAAACCTGTAATCTATATTTAAACGTTAACACCTATTTGTGAACCTGTAGTTTGATTCCTGGTCTGGTGTGTAGGTGTGTGAGCTGTGATGTAATCCTGATTGGAGCCAGCGTGAGGTCTCCTGGCAGGCTGCGTTCACCGGAGGAGGCCTGTTTAAAGCCTGTTTCACTACACAGTCACCTGCTGGGGAAGTGATAAGCACAACACAGACTAACACAAACACACACACAGCTTCATCAGCCAGTTGAGCTCAGATTAATTCATACTTCTTAAGCGTGTGAACCCAGAAAAATGAAAAAACTTCTCAGACTTTGGAGGTTTCCTGTCTAGTCTTCTAATATAAGACAAGATATCCAAACTGCAATTCCTGTTTGTGGCTTTAATGGTAGTGAACATCAAAGACAGACAGGTGTTAGAACCGCCAAAAAAGAAGAAAAACAACAAACATTAAGCAGAGTTAGCATATGATAGAGATTTGGGGTTTGGTGTTGGTATAGAATCCTGATGATTGAGAATGTCTTAATGTCAGGACAGTTGAAGGACATTTGCTTCTATCTTTAGCTGATCTTCTCGTGCGTGCGCTCAGGTGTGAAACCGTGAAGTTGCCAGTGTAGTTGCCCCCCTCCCTCCCCCTCCACCGCCCCCCTGCTGTTTGCTGTGCAAACATCGATTGAATAAAATGGGAGATAGGCTGTAATCTCTTCCTCTCTTCGTGCTCTGTGTCCGGCACAGATAAAGCTGGATTATGCAGGAGGCCCTGAGCCCCGGCCGCTCACTCTGTGTGATAGGATTAAAGCGGAAACTTTTTGTACCTGTGAAACCTGATCCACCCCCCGGCCCCGCATTACAGAGGCCCGCGAAACAGACACCTCCAGCTGCAGGGCAGTGGGGGCACGCATCGGGCCACGTAGGGTCCATCTCAGGCGGGGCACGGCGGGCGGGGGGATGGGGGGAACGGGGTCCAGTCTCCTTCTGAAAGAGAGAGAGAGAATTTCACATGAACTGAGGAGGGTGTGAGCTCGTATGAGGGAGGAGATCAGATGATACATGAGGGGAAACACTTGGTTCAACACTTCAGGAAACGACTCGAAATGATCCTGTTTCTTTCAATGGATGCTATATATCCTAAACAAAATGATTTAGATTACATTATATACATCTGAAATGGAGTGTGCATGATCCAGTAATGATGCACATGATAGGTCAGGCCATTTAGACACAACACAAAGAACAATGTATGTATAAATTATTCAATGCAAGAAACCACATTTTCAACAGTTTCCTTTAAATAAATTCTTCTGGTGCTTCGAGTACCATGTGTGGCACTCGTACCACAGGTTGAGAACCCCTATGTGAGAGACATTAGGGGTCAAGTGGAATAAGGAGCAATAATCAATACTCGGACACTGGATAAGTTAAGTAAACAGGAAAGATGATCAATTCCAGCAGGTTGTAGGTTCAAATCCTGCACTGAAATAGGCCGATCTCTATGCAGGACGTCTGAAGGCCACGGCAGTTACAGTGATGTGTACATGGGTGTGTGTCTCCGAAGATGTGTGTTTGTGTTGTATTTATATGCTCCGTATCAACAGCACACCTCAGCTTTGCTCTCTCTTGTTGTTCTCTCCTTCTCTCATTCTTCATCTGTTGCTTCTGTCTGTTTCTTCCTCGACTGATCTGAACACATTCAAATTGAAATTGTGGCATTTATATTAATTTAGTGTGTTCTTGCTCTGTGCTGTTCACTCCATTAAACACTGAACTTTGTGGAGGTTTGTCTTCGGTCCAGCGTCTCCCTGCTCTCACACTCCGCCCGTGTGATAGTGGAAGGTGAGCAGGTTCCACACTTAGCCTTGTCATTAATCTTAATTTGTCAGTGAAGGCTGAGGTGAAGGAGGAGGGGAGGAGGAGGAGGAGGAGGAGGGAAGGGGAGGAGGGGAGGAGGAGGGCTGAGAGGTAATTGCACCCCTGCTGATCCATTATGGTGTCATTCCTCTGTTAACAGAAGATAAGATCTCCCCCAAATCACCTGAAGCCAATTCTCCACTTTACCCAAACTGAGGGAAGGAGAGAAGAACAGAGGAGAAGGAGGGAATCAAGCCCGGTGCTGCTCGCTCTCTCTCTCTCCCTCACACACACACACACTGATCCCAGATGAAACTCAAAGTGCACTAATCAATCTATGCAGAATCTTGTTGCCCAATCTGTGTGTGTGTGTGTGTGTGTGTGTGTGTGTATGATGAAGAATGAGGGGTGTAGGTGGAGGTATGCTCTGCCGATGCTGGATGATGGCTTCCACCCGGTTGTGATGGATGGAGGGAGGGAGGGAGGGGAGAGCACTTTCTCTGGCCCACGCCGCCTGACGCCGGGGTTGATGAATGTTTTCTGTGATTGGCAGGTGTGATAGATGCTGGCGGGTGCAAAGGCGTAGAGAGACACACACACACACGGGTTAACCTGCTGACACAGCACACGGTTACATTTAACTGGTGGCATTTGACCCCGGACACAAACACCGCAGCGACACACACACACACACACACACAGACACACACACACACACACACACACACACACACACACACACACACACACACACACAGAGGGCTGGAGGGCCACTGAGGGAACTCTAGACCTGCTCACTTGTTAGATATTAATCCTTTTAGAATTAAAGATCATTTTTAAAAACCTGTTTCAGAAATTCTATTCATTGCTTATTTACATGGAAAATAATCACATACAATTATAAATTCGGCACAATTAAATGGTTCATCTCATTTTATAACTTCAGCAAATTCAACCTTTTTAAGAGCATTTTTAATTGCATATAATAATAAAAAATAAAAGAACACATTTGATGTTGGTGTCTGATTATATTTAACCAACTGTTTATGAAAATGTGTGTAATTATTCCAGTGGGACACTCAAGACTCCACAATGAAACAGCAGCACTGTGGAAAACTACAAAATATGAATGATTTATAATCCTTAGTTATAATTGACTCTAATCTGTAAATCACTCTTTCTTTTATTTACTTTAAGACTTTGTGTTCTTTCATTATGTGCATAAAAAAGGAGTCACAATCTAATTTCATGGCTTTATTATTTGATGTGGAACATTTATTTATTTATTTACTTTTCTTTTATTAAAATGTGCTCTAAGACAAACAACTCAATCTTTGCACAAGGTGGCAGCGTTCAATAAAATCTCCCCTAAAACGTCCAGTGGAGGAATTACAAACCTGATAACTGATCAATAACATTTCATATCAGAACCGATTGACCTATTTAGCACAAATTTAGCTCCATCTGTGTGATTTAAACTCCTAAAATGATCATTGAAGGCTAAGAGTGATTCTATCATACATGTGTTGGCGAGCGATCAGTGGTCAGTGGTCAGTAGTCAGTGTCTCCATGGTGACAGCCTCCTGTGTAAGGGAGGAGCAGTGATGTCATAGATCACTGAGGCCCTCTGAGTGTAACTGAGCCTCACCCTGCGAGCTGCTCCTCCATCCATACAACCATTAAAACTACACAAACTAACATTCTAGATTCTTCGCCTCGCTCGTCTGAGAATAAAAACTGAGCGAAGGATCCACCCGCAGGTCAACAAGCAGAGTTAAGATGGCGGCCGATGGGAGTCCCATCGCGTTCCAGTCGAGACTCTACAATGAGTCCGTGTCTGTCACGTCCCATAAAAGCTCTCAGCCCTGCGTGTCATCGGCTCCTGTCAAGGCCCTCGGAGCTTCTGACGGCGCTGAGTGTCTTTTACACAAGCCAGATGGGAAGAGGAGCGAGAATAAAGTGCAAGCAAGAGCCCCCCTATTGAGCTTTATGGACGGATTAAAGGATTTGCAAAGCTCTGTCACAAGGCCGTCAATCACTGTCGCACCCGTCTGAAGCTGCAAATTTACGGGGATCCAGCGGGGGGAACAAACTCCGGGGGTCAGTTGTTGTAAAGATTATAACTTCATCTGTCAAGTTCGCCTCAGCATCAACACCTCCAGCTATACGGGGAATTAAAGAAAGGGCTGGAGGAACCGTGACACAAGACACTGCCGATTACCACAACATCTCTCTACCTGGAGTTTACCTTCAGGAATGCCGGGCGTAATCCAACACTCGCACACTTCTCCTCCATTCGTCATCGACTTTTTCCACGACTCCTCGGCCCCGTGATGCAAAGTGCAAAAGCTGCACTCTCCTGTCTGTCTCAGCGATGAAACAGAGCTGCTTTTCAATGGAAGGATTTCATATCAGCTTTCTAAATCCTACGCAGGGGAAACAATGCAGCCTCTCTACCGGGAGCCAACGCTCGGTGTCACTCGGCGTGGACGTGGAGACGCCGTGTCTGTCTGGGGCCTGTTTGTGTGTGTGTGTGTGTGTGTGTGTGTGTGTGTGTGTGTGGAGCGATTTGTCAGGCCTCATAACCGCCTGACCTCCAGTGATGGAAGGAACACAAACTGCCAAATGAATATAAGTAAAATGTGCAGTAAAATGTCCTTAAGAAGAAAGAGTAAAAGTACTTTTTGGGAAGACGTGTCATTGAATTTAGAATCCTAAATTTTGTGATACAGGCCATTGAATCTAATGGGACAAGTGTTTACTTTAATTGTGAGCTTTGCTGTGTTTCTGTGATGTATATAAAGAGAGTTATAAGCATATTAACAAGCATAAACAATAGGCGAGATTGGACAAATGCTGAAATGGTTAAAGAGTCGAAATGAAAAGCCCCAAAAGTGGCACATATAGAAATAGGAAATCAATTCAAAAACAAGCCACAAAATGAGGGACACAGGTTTTCTAACATGACTTGAAAGCATTAATGCTCACAGGTGGGTGAGAGGATCACATGTGTGACCTCATCCCCTTTAAGATTCTTAAGATAATGTCCCAAAAGGGCCGTGTCATTGAGTCGTAACCTGACAGCAGCAGTGTTTGTCTGAGGTTCTCTCATGTTGACTTTATAATCCTAAATCAAGCAAAGCAATTTACAACTACAGCTGTTAGTTAAAGTCTTAAAGAGAAGGCAGGAGGTTGTAACGGTGGAGATAACTGCTGTCGTCTTCACCCTCTGTGTCAACTCATCACCTCTTGGTTGGATGGGTGTCAACGACGGGAGGAAGGCTGCTGAGGAGCGGCGGGGGGTGTGTGTGTGGGGGGTGGTGGTGGCAGGAGATGGATGGGGGGGTGGGTGAGCAGATCACTTTGCCAAATCCGCTGTGAAGGCCTCTGCTCGGTGCACTTAGTGTAGCGGCTGGAGTGGAGGTGTGTGTGCGAGGGGTGCAGGCCTCCCCCCAGGCAACACTCAGGCCCCGGCCTCCCGTCCCATTGTCATCTGCCCGTCTCTCAGCCTTCTCCATCCAGCTATCTGCCTGGAGGAGACTCACTTCCTCCCTCCGCATTCTTCCTCCCTCCATTACCCCCAGGAGGAGCAGGGGGAAGTTCCGCCGAGGGGGACTCCCAGGGTCAGGGGAGTATCGATGTCGGAGCCAAAGTGTTGGGGTGTCGCCACTATATCATCTATCAAACACTATCTACTCATCACTAATGAGACACGCCATAGAAACGCTGGTAACAAATTTATAGGTGGATAGAACAGTTATCGATGCATTATTGATCAGCAATAAGACGTGAACCGGAAGAAGCGTTGGGTGGCCAGAATGTGCAAAACCTCTTAAGTTGGGGAAGAAGGGTGAGAAATAAAGCAAGTACAAATATTTAACCCCAGCCAAATGCATTCCAAACTACACTTATGTTAAAGTAAACATGTATACGTAATATTGCTGTTAAGTCTAAAGATTTTTAAATGTAGAAAAAAAGAAAAATAGTAGAATGAAACAAACAAGGGATTTTCAAAGCCTGGCAACCTCAAACCTCTCACTACTCATCAATAAAGTAATTAGGAAATCATGAATAAAGCATTAGATCTTCTTTAATAAGATAGATCTAAGAGGCTCTAATTTATAATCCCTGTAAACCATCTTTAATCTGGCCGATACGGTTTGTAGGAACGATCGGGAGCAGCCGGTCGGAGTGAGGAGGAGGCGTCGGGTTTGAGCTTGTGTCTGCTGGATGTTTGACAGTGATAAGAGAGTGATAGGATGCTTGCACACCTCACTGAGTGGAATGGCAAATATGTCATCGTCCTGAAGACGAGGTCTGGCCAGGCCGTTTCAAAGAGTGCCCCCATGTCAGGGTGATGTATGGACACAGTAACACAACCTGTGTGAAGGTATAGGGGGGGAAACGCTGCGCCGCCAACCCCAGCTGCTCACATCCCCAGAAGAAGAAGAATAGGGGCCGCATGTAAACATTTGAAACGTGTCACTCATTTCATACTGCGGTGATTCATCCCCAGGCCCAAGGAGAGAATCTGCCTCCCCAGCTCAATAAAAGGTTAAATGCGTTGTGGCTGAAACACAAACGGGAGTCACGCCTCTACGGTTCATAGCCGAGGAGATAAGACGTCAGTTAGTTAAAAGCAAAGGTCAGTCACTCTGCTTTTGACAATATGGATTACATCTTCAGAGGTTTGTCTGACAAACTCCTGCCCCTTGGCTGCTGGAGCATTCTGTGAAGCTTGCAGAAAGCCTGAGCCAAGTCTCTTAATGGCAAACGGCTTGGGAAAGCTCATTTGGAGGAAGACGAGTGAGAAGGAACACTAAGTCTTAGAGGAATTTCTTCCCCTGGGGATCCCTAAGTGATGTCCATCTTCCCCCTCGTCCCTCAGTCATTCACAAAACTGAAACTGGAGAACGTGACTGACACCTTCTCCTCGCTCAGGATCTTTAAACGTATTAATTCAAACGTTTGATTCTGTGATACTCTCAATATGAAAACATCTTTATGACATTAATCCAGTCTTTCTTTCATAACAGTGAGCAGTGGCCCGACCTGTCCAGTAGAGGCCCTCACTCCCTTCTCTCCCCCTGCAGCAGAAACCAAAAACCTCCGCCACCGCACCACAGCCAAAGATCTGGACAGAGGATCCGAGGACACAATAAAATCGGAGATGTATGGGAACCATCGCGGTGGAAGCGTCCTGGGTGATTTATCCCAGCGTGCCTTTCACAGCTTCGCCTCGGACATGCCGACATGTGAAGATTTAAATGGGAGCTACAGGTGAAGGGATTTAGGTTTGACCCCCGACATGAAATCTATGAAATATGGGAACATAAATGTACATACTGTCAAATGGGTAAAATATCATATGGATGACACACACTCCACCATACACACTGAACCCCTGCCAACTCTTGGAACGCTGCCCAAACTTCACTCTGTTGCTCCGTGCATTCAGTCTAAGCTGCTAATTTCATCCGGCACGTCGCTTTGACTTCATTCTCTAGAGAAATTCAGGAATAAAATGATTCAGTGGGGGATTCCAAACGTTTTAATTCCCTTTCTATATTCATTTAAGTGTGATACAAACACTTAGCTTGGTCACGTTAACACAACATTGATCATTTGCTTTGCCTCGTTGATCCAAACTACGCATGGATCTGTTAGCGAGACAACAAAGGACGTTGACCTCCCGTCTTTAAACCTCTTGATATGTCCCACATGCGGATCTCCACTCCTGTTGACTGTAAATAACCACCTAAACTCCACATTCACACAGTAAGAGTGAGAGAAAACATGGCCGACTGGAAAGACGGAGAGGGATTTATCATGTTTCCCCAGCAACCGTTGATTCTGATGATAAGTGAACGCACACAAAGCTCCAGTGCCAACACCTTAGTGACAACCTTCAATTTCACATCCCTCTCTTCCACTTACTGTACATTTATTTCCTCATTTATCTCAGCTCATTAAATGGCCTCTCACTGCACACACACACACTCACACACACACACACAATGGGCTTGACAGGGCGTTGTCGGAGAAATGCGGGGTTATACGATATGGACTTTGGCAGGGTGGCTACGATGAAGGAAGCATTGTCTGTGCGAGCGAGCAGGCGTTTGCTGTAAGTGCCATGACAGCAGGAACAACAGCGTACATCCGATCACTCACACACACACACACACACACACACACACACACACACACACACACACACACACACACACACACACACACACACACGTAAGCTGAATAACTCTATGATAAAGAAGTAGTATCATTATATCCTTTCATTGACATTTCATAGATCAGAAATATATTCTAGTGTCCTTTATTATTGATTTAAGTAACATTTATAACCACAGACCTGATTGATTCATGAAGCACTAAAGCATTTGCTGGCTCAGTATAAGTGATAACCCCATGACCCTTCATTATGGGAGCAATAAAGGAGAATGAGCTTATTGGTTCATTATAATGCATTAAAGTTGCTGCTATAAATGATAATCAGTGGTTCATAAAGGGTTACATGTGACTGCAGGAGAATATTAAACACCAGGTCAACAGGATTTACCACAATCTGGCAACCCAAAGAAATGACTCTCTCTTAGCCTTGTCGGGCATCTTCAGGTTTGGCATTGTGTGTGTGTGTGTGTGAGTCATGTGAGGATCATTGTCTGTCCTGCACTTAAGCAGGTGGCTCTTTTCATTAAACCCAAACGACTGATGATGGTTCTCTTCATTAAAGGCTTCCAGTAATATGGGTCTGAGATGATTGCCCCCCGCCCCCCCGTCATCCCCATACCTCCTCCCCCGCCCCCCTCCTCTCAGTAGTTAACTACAGTGGCTGGACGAGGCCTCTGCAGCCGGGTTATGAGAATGGAGCGGCCGGTTATTACGCTGTCAGCGCTCAGGCCGTTACACCGTCATTAAAAAGTGCACAGCTCTCTGATTCATCCTCATTATGGTTATTGGAAAAACGGGCCTATCTAATAGCTGGAGCAGCGCCTCCCTGCCCCTGCACGGTTCAAACTGTGTCATCGCTCTGTAACACACTGCACTGCACTTTACACACCAGCCAACATGCAGCAGAGCAGCAGTTTGGTCCTTTCATTCCATTTGCAAAACACAAACAACGTCTGTTCACGTAACAAATGTTTTTTAAACTTCACAGAATTGTCAAACACACACTATCAGTGGAATACAAAGAATATAGCACCAATATGATAAGCTAAGTATGATTTAAGGAAGAATATACTTTAAAGAGGATCACGCTTCCATTAGGTTTTAGATTATGAAGGATTATTATCAGTTTTAACTTTTTTAGGGCAAGTTCACATCGTATTATTAATAAATCATCAATAATTCAACTCTGGCTCTTTAGGTAGCTGCATATATTTGATTTGTGCTCGAGTGTATATAAGTCATTTTAACATTGGGGTATTGTGTATTGAGTATTAAGCTGCATACAGAGTCATGAGTGTGTGTGTGTGTGTGATTGGTACAGTGTGTCTGGCTAATTCAACATAATGTAGATTAACCACTTGTCACTCCTGCTTTTATCAAATTATAGGTTCACCATCAGCATTGCGTTGGAGCGTAGCCTCATGTATATGTGTGTGTGTGTGTGGGGGGGGGCGGTCAGGTACCCGACGACGGAGGGTGGGGTTGAGGGGTTGGGGGGTGCACAGGATGTAAATGAGCCGAACCAAACCCATCCCGTGTGCTCATTAATGTGTCATCATATTCAAACAGCTCTTTCAGTCTGGGGCTGCTCAGCCATATGCAGATGTGTGTGTGTGCGTGTGTGTGTGTGGGTTTTGCCCTGCAGGACTTGTCCCAAGGCTGCCTGCCCTCCTTGCTGGCTGGGGTTTGAATCCCCCCCCGGACCCTGTGGACATGTCGTGGCTCATCACCCTGCAGACAGACAAGTCCCTGACTGGGTCTTGTCTGCTAGACAGGGAGACTAGCGTGAGCTCCCGTCCCCCCCCGTCCCCCCGTCCCCCCCCACCCCTCTCTATTGTGATGTAACTCCTGGTCACTAGCATATTAGCATAATGATAAGAGATAGTGACACCTCCCTTTGAATTCTATCAGGTAGCCTGAAAGCTTTAAGTAATGAAAGGGATAATTACACAATTTATAGCGGGAGGGGCGCTGACAGGCACATAAAGCTATCTGACCAAGACCTGACCCACCTAATTAAGACGCTGACTCATCAATCTTGTTTTCCCTCGTCGGTTTGATGGTTCTACACTGACTAATGTAAATAAAAAAGTGTGACTCTTTACAAATGACCCCTTTTAGTGGAGAGAGAGGACATGAATGAAAACCTGATTCCACTGCCAGAGTGGTTGTGTTTAGACGTTACTCGCTTTTCTATTGTTGCTCTGCTCCTAAATTTGGAGGTGAGCGATTCTAACATAATTATTTCTGGAGGTAAAGTCAGGATTTCCCCCCCCCCCCTTCGCCTCTGTGTGTCTCAGATTATCTGGGGCATGTTAAAACCTATTTTTCCCCTCGCGGTGAATAAAAAAAAGGCCTCTTTGTCAAGTGGGGGCACGTCAACACACTTCTGTGGACAATGTAGGCCTCTCAGCGACGCTGTCAGCATCTGCTGTATGGCACACACACACACACACACGCACGTGCACCCTGGATTATGTCATCTCGGCGGAATGCCATCAGATGACAAAGAGGAACAGACTGCGTTAGATGAGAGCGACATGTTGTTTTGGATCAAGCAGAACTCTCCAGGTTGGGAGGAAGGAGGCAGCAGGAGTGTGTGGACGAGTGTGTGAGCAGCTTCTGCAGGGTGGAAGTGTGTTTCTCCAGACTGGGTGCGCGTCGTGTGTTTATAGTTGACACACAAGCTGTTTGGGGTTGATAGACTCCAATACCAGAGTCAACACGTGGCACACACTCGCTGTACGCCCCGTGTTTGTTTGAACACTTGTCTGGTAAATAAGCATCGGCTTTGTTTCCATGGGCGACCTGCTGTCACTGACGCTATAAAGGGAAGGAATGTTTGGAAACTCCGTCTGCTCCGTGTCCGTGTTAGCCAGTTTGGGTTCAACTTGTTGGGGACACAAGCATCGGATTTAGATTGAGATCTCAGCTTTGAAGGATCAGGTTTGTGGATAGTTTCTTCTTTCAATGTCTTCAGAAGTAAGACACCAAACTACAAGAGCAACGTGTCCCAAATCCAAAATCTGGATATTCTGGATAATGGATTTGCTTTACAGTAACAAATAGAGCTGAAAACTGCAATGGTTTATGGGAATTAAAAGCACAAACACAAGTTAAATGAAAGGGGGTCGCTTGTCTTATCATGATCTTCACCTCCTCCCTCCTCTTTCTGTTGAGAGCTGCAGCCTCAGAAGTGAGCCGGGGCCTTGAAGTGCAGGTTGGGATTAGCGGTGAGCACAAAGGGAGCATTGGAGGGGGGGGGGGAGGGGGGATAGGGGGGGGGGGGGGGGGGGGGGGGGGCAATGAATCCAGCGCCCTCAGCCACAGATCATCCGGAGCTTACATGGGGAAAAACTGGGTTTTCGATCTTGATCGGGCCCCGGTGGCTTTGCTCTCGGCGAGGGGCGCGTTTGATGGTTTTCAGCCCAGGGAGGGTTCCATAGATCTCCCAGGCTCAGTCTGTCTCCCCCCCCCCTCCTGTCTCTCTATTGGTATGCATCCTTCATAATAGAGGGAGGTGGTAGGGGGTCTCATTAGTGGGCCTGGGAGGAGGCGACAGGGGGGGGTACGCGGGGGGATTCCTCAGGGCAGAAAACAGCGGCGTCACGCAGGACAGAAGCGGAATAAACAGCAGAGCAGGTGACGACTCCATCCGGCCGCCGACAACAATCTGTGTTCCCCTGACATCCCGCCGCTCCAGGTGGGACGCGTCTTTTGGCAACTCGGGACTTCACCTTACATAACACTGAGAGACGGCTTCCTTCAGAGGGTCTCACACTGACTGACACGTGTGCAGAAGCAGCTATTTCCAGGCTCCCTCGAGTACCAAACCATCTCTTTTACTTCCGTCTTGCCACCCAAAAAAAACAGGCAGCGGCGGCAGCTAGCATGGATTCCCCCTGGGTAGCTACTTCCTCTGTCGTCTGTCACCACTTCCTGTCCACGCTGAGGAGGTAATGACAGCGTGCAGGTGTTACTCGCAGGGTGGTATCGCCGCAAGCCGTCTGGAGAACAACACACACACACACACACACACACACACACACAACGCATTTTTCCTACCAAACGGCTTCAGTAAGGTCACAGCTTTGTTAGCGGCTTATTCCCGCTTGGCTCCCTATCGCGGTTGCTGCAGGTTGTGAGTGTGTATGCGTGTGTGTGTGTATGTGACAGCAGGTCACACACACCATTATCATGCACCGGGCCCTGATGTGATTACACGTTGGCTGTTAGTCAGATATTTGTTCTGCTGGGCTGCACATAGAAATTGATGTTCCATGAACCCTGGATATTGTTCCGGGAGGGTCACGGTTTGGAATTTCATGAAGGTGATGAATGGCCGTGGATTTATTGGAGAAGCTTATGAGAGGATGAGAAGATCGTCCTGCTTTATCGTATTAAAATAAGCCAACAGTGATGACCTCGCCAAAGATGTCACAAGTCTTTTTTAATAGCTAAAACATCTGAAACCACATCTAAGATCATTGGTGTACTATTATTTAATTTAGTTGCAAGTGAGAGATAAGCAGTTTTGTTTTAAGCCTTAAGTTTTCCCTTAACACCTCTGTAAGTAAGTCGTGTTCTATTTAGAGGATTCCGTGCTTCTGCTGAGTCTGAACGATGTGAACTTTCTCCAGCCGTGTGTAAAAACCTGCTACCACGGTTTGTTAGGGACGAAGGTCACGGATGAAGAATGATCTGCCTTACAGGTCCCTAATGTGAGAACAAAGACTTTGTCAAAATATATTCCAGCGACAGAGTGAGCGCGGGGGGATAGGTTACATTGTTTTGGGGGGGATCGGTTTTCCAGACGGAGCGACGTGAAGACAGGCCCACAGCTCGGGATTTACTGGGACTCGTTCTAGTCTGTTAATCCTCCTATCTCTTTGACTCCTTCACTTGGTTCCTCTGCTGGATCTAAAGAGATCGAACTACACAGAACCTGGAATTCCGGGTTCTCTCTGATGTAGCAGGGGAAATGAAACCTGGAACTTTCTCACTTTTACTCTCACAATTTTAAATTTTTTGCTCTTTGTAAAGACATCAAATGTCAAAATCGGAATCTGGGTCAGGTTGAGTCTGAATCATGCAGGAACTATAAAAGCAAAAGAGAGAAAAGAACAAAGCAAAGATGAGAGTATAAGTGATGTACAAAGATTCTCACAGGCTCCCTGCGTGTAACAAGCGAGCAGTTTTTGCGCTCAGGCGGGGTTTTGTTCTGTATAAAATAATCCATATGGCCTCTTGCCCTGAGCGGAGATCCCACGCCGTTATCGGCCCATACGTAAGGCTTCTTTATGGGCCTGGGGGGGGGGAGGGGGTGGGGCGGTGTTAGGGGTGGGGAGGGGTTGAGGGGTGGCGATGAAACCGAATCAGGTCACGCCAATTGATAGACATTCTCCTCAGCTATCGGATGCACACACTGGTCTTTTAAAGTGCGGCGAGGATCCGTATCCTGTCTTCCCCCAGTAGCTGTCATCATATTGTTCTCTTAAATATTTAACTTCCTCAAGAGATTGAGCTGTAATATAAGAAATTATCCCTGTAATGCCTTGCTGACTGCTACAAACAGATGTGAGATGTCAGGGCAGAGCCAGACTGTAATGAGCCCCCCTATGGGCACAGCTATCAGGTTCTGCTGCGGGGTCAGACGGACGGTCTCGCCCTTTTTCATATAACCCCACAGATTTGTCTGTAAGGTTGAGTTATATGGGCTATGGGAAGTGTTTACGATCTGGACACACACTGCACTTTTTAAGCAAAACTCTGCACACTTTTTTACAAACCAACATATCTTTAAAACTTGCAAGCAAAGAATATCACGGCGCTGCACATTTTAGAAGCACATACAAGGTTTCAGAGTAAAGTTCCAGGTCTTCAGTTCGAGTCGATGTCACTAAAAGGCAGTTGGGGAGTAAAGTTCCTCACTTTGCTGAGTGCAACTTCATCCACCAGTGATTCATCACTCCAGCTCATGTCACTCACTATAGTTAACTGCTCCTATCATCACTCTGAGCCTCTTCTCTGCTGTCTGTAGGCTGATACACTCCACTCCAAACACACCAAAGTCACAGCTGGATGTTCTGTGTGTTGCTCTTATTTGTTCTGTTCTCTCTCTCTGCAGCTGGAGCAGTTGACTCTCTGCCCAGGAAACACTCGTCCCTGACAGGACTCTGCCCTCCGTCTCTTTGCGGCAGATGAATGGTTGGTTTATCTGGTGCAGTAAAGAGAGAGAGGATTAAAATAATCCAGTTTGGAAACACTTGGTCCTTCAATTATGAGCCAACCTTGCCTTTGGAGGGATGACCCTGTGAGCCTGAAACCCATCATTATGGGTTTAGCCCAAAAGGCATGTGCGAGGGGACCGGGGACACCGTTTACGTGCAGAGGTATTCTGCCGGGCCCTGTCCTCAGCCCCGGAGCCAAGGGGGGCCCTGCAGCAGGTAGAGCAGAGACAAGGTGGCCTGACTGATATTCATGTGGGCAGAGTGAATGTTGGCCCTCAGGCTCCGAGCGCCGGAGCGTCACCATCCTGAGAACTCACACTCACACAACCCAGAGGAGGCCAACTAAGCAGCACACACAACAAAGTCACTTACTCCTTCCTTTATATGCTGGGACAGAATGGAGTCTTTACAGTTTGTGTTGTTTCCTACGTGCAATAACTTTGTATCTCGAGACTTCTACTAAATGTGTAGATGATGGATGAAAATGGTTGGAATTAAAGGTTTTAATCTCTCAAAAATTGGGCCACGAAGTTTTTCACTCTCTCAGGGGAACATTTTTGTTTTTCTAATGTAGTGGGTTTTTAAATAACTGTTTTTTATTAATATTTCTTACCCCTGATGTCATTTCTCCACTATTCCATTAAAACTTTTCACTTAATTCAAGGATTTTAGGTTCTTCCACTGTTGATTCTTTATCCATCAATATTTCACAAACTGAATCAACCTGGAGTGGATTTGTTCATTTCTAGTAAAGAAATTGGACAAAAACTGAGAGACAATTGAACAACAAAAAAAAACAAAAGAGCCTTTTATTTTGAATGGCTTTCTTCTCAATTTTCAAGGGGGAGAAGCAACAGAAAAGTTGTTACTGTGAGAACTCTGCTGCTGTATGACGAAAAACAAAATTCCTCCCGGTTTGATCTGCGGCCAAAATGTGTCCTGAGGGAGATAATTTGTTCCCACATCTTCAGACGGCAATATTTTCATTTGAGCCCAGGAGGGGATCTCTTGGATTTGCCAACTTCTTTGTGTTCCAACCAGGGACACGAAACTCATGTCAATTAATTTCTCCTTTATTCCAAACCACAGAGCGCCTGAGTGAATTTAATTATCAAGCAATTAAGAGGTGTTTCCTTTTGTTTACAGCCTTTGATTCTGTATTGTCTCAACATAAGACAAGAGCGGGGTTGTTAAATCACTCCAGTGTTTCTTATGGATGGACTATTTTCTCTCAATAACAGCCTTTCTGTTGTCGTCCCTTGGGTAACAAGCACAACAAAAGCGTATTACATGCTGCTGAACTCTCTTGTCAATTGCTCAGTTCTTTCATTCTTCCACTATGTTCCATAATACAAAACAAACAAATCCCATTACCGTCATTCGCACACAGACACACAAATCAGCGTGGATTTTTTTGCGTGACAAGACTGGAGAATAGATGGAGACAGGTGGGAGATTCAAGGAAACAGGTTAACATCAAACACGTAGAGTCTGAGCGGAAAATCCGGCCCAGACTGAACGATGAACTTGTGAACCTTGTGGAAAGAAGTGACGGAGTCTGATTGCTCATTGAAACAGGACTATTGGGAGTGACAAGCAGAAAATGTCTTAATGTTCACAGCCACTTCAGATTTCCTGTCAGGCTCTAAAACATTCAGATGGATTTATTTCCTGTTTTTGCTCTCACCCAAACAGCTCGGTGTTGAGAGCACAATCTGAATACATCAGAGCTCTTTTGCCTGGCTGAGTCTCTGCAGTGGGAGGGTGAGAGACACAAAGCACAGCGGGGATCTCTGGAATATTGAAAATGCCCAATTTAACTTGGAATCTTCGCAAATAAGGGATGCAAAGTCATTCCAGCAGTTAAAAAGAGGCTTAGTTTGCTTCATTTTAATACAAAACTGCTCAGCAACAGACAACAGCCTATATTTAAGTTTAAACAGCGTCTTAAAAAAATAGAGTGATGATAAAATTGTAATAAAAGAGGCAATATTGGAGGTTGGAGGCAAGGATTTAAAACAAATGGTGTTTATTCAAACATTGACAGTGGGTTTAAATAAAACAAAAAGACAATTCATTCTAAAATACATGTAACGTTTCTTCTTATGAAAATAATTTCTGTACATATGAGTCCTCTTCTTCTTCTTCTCCTTCTTCTTCTTCAAGACTGGGAGTTGGTCCAACCAGCAGCTACAACAAGTAATAAAAAATAAGTAATGGAGACTAATCATGCCAATTATAGTGAAATATTGCAAATATATGGCGCTTTGGGTTCCAGGGAGGCCTGTCAAAGACAATATACTGCCTCCAGAGAGTCACAGGCCACAGGAAGGGAATGAATCTGTGATCAATTGTGATAAATGTGACAAATAACTCTGTTTTTGGTAAGCAGCCGTAATGTTTGTGCACAGATTCATCTAAACCTCCGTCCCTTCCCGGCTGTACATGAGGTTATTAACGCATAAATGGTTGGAGAGACTCTGCACCGATGAGAAATAGTTCACCCTGCTGTTGTCAGACTTCAGAGGCGAGTAGGGGCCGAGTCCAGACATGCCCTCCCGGCTCTGATGATGATGATGATGATGATGAGGCAAAGACCCAGGGCCGAAGTCCCCCCGAGACCCGGAGCCGAAGTCCCCCCTTGTCGCGTCTCTGTCCCCCGCCAGCATCGAGCTCACGGTGGACATGAAGCCTCCGAAACACGGGCTGTGCTCTCCGGTGGGAGGGGAAGGGGACGACTTGGGCTCGGTGGAGGCCGGGGATCCGTGCAGGCTGGACGGGGAGGAGCTGAGGAGGCTGGCGGTGTCTGGGGACAGTTTGTGCGGGGCGTCCTCAGACTTGAGCGGCCCCGCGGCTGCGTCTCCCCCGCTGATGTCGGCTCGCCTCTTCCTCTTGCGCCTGAAGTTGCCGTTGTCGAACATTTTCTCACAGTTTGGATCCAAAGTCCAGTAGTTTCCTTTACCTGCAGAATAAACACGAAGAGCGATTAATATGTGGGACATTTCTGCACATTGACGACTTTTGATTTTGATTGATTTACACATTAATTTCCTCTTAAACCCTCAACTATCAAAACAAATATAATCATATATCCAATGCAGCTAATTGCTTTACTTTACGTTAAATGACATCACGACTACAAGATACAGTTTGAGTGACACTCTGCTGGTTCCAAACACACCAGATGTGCAGACCTTTCGGACACTCACCTGGATCATCTTCATCCCTCGCCACTTTCTTGAAACAGTCGTTGAGGGAGAGATTGTGCCGGATTGAATTCTGCCACCCGGCTTTGCTCTTCTTGTAGAAAGGGAAGTTCTCCGCCACGTACTGGTAGATCTGACTGAGGGTGAGTTTCTTGTCTTGGGTGTGCTGGATCGCCATGGCAATGAGAGCAGAGTAGGAGTAAGGAGGTCTGACCATCTTGAACAGTTCTTGCTGGCTTGATATGGACAACCAGCCCAGATCCGCTCCGCCAAAACCGGTGGGAGGCGGTAAGAACTGCCTCTGGTTCGATCCATATCCGGATTGCATGTATGACGCGCTGCTGTTCCCGGGCAGGTACGGAGAGGAGTTGATACCGGGTCCGTTCAGCCACAGGTAAGGGTTGGCGGACGGGGACGTGTACTCCCCGAGGCCGTAGCCGGACGGGTGAGTCGGCGGCCTCTGCTGGTGGTGGTGGTGGTGATGGTGGTGGAGGTTCTGCTGGTACACGCCATAGTTGTCGCAGTACACAGTCATGTCCAGGAGCTCCTGCGCGCTGGTGTGGTGCTGAATCGGGCTGGATTGTTGGGAAGAAGGTTGGTGTCCAAAAGAGTTCATAATCCGTCCTAAGAAGAGAGATCCCCAAAGACCTGAACGTCGTCTCCGCGTTTCTCTGAGGGTTGCAGTGATCCTCTTGAGGGAGGCGTATTTATGCGGAGCGCCAGGAGCCCCCAGGTAGCCCATTGAGGAAAACTTTGGGGGAAAGTCACACCCCTCTATTCTGCTCCTGCCCAGCCGCGATGACCCAATCTCCCTATGAATGGGCATCGATACTGACCTAAGTAAACAACAACTGCGGCACGTCCCGGTACACGGACACACTCCACGATGCGTTCAGGCACGGATACTCACACATGGACTGAATCTAAGTATTGTATCGTAATCTATGTACAGTTAAACACACTCTTTACCCGCGCGTAATTACGCACGGCGCAGATCGATCGATCCATCCACCAAAGCCGATCCCAAACAACTCTCTCTATCCCACACTGTTCCCTAACAAAACATACATAAACCCAAGTGTATGTAAGTTTAACATTATTCATTAGTTTTAAGTTAAAAGTGTTGATCGCTGTTATCTTTAGCGTCTCTACGGTTGCTAAGAGCCGAACACGATTAGAATAAATGATTATCTCTCCGTAATTGAACTTGTTGAACTCTGCTGAAAGTGTGAAACCTAAATAAAGTAAGTCAGGGAGTTTGTTTCTATAAACACTTCACGAGTGCCGCGAGTTTGGGGTCAACAAACCGCAACATCTCCCTCCAGCTACACTTTATGGAACTCTCCTCCGCAGAGCTCCACAGAGCGTTTGCAGCGTGATTTAAGTCTCATTTAGTCTAAATTTGTGGAATTAGGTGAAGAATGTAGAGAATAAACACCGTTTAAAAAGTAAATCCTAACACGGGGACCTTTTATGATCCAAACCTATTTAGAGCAAAGTAATGAGATCAGACTAAAGTGAATAAAAGTCATTTATATATAAAGTTACAGGCATGGGACCAACTTTGGAGATGATTTAATTCACATGCGTATAAGAATACAGGATTATATTATAGGCAATATTAAAATTATTGTTATTATGGGAATTAAAAAATATAAACTCAATTCTGCATATTTCGTATTTTCATTTTATTTCATGGACAGAAAATAAGCAAACGCTCTTGTAGTTTCTAATTCAGCTTCTTCAGTGGGCTGAGTTTCGTTGGAGGCATCAGCCTGAGGTCATCGATACTTTCTCTCTCCTCGCAAACGCGCTGCGTCATTTTACTGCTGAACGCCATCAAAACCCCCAAATCCACTTTAAGTTCCAGGATAATACTGTTTAAGGATTTAAAACAGGACTGATCGATACGCAGGAGTGATTTAAAGGGGATATTTGTATTATCATATCAAGGGAAAAAGACTAAATATGGGATTTGAAATACTGAAACCCACCCAGACAAGTCAACAATAACTCCATATTAATAATTAAAAGTTAACATTCAGCAAACATAAGGGACCTGTGTGTGTGTGAGTGTTTACTGCAGGTTTCTGGCTCTCATCAGCAGGGATTCCTCCTCTCCACGACCTTGTTGTAATTGTTTGGCTTCGAGGTGTGTTGTGGTGTCCTGACCGCAGGCTGCACACACACGCACACACACCAGCAGTGAGCAGTGTTCTCCATGGGGGGGGGGGGGGGGGGGAGCGGCATTTAACCCCCCCCCCCCCCCCACATGAAAACAACACAACCTCTGAGGTGTTCAACAACACGCACGGCTAATTACTGTGGACTGCTGGATGAAGATACTGAAACTGGGGACTTCTTCTTGTATTTTCTGGTCTATTTCCTGTCATAATATAGGTCAATATACAGGACCTTGTGAGGTCTCATCAGAACTAAATGCTCACTAAATGCTTTTATCCGTCTTAGGGCCTGCAGGTCTTTTGCAAGGGGATTGATCAAAGCGAGCCAGTTTCTAATCAGCAGGCTTACATCCGTTACTGCATCTTACTCCCCAAAAAACCTTAGAGTTGCTGTTTTGAAGGCCCGGTCAATCTCACATGGAGTCATAATTCAAACACGTCGAGTGTGTGTGTGTGTGTGTGTGTGTGTGAGGGCCGAATATTGTAGCTCTGTCATGTCTGTCTTCACCCGTCCTCTCTGTTTCCTCCAGCATTCTGAGGTCACAGGAGCGTTTTTCTTTAGGGAGAACCCAGTCAATCACAGAGGGGTCAAAAGGGGCAGAGCTGCAGTTTCCTCCAGGCAGGCAGAGCTTCAACCACACAGGAGGACAGAGAGAGAGAATCCAGTCCTGCGTCTCTATTCAGAGCATAGCAGCACATTTCACTGAAGGGATTAGAGCTGAAAGCAACACGAACCCTTGACTTCAACCGTGCAGCCTCGTAAATCAGACATCTGCCAACTCTATCAAACTAGCAGATGCATTTAAGGCAAGAAATGCATTTACTGTATATCATATAAAGCGTAAACAAATCTGTCCCCTTGCTTTCCAGTCTCAAAGTCTCCCTCGTGTGGAAGAACAAGGTTCCTCACTGCGTTGTAAGCAGGAGAGCAAGCATCATCTGCTCACAATCTGACTGCTTATTAACGCACGACTAGCTTTGCAGACGACACGTAAAAGCACGATGTCTAAAAAGTGAATTCTTCCGCCGCAGTTGTAACCGACGGTGCAGGAGACTAAAGGATTGTGGATGTGTTGTGATCTAAAGCTTGGCAGGGCTGAGTAACTGTCAGGCCCGGGAGCATTCCTCAACTCTAGTTCCGCCGTTTCTTTATGCCTCAAGCTGCCAAACACATATCAACAGCAAGGAGCATTTATAAAAAGGGCCTTCCTGATGAGCTCGGCACTTTTTTAAACTACATTAAGAGTTTAAAAAGGTGAATAATGGCTTTCTGGAAAAGTAATGTTCTTAGGTGGAAAGAAGGTAAAAAGGGATTTTCAAATGTCACATCTTGTCCGTTTGTTCCAGCAGATTTGTAAAAAGCTTGGAATTCACATGGAGTCACAACAAGCTGGAGCAAAAACAGAATTACAAACAGATTGATTTCTAATCTCAGCCTTGATCAAACAAGGATTACAGCCATTTATTCAAATATGGGTCAGCGGCCTCCGCTTCATAATCCCAAATCCAGCTGGAGGTGCTTGGTTTACCTGGGAGGTCCCGAGACAACAATCTGTTTCTGTGTTTCTTAGTAATTAGACTTTCTTCTCTGCAAAAGTCCCCTCTGACCAATTACTGTTTGGCCCTGACAGTCCAAGTTGCGATGCGAAGGAGTCAGCGAACAGCCTCAGCCGCCATCTGTACTGTACCGGCTTATTCTCTGTCCTCCTCTAGGCAGATTTACACATTGATTCCTGATGATTTCCTCGGGGAGATCAGATGTTACCGGACTGTCAGGCCCGACGGCACAAACAAGCCAGTAAGAGAAAGAGAGAGAAAGGAGAGAGAGAGAGAGGGATGGCACCACGAGACACAATTAGGGTGACGGTAAATTATTTGGGGAATTGTTCTGAAGAGAAGATTACCCACAACTGTTAGTGTCAAAGTAAAGTGAAAGTGGATGAAATACAAAGTTTTATGGGACTTTGGCAACTGTTCATCCAGGGAAAGTGAAGTGGCTGCAATAACAATAGTGTCCATGTGGGGGCAGCGTTGCTTCAGATATGATACCGCAACCCGTCAAACCCCCACAACAACGAGCTGTCAACCACACTGTGCAGGTAAAAATGGATCGAAACCCTAAATGTATTGATTTTATTCACAGAATTTGAGAAACAGTGATGTGATTTAAGGTGAAAGCTGCATGGAAGTAAATAGTTTCTGTCAATCTTATTCATTTTATAGTATTTTTTATCTTTACAGCGTCTAGATTATTGCTCAATGTTTACCTTGCTGCTTAACTCGTACATCTAATAGCATTCTATTCTAAAAAGGTCAATGCTAGATTAATTGAATCGGTTGTCTTCAGTAAGTAATCACATTTCCATGGCAAAAAAGGCGTCAAATTCCAATTCATTTGCTCCTATAGCCCTCCCTCATATTGTGTGTTGAGTGTTTCCATGTCAGGCTGAAACTATAGCGGGGGAACTCTCCTTCTACATCAAACCCGCTCCCTCCACCCCTGGTTTCGAGGAATGTTTCCTAGCAACACAACTCGCTGATATCCTGGGAAAACCCAGTGGTTCATAATAGCCTGAGCTAATATAGATCACCACTGTTTGGCTCCCTCCTTCAAACCAAGATAATATGAGTGTGTGTCTACAGGAAGTCCATTTTACGGTGGGCAGCAGGACATAACATCCTCGCTGAAAGAGTTTTGAATGAGAAACAGGTGTGTTGTGCTTTCCACAGTCCGGCACAGTGAGAGCTCCCTGTGACAGCCACTCCTGCTACAGGAGTGATGGAGTGTCTGGAGAGCGTAAAGTTGGAGGCAGCCACAGAAAGGGCATTAAAGTGTTCAATCAAAGCCTTGCTCACAGCGAGGCGTGTAGGTGTTTACAATAAAACCTGTCCTCGTTCAGGAAATGTGCTCGAGCGGCAGTTTGTGATGTTCCTTAACACTTTTTTACAGTATGAAGTCACATCTGAAACTTCACTGCAGCTCAAATCCACTCTCTCGTCTCTGTTTCGCCTCAAACTTGAACCTGTGTGGTTTCCCCGGCGGCCCGCTTAGCTTTTATATAAAAAGACCCGCGCGGTGATGAGTTTAAATGCAACACCGTGCAGCTATAAACAACACAGTTATTCTCAGACGAATGATTAAACTGACAATGTTGTCGAGTCGTCTGCTGGCTGGAGGTGACGCAGGCGCTCACACAGCTGATTAACACCCTGAGAGCACCATCCTCTGCATATGACTGATGTCTGCTCCATCGTTAAACACTTTCATTTCAAACATTTTACTAAAGCCCTCGATGACAACGTAGGGTGGGACAAGACAAGGCCCTACGCACAAAACTACAGTATCACCATGACACCTGTTCAATGAAGGTGAAGCTGTTTTAGTAGAAGACCACAGTAGAAGCAGGAGTATGGAGCAGCGCCTAGAAGTTTGGAGTTGACGGTCCATTCACACCTCGGGCCTCGTGACTCCTACGGGATCCACGGTGTGAACTACTCTGAGACGACAAGATCAGATGCGTTTACATGCTTCACATACTATCAAACATATGGCGTTTCCCTTTGAAACACACACACATACCTTCAGCGGAGAAGAATCACAGTTTTGACGTACCTGTAAATGTTGATTTGTTCTAGAATTTCTACAGCAAGACATCAAGAACAATTGTTACTTGGGGATGGGAATGACTGTGTTCTTTGTATGATTATTGGGAAGAGGGAGATGTCGACTGATGACTGTTGCACACGTGTTGTTTGGGGTCATAAGACATCAAAGTTACCTCCTGCAAAGAAGAGCATTGATGATGCTTTGTGGAGTTAAACATGCAATAACAGCAGCTGACCGTATTCACAGCCATCTAACGTGTAAGCAGGGCTCCTTTTAGGAAAAAAAGAGGCATTAGTCCTGCTGATTTATGGAAATGTTGTCCCTTTTAAATAGATGAAGGGGACATTAAAAGGGAGCTGTGCACATTCCATGCCTCCAACCACATGAGAGCGTGTCAAGAGGACGGGGGGAAATATACATATTATTTCAAGCTGAAATGACAAACGACGGGAGGTTTGAGCGAGTTGTAAATACATTTCTCCTGGAGAGATGAGCTAGTTTACAGGATGACACCCCCCCCCCCCCCCACACATGACAAAGCCTCTGGAAATCCTCTCAATTAAGAGATGAATTTCCCTGCGCTGCAAGGAGAGGAGAGAGAAGGAGAGAGAGAGACACAGAGGGAGAGAGTGAAGCATAGCGCCCATGCACAAATCACTGAGAGCCTATTGAAGCAGCTCCCAGTTAAGTATGTTATATTACCACTGCTGGAATGCTTCACCATTTATCCCTTTTTCAATTGCAAGGCCAGATATTGAGTGTGTGCGCCGGGCCATTCTTGATAAGTGAATTACGCCACTGATGAAACTTTTATTCCCCCCCCCTCGCCCTCCCGCAGTTCATTGGATTTACTTCAGTTATGCTGAAACGCAACTCGGAGTCACTGTTTACCTTAACGGCCTCGCCGCTCCCACCCTCATCATTTTCGCGCTTGGAAAACACACAGCCGGCTCGGAAAAACACCTCAACACACAGAATTTTGCTTGCTGTGTGTTTGTTGTGGAAGAATTAAGTGAAAGTGTTTTTTAATGATGTAATACTATATAGTAACAATCCATTTTTTGGGGATCATTCACAGGCGGACCCAATAAGAAAATCTAGAGTGAAGAAAATTTGAGGACAGTAGAATTAAATCGTCATCTTATCTGGCAAAGGATTCCTTTATGTTATCTAATTTTCTTTTTACAGCAAATGGTGACAGAAGAAAGCTACATTTATTGAAACTAAAATAGTTTTGGGCCCACACTCATCTAGGAGCTGAATTGGGGGCAGCCAGCTGATCACGTTACCATGCAAGTGGGTGGAATGAGCATTAGCGTCGAGCGAAGGCTTTAATGGACACCATCAGGTCTCTGTTGTTGTGAGCATTGCATGGCACTGCACAGCGGCAGGGCGCTGGTCCTTAGAGACCCGGAGGACAGAAAATGGAACAAGGGATGAGGGGTAAAGGGGTGGGACGTTTGGTATGATAGTATATCCTGCATTTTTATTGAATATTACTTACTGCATTTCTTTGTGTAATGGAGAGCAATTTATCATGTAGACAGATGCCACATGGTCAAATCAAGGTCCTATAGAATAGAGCACATGCTTTGGATTGCGCAGTAACAGGTTCACAAATAGATTTTACTGTTTGAATATCATTTACACATGTGAGGGGAGAGCAAACACAGCATAGGAAACAGGAAACAGACTGCAGAGGAGGATGAATTTTTATCACTTCGCCCTTTTAGCTCTCAAACTGGGGAATTTTAACCCTCAAGGTCAAATACATGTATGATACTGAACAATCACTACATGGACAACACTTACCATTGGGTTGTGGGGACTCTAGACTTGGACTTGAGTCACTAATGAGACATGACATCATCAGAGAAGACTTTGGACTCCAGACTTGACACATTCCCCAAACCAAAGATTAAAAATCATACAGTTTTCTACAAATATTACTATACTTTACTAAAACTACTACTATAATACTAACACTTTCATTTAATTATTTATTTTTTTATCTTATTTACCACTTACCTTTAAATGTTAGGATTTGTGACCCGTCTGTATGAAGTTGTGAGACATAAACCTCTTAAAATTGAAAACGAAGGATTTGGTGCCCCCTCTGGTAGGATGCTGCTACTGCAACTCCAACTGCAACTAATAACACTTTGGGGACTCACTTACCGTGGCTCTGCTGAGATATTAACTGCACCGTTTTGTCAGCAGAAAAACAAACAAACCCCATCAGTGTGCAACATCAATTTAAAACCACCTATTAGCCGTCACGAGTCTCTTGGGATTGTTCCCTCAGACAGAATTCCCAGCGAAAAGGGTGTCATTCACATCTCCTAATTAAGATGAGAGCTTTTCAAAACCCTAATTTCTGGAGATCTAAACTTCAAACACCAGATGCTAGAGTGAGTTTGCCTTCGTCTCCAGGCAGACACCCACAGAAAGCGTCACCCTGGGGGCAAACACTTCAAAAAGGCCCCACAGGCTAGTTTCAGAGCGCTAACAACAGCCTGCGAACACGCTCACTGAATGAAAACCAAGGTTAATAAAGTGACAGTTTGACTAAAATACGACGTAGCAAAAGTCTGTTCAGATTTTGGCAACAGTTCTGTCCATTTCTCAAAAGCTAAACATCAATATTAAAGTAAAGTTAAAAAAAACAAACAGGTGCAGGATCAGGACCGGGTGCATTCCAATATACAGTATATGCATATTTGTGCCGTTGCTTATGCAATTACCTCAAAGGTAATCCAGCTGGAAAATGTGCATCGGCATATTTTGAGCAGGATATGATAGTTAGGCTTTTATATTGTCAGAAATGGAAAAGAGATGATGACTTGACCTTGGTGACAGTGAGAGTGAGCTCTGAATTGTTTTACTTCTTCCACTTCTACACAAAATAAACCACTTCTTCAGAAACTAAAGTGTAACTCAATTCAAAACAGCCTTGACTTCATCGTGCAAGCTCAAATTCTGGTTGGGAAGTAACTTGTCTGTCTGGGACGGGACAGGGGACCATATGGGAGGAGGAGAGGACTGTACCATGACATCACATATATAGTCTTCATGTTCAAAAGCTCTCATAGCCGGCAGAACAATTACAAACCATTTGCATGACTGATTTGCATGAAGAGCGATTACGCAACGCGAGGACAAACGGCGACGTTTAAAGGAGAAATCTTTGTGCTGTGACCTTGAAGCAGTTCCTCCATAATTTGAATTTGAGATTGGCTGAGGAAGACAAAGCTGAAACATGTGGCTCACGTGTTCATTTCAGCATCAAATAAAGAAAAGAAGGCCCGGATACATTATGTAAATGCCATTATGTCGTCCTATATAGCGTAGAAGTCATTCCGAGGCGAAGTGAATGAATGTTGTGATGGCTGTCAATCGAGGAGGCGGAGAGCTTAGCGCTAGTTAAAGTGAGGAAGAATGAAGGGGATGTCGGCGGGTTCTGGATCTATTTCCGGCATTAAAATAATGAGGCAGACGTCTCGTTTGAAAAATACACATACAATTGAAAGTTTATTCAGAAGTCAGATGTCAGTAGTGGATGGGAAGAGTGGATGTTACTGGAATCCGTGGTTACAGCGATGAAGGGCGATGAGGATGTGGCTGTATGTGCACTGCAAATTAGTTTGACTGATAAAAAAAATGGATGATTGGTTCTGACACACCGTCCGTTCAATAACCTACGAGCCCTTTTTAAACTTTACGTCAATGCCACTTGATCTAATGTGTTAATACAAAAACAAGTCATGATCAAATCACATACAAAAAAAAGTGAAATAAAATAAAATCATATATACAAACCTCTGTACATAGTGGGGAAAAACGACTAAACAAAGAGGAATTTTTTTTTTTTAGCTAGACGCTCTCATCTATATTGGAGAGTGGGTCGGTACTGGAAAGCTATTGGTCCAATCTCATCTGTGTGTGCGTGTGTGTGTGTAGACAAATTCAGTGACTGCTTGTCAGTGCAACACTCTCTCCGCGTCGCTGTCACACCGAAGGAGGAATAAAAAAGGAGAAAGAGGGACGATAAAAGTGGGTGGGCCGGAGTGAGGTATTCATCTTGTCAAGCTGGGGACGGGGGAGCGAGGAGAGAAGGGGGGGCTGGGTGAAAACAGACGCTTTGGTGCGAGCGATTACCGCCGGTGGTGTTGGTGTTGTTCCCCGCGTTGTCAGTGTGTGTGGTTTTGGTCGTACTGTCGGCATCTTTGTTCACTGTACGATCCCGGAGTCGATGGAGGCCTGCTTCCTGGTGGTCTTTGGCGGCGGCGGCGGCGGGGTCTTACTGGGCAGAGGAGGAGGCGTGGGCTGCGGACACAGACAAAGATTAACTCCCGACATGTCTATTTGCTCAAAGAGATCATGTGTTTGTGTTAAGTGTGTACGCTGAAAATCAAAAGAGTGTGCACATTGCAGCGACAGAGCTTGTTCCCTCACACGAAAAGGAGAATGAGGGGTTCCCGATAGCGTACCTTGATGTGCCTCATACCCTATTCTGTTTGTATCCAGTCCAAACAGAACAAGACACTTCAGCTGAGCTCCTCTGTTCACTCGCATTCCGCTGTGTGACACGTTAAACGCAGGCCCAGAGATAAGCGGTGATGCTGATCAACGACTCCAGTCTCCATCGAGGACTGCAATCCGGAGCCGCCGTCACTCACCGGGCTCAAACATCTGCTCTCCATACATTACTGTCCGCCGTCGCCGCTACACTATCTGCGCCGGCTCCACTTTTACTGCCCCGACCCGCGAGGCCGTGACAGTGGATAAATAAGGTTAGTTAACATCGCGAGCGGGGCGAGAGGACGGCGAGCGGAAGATGGCCGGTGAGCGCGGACGGACGAGTCGCTGATTAACAGCGGGAGAGCTCCTGATGGATGTGAGAGGTAAAGTAATCATCCAATCAATCACGTCTGTGCGCCCGGGGGCCGGTTGAGGGGAACGGGCATCAATAACGGCGAAGTGGACAGGCGGGGCGGCGGCGGCCCTTTGCTACTAACCGACTCACGCCTCCTTGCTTCTCTTAACAACGTTTGAAGCCCAAAATGTAGCTCACGAATGTAAGCACAAAGTATAGCACACACAAACACGCAGGTGCATACAGGACGTAGAATGTGCGTGGCGGGTCGACGCGGAGTGTCAAACTCAACGGCGGCGTCGAGTGTGTGTCATTAAGGAGCCGTACTCGTCCTAATTAAAACACCTACCCTCTGGTGCGGCGGGGGCGGCGGTGGCGTCGTGGGACTCGGGTCTTGATTATCGAACAGGTTGCCGTAATCAGCCGTGATGCCTTTCACCGGCAGGGGAGGGGGGGTCTCTTTGTCGAGGCAGCCCATCCCGTTCAGCTCCAGACCTGAGGAGAGAGAGAGAGAGAGAGAGAGAGAGAGGGAGAGAGGGGGGAGAGGGATGCTCATCAGCTCGCATTCAGCATCAGCTATGTCCCACTCACATCCTTTGAATGAATCAGAATCGATTTAAAAGTGAGATTCAGCATTGAACCTTTTTTTTTAACGACACAAGGGCAAAACATCCTGACGCTTCAATACAAAAACACACAAGTTCCTCTCTGCTGCAACATAAACCATTTGAAACACAAGCTGACACGGTTTAGTAGGAAAAGCACAAAAATAAAGCAGTGTTCCATTTGGATGTGTGCTTCCTACCTAGCAGGTTTACTGGCACACCTAAATGGAACAAAACCAAAATGAGGTTCATTAGTTACACAGGCTTTTCCCTGCTAGAGCGAGTCAAACATGTCTACAGGCCTGGAAAACCAAGCAGCCAAAGCAGCTTCGCACCTTCAGGGATTGCACATAGTCAACCCATAATGTGTGATCCTGGCATTAACAAGGCGGCGCGTTGACAAAGACTTTTTTCCGAGACAAATTTAGAAGCGAATTCACAGCGCTGACAGTTCTGACTCGCCTGGAGCCGGGAAAACACATTTAACGGGTTTCTCCGCGGAGCCGAGCGCATCGTTAGGAGGCCACGCGGGTGCGAGAGATCGAGCCCCGCTCTTACTGGAGATGGTGTGGAGGCTGGCCAGCTTGTTCCTGGGCGTGATGGGCGGCGGGCCCGGCGAGCAGGACGAGTTGGAGGAGGCGGACTGCGGCCCGGGGGACACTGAGAGCCGCCGGTCCCCCGCTAGCTGGCTGAGGACTTGGCTCCTGGGTCGCTGGGGTCGCAGAGGGCTGATCTGTGGAAACGCACACACACACACACGGTAAATCAGTCATTAGTGAGGGCACACGAGTGGGACAACCCTAAAGAACACACTGTGCCAATAAAACTGTACTGGGGGTGAAATTTACTGTGTGTCCATGGTGACATAACGGATCGATAAAAGATAATTTAGAAGACAAAATTAGTTTCCCCTCTCCTTTGGGACTGTGTGTGTGTGTGTATCTATATGCATATTAAACCGGCCATTTATATTCTAGAGGAGGAAGTGCTTAGGGTGTGTATGTGCGGGCGGCGGGGTTGCAATAACTTATTTGTGGTTTACGAGTAAGGGGGGGGCGCGAGTCCACATTATATGTGAACAAAACACTTTGTAATTGGCCAAACTCAAAGAATCAACCACAGGGGACACACTGAGGGAACATCACACCACTCCTCATTCAGGGGTGTGAATGCTCGTCTGAGTTAAATTGGAGGTTTTGGCACATCACATCTTTACTCAGTGCTTTATTACAGTGCACCATGCATTCAGAAATATAAAGCATAGAACCACAGCTTGGAAACCGTTGACTTCCTGTGGGTGCTCTGCCTTTCGCTTCATGATAACCAGGGGGAAGAGTAGAGAAGAGGAGAGGAGAGAAGAGAAGAGGAGAGGAGAGAAGAGAAGAAGTCATCACTCTTTCCCTTACCGTTTCTGACAGTATGACGGCCTCGGCGGGCTGCAGAGGGATCTCCGTGGTCTTCATCTCCTTGTCGAAGATCTCCTGGTGCTTGCTGTTCCTCTTCTCCTTCTTCCTGTCCTTGCGCTCCCGCTCGGACTCGTCGCGGTCCAGCTTGTCCTGAGACTTGGTGTGGAGCTTCTTGGGCAGGAGAGGCTCCAGTGCAAAACTGGGCGACAGCAGATTTGATAAATGAACACTGTCTCGTTGCTACGTTGTCGTCTCGTACGACTCTAAAGAACTTATGCACGTCCGCCTAAAACAATATTCCTCACTGTTTTGAGCCAAACATTTTGCAATTTAAATTTGAAATTCGTCTGCCACGCCTTTCATCCTTCCATGAATGCAAAATCACATTGTTTGGGAATCGGGCGTAAAGAACACAACAACAAAAGTTTCATTCGAACAAACCCAAATATGGAGCTTTTGACTAATCAATTACACTAAATCACTACAGGGATTACTATCACACAATAACTCAGAAACTATTTTCCTAACTCCTCAGACAGGCGAGAGACGGAGCGGTGAGCTGCCAAGGTGGCTGCGCTCCAGCAATTTATGCGCCGAACAAATTGGTAGAACAAGGTCTTACCCATCTGAGCCGGGCCTGGAGGGAGAGTTGTCAGAGGAGATGGAGGTGACTGAAGCCACTGACAGGGGCCTCTGGGAGGAGGGCATGGTGAAGGAGCGCACCATGGAGTGACGACGAGGGCCCCGCCGCTCATCCGCTGCCGGCTGCCGAGGTGGAAAGAAGTCGAGACCCAAAAATAGTCAGTTTCCCCCCCGAGTTGCTGCTCAGTGCTTCTGTTTTTGTCTAAGACCAACTGAACCAAACTAGGACAAACTCCCAATGGAGAGGGAAAGTATCACATGTTACATATTGTTCCATTGTTCCTGACTATGGCACCATTATCATCTGCTAACTCATTAATCGTGTCCCGTAGAGCTGTGAGGAGTCAGTTTGACAAATGAAAAGATGATCAAAGTCGTGCATTTGTGTTGATTGCTAAAGCCTGATGTGTGTGTGCGCAGAGGCTGACGCTGTGGACCGTAACAATATCGACGATTGTACGGCGGTGAAAATGGCGGCGGATAAATCACATTTGTAGTTTGAACATGTTCCTCTGCGTTACACACATTCCAGTGTTTAAGAGCTTTCAGGCAGTGTTACTTATTATTAATGGTGTCCACTCCCACCACTCAATTTGAATAAAAATCAGTCAATAACTTTTATCCTCCCACAAACACACCAGACCCAAAGAAGAAGCTCTGACCTAGGGGGAGGTAATAACCTAAAATTGGGTAAAAGTGAAGAAGCCTGACTGAAGGTGAGCTGGACTAACAAGCAGAACCATCACCACACCTGTCAATCAAATACAAATGACACCAAACACACTTCTTTGTGCGCCTCACTCTGCTCTAATATGCTCCAGAACAATTTAACATAAGGGGCCATTATCTATGCTGCCTACACTTCCTTCCATGACATCAGTGTGTGGGGAAGCCTTTCAGAACACATTCATCAAACATACATGAGCATCCAGGCATGATGAGTCATACCCTACAACTACTGGCTGACTGATCAATACTTTGTACATGGGGGAAATACTTATGAAACATTATATCAGTGCCCTTGCTGTTATTGAAAAGGCGTTTGTGGATGTGATCGTCTGGAGAGATGTATGATCTAACAGTAAATTAGGGCTACGGAATAAAATCTTCATTCGTTTCTGTACCTTGATGTCCTTAAGAAGAATCCGCTGCGAGAGGAAACCCGGGTGACATTAGGATCAAAACCACCTGAGCTCCTAAGATGCGACAATAAAACCTTTTGCATTTAAAGGTTCTTTTCGGCGGAGAAGACGAGGTCAGCGTGCGTCTGGTGGGATAACCTTATTACCAGGGCCTCGGAAAAGTGATGGCTCCGCTCTCTCTCTTTTGAAAGGTCGCCACCCTTTTTCCCTTTAAAACGCAACGAGCGCCCCTTTACCTCGGGGCCAGACGGAGGGGAAAAGCTTTGCCCGGCAACAATTAAAAGAGGAGCGCCATGGGGGGGTTGGTTCACGCCGGCGCTTCAAATGCATCAGCCGGACTACACACACATGCTGACACAGCTAAAAACAAACCCTAACACGTGAGAGAGCAATGGTCCATTCGGAGGTGAGAACAAGGCAAACTTTGAGAAATGTCCGCATGAAACTTTTGGGCTAACACACCAAACACGTTTCCCGGAATTTTCCAGTGCAATTATACCAAAGAACACGAATCCCAGCCGAAGATCTCACACATGCTTCATTAGAGTAACACCAACACAGCGGGTGGTTTCCATATATGGGTAAAAGGTGTAGGTGTGTGTGTGAAGTGTCTTACCAGGGCCTTTACCCCATACTGCTTCTCCACCTTCTCCCGCAGCTGCTTGAAACAGGCCTCCAGACGGTCGTGGAACGGCCTCAGCGCCTCCGTGACCTTCTCGCCGTGGATGCGAACTCCTTCGCCGAGGTACGGGATCTGACGGAGCAAAGCGAGCGGAAGAGACATTAGATCAAACACACACAGACACAGACACACACACACACGACACAGAGATGCCCGAGAGCCTGCCTGCATTCTATATCTTCATTCATCAGGAGCAAGGCGCCACTGTTACACACATACAGTACGTCTCGTTAAACCCTTTGACCTTTGCCCCCCCGCTGCTGCTGTGCTGACTCAGCAACCCAGTGCGAGCGTGACAACCCCATTATAAAAACATATTAATAGCAAAATTAAACATGGGAACAGAGGAGGAATATAGAGGAAAGGCAGTTGGAGCTTGGGTTGTGAGGGATTACACACGTGATCCATGCTTTCACATCTCTGCCTGCGACGCCAAAGAGACGCAATGCACCTTTGCTTTCTCGCCACACTGCTGGCTTTCACTTATCACGCTGGCTTCTAATAAAATCTAAATACATGACAGACAAGTGAGTGAAGCAAGTAAGGTACCAAAAAGTGTGTGTGTGCGTGTGAGAGAGAGAGAGACAGAGAGAGGCAGAGGAGAAAAATAAGAATTAGGTGTCAACAAGCTCTGCTGACTAAATCTGGCGAGGAGGAGGAGGACAGCGTCATCCCTTGAGGACGGCGGATTTGAGTGAATTTTTGCCCTCCGCAGTTTGAAATCACAAGTCCAGTCCAAGTCTTTCTTATTTGGTTAGAAGTGGGGGTATTTCACCGCTGCACATGTCCCTGACTGCTGGAAGTGGTGGGGAAAACTGCACGGTAACTCACCGGGAGCCTGCAAAGACATTACAGTCGGCCGCAGCAGTAACAGGCCCTTTCCTCTCCCGTGGCAACTGTAAAAGTATTTCCCCGACTGTCTGTCTGCTATAAGTGAGAAATATTGTTAAAGGTAAAAAAAAAAGGAGGAAAGGAAAGCCGCTTATGCTTCTGTGTTTATGAATAAGTAACAACGAAAACTAATCGTGTTAGAGGGAATCTCTCTCACACACACACACACACACACACACACACACACACACACACACACACACACACACACACACACACACACACACACACACACACACACACACACACACACACAGCCGATGATCTGCGTTTGCCGGCGTGTACGAAGTATGTCGCAACGGCAGGTCGACAAAGAGGAAAGTCGCTGCTCGGGTGTAAGTGTGTGTGTTAACATGAAGTCAGCGGAGTCTTCTCCCCCTTTCATGCCTTCCACAGCCGAGCTACAGGCCCATAGAACGCGGTTCACTCATCTGAGGCGCAACATCTAACGCGTCGGGCGTGATGCAACCTTTTGTGAACGAGCGCAACTGTGCAATGTTTTATTTACGCGCATTGCAACACGTGGGCCTGTAAACAGGGAAGATCGTTAATGTAGACACACACTTCTACTGTACCATACAGTTTGAAATATGTTAGCCTCAGGTTATGCTTAGTTATGATGTGACGGCAGAGGGAATGCGGCGAGCGGATCAGTTGGAAAAGCGGCACAGGGGGAAGTATCACCGCACGCACAATCCACACTATTTCACTCACTGAGCGTTAGTTACTCTGCCGTGAACCAGAGGGAAGAAGAAAAAAAATAGGAAAGCTCTGGCACAGGAAGATAAACGAGCGCAAGCTACAGACACCCTGTGAGGATTTCTCCTGATATTGAGCACCTTCATCATCACCGCTGGAACCTGGAACTGGAGGAGCGAGGAGGAAGAGGGGAGACGGAGGCTGAAGGAGGAAAGGTGAAGGGGGAAAGGAGAGAGACGAGGCGAGGGCGGGGAAAAGGGGGGGAAAAAGGGGGCTACGAGTGAACGGGGGGGGAGAGAGAGGGTAACACCGGCAATGGGGGGGAGGAAGAGGAGCAGGAATGAAGGTAGAAATGGGGGCGAAAAAGCTGCGAGAGTGAAAGCCGAGGCAAGATTCACGTCTCCCAGGATACCCACATCTTTTTATAGACCTCAGGATGATATAACGGCAGAGTGGCGGCATGGCAACAGAATTCTGCTTGGTGGCTGCACAGAGATAAGCTCTGCAAAACACTTGGGCTCAAGGTTGCTCTCTCTCTCTCTCTCTCACACGCACACACACACGCGTTCAACAGTGTAATTACATGCAGCGTATTCTGATAAAGTTTCCATTTGATTAAGGCAGTCCATCAGTGACAGCTGGGTTATGAGCTGGGATATCGATAAGAGCAATACACTCTAATGTCAGCCATGTTATTAACAGATAATAAGACACGGTAGAGAAAACTACATAGATTCCCCACTAGAACATACAAAAGAACACAAGACTGCAAAATACTGAAGAAACATCCGACATCCGATTTACAATTACTTCACAAAGGACTTCTGAGTTCTAATATGTGAACAAATCCACACCCCGATGACAGAGGCGACCACAGATGTGTCATGGTATGCCCGGGTGAATTTGACCCACATTCCTCCGCTATGTTTACATCATTTGATCCAATAAAATGCTGTCTTCGAGTTCACCATTTCGCCTGCAAACTCTACAGTTCTACCTTTAATAGATGAATGTGCGTATGAATAATCCGGGAGTTCTTCTGATTGTTGATGTGATGAATCATACGCAGAGGACTCGCTCGCCTCTAGCGTCTCATAAACGGTACATTCTGTGAAGAAGCCGCAGCCGGACATCGAACCACTATTTCATGACAAAAAAAGAATGAGAGAAATGGCACGGGCTGTTTCATATTATGACTGCTTCTCTGACCGCAGGCTTGTTGGCTGAACCCTGCCGCCCGTCCCCTCTAATGCACTGTGAAGAAGACATCTGAGCCTCGGCCCGGTGTGCTGGGACGGCCGCGCTGCCTTTGAGATACCCCCACATTAACTCCACCATGACATATTAAGACCTTTCGTGGTGGGAAAAAAAGGGGCTGGGAGACTTTACAGACAGTGAGTCAGACGGGCTAATAAGCCGTATGGATGGACATGAAGGAAACCCCGCACGCCGGCCAGAAACCTCAATCAAGACTGAGCCGACTGTCGCTGAGGAACAATCCCGACTTCCTGCAGACTACAGACTTGTTGATGTGCCGTTTCCGAGCGTGCGCTAAATAAAAAGAGCCCGGTTAAAGTCGGCGATTAATTCCATTGATCGCTCAGCTGCCCGCCACAACTCTTAACAGGCCGAATCACGCCGCGACGAGACGTTTCGGTTGTTATAAACATCTGTCCAGTGTTTTTGCACGCTATATCCAGGGGGGACGCCATTACGGCAAACATCTACTCCGTATCTGCCAGGGAGCTTTTTTTTACACAGCACCTAATTTCCTGATTTCCACTTGCTCATTTGCTCTCTAACTACTAGATGAGGACAATGGGTATTACCGAATAACAGTGCACGCCGGCTCATTTCTCCCAGTTTAGTTTGTTGACTGGCGCAGACTCGCCTTCATTTGTCTCGTTTAGACAGATTCGAGACGTCAAGAGATAAACAAGCATGCCGGCTCTGGCAGGGAGACAGACAACGACGCTGTGTCTCTGCCTTAGTCATCTCTTTAAAAGAAGTGTGTCTGGCGTGGGCTCAGCAAGCATATTTCTGTTTTGCCTATGATATGCATCTGGCAAGAACACGCCGCGCAGCTATAATCGTTTGTTTTTCGTGCCCCGCGACTACTCCACGATTTCAAGCGCTTGCGTAGCCGAGTGTGAAGGGCATTTTCAAAACCTGACAGTCTCTAATCTGGAGCAACACATTTATCTTGCGCAACCAATTACGACAATGGATTGTGGTTGGTGGATCATTTTAGCTTGCAGTGTGATATCTGACATCCTTCTAATTCTGATGAAATTTTACAATCCTGATGCTCAAATGGAGGCTTTCAAATGTGGGTATTGCGTTGCCACCCCCACGTAGCTCTGAAAAGGACAGAATACGCGGTCAACATTGATCAATAAACGATCAAATCTACATCGATTCGCGTCTCCGGCTCCATAGACATGGAGTGGTGGTGTTCCAGCACATGTCGGGGAGTTTCATAGGAGTTACTAGAGCTCCTGACTGGAGAGGATGAAACGTA
Organism: Genypterus blacodes; assembly: GCF_046128005.1. Taxonomy (NCBI): domain Eukaryota; kingdom Metazoa; phylum Chordata; class Actinopteri; order Ophidiiformes; family Ophidiidae; genus Genypterus; species Genypterus blacodes. The sequence goes on from NW_027466839.1 coordinate 462,185, forward strand.
ATGAAAAAACTCAAGTTTCAAGCCTGGGTCGCGTCTAGCTGCAGACACTCTGGGGGAAACTCCACAACTTTGCCGGTGCGCAACCCTCGTTATTAAATCCAGCTTACACGTGCATGTAACAGAATAAAACAAAGCAAGGAAGGAAAAAGAAGAGCCGCCGCCATGTTGGAGCCTTTTGAGACGTTTGCACATTGCTCCTGAAAGTTCACGGAATCAGACGGCGTATATTAATCAAAGATGAGCCGGTATAAGCTTGGTAAGATCTCTTGAGTTTCATAGTAAGCAGTTAACGGGACTTTTGTGTATGTGATGGATTTTGAGTGTGTATGTTTGCAGCGTATGCGTTTCCTGAATGAGGGTGCAGACTCATGCAAAACCACCATCTGTCTCTCTCTGTCTCTCTTTCTCTCTCCCTCGCGCTCCCTCCCTCCCCGATTTCAGAATGTTTGCTTCAGCACGGCACACTATCATCTCCAGTGAACTCTTTAACGCAATATTCCCCCCTGCTCAGTTCAGTCACTGTAACTAGGCATAGTTTGCAGTGCACTCACCTGTGAATCCAAGTTCTTCAAGCCATATTATGTGGTTTCAGCTGTAAACCCTTACTGATTGATTTTTGCAGCAGCAGCAGCAGCCGCCGCAGTGCTTTAGTAAGGCGAAAACATTTCAGTCTTAATGCAGTGATATAGAGAACTGCACAAGTACCTTCCAGCATTCTTATTGTGTATGGAATTTAAAGAACGTCAAGGCAATAGAACATACTGCCTGGTACCTATAGTGGAGGTCCTTGGCGAGTTCCACATCAAAAGTGCTTATTTTTGCATTTAAATCTGTGACAATGCACGAGTTTTGAAATGATGCACTGAGTCCAACAGGTCGGCCAAATCTCTCGAAGCCGGCAGCACCAAATATGTCGGCAGCAGCTGAACGTCCGGGTCAGCGAGCGAACAGCCGGAAGCAAATCCACTTGACACAAAGGAGATGAATCATGCGGCAAATGTCCACACTTCCATCCGTGCTCCATATGGCTCTCAACCAAGCTGAACAATGTATCGCATTCGAATTATTATTGCGATAAGTCATTGGTGCAATGTGCCAATATAAATATATTACATTAATAAAAGGAAGTGAAGATTTGGTCCCTGAACGAGCCGGCACGTCTGCATAAACTAACCAACAGCTTCCACCACTTACAATACAAGCATTAGGAGCATTACAAAGAGTGCTGTTCACTATATTGTTTTTTATTTAGCAATTTACAAGGCATATAAGAGTACAGAATATTACATTCCGTCTCTGCTGCTTTTTGGTTTTATGTAGTTTTCAGATTATGAGGCACTAAAATGTGTTTTGCTTTTGCACTTCATGAGTAGAGTTGAAGTTGAATGTTAGTTTGTGTTTCAAATGACCGTAATTCAAGTGATTGTTATTGTTCTTTAATTATAAATGTATATTACATAAATTATATTACATTCTGTATTTATGGTCTCTCCTTTCTTGCAGGCAGCACACACAGTTGCAGACGCTGATATTGCACACCTCAATATGACCTTTCCCCATTTTGTGCAGCCCTACCTCGGAATGTGATGGAATTTGTCAGCTGCTGATTTCTTTGTTGTGGATGGATGCAGTATAACGACATCACATTTCAAAACAATGTGTGGCCATGCTTCAAGGTGCAAAAGTGGAGCAGACGCGTACAAAGACAGAGAGAGAGAAAAGTTGCAGTACGGCTTCTTCACCAACACTTACCTATGCCCTTCAAATGTACATTTTTGGAAAAGCAGACCTATGCTTCGACAAGATCATATGAAACTTGCACGTACACCATTGACCATTTTGAGCTTCACTCTCACCTGCCAGGCGATAAGGTCCTTCAATTTCTCTATCTTTTCAAGGTCCTCCGGGTGCTCCTGAATGTACTTGTCATTGAAGAAGGCCTGGAGAGGAGAGAGGAGAGATAAGGCTTAGGTAAGAAGGTGTACATGCATGAATGTATGTTAAACGCACGAGGAAGGCTCAGTTTAAGTGGAACTTGGCAGAAAAGAGGAAGAAACGCTGCGAGAGTGGATAGAAGGGAGGGGGAGAGGTTTCAGGGGGGAAAAAAAGATGAGAAATCGGAGGGGGAAAAAGCGTGAGGAAAGCGCCGAACTGGAGGGTAATCAAAGAGAGGTGAGGTAGTGGATGGAGGAGGGAAAAAGATGGATAAATTTCGGTGAACACATCCGTCTCCCCTCACCACCTCGGCTGTTTCACTGAGGAGAAGGAGGAGGAGTGACCCAAGGGCAAAGAATTCACGTCTCCTCTCCTCTACTCATACTGCATCCCTCCAACAGACAAATATGAATCTATTCCGAGCGGTGATATATGCTGAGAATCAACAGGCTGTGACTTTTCCTTTATCATCAAACACGCGGTAAAAGAGGTTCCCTTTCCAGATGAGTCCCAGCAGTGCTACGGCGAAGAGATGGTGCAGCCTATAAAGCAGCGAGAACACTCGGAAAAAAAGGATGGAACACAGGATCCCGAAGATGATGTAGTGGAGCCGTTTGAAGAAGAAAGGCTCAGGGTATCAAACAAAATCAGGTTTTTCCAGACCTATGATGTTGCGAGGAAACAATATGTGGACGTACAGTATGTGCTATGCTGAACGTCTATCAGGGGATTGCATGAGCTCGTCTAGCTCATGATATATGCATGATATTATGATTACATTTGAAATTGTTTCTCCAGCATGGCCCTGGGCAGAAACAGTGTCATCTGAATTAGCTTAGAATACATTTAAAACTATACAAACTATGCAAGTAAACATATAGGAGAAGTTTACACAAATAAGATAGCACAAGTACTTTTTTTTTACAAGGATATTAAATATGCTGGGTTATGGTTTGTTCAGGTAAAAGCAAACTGGAGCTAAAATAAAGTGAGTAGGCCTCAGTTTTTATTCTTTCCCAGAGAAAGAAAGAAAAAAAAACATCTACCTTCTCATAGTTGGTGAAGCCTCCCATGACCGCCGGGTCAACGATACCGTTTAACAGCATGGAGAGGGGATTGATGTGAAGGTTGGGGTCGTTGAGGTGCCGCTGGACCATGCTGCTGATCTTCTCATTGGTCAGCTGCATGGTCTCCATGGCGTTCTCCAATGGGCTGATCTCCTCCTGCACAACACAGGAAATGAACGTCTCATCACGTATGTTCTGCACTTACAAAGCTCGTCGATACTGATTCATACGGTCACATTTGCGTTCAATGAGGGGCAGGTTTATTAGAAGATGGGCATACGAACACTTCATACATAAAGTGGCTCTGTATCATTTTCTATTGTTCCCATGAATGAAATTGCAACAGTCAAATGAAGATGGATCGATGAAGGCTTGAGGGACTTTCACTTCCAATGTCAAGAGAATGCTTTGAGCCTGTTTGTCATAAATCTTTTCCAGGAGTGTGAAAGTAAATTCCACTCCAATCCCTGAAACTCCACACGGGGGCAAACTCATTACATGGGACGATGAACTTATCTTTGCACTTCCCCAATAAGAACGTAATACATACTGGGTTGCTGAGTAAATGTCAGATATCGGCCCCAAAAAAGATGCCAGTCACATATCTTCAGTCTGCGCTGGTGTTTCTGAGGCCAGCTCGGTAAGAAAGAATGATCAGTTGGAGGAGCTTTAGCTTGGTGAATCTCAGCCCAGTCATTAAGCTTTAAATAGAGAGTGTGACCTGAGGGATCTGGCCTCTCTCTGGCTCATCTGGAGGGCAAGCTGCCCCTGAAAGTATGCTCCAACCCCGCCTGAAGGAGGCAGCTTCTACTCTGAATTAATGTGGCACTGGAGAGCAACACTTCACGGGCACAGGAATTAGGCGTAATCAATTTTTTGATTGTACTAAGGGTCGTAGCGAGCAGAAGTACCAGCGCGGTGAGCTCAGTGCCCGTGCTGCGAGGCGTGTGGGTGGTGTGACGCGGTCATTTGATGGCGGTGAATGCAGCGTGAGCCAACATTGTCCTAGCATTCTGGCTGGAGATAACCACAGTGAGCCTGGAGAAAACAATGACTGGCGATAACGTGGAGTCGAGAGACAGAGGGGGGGCGGGGGGGCTGGAGTAAATGAAAAAATGAGAGAAGTGCCCTTTTAAAGGGTATTAACTAACACACACATGAAAGGGCCCAATCAAAGTGACAAATAAAGAGTAATTGATTGCAGAATACTTAGATAGACTAATTAAACTAAGTGGCTCATTTGTTTTGGGACAAAATAATGACACATTAAAAGGAGGAGGGAGGGGTCGTGGCTCTAAGTGATACTGTAACCTGCTCTCGCACTGAAACCATTTCTGCACGCTCTGCCTTCCTCCGCAGACGTCTCGATCCAAAATGAGGAAACAGGAGCAGTGTTTTCAACCACAACAGAGCTCCAATGATAACAATTTAACGCAGTTGCTCTGAATTGGTGGTAAATCCGCTGCATTTCAAGCAGTAAGGTGAGTCAGTCAGAACACCCTCTCATCAAACAGGGCAATTCAGGAAATTCTCTAACAAGAAAACGGGCAGGCGCTGCTCTCTAGTGATATTATTTTGCTCTGTAGCTATTTCCCAGGGAAACAGGCCTTAAAGAGCGCCTGCTTAATCAATGTTTGGCGCGGTGTAACGCTCCCCGGCGGTTCCAGGGCCTGCATCCACGCGGCTTCAGTGGACAAATCATATTGATCGCCACTGAGCAAAGCTGCAGATCCTTATCCGATTAGGAGCCCGGCTTGGCTCGGTCCCCTCATACTTACTGTGGAGACGCACTTGACTTCAAACCATCGCAGGATGCCTGGGAGTTTGTATGCCGTCGAGTAGGTGGTCCTCTCGATCCACATATTCTGTCGAGACACAAAAAACATTCAATGAATTTTGTAGGCATGATGTCGCACAAGACGTGAATTTGCTGCTGAGTTTATTCCAATCAACATTCAAACAAACTTTAATACTGTTGACCGAATGAAAATTGGGATGATGTAGTGGTTGGTCACTCAAAGCCAAGTGAAGAACATTGCTTTGGACATTTTCTTGCTTGGACAGCAACTCATTAAGTTCCTGCACGCAGAGTCAAGACTCACAGACTGAGAACCTCCTCTAATGCCTCCCGGAGCTGTAACTGTGACTCAAAAAATTAAAAATATAAGTCCCCACAGTGGGAGGAAAATGATTTTATGTCCTGCTTCAACAATCTGTCAGAAAAAAAGAAGTACGAAATCCACATTTGAATCATTTTGAGGGTCCTGTTGAAATAGAGCAGCAGCAGAGCAGCATACTTATAATTCACAACCCTCTGCTAAGGTTTAGAGGGACGGCAAAATGACACAGATGCGTTTAGATGACATGTTTTAGAGGTGTGATGGAAACAATGTGTAGCTATCCAGCGCCTCTCTGCCAGGATTGTGGGAGTCCGATGAGTATGTTGGCATAATAACGTCTGTGCGAGTAAAATCTGTGAGTAAAAGTCACTCTGCTTTGCTGAAGTGGTCTTCAGGGTGGACATGAGGAGATGAGGAAAAGGCTGAATAGGTTTGAAGTGTTGTGTTAAAAATCAGAACATGGTAATAAACATCACCAGGCCACGTTGTGTCACTCGGGCTTAGATAAGAGTACATTCAGAAAACCGTAAAAAGAATAAATATGTCCCAGATGATGACCAAAGCATATCATGATTCAAGAAGGTATAGAAGGTGTAGATTTACCGCAAACTCGTTGTCCGGGTCCTTCTCTCCTTTCCTCACCGGCCGGGAATACTGGAATTTATGGACTTCATTTACGGTGTAGAAGCTGGGGGAAGAGAGAATCAGCAGCTGAGTAAATTAAGCGTTCTGGGCATTCTGCGACTTGATTCAAAGGTTGATTGCTTTGCTTCAGGTCAAAACACAGGACACATCACCGCGGCGGGTAGTTTGCCAGTTTACTGTGGCATTTAGCATGTTGCTTTTGGCCGACTGTCTCGGTCACGACCTCATCTGCGTGGGAAATAAATTTCCGTTTTGGGGGAACTACGTGGCAGGGCTCCCTCAGACATATAGGGAGCATGTGGCAGACATCACAGAGGCACGCGACGAAGCACAGGTGAACTTTCCCAAGTTGGGTTAATAGACTTCACCGCGAGAAAATGACGGTGATAAAGCGGTGGCGGCAGCAGCTGTCTGGATTTGACGCATCACACGGACACACCCACATGATACCACACTGACACATCCTTTCCCTGTCTCTCCTTCTTTACATCCGACACAAACCCATATTCAACCCAGGTCTTGCCGGTCCCCTTATCTAAGCCTTTTTCAGCCGTCTTCAGATTTGCCCTCAGTGCTTGGCCACAGCATTAGAGAACAGCATTAAATTCAGAGACTCCATGCCAAATGAGCCGAGAGCATCAAAAACCTGTTCCGTGGCATTTCTTACTTCAGATTATCAAAGCAGCTTTAAACAGTCTGCCTCTTTCTCATCTATTTACATGCCGTTAGATGGCAGGCTAGACATGATTCAGTCGCGTGGGCTGGACAAAGCAAGGTCAGCGAGGGCTGCGCTCCCCCTGCCGCTGTGACCCCGTGGCTCAGACGAGCTCGGGGTGATTGCTGTGCACCACTGATCTTTAGAGCCAAATGAGAAAATAAACGAGAAACGAACAGAGAGAGACGGAGAAAGTGGGTACGGCGCGGCGAGACGGAGAACGTGACGGCGGACGGAGCAGAAGGAGAAAGAAAGGGAGAGACGGAGAGAATGAAAACGAAACCAGAAATGGCAGAGGGGGGAGGAGGAGGAGGAGGGAGGCAGTGTTGTTGGACGCTGCTTTATCGCCATCTACACAGGTCTGTCTAATCCAGGTTATTAACATAGTTACATATTCCAATCAGTTAGTAAAACAAGCCGCCCGGGCTAGAGCAGAGATCAATGCAGGGGGATGTGACCAATGCTGCACACTGGCTTGCGATAACATCAGCGGCCACATATATTTGCCTAAAGGTTTTTCAGAGCAAATGTCTTATTTTAATTATGTCCATTGTTGCGTTGGGTGGCATCGGTAATGACATATCCAAGTGAATTTGCACAGCTGAATGATGCTCGGCTCGACTGGCATACAGATTGGGCAAACACGCGGCTGTGTGGAGAGCCACTGTTTGCTGTGGAGGTATTGATGTAAGAAAACAATGTTGTACTTGGCAGGAAGAATAATACCAGATCGTTTATCTATGTTAATAAGCAGGGAGAATGACAAGAAGGGCCACCACTGCCTGTTTTACACGGGGAGACGTTTGGCTTTTGATTTATTCACCGTCACCATCCTGGTCCTCCACACCCCAGAGAGTGGGGCTGTAGTTTTGCACGTCATCACAAGCTCCCTTAAATTGTTTTTGGAGTGACTGGGGAAGGTAATTTGAGCTCACTGGCTCGAAAATACAAGTAGTGTGAAAACCTCTGTAACTGTAAGTGCATACTGAGCGGGGAGCGGGGAACAGGGACATTCTGCTTACCTCACAATTTGCTCAGAGACCGGCTTGTTTTGGAACTTGGCAGGGAGGTCCAAAATGGGTTTCACAGTAAAACACTGGATGTCTTTAGCAGAAACGTCAGGGAAAGAAAATAGAACAAGTAGCACAAGCAATGAATGAACACTAGACAATTGATACCTATATGAATTGACAATCAATCCCCCCCCATTTCGCTTGACTGGCAACATTTTAGATGACAACAACACAAACACATTTCTGACCAAATTCTGACAAAACCACTAATGCTGTTGTTAAAGCCGGTGCTGGAGGATACACTGTCCGGGGGAACACTTTGTGTCCTCGCTGGGCGGAGTGGTTGTCTTCATCTTCTCTGCATTGGGAAACTGTGTGAGCAGGCGCGCTTCAAAGTCCTCCCTGCGCTCGTACTCCTTCCCGCGGTAGATGAACATTTTGTTCTGGGGGGCGACAAAGGACAGAGTGAGACCTTGGACACGTACGTGCACACAGGGGCAGAGACAGTGACGCATGCAAGTGGGTACGGATTTGCGAACAAAAGTGATCATAGTGTAAATAGGCCATATGTTACGGCCTAGACCATTAAGTAACATTAATAGGAAAAACATGAAAAAATGTAGGTATTGAAAGAAAACTTTACAACATCAAAGCAGCTTTCATATCTTAAATTATTGACATTATAAATTAATGACATAATCTCCATAATCTCCACATCGAGTACTTGGAAATGAAGGCGCTGTTAAATCACAAGGTTTGTTTGAGGTAAACTCTCTGAATAGCAGCTGAAGCTTTTCTAGGGGATCTCAAACAAACGGCGAGCTTTTCTCACAGTGATAAAGCTGTCCCCAAATAACTCCATTTAGGTCCGCGCTGCAATTAAGGCAGAAATGAGGAGTAGGCAGTATAAATGAAGGGAGTTAATAGGAGTCAGTTGTTTTGCTGAACACGCAGGAGTTGATGCTTAATCACTTTATGAGAGGAAGCATGACAAGTGAGGAAAAGGATGTCTAAAGTGATTAGACCAATTGTAAGGCGACGTGCATATACACGACCAAGTAAATCAACTTGCAATTGGGTAATCTAGGCTGCCTGAGGTCCACCAATGTCAATTTTGTCAAATTTTAATCTGATTATGGATAGATGAAATTAAAAACCTGCCTTTATTGGATTAGAATAGAGCTTTGAAAGATCACCTTTGGTTCTTTCTGTCCGTTGCATCGACCTCACTGTTAATTAAACTCAACTCCAACGACATAAAATAAACACTGAATAATTTTCTAATTTTGCTTTGACAGATTAACAAAAGTACAACGATTTCAAAAGTTTTCCCTTTCAACCAGCTACAATTTGCCAACTTAAATTTTCAGCTCGTAATTAAACTACAAGGGATACCAAATCATGTTGCCTGTTCGCAGGAGAGCCCACTCAAATTGCGAGGTTGAGTTCAACATTCTGGTGTTATATATGCTATCCTCAGTCTGACTATTTTCATTTTAATTACCTGCAAACCAAGCTTAGTCTGGTGAAAAAAAATCACAATCATTGCAGTCATAATTTATGGTAAAATATGGTAAAATTCCTTTTCTTTGTTGGATGAAAGACGGACCAAACTTTGCGATTTTAGCTCCTTCAGCTAGCTTGCGGCGACATACCTGTATTTCTAAACATATGAGAAAATAAGCCTAGCAAAACCAGGGTGATTTTGGTGTCACTCAATCTAGGCAGGGATAGTTTCTAAGACAAATACGTATTTCCTTTCAATCTGTTGCGGAATCAGATAAGGAAACGAGCAAAAAGGCCACCTAGTTTCGTTTCAAAACAACAAATACATCATGTTTAAAGCCGGCATATTCTGTCCCCTAAAAACTCTGTCCCAGGAACCTTTCGTCAGGAACATTTGGAACGATAGAACATGACAGCTCGTATCTGCGAGTCCCGAGTAGAGTGGTGCGTTAGGATACATATTTCAAACGGACTTTCACAGGCCCTCTATTCTTCAAGGTGCGCTCTCATAAAAGACTCAAAATAGAGATAAAGACTGAAGACTGAAGAGTTTAGAAAGACTGGGAGCAAAGAGAGAAGTACGGTGAATTACGACACGATGGGTGAGAGAGATGTGCCGTTTTATCTCTCAACTGAGTGCTGAAGATGGCAACAATGGAGAATATCACCATTTTACTTGCATTATAAAAGTTTAAAAAACAACAGAGAGGGTGCATGAGGTCATCAAGCATGAGTGTAAGTGTAATATGGTCTAAGAAATTGATGGTTACACAAGCTCAAAGCCTTAATACCACCTTTAAGTCATAGGTCTGAGCTTCTTGAAACAGCATTGCGAGGTTGAACTATTGATTGATCACCGATTCATTTAGACAGGAACTAAGAAATCCAGCTTTCGAAAAGTGCAAATACACCTCAACAAACACCCAAAGCTACAGCACATACAAAAGAGGATATTTGAGAAGAGCGACCTCATTCAGACGACTGATCCAAATCAAAGTCCATGACCTGGAGGTGTTGGCACTAGCAACTACCCTAACCCTTAAGCAAATTAATAACTCAAATATCATAAAGAGCTGAATTAACAGCCCTTGCATAAAATCAATTCTTCAGGGGGTGGATACAAAACGTCTTTATCAGAGTATTGATTCTTTCTCTCAGATAATTGAGTATTCCCAGAGGCGTCTCTGTGCGACGCTGCAACACAAACAGCAATCTTGGGTGTGAAACTCAAACCCATCCGAACTACATTTATCTTGATAAGTAAGCCATAGATTAACGTTTCTCCATGTACTCGTGCATAAATATCTCATACATAACCATGAAACATATCATGAAGGGGCCCCCGATCTTAAAGGGCTTGATGAGAAAAAGAGAATGAAGCCGGAATTGATCTTTAACAGGCCGAGGATGCAGACAAGCTAGAACACCATCAAACAAGCAGCCGCGAAGAGAACATTTCCTTGCTTCTGAAAAAAACAAAACAGCAACCGTCTGAGCAGGTTATTTCATGTTAGGTTACACCATCGGCTAAAAAAATAAAAGAGAACTTGATGCAATCGTCAAAGGCCTTTTACACAGCCTGTTAGCGTAGGCAGGTGCAGCTTGCCCTGGATATAATGGGGTCTATGTCCTGCCAGATGAAAGGGTTAGGAGGAGCACAAGGTGATCAAAAAGGGGCAAAAGATCTGTGTGAAATGATATCATCCTGTGAGCAAGTGATCATCTGCAAATTGGAAGTTTCACATTATCCTATTCCCATGGTGATTTTAAGGTCATTTGGAATATTTGGATTGCTTGTGAGACAGAAATGGCTGGAATTCCTGCTTGAGGATAAAGTCACACGTTTAGTAGCACCCCTGCAGGAAGACACGTCATCCGTCTCCAGCTCTCAATGGCATCCTTTTCTACCACGTCCGTATGGAAGAGACTCAAAGGTAAAAATGAAACCCACTGTGACACGGCATCAGACAAGGAAAATTCCAAAAATCAATTTCATTTTCTGTCTAAATTAAAACCGATAGAGACGGAACAAGAGACCTTTTCACAGACAGACGGCAAAGGAGCGCCGATATGAGCTCGGCGGCGCCTCAGACATTGGAAGGAGGACGGCTGAACAGATATCAGAGAACACGTACAAAATTTGAGATAAGATGCAACCAACTTGGGACTTTGAAAGGAAACGGGTGGACCAGGACATTTCAAGGGGAAATCCGGATAAGTAAAACATATTCTTTGTGGGAAGAGTGTGTGTGTGTGTGTGTGTGTGTGTGTGTGTGAGAGAGAGAGTGTGAGAGTGTGTGAGAGTGTGTGAGAGTGTGAGTATGATCAGTCTGTTTGATCAGCGATTTAAAAAGCATGACCTTTCACTTTGCAATTGATGTGGACATTCAGAGTACAAATGCAATGCAAATAAAAGCATGTTTACTGTGCATTCAGCCTTTTGATTGGACAAATAAGATTTGGGTGTTGTTGCTTTAGTCCCACACTTTGTTTCCAGGCTGCTATTTTTACATCTGGCACAGGACGGAAAGGGGCCGAGAGACTAACAACGACTGAGAGAATGTGAAAGAGACTGAAACAAAGAGATCGTCTTTAATTCCCTTTTTTCTCTCGGCTCTCTCTCTCCCCTTTCCCTCTCAGAGCCACATCGTATTTTCCCACACTGAGGGGCATCCGTCCAATGTGTTCTGGAGCTAGTTTGCAGTCCACAAATGGAACAGCTGCTCATGATTCAGTTTGTTTTCTGTGGCTGAGGAGGCAACTGAAAACCCCACAACACGACATGTTAAACCTCTACAATATCCACAACCAGTGCGAGGGAGGAGTGCGTGAGACACATTTGCATCGACAGCTGAGGCTGAAATCCAAGCGAGCGCGGGTAAACCTATTGATCGTCTGCTTCGACAAGTAGCTCAGCCACGCTGTGCTGATCTGTGCGCGTTGTGGGTGGCATACTGGTGTGTGTACTCACGCGGAGGAAGGAGGGGAATCCCATGCCGTAATAGCCTACGGCAAAGTAGTCTGGTTTGGGCCGGATGACTTTCACTATGTTCTCGTAGAACTGGGCCTGCTTCCGCTGTTGGGGGGGGAAAATGGCAAACTTCAGAGGGAAGAACAGGACAAAAGTGTAGACTCCTCACAATTGTGTACAGAGGAGATGTACACACACACACACACACACGTTCATATTAAACCTGGTCTTGTGGTGAGTCCACATTATTTAAATGAAGACACTGGAATTACTTGACTATATTCACGACATGAGGTGCAGTTCAGAACATAAATACTTACCAAGGATGCGCTGAGCTGCTCGAAGTCAAACATTTCGTTCTCGTACTGCTCTGCCAGTTCCTTTCCCAAAATAATTGCTTCCTCCCACATCTATTGGACACATGAACAGAGACAGTTACCAAATGAGTTAATTATCAAGATTCGGGTTTTCGATAGAGTATTCCAATCGCAGCCAACTGAATAAAAGACATGATCTCACGGGTAATGGCTCTCAATACGGGCCTTTATTAGATAACAAATACAGCACATGTCAAAAACTATCGAGCCACACCTGTTGTGGACGCAGCCAGATGCACACAGAAGCCGAGGAGCTACATGTCAATATTACTTCTTTGTCTTTATTTGCCGATGACTCAGGTGGATCCCCTTTGAGAGTTAGGGAATTGATTATAGTGATGCATTATCCCCTTGAGTCTCATCCAGTTAAGTAGCGGTAAGGATAGATAGGAGGCACTTGAACCTGCTGAGGGGCCTTTAAGTGGATTTCTGACAGACCGCACAGGGCTGAACGGCTTTGGGCCAGACTTGTCATGGACCGGATCCAGTCTGCCATCACTGTGAGCTGTGAAACACCAACACCATCTGGGCCTCCTTCCTGGATGGCTCCTCTGACTCCTAGAAACTGTCCACGGTTGATACACCCTTCTGGAGTGTTGATGTGCCCTTAGAGCGACTGTAACTCTTCCCCGATTGCTGTGTTGTCCGTCCTCGTGTGTGTGTGTATGTTTATCCCAAACCCTTTCAATACGGCTGCTCCCTGGCTATCTTCTGCTGAGTGACAGTTGGCTAGAGAACGGTGAGTGGCTGCTGCACCCAAACACTGATGACACATGCAAAGCCTAGGGACATCCTCTCTGAGAAGGTTTGGATGCGATCCTACAGTCTCATTCCAGGCTGAGTTAACAAGCTAAAAACTGTTGCCAGTGTCATGAAATATGAATGGTGTAGAGGAAACCCAGAAACTGTGCTATGCTACATTTTCCCAGATTTGCCCACAGAATCAGGTTGCACCGCACAAAGATGGCACGGCGTATGCATCTCTTTAAAAGTGGCGTGAGGAAACGAGAAAGAGTAAGACAAGGGGAGAGAGGTGAAGGAAGCTTTATGATCGCTTTGAGTTACATGAATGCTCGTGAAAATTGATCTATGCCACATCCCAAAACAATATCCGATAAAAGGAAAGGATTCTTTACAATCTGTATTTGGAATTTTGACTCCTCTGTTCTCTAGCTCTCGCAGGTTTTCTTTGTGTGTAATAGAGTGTGTGTGTCTCTTACTTTGCCCTTGTCGAAGTAATTGATAATCTGCTGGTAGAGATGGTCCTTAAGCTGCCCTTGAGTGGTGGCCTGGTAGCCGTCTCGCCGGGTCAGATGAGCCGCACATGCCTCGTCAGACCACTGCAAGAGACGGGGGGCAAGCAACGGGATCAAACACTGTGCCAGTGACAATACACAGCAAAAAGGATGTAAGTGAAAAGAAATCAATCCAGGAGTTATAGCTGATGCAAATGAGAGAGATTGAGGTGTCAATCTTGAAAGTCTATACCCTGCAGTCTAGCATGGTTGAGACACGGCCAGATGTCAATACATATTGAACGACACGTCAATGCAGCGCAAAGCCTCCTCCAGCCAATACTTGCTGTTATGTAAGGACAGAATCCCCATCACCCAAACAAAATAGTGCTCCATTAGGCCAACCTATAGAAATAAGATACTGTAAAGGTTTAAGCGAGTGTAACTATTAAACACCATGTATAACCGATTGCAACTGACTAGAACGAGGTGATTAACAAACCTGAAACAACGAGAATAAAGAAAATTAATAAAATAAATAAACTGTTGGTACAAAAGAATGGCATGATGGCGTTTGGGGTCAGCTCACAGAATAATGAGGTTCCTGACAGGCAAGACCAGCTCAGCTAACGGGGGGAGATTGACGAGCTTGTTGGCCGCAGTGTGCAGGAAGCTAAATCCTGTGCGGCGCTTCATTACGGGCTTCATGTAATTGACATTCTGCGGTATTGTAACATCAAGAGTGAAGATCCCTGAGAAAATCTGACCAAGTTTTTCCTGAGGACCGCGTTTAGATATCGACAGCCAGGAAATTTGCATACCCTGTACCAGAGATAGGTGACAAAGTAATTGCTCTGCACATTTCTGCTGTGGCATTAAGAGCGATGGTGGAAGCCTTTGACTCCTATTGATTCCTGTACAGCTGGCCTACAGCATTTACACAGTTAAAACAAGCTGGCAAGTGATGGAGCATCGACTGAGCTTAAGTGCTGATGCATCTCTGACCATTACACACACACTCTTATTGGTTTTTATGATATTACTGCAAAATGATACACGAAAACTCATTGTTCTTACAGGAGCTATTTGCAGACACAACAACATCACATTATGCTGCTAGATGGATTCAAACAGAGGCAGAGATTTATGTAGACATCATTCACAGTAAAGCTTGTTTACAGGTGCCAGCGTATGAATACAAAAGCAAGACGCTGGACTGAAGGATTACGCAACGCAATTTATCAGAAGAGAAGGGATTTATAACCAGGCTGTGGCGGAACAAAATTATCCCAATTTCACAATGTAATGTGAACCCCGAGCGTACGAAATGAGAGGGGATACCACAGCTGTTGGGAGATGAGCGGAATTAAAATAATAATAACAAAAACAACTCCCGCAAATGCGACCGTGGCTTCTCGGCGAGGAAAATGTGATTCAGTCACAGCCCTGCTCTCCCCTGTTGAGACCCCGTGCAAAAGCTGAGGCAGCCAGCTATTTATGCAAATAAAGATGGGATGTTGGTACCACCATTTGGGATAAAAGCTAGCGGACCAACTCTGAGCTCTGTGTATACCAAACCCCCCCGAATGGGATGACGCAACACTCTTTGTTGTGCGAAGGGTTCTGTTTGTGGTTGTGGTACAGTAGATTTGAGATTTTCCACAAACTCTCTAGCCTTGCAAAGATGTATCTGATTCATGATTAAAGAAAGATTCTAATTAAAAACCATAATTATTCAAGATTTCCAGAGTCAGGCAATATGCATTAAGGATATATGTCACAGATATAAAGATAAGTATATAGATGTAAGAACATGCATATCTGGGATTTCCGCTGAAGCAGAAATCCTTTGCACTGACTGTGTGTGATTCACAGTAAAGGACTCTCCTTTTATAGCTGACGAAGGGGGACAGTAAAAGTGCACCCTTATCCTAAAGTACCTCAGGTGACTTGCTTGCTTTTAACTACATCTCAGCCATTGATTTGCATTGCCTGTGCAAGGTGAAAGAGACGTAGCTCAGCGTGTCTGCTCTCCAATTTGCCATCTCTTGGCGGCAGAGTGGGAATAGAGGGCTTGGACCAGCTCACTCACACGCTGCACACATTGAAACCCATAGATGCACGTTGTTTGATGTCTTAGGCCAAACGCCATTTGGCTGATAATGGCTAACAGCGGATAGGAAATAGTGAAACGCCATTTCCCAGCCCAGCGATTACGCTTGATCCTTTTTCACCTATTATTTATCTGGCTGATATGAATCTTCGCAGATAGATAGAGTAGATTTGGGGCCTGCTATCTGTGCCGTTGGGAGGAATTATTCCAACAGCTTTTGTGAGTGTGTATGAGCTCCTCTCTTCCATGTGTGAGTGGCTTCTGTGTACCCTGAGCAGTTTGGCGTGCAGCAGCAGCGTGTAGGCAGCCTCCGTGTAGTTGTCGCACTCTTTGTGGAGGTCACACAGCTTGTAGAGGTACCTGGCAGGAAAGGAGGAATGATTTATAAGTCATGCCTGGGCGGGCCACGCAGACTTCCAACAATAGAGACAGAAACTTAGCGCCAACCGACTGATGCATCCTGACAGCCATTTTTACATCAAATAATGGTCGCCAGATGGGAACTGTAGCTGCCGGGATTGTGCAAATAGAGATGTATTAAAATTAAAAATCCCCTTCTGGGTCTGGTGAGACAAACAGCTTGGAGTAAAGAGGCTAAAACATGTTGTGTTTGTTTAGATTAGTGCATACAATTGACCTTTTGTGCGATTTGCTTGGATTTCTGCATTTATTACTCATAAAATAGCCCCGACTCTGCGCCAATAGTCCCAATAACAGACACACAGCTTCTGCCTCATAGGGTTATGCCTCCGTTTGCTGGTTGACCGACCATTACCCTGACATTCCTCCGGTAAATTTCTCGAAACATTCTGAATTCATTGCCCCGACACTGAGGCCCAAAATGCAGGCACTCCCACAGGAATCACTGACATTTTCATTGTTCATATATCAAAAGGACTGGAAGTCTGGAAATAAAGGCATGACTAACAGCTACAAGGCAAAATATGACTTGATCTTACCTGATGTACATCTCTTCTCTGTCTATCTCCTTGTAAAAGTTCTACAGGGAAAAAAATGAAAGAGGCCATGAAAATGGGAGAACGGGTCCACGGATTTACACAGACGACAACAAGAACCAAATAATATGACTAAAGCAATATCACAATGTCATTATTATCATTATTCATAATCACATGGTAGAAAGTTCTCATCATGTAAGCTCTCAAGATGCGGCAGCTTTTGGTTATTTAAGTTGCTATCATGACTCTAAACATGTGATTTATGAATGATAACATCTCCATAAAAATATAAAAAAAAGGCAGTAAGAGGTACTGTTGAACTCTTGCCCAGAAGTAACACCATTACACTGATCATAAAGCTTGAGTGTATGGTGGGAGATTACGCTGCATAACGGGCAGCACTAACTCAAACCTAAGTTGCTAAAACATGGCTTAAGAGGACAAAACACACATTCATTTTCTTAAATATATATACATAAATGCCAAAGTTCTGGCTTAGAGAGCAGGTTGTAGTTACAAAAGGCCAATTGGTTGGGATTCAAATCATTGCAGTCCATTTCCACACACAGGCCCAGATCCTTTCAACGGCTCATTTTAGTCAGAGCAGTCACATGAGGGGAATATTGACATTTCACTGCTCCCCCATGAAATGTCACTAAACAGAAGAGGGGCATCCCAGGTGAGCTGCTCCGTGATAACACCTTAATACACTGTGACATGTGGGGGTGGTTGCTTCTCTTTCCCCCCTCTGGGTTAGTTCAGCGACAGCAATAACGGATAAACAACGCCTGCGTGTTATAGTATAGATTCTAGTAACAACCATCACAGTGATTTATCCCTTCTGCTACATGGGCCCCGCTCCCTATGAAGATGGATGTCCATTCTGTGCGGGAGAACGGAGGGAGAAGGCGTCTTACCAGCACGTTGACAGTGCAGCTCATACGGTTCTCCTTGTTCTCGTCATGCATGATGGTTCTGTAATCCAGCAGCCTTTCCAGCAGACGCACCACCAGGCCGACAAAGTTCTCGCCCGTCTTGGCTAGGTACTTGTGCTTCCTGCAGTGTTCCAATAAACTGGCAGGTACATTGTGTGTTGTCATAGCAGAGGGGTGTGTGTTTGTGTGTGTGGATGTGGACAGGGAGGGCAAAGAGAGACAAGAAAAAAGGTGAAGCGTGTATAAATGTTGAACAGTGGAAAATGTCAGACTTTTGCTAGTTAGGACTGGAGAACCTGGCAACTGTACAGAATGCAAACATCAGGGCTGCACACACAAGACAAGAAACTTGACTCTGACAGAAAGTGGTATGATCATCAGTAGACTGTGATTATATTTAGGAGTGTTACGTTGCAATTAGCATTATCGTACTTGTCAAAGGCTCAGGCGAAATCCTGCCCATTAATCAGCACTTACATTTTCTGAAAGAGAACTTTGTACTGCTCGTCTCCACGGCCCCCCTCCACCTCGTGATCCAACTTGGTGATGATCTCGTTCTCAAACTGCAATTAGACAGAGCAGGCATAAATAATCAGTGGAGCTAATTTTTCAATTCGTTAACGCCATCTCCCTGTCTCACTCTCGCCCTCTCGCTCCCGCTGCATTAAGGCTCGGCTGAGGGGATCTTTGATCTTGATCACGCCTCTTTCGCAGCCCAGCTGGCTGTGAGCTCCATATCCTCGGTTTCATTATTCAAACTTTTCACATCTGCATGGCTTACATTGGAGAACAGGGAGCGAGGCGACATCCCAGGTTGCATCCCTGTCAACTGCGGCATTGTAGCTATAGTTTCCACCCATAATACATGGACCTTAAATCTCTAATATACTGTATCGGTGCAGCTTTATAAAGATTGTGTTTAATTGTGGAAATAGATGTGGATAGTGAAACTTAATGATAAAAGATGTAAAAGCTGCTCTCTGCAATGCTAAGGAATACACACAATTTAGACAAAGACAAAATCAGAGAGATCTGGTAAATTAAACATTACTCACAGTGTATAATTGGTGAGGCTAATGTGCAGTTAGTCATATTTGTTGAAAATAAAAGAATCTGAGTGGCATTTGACACAATTTAATTAGGAGGGTTTGCATGTCTGCCACCCCTAACACAATGCACTATTGGCAGGAATGACCCGACAGAAGGCCATCAGTTAACCAGTCGACGCGCTCACAAGACTACAGGGACAGCGCTGGTGTGGGAGCCATTTGAAATGCTCTAAAAGTACAACAAACACGGGCCACATGGACGCGGTGAGCGGAGAAATGCCTCAGACATCTTAGGGCAGAGCAGCTGTGGCCAAAAGGATTTCCTAATGCAGAGAGCGGCTTAATCTTGCACTGTAACGAGGCATAACATTAAGTTCCACTTACCGTGGCTGTTGATAATTTGCAGCACAACAATATGAGATTTGCAGAATTACAACTAAGCTTGAGGCTGCAAGATTTCTTCTTGAAATGGACTATCCCTCAGCCCTACTTACTCCTCCACATCCACCCACACCAACTCTCAGTTACTCAAAAAGTCTTTTGTTACTGTTTTCTTCATTAGTTATACTCTTCTTTGTTCCACTTGAATAGCTGGCTATTTCAGTGGACACACACCCGCTGGAAGCTGCACGTGAAGTGGAACTCGCACTGCATCATGTCGAAGAAGATGGCGATGGTAGCCTTGCGCAGCTCGATCTCAGGGACCAGCGTCATCTCCAGGATTGGACCCACCATCTCTGGGATGAATTTGATCTTGTTGGGTCCTCAAGGAGCAAAAGAGATGGCAGACACGTGAACACACACCATACAACACAACTCTCTAACATGCTTAGACTAAAATTTCTCCTTTTATCTGGATTTTCTCAGATAATGATTTGATAGGTAACTTCTAACCAAATGCCTTGGGCACAAAATAGACGTACAGAAGTAGGCTAATTAAAACCCTTGGTGAATAAATCAATCTAATCTGATGGAAAGCACTAATTAAAGGAATCAGACGGTTGAGTTACAATGAGAGGAAGACCTCAAAGGGAGGCGCAGGTGTGCGAATCTAACACCCCAACCCCGTGAACTAGAATTTCCTTCTCCTTTGAGACTTCGCTGCTTAGACCCTCACGACTAAACAGAAAAACCAATTAACACCTGATTCTCCATACTTAGCCGCTGTTTCTTTGCCGAGCTGCCTAGTAATTAGTGTGAGGCTACAAGGATGGCAGATAATCAAAAACTTAAATTGAGAAAACAACACTTTAATACTCGTCAGTAGCTGGGCCTTCTGAAGTGGAATTTGCCAGGTTTATCCCCTGGATGTGTCGGACGAAGCTAAACAATATGGACGTGATGTTAAGGAATTACCTAGATTGTACCACATGTCCCTGATTTCAAAGCCAATCTGCCTTCTCATGTCCTGGTACCTGAAACACAAACATGGGGGAAGAAATGTTACACAAGCTATACATAGTGATGGGTTTTGAGAATTAGTCATGGGTAGGGTTAATCAATGCCAAAAAAAAGGATCTGTAAAACCACAAATGAACTGAATCTATCCGTCACACTGGTGAAGGTGATAGAAAGAAGAAATGATGAGTCAATAGATTTTTCCACAAATTTGGTGTTGAGGCTTTCTGCTGAGCCCTCCCCCTGGTAAGCACAGCGGGCGACGATGTGGTTTGCGAACGCCTAGAAATCAGCCGCGGATCGGGGAGAGGATGACTGACAGACTCTTTCAAGCAGATTTGCAGGGTCGCTGAAAGGGAGCCCGAGCAACTTGGTGTGACACTGTGGGACGGCAGCGAGATGACGAGGTCGAGCAGGTGACTCATCAGAATCAAACCATCTCTGAGTGCCGAGCCTCTCCTGACCCTTAATGAATATCCATTTAAGGCCTCTTTCACACACCGTGACATTTTCAGAGCACCCTGATAGAATTCTAAAACCCAACAGATTGGTTTGCCAATATTTTACAAAGACGGGCTAATATATTATGGCAGCAGAGAGAGGAGCATTAAAGAATCCCTAACAAAGGAGCTGCACCACCTCCTTGCAGAGTGCTCGGGTCAAACCATCCACTTTAACATATTTAGTTGTCAAGGGGAAGAGTGTTGAAAAGCATAAGGATCGATCTTTCGTTAGAGCCACTGGCGACATGACAAAATCTAAATGGATTCCTGCCTTTTACAGTCTGGTAAAGCTCCATAAAAACAAAAATGGTGATGCATTATGTATGACTTTGCACTATTCTAGTGCGTATTGAACATGAGCTTGATGGAGCCCATATTTTCCCAATGTTACCATTTTGGAGGGCTCGGGTAGTTTTTGCCTCTTCTCATCAACACTTTGGGATGAGTGTGTGTGCGCACGCCTTAAAATCTAGTATAGAGTATGTGTTGGCGCATGTATAATCATACATGCCTCTATGGGCACTGATCACACATCATCACATCCCCGAGATACTGCTTTGTCACGCTCCGGCAGGCAGAGAGACAGGCAGCCATGACTGTCGGCTGTCGGGACCTACAACAGATACCTGTCAGCGGCGGCTAGAAAGCTCTTGGAGAGGTTAAATAACATTAACAACTTGTGTGGACATGCTGGTAGTAGGTAGTGGATCTTAAGCAGCAGTTTGTGCCGTCTGTGGGGTCACAGGAAAAAAAGCAAACTGCAATGTTCCTGTAGAAACTGCTGATCTATAACCAAAGCCTGACACTAAGTAGAAATGTTCGCATGACTTGACAATAGGAGTTTCCTGCTCTTCATCATTCTGTGTATGTGCAACAATGCTGATGACTACTGCTACCACTGCTGCTGCTGTGTGAGTACATTTCCAGGGTCTCCAGCCAGATGCCTTCCACGACAGATACAACTTCATTTGTTTGGACTTCAGCTCACACATACAGAGACACAATAACCTACTTTTCAAGCATGCTGGGAAAAGAGAAAAGCTATTGAATAAAACATTTTTAAGAAAACATCTACTGGTTGGGGAAAAAAGGGCAGCTCAAGCCACGGCTCTGACAAAACCTGAGACTTACTGTACTTGGGACTTTACTACAAAACTTACATTATCCCCTTTGGATAGCAAAAGCTCAGAATGCATTCGCAGCCAAAGCTAGTGCCAGGGCATTACAATGCTTTTCATACCACTATCCAAAGGGGAAATAAGTCATTGTTTTATAAGTTCCAAGTAAGTCTTAAGCCTGGTGTCAGTCTGTCCCCGGGGGTTTGAAGTCAGCCACTGTGGGAACACACTGCTAGTAATAGGCCGTAAGTTAACAAACAGCAACCCGGAGACATTTGTGATGTTGGGGGGGAAAAAATGATGCCGAGCACCAAACAGCCATGCTCCAAACATGTCTGATATCAGCTCTGTTTTCTGCTGCCAGAGCGAGGCACCATAATTGGTACTGCGAGCAGAAATGACAGTTTGTGTGCCAGCACGCGGGGAAACAGAATGCAGCGAAGGGAGAGGAAGGGAGAGACGGTGAGTAGAAGGTGGAGAGAGGGAGAGAGGAGAGTGTGGGTGGGCAGCAGGAGTGGGTGAGAGAGCCATTGACAAGCCCCGCAGAATATCCTCCTCTCCTGCTCTGGAAACTACCTGGTGGTGTTTGAATGACATATTTGGGAACGTCAAATAAATAGCCGGGAGATAGCAAGGAGGAGATCAGCCCATTTTATGTGCTTACTGTCACGAGTGGCAGTCCTTGTGTGTGTGTGAGAATCAAATAGCTGCTCCTTTTTGGTGGCGGGCAGCTGGTTGGGGAAGTTTATCAGTTCAGATAATAAGACATTGATCAACAAGGCGCTTCACTGTCGAGCAGTGGCCAAGCAGTGAGAAATGCTGAGACAAGGTCTGCACCTCCTGTGAATGGCGTTGAGCGGCACGACTAAACTACACTCTGCAGACTAATGGGTCCATTGATAAGTTCTCCTGACACAGAGGGACGTGGGCAAGGGTTGAACTATTGGCTGAAGTCACACAGTTTAATGCGTTTTTTGTCCAGCCGTGTTCATTTAAGTGAGTGCAACTTCCAGAGACACCAAGGTGTTTGTGAGTGGTTCAAGATGGACAAACACCAGTTGTCAGTATGAGAGGCATGGATTGTTTTGTTTTGCTACTCATAGTTTGACAGGTGCAGAGCTGCAGGGTGATATAAAAACTTCTCCCCTTTATCTATTGAGGGGTAAAGACGGCGGGGAGACGTATAGGAGATGCTTTGAGGTGCGTTGTGGCAGCCAAAGGCCTGTGTCTCAATTCCAGCAGGAGCTCTCCAACTTTGCCTGTTTCCTTTGGATTTGGGTACAGGATGTGCTCTCTATAACCCCGGGAGCCGCTCTGCTTTGTTGAGGAGGGCCAACAGCTCACGCAGCCAGCAAAGGAGCGATGGGATGTTCGCTATCCTCGCGAGCCTAGAAGTGATGAATTATGAAAATCCTGCTCATGTCGGGGAGGGAGCCTGGGCCGTGTTTGTGAACGGCGAGGATTGCTTGTGGGTATTGAGACGGCGCACTCGTACTCACTTGTGGAAGATCTTGGCTCTTTTGTCGCTTGAGAAGTTCTCCAGCTGCAGTGACTCCTGAGTGAGGAAGGCTACAGCCAGGTGGAAGTAGTTGTTCCACAGCTGACACAAACAAAAAAGGTAGAAAGAATATTTAAGTGTGAGTCCACGGTACGCTGTACAACAAGAGATGCCACCACTGGGGTGTCCATTTTACATTTTCAAGGGGTTTAGATGAAGTGGGCTTTCGTGTGTGTCTGGAAGTTGTCCTGCTAAGAGGCAAAGATTGGGATTCAGGCCACCGGCATGCACTCTCCATCAGACAATGACGGCAGCCAGAAGAACTTTTATTCATAGCTACAATTTTTCACAGCAGTAAAAGTCTTCCTGGTATGAATACCAACCAAGTATATTCAGAATAGGGTTTGAAGGTTGGTTCACATTCCCTCTTGTGAAAGTGCCTTGAAGCTACAACACAAGTACGTACCTCTAAAAACACTACAAAGGCCTGTGCGAGACGACGTCATTCAAAAGACAAATGATCTCTTTGCCCTTGAAGAACCCTTGCCATTATTTTTATCCTATTGAGAGTTTAATGCTTATAAGGATGTTAAAATAACCTTTCAAATAAGGCTATAAGGCCCAATATACACCTTTCAATTTAACATACAACCCATGTCCACATATGTTATCTGGATAATGGCAAATCGGGATCTCAATGCTATCAGATGAGCCCGATATGCCATATTGTATTGTGACCTTATATAAGTTGGAAATGTCACCCTGCCGTTTGCTAATTCCAGTTCTTATTTAGAGTGCGACTTGTGAAGACAGAAGGAATAGTGGTGCAAGCTGTAAATGTATGTCCCATCCAACTGCCATCACCCAGATAACACATACTGCTACTGAGATCACATTTTGTTGCAAGGCGTAAAAAAAGTCTTCCACACGTTGGGTCCATATGCAACACATTTAAAATAGCAAGCGGCACACCGTTTAAACATTCAAGCAGCACATCCAATTGCTGGCCAATACTGAATAATTGATGTTTACGCTGAACAATTTCTGTCCACCTGCAGTTGGAAACATTAAAACGTCCTTAAAATCCAACTGTTCCATTTACAGCTCTAAAATGTCAGCCAGTCGAAAAAAAACATTTCTCACTTCCTCCAATTTAACGCTCATCCTCCAAATGCTCTGTCAAATCTCTCTGCAAAAACGTTATATGTGGTTCCCCATTGATCAGAAGTTCTCAGACAGATAATCAAATGCTGCATTCTCTGAGAGCATGTTGTCCCTGTGAGAGGGGGAATCAAGGTTGAGGTTTAAAAATAGAGTCTTTTATCAATTCAGCACTTACCTGTAGCTCAAAGTTGGTTTGATCCAAGAACTTCTTGTTCAACACTGCCGCATACTGATTAATGGCTCGTAGGAACACCCTGGAAAGAGAAGAGGGAGTGTGTTTGGGTTATATTAACTGGTTATGAAATGGGTTTCTGCATTAAAACTAATGTATTTTTCCAGGTATAGTTCCTAATGAGAGGATGCCACTTTAGTATACATCTGTCATTATTAAATCATCATTATTATGTTTGTTAATTACAAAGTACACCCAGCCGTTGTACCGCTGAAGCTGAATTCACTGTGAAAGCATTTGTGAATGTATCTTTCCACTCTTAAGTAAAAATAACTTCAGACAAAAGCTAAGTTTGACATCTAATTTCTCCATGTCTGCACCGTCTTTTACAAAAGTCTTTTGTACTTCAGCGACAAATCCTTTTCTTTCTGACCTTGTGGAAGAATGTGTACTCCCTACAGATGTGAGATAAGTTGAACCTCTTTCTTTGGAGTGAAGTGAACATAAGGGCTTGAAGGAACTCCCAAAAGAGAAAGAAAAAATGTGATGAGTAGACGTTAATAAGAACACTGGCTGATGGGTTAATCCACTCTGATGCTGCAGAATGAAATGTTAATAAGTTAAGTGGTATGAAGCTTTTAGAGGGGAATTATGATTGCTACTTACAGAGTCAGACGCCTCTACTTAACTTCATTCCACACGTATGACACTTACTATTCCAATATTCAAGAATAACTAACAGAAAAAGCATTTATTGTCAGCGCAGAAACAAATGTGCGGCAAAGATTCAACCCCCCGGGTGATCGTGTAGATTCTAATTCACTCGTGCCACTTTGATAATACTGATCAATAAGCAAGTGTGACAAATGATGACTTATGGCAGCACATGGAGGGTGCATTAAGAACACATGATTAAACAACGGCAAGGTGACGCAAGGACAACTGTTTTGCCACATGACTGACTTGTATCAGTGCTTCATGAGCGGGCAATAAAGCATCATCAAGATACAAGACCCTTGTAATTGACAGTGGCAGGTGAGCAGACACTGGATACAGATGGAGCAATTGGCGTGGCTTGACAAAATCTGGATCAGGGATTTCTCACACATCATCCTGGGGGTTTCTTAATGTTTCAGTAGCTCATAATAAGGATCCATACCAGCTGATGATATGGGATTTCCCCCCTCTCTCCAACTGACCTTGAAGAAGAATAACATGACGGTTGGAAATGACCACCGTATGGGATCTGGTGGCATTTCCACGCTATACAATATTCATGTCTGACATATATCACCATTGCTGACTAAGCGCTATCTGGGGATGATGGGTGATACATATTAACGGTCACCTTCATCATTACTTGGATAGGTTAACTGTCATTGAACACCCTTGGATAAGCCATTAGAAGGCCATTTCCCTGGCTCTCTGGCCCCAGAGTGGGAGACCATTCAGTCCCCGGCCTCACCGATGCTCAGACACCCTATTACCCCCCCCCCCCATCCAGTCTCTAAGAGCACAGGCTCCCCCCGTCTGCACACCTCACTCAATTTTCTGCAGCTCTGAACATGCCAATATAGTTGATACGCTTAAACCTGGACTAATGGCAAAATGTGTTTCCATCCACTGCACATGTGGGCAGAGAAATATTACTGTGCTCTGTGGCTTGTCCACCTGGATGACCACAGGCACTGACCAGCACAACTCCAATCTCTATAGGAAATCTCTAATTATCCTCATACAGACATGTTAGTGATACCTCGGTGGTCAAGGCAAAGACCAAAAAAATCACATTAGTAGCTTCCCAATTATTCTGACCATGTATATTTAAGTCAAAGGGACACATTTCCACTCACTTCTCTATTTTCATTCATTTTCTTCATCAGACCTGAGCAAGCAACATCTGCCAACTACCAAACACACATGCTGGCCAAATTGTTTCTTTAATAATCCCTACAACAATAACAAGACAAGGCAAGACAATACAAGTTGGCTTGGCAACCATCCTTCATTCTCCTATTACCCCAATGTTGAAGAATCAAATCTAACTACTTCAACTGCTGCCAATATTTACATGCAATACTGCTCTCAAGAAATGAAGAAAAGCATCAGAAAACATTTAAATGAAATTACTGCAGGATTAGTCATGCCAGTTCGTTTGAAAGTAATAGCCGATTCCAAGCATGTGATTTTATTTTAGTTTCAGGCAAAACTCTTTTTTTAGTAATCCCAGAAATCCTGTTGTTCACCGAGCATTCTGGTTCAAAAGCACAGAACTGCTTGAGAACAGTTTTACTTCTATACTACCTCTTGTAATGTGTCTCAACAGGACAGAAAAAAAGGTCTGCAATCAACCAGTCCATTCTCTACCATTTGGCTGATGATCCAGTCTGATCCTGTGGTTGTTGACATGAGTTTTCAGTCGCAACACAACCGCAACACAGGGAGGGACATGTTGTATGTTAAAGGTGAAACGGTAGCGTAAACTCTGCCTGCCTGAAAGCCTATCTTAAGCAGGCAGCCAGCCTGAGCGTGGACATGTAATGTGCTCTAACGAACAGACAGGACAGTTCCTCTGTGAGCACATCCTGCCATTAATTAAAGTGAAAACCTTAATGAGGGGGATGAAAATAGAACACACTCTCCCTCACAGCAGGCACAGGCTAAGACATTCAAAAAGGCCAAGTCCAAATGAGCTTTTGGCCACTCAAAGTTAAATTCCAACACTTGAAATTTTGTTAAAGATTTTAGAACTCAACAGGATGAGATTTTGTAGAACTGTGGCTCACGTTGCCATTAATATGAAATAGTCCTGATTAATGATTTACTATAGCTGTCTACATTCCCATTGATCCAAAAGGAATTATTCATACACATGTCATTCCATAAGGCCTACAATTAATTACCATAGTGACTCCACGGCAAATATAACTTGAAAATGCTTTGCACAGCCCAGGAACACAGCGATACAGCTGTAGTAACATGACCATGATTCAAGACAGATTATATGGTGAACATTAACTATACTGTATATAATGCAGTCTGTGGTTGCTCTTTTAAGCTTGCATTATTAACAAAGCCAAATGCCAGGGGGAAATGCTTGGCTGCCTTGCAACATCTGCGATGGCCAGCGATTATGCTGCGGAGGGGAAAACAAGAGCTCACTGGGAAAGACGAGGAGACGAGCTGTGAGCTTCATAACTTCATTACAACTACAAGCAAAATGTAAATGACTTGGAAATTGGAGTAGCTACTCAAATTGTAATCAAACACTCATCCGACAACTCCAAGTGTTTGTTTTAGGACCCTTGGATTAGGCATTTAGTATTTTCGGGACACGCTACAGATGAGCAATTCCTAAAAATAGTCTGCTGTCTTCATGCACTCTATTTTTGTCCTTTAGAAGAAAAGAAAAATCAAAGTATCGCTAATCACGTCCAGAAATCACAGGCTTCTTCATTTCCTGCTTAGGGAGGCAAAAACAGACAACTTGCAGATATTCTAACTTTTTTAATTAGGTGCAAGAGAAACGCTGTACCTCCTACATGTTTAAGTCAGTGAAATATCTTTATAGACAAACAGGCATCATTATGATAAATATGCTCCTTCAAATTGCCAGTGTCAGAAAAATCACCCCATTACCGCTGATTGATGTGTTTGTACACATTTCACAGAGCCTCAGCACAAACGAGAGAGGATTCACTTTTTTATATCTATGGCACATATTTTCCACTTCCTGCAGCCAGGCGTGCACAGAATTGAGCTCCGTCAAATTAGTTTGCAATACAGCCACCTAGTGCATATGCTAATGACAATTTATCAGAGCATCATACTTGCTAATTGAGTTCAGAGAGCAGACCCGATAATGATCAGGATCGATTTGCATACTCCTGCTGAATAGTTCCCCTAATCTGCCTGTGCTCAGAGATAAGGCAAGGTCATAAAACTTCCAATTTAATAAATTAGATTACCTTTATTTCACACGCCTGATCTGATATTAGTTCAATCTACCCGTCAACATGCTTACCAACAAATTCTCACTCCGTGACAAAGTTGCTCCATTCCTCTCATTAATTTTAAATACAGCGTATCGGATAAATATATGATCACAGACATTCAGGTAGAATAAGCATTTAGAATACAATAGCAAGAAATCTAAGATCTAAAGGTATAATGATTCCAAACAGAGTGGGAATACTTCACGCGTCTCCAGACTATAGCCAATTTAATAACACAGAGCCCCGTACTGTAGCTGTGATGGCACCAGACACAAGCATCCTGTCACAAATTAGTATTGGGACATACTGTTCTTCACATTATCCTTCAAAATAAGAAATCTTTCTGCAAATCTATTATATCACAGGCAGCCTCTCCTACTTGATGACAAATACATTTGATTGAATCTCTGGTTACCCCAATACTTACATTCCTGATAAACGAACTTGTGAGAGAAATGACATAACTATCATATATATATCATATGACCTATTATACTGTGCTGAAAGGTCGTGCTAGTACTTGGCCGAGCATGTCACTACATAACCGGTCAATGTAAAGAAGCAGAGCTATCATGAGGAAAGGCTCACATCATATAATGGCAGTTCAAGGTAGTCAGGACAACTCACAAGGATGCACACATACTGGACTTTATTGAGTTATGACATATAGCAGTCTGTAACATAATCACATGCAAAGCTGGGGGCAAATCTTCTATATGTAAGTCTAGGCAGGTGGTGCACTTATCTATTGTCTGTAGCTGTATGACGGCCAGAAGCAACAATGGCCGATTAGTGAGTGGCGAGTAGTTCCCTGGCTGAACTAGGTCATTTACTGACACTCTAAACGGATTACAGACGCAATGTACGTATGCCATAGGTACATAATGTGTTCACAATAGTATGAAATGATTGTGGAGAATAAGAGATTTAAAAACAGACCCCACAAGCCAGTGTGGTCTCCTGTGAGCATGGAATAAAAGAAAACAGCTGCATTCCCTTTAACTTGGCAGCACCTTGCGGTGACGGAGGAGTCTCGACTGATTTGTTGCCGACTGCTGCCAGCCTGCAAGACCCGCGACACAAGAATGACACTGAAGGCTGCTTTTCATCCAGACCAAAAGTTTGTGAAGAGGCGAACAGATTACTAATGAGGTGACACGGGCTGATTCAGTAAGAACTGAAAAATACTCCCGAGCTAAGTGAGTGAGCTTTCTCTACTGCCGTCACAGCGCCGGTGAGGTTCACGTTGAGCAATGGGTGAGATGATGAGGCAGATTTAAAGTCTTCGGAGGAATTAGGAAGTAATTAGAACTGGCTGGAATTGCTCATTTATCACAAGGTGCCGTTTCCTGTCTGAAAATTAAGAAGTAATATCTTCCAGTGAACTAAATTAATGTACAAGCAGTTAGAAGCTTATTAAATTCCTTGGAAAAAAATGAAATAGCGCTGCCTTGTAAATGCTTAAAAAACGGAGTGATGACGATGGATAAAACTCACCCAACCAGTAAATGTATGGCAGTACCCAAAACACGAGCTCAAACTGGATACCAGCTGGATATACTTCATAGATTCATCATCCTAGGTGGCTTTATCATTACAATTGACTCACTTTAAACCTGCTAATTTGATTCAGCGGTAATATTAAAACTCGCAATTAATGTAAGTGTGAGTTTTATACAGCACAAGTATTTACTTTGATCCAAACCCCCGAACACCCAACACAATCAGATTGTTAGTAATGATTATAATGCCTCGGCGTATTAGCAGGCTGACATTCCTGCCATGAGTAACCTTTAGTCGCTGTTGATTGCACTGTGCATCAATGCCAACTTTAATGCCAAATTAAATACGCATCAGATATGCAGGCATGGAACGGGGTGAGTTGTTTTGACACGCTGGTAATTTAAAGACAGGGATAATTGGGTTATCAAAGAGAAAGGAGCATTCATCAATACGGCAAAAATGTCAGTAATCCGAGGAAAGGACAGGGAGACGAGAACCGCAGCGTTTTCTGTGGGTATTCAATGCAGTTTCTACTTTAATGAGGTATGTGGGCCTTATTTGATGTATTCTCACTTTTCTTCCACAGCAAGGAAATAACCAGTCGGGTTCACGTTCAAGAATTTGGCCAGCATGTGGGCTCTAACCCCGTGTGATCCAGCTGAAGGAAAGTCCACCTACACACTCTGCCACCCTGCTGCCCCTTGATAATGACTTTGATAAAACCATGTTGAGAGGAATCACACTGGATGGTATCGCTCTTCAGGGGTCACTGCTTAAAGGTCAGCTGACAGGGTGCGATCCTAGCAGCTAGAGTGCAATGCACTCTGCGGGTAGCGATGTACAACAATGCAACTTGTCTGGGGAAAAGGCTTATTGACAAGCGGATACATATTCATCAACACATGCACGCACACCGACAGCAATCTACCTTAGTGGCGCACCTGGCATTTACATTACAGCTGTTTGAGCCCCTTTATAATGCAGAGATGCAGATTGATAGAGATGAAGAGATGAAGATTAACTCGTGACTTGTAACCTATACTGTCAGGCTTTCATGCATTTACAAACAGCGAGCAGAAGGTGCCTGAATACATTTAGTCAGGTAGTATATTTGTTAGTCAGTCAGTACATTTTTCCACTGTGATGTTGGTACGTTGTGTTCAAAGTGACAGAGAAACAGAAGTACCTGGTAATTGCAACATTAAACACTATATGTTGCAAGCCACGTTTCTCTAAAGCGATCATCTTAGGGTTCCTCTGAAAAGCGGCAGTCTTATTCTAATTATTGTGCAATTACCAACCGGGTTCCAGCATGCAGACACAAAGCGCGCGCGCGCAAACACACACACACACACACACACACACGGGCTGTCACCACATTAGCAAAGCAGTGGAGCAGGGAAGCCTTGGAAAGGTCAGGCCTTTCTTCTGGGCTCAGAGGAGAGAGCTGAGGCAGGCAAAGCTCTGGTAGTGAACACAGACGGGATCGGGCAGAGATCATTTGGAGGGTTCTGTCACACCTCCATGGAACATATAGTATGTGAACATATTATTAAATGTGTTATTACATGACTCCGTTTCTCATTACATATGGATGATGCTACCCAAAAAACATTAATATTTGAAGCAAATGGCCACTTTTTAGTAATAGTCCAGTAAACATTGGTTTCAATGTTTTAGATGTTGCGTCTTTCTGAGGGAGCTTGATCAAGCTTGACTGGGTCGCCTGGGTAGGGTGTCTGGTATTATGAGAGCCATAACACCTAGAATACTTAAACAAAATAATTACTTTTTATTAAACACTTTAAGAACTAAATGCACAGTATGTACGACATTCAAAGTAATCTTTAATAAAACTAGACTTTGTATGGATTGTGTATTTGTGATGTCTGGATCTAAAAAGAGCTCTCTCTTTTAGATATTGTCAACTCAGATACCCACAGGCCCACAGGCAGTAACTTTCTTCTCTTGGTGGGTGGAGAGTTGTGTGGGGGAACACAGGAGCGCGGCTTCAGTTGCAGCCTTTCACTCCAGTGGTTTTTTTTCTTTTTCTGCCTTCAAAACTTGCCCTACAAGTCCTGGGTTAATCATGGAGAGAACGCCAACCGCCTGCCAACCGGCTTCAGAAACCTTTGCCTAACGAGTCAATGAGGGACTGATGCAATGGGTTAGTGTCTATGTTTCAGAGCAGCTTCTTCAGCTGGTCTGGACCCATCATCTTTTCATCTACTACACAAGGCGCTCCAAATAGACCCTATTCATTCCCCAATAAACTTCTCTCACACATAATTAACGGCTCTGCAAGACACCTGAGGTTTTATTTTTGGCCAACGAGGCCATTTTGAGGTCATTCGATGCCAACACTACTAGTCTACTATTTAAGCGCTCACATGTCACAGTCCTGCTATGATGGAGGAGATACAAGTCATGTAGCTGGATCTGAAACTAATATATTTACCTCATGATGCCAGTGAGAACTACTCTATTTTCTGTATGTATGACAACACACAACTTTATTGGACATGTATGATTTCAGAGAATCACAGTATTTACCTAACAATTATTCACACAATCTGTTCCGTATGTCTTTTGGCTGTCGGGTGTTTAGACTGGAAGGCGGCATATTGCCAATGAACATTGAATTAAATTGAGGATGATGACTGCATTTAGTTTGTGGTGATTCAGCACATTGCAGGCCATGAGGTTAAAAACAGCACAAGCAGCCAACAGCTGTTGACGTATAAAAATGTGACGTGGGGCTTTTCATTCCTCGAAGAAAATAGAGATTGAAGAAAGTGCTTAAGTTAATGTCTATCTTGTGCTAATTCGGTAAGTGCTCTTTTGCAAAAATCAAGGCTTAAACACAGGGCACTCACACCTCTATAAAAAGCCTCCACATGCGGCCGTCAGACAGGTCTGTGTCAGTCAAATCAAAGTGCTCATGTAATTATGACCTTGAGTTACTCAAACTTGTTGCCTGCCATTTTAGAGAACAAGTGTAGGTCCATCTCCACCACCAATTAGCTGTCATTATTATGACAAGGCCAGTTGGCACTGGGGCTAATGGCAGTCAACAGCAAACCAGACCGATGCTGCTGTCCGTGATGCAATTAGAGTCCATAAATCAGTTTATAACCTGGTGGGAGTAAGTGGCACTGGGTGGAGAAAAAGGAGTAGGAGCAAACGACTGCTGCTGGGGCAGATTCCCATCTCATTAGTGGTGCCATCATAATGTGTGGACATGGAAACATTAAAGTACTGTCTGTCTGTGCTGTGGGTGGCTGTGTGCTGAACATGGCATATGTTGACTTCCCAGAGACAACACTGACAAAGGAGTGACAGATCATTTGCAAGGCATCCAAATGTGATCAGTATACCTACATTTTATAGCTCTAAAAAGTTATGGAGACCTCAGAAAAAAAATCTCACTGAACTATTGGATAGTTAGATGCGACTGAGAGACTGCTGGGAATTCAGCCAGTCTACAGTACAATGCAATCAAAGTCAAGCACTTCAAGTCTATTTGTATCACCCAATATCACATATAGTATCACATACAATGTCTCAATGGGCTTTAAAGGAACACACAACAAATGGTTCCTGACCCAGCCCAAAGCTCGCTTGGAAGACAAGGAAAATAAACTCACATGTAAGGAAAAAGGAAGAAACCTTGGGAGAGACAATTCAAAGATAGATCCCCTCTCCTCAAAGGGCCAGTTGTGCAACTGGAACAAACGATCAAGTGTAATGGGAAGAGAAAGTAATAAGCATGACACATTGGACACAGTTGCCTCTGCTGTATATCAAGCAGAACGTTTAGACACGAAGGGGAAAAGCTGGATGAAGCATTTTCTCACGGGACTTCAAACGGAAACCGAGGGATGTCGACGAACAAGGCAAAGTCTGTTTATTTGTAATAGCCGACACCAGCGGGTTAGACAGGCTGAGGTGTGAAAACCGCATGATGAGTCAGACTTTGACAAGCTTAGTTTTCATTGAGTTGAACGACGACTTAACTCCGGTAAGTGGCTGCATGAACCGACCAGAATGTAGATTTATGCTCCCCGCTGTCAGAAACAAGCGCGAGCAGACAAAAGATTCAACTGAGAAAGCTGCTGCTGCTGCTGCGGCGGCGACGGTGATGACACCTTGGCCTCTCGACTGAAAAAAAAACGATAATCCCATTCATGTAACACAAAGCTTGATCCAAGAATGAACAGCAAGGAGCTCAGTGATGTCTGG
This sequence comes from Genypterus blacodes, assembly GCF_046128005.1. Classification (NCBI taxonomy): domain Eukaryota; kingdom Metazoa; phylum Chordata; class Actinopteri; order Ophidiiformes; family Ophidiidae; genus Genypterus; species Genypterus blacodes. The sequence continues at coordinate 496,418 of NW_027466839.1, forward strand.
GAGTGTCAGGGCTGTGGAATGGTTTTTCAATCTGTGACACATACCAACACTGCAGCTCATTTGACAGCAGAACGGATGGGATTTCCACACTAGTAGGGGCACAAGGGAGCTCTCACCTCAAAGCTACACAAAGCCTTTTTGCATTCTGACCCAGGTGGCAGACGGTGTTTACGGGAGGACTGTACGAATTCCAAAAGGAATCTGGAACCGTAGCAATAATAAAGGGGTGATGAAGACAGTAGAGCCGAAATGGAATAGCAATACAATCTCAAACCAAGTATTCCAGCTGCCCTGGAATGGTATTAGGGACGAGTGGGTCGAGGGGGGAAGGTGTTCAGGGTGAAGAAGGGGCTGCACCTGATGTAAATGAGCGGCTGCGAGCTTAGATTCAATGTATAAAATGCTAAAGAAGGTGTGGTTTTTTCACATTTGAGAAGGTAAATCAATCTGTAAGAGCATTTTTGCACGTTAATCGATACAATGTTGCTCATCTAATTAAATTTCCACAAACAAGTGTCTGCAAATTCATCCAGCAAATTCAACAACACACAAATACCAGAGGAGGAGAAACTGACAAGTGCTGCTGCGTCATTGCCTAATACATCACAGACACGCATTCTAGTACGTCTGCCAAACGGCACTGAACTATCATTACCGGCACCGGAGACCTGTTACATAAGCTCCTTCTGACAACCGCACTAAAGCGTCTCACTAAAACCCCTTACCTGCAAAAGCAAATACTGTTCTTTTTAGACTTGCAACAACAATGCAATAAGGCAAAGTTCACATTAATAAAACATCGGAGCGAGGCAGCACAAGAAGCAACAAAGTAAGGAGATGCTGAGGCAAACTATTAGAGATTAGCAGGCAGTATACAGTACATCCAAACGCATTAATAATTCATGCCATTGTTTGCGGCTGCACTGACTGCTCGTCTGATTGCTGCATTGCTGAGGCCTTGTGTCGATATTGGCATGGCAGGGAAAGAAAAAACTAGAAATATCCCGAACCAATTCTGACTGCCGTTCCTTAGCAACAACAGTGTAAGGAGATCAAGTATTTCGTGCGTGCGTGTGTGTGTTGTAAGAGAGGCGGTCCAGCAGTGTGTGGCACTTACTTATTTTGCATCATGTTCATTATGATCCAGTCCGAGGGGTACACATTTTTCCCGATGAGATCTTTAAACATGATAAATGTTTCCATTAGGAAATCCTGCAAGAGAGGGGGAAAGTTTTCAAAAATCAAAAGTTATTCTGCCCACCTTCGTGATAAGAGCTGCTGGAGATAGACACGGACCCTTAGGAGTCTACAGCTATCAGGTACAAAATGGCTTCAGATTACTTTTTTAAGTCAAGGTGACTTCTTTTTTTCTGGAGGGCACTTAGAGCAGTAATATAGCAACATAATGCTCCCATGGTCAGCAGGAGACTGAGATTACAACATTTTATGAGTCATATGAAACATGTATATGACATTTGTGTTTGATATAAAGAGCCTGTGAGACATCAGACTGTGTTAAGTCGCTTAGAGGCTTTAAAATCAATCAATTGGTCCTAGTTACACACCGTTGGGCACAACACTTACTAGCTCTATATTCCATTAGTATTAACATTCAATTTTCTTTAAAATTCTGTGATTTCTGGTATCATCATGTATCCATTTACAAGAATAATGAATTGGTCTAGTATGCCTCTCAAAGTGCAAAGGTTTTACAGCTCTACAACTAAATGTGCATAACTAAATCTTCGGGAATTGACCTGAATCAAATCGGACTAAAAAATCTGATCAAATTGGGTTTTTTTTTTATGAATCGAATCAGATCAGTCTCAATATCCAGCCTTTCTCCCAGAGTAATATTTATTACATCTCTTCTCAGCACAGTCAGGAGTCGGCCCATTAAGTCCTTATTGTGATTGAACGATTGTTATATTGGCCATTTAGGAATTGAAGCTCATTCTGCCATTGCACAGATAGAAGGCTTCTTTTAAAACACAGATTTTAAAACATATGTAAATGTGTGTATAATCCGTTCCTGGATATGAGCGCTCACAGCTGGAGCCCCGGTGCTTTGGAGTCATCTGTTGGGAGGAAAATGGCAAAGCAACACAGTCTGCTGGATTGCGGCCAGTTTCTGAAATGTGGATATGTGTTTGTTGTCTTCGTCTCCTGGGAAGCCCCTGATTAATATCTTTAATCGATCCCTGAATCTGCTTTAATAAACTCGACCTCACACTGAACATGGTGCCAGCACACACATCCTCAACCAACCAAAAAGGGGCAGTTCCCACATTCTAAGAGTAACAAAATGCTAATCTGACATCTGATAGTAGCATATAGCCCTTTATGAGAGGATTTGTTCATTGTGTGCCTCTTTTGGGAGCAGTTTGGGAGCAAAGGCTAAAACGAAAAACTTTCAACTGAACAACTTTCGACATCTGAAAAAAGAAGGGGTTGACAACAGCACGGATTGTAAAACAAGACTGCCTGTAGCGTCACAGCTTCATCCTGAGGACCCGGGACGACACTGATAAGGTGTACTCACCACCACATCACTCCTTATCTTGCCAAAGGTACCGATCAGATGAGCGTAATGATAGTCGTCCATCTGCCTCAGTGTCGCGGTCATGCTGGCCACAAAGCTGCCCTGGAAAAAGAGAGAGAGAGAGAAACGCTCAGATGTGAATCCAACACGCAATCAGCACACATTTGAGTTTAAGCTTGAATGCCGCAGATGGAACAACTCTGTGCCCGTGATTTCGACGGACAGTGATGAGCAGACGTGATTGGATTTGAGGACGGAATCAAAGCTCGGTCTCGCAAGGTTTAAAATGGTAGACACCCTCACTCGGCGGCTGATCTCATTAACCTACTGCCCCCCACTTTGTCTCCACTGATTATAATGTGTGTGAGGTCCCGAAAGTGCTGTCTTTAATTCGCAGTGCTCCATCCTGGCACCGGTTAGCAAGCTGTACATGTGCTGCGGGGAGCAGATAAGGGAAGGTAAATGCGTGGTTGGCGGCGTGGAGAGAGGCTACCGCTGCCAGTCAAGTGTCATGCCAGTGATGTGGCTGCAAAGCCGATAGACAAAGGCTGAGAAGCGTTGGCGATAAGAATGTGAAGTGGAAACAGGAACCTCTGAGAGGAATATTTCCTACAAAAGGACTTTAACATAACTGAGTAGGTGATGAAAGTGTAGTGCTGTGCTGGACTTGAATTAGAACTGTAGAGCTTGAAGGTGAGGTTGGGTTCCAAGAAGATTATCTATGTTACATTAACCAAACTAAATATATAAAGATTAAGAGTTCATCAAGTTCCACCAACTAGCTAATCACACACGCATCAAAGTAAAGCCTTAAGTGTACTGACACAAAACATGAAGGTACAAATGAGTGATGAAGAATCTCTAAAGTTCGAAAGAAACTACCTGTCCGCAACCGTCAAAATTCCTGAAACTGACCTTTTCCTTGATTCTATCGCTAACAGCAGTACCAATTTCCATTATAAGAGTATGATTAAAAGCATTCTAAGCTAACATAACACAATTTCAAGGTGCAGGGACAGAGCACAGGGAATAAGGCATTGAAACAAAAGGGGAAATTCAGTCTTTAACTGGCAAACGTCTTCACACAAAAACATGTGAGCAGGTACAAAAAGAATATACCTAATTAAGGGGAAGCAGACAGATACCGGGACAATTTTTTGAGAAGTGAGGACTCTTCGGGGGCTGCTCTCAAGTGACAAATCTATCTCAGATACTTCATGTCGGCTGAATTATATCCTCGCAGGACATTCCATTGAACCAGAGCGCCTCTCCTTGAGCTGTAATTAGAACCCCGGCAAACAAAGACTCGTCTCCGCTCACATTTGCTCCCTACTCGACCCCTTTATCTTGTGTTGTCTGTATGTATTCCCGCTGTTGTTGCCGTACCAGTCTTACCGACGTGAACAACAGGACAACTAAATAACTACAGCAAAAGATAATCACAAAAAAGTTTCCCAAACAATAAAAAATGCAAACATCTATTATTCATAATGCCCCCCCCCCCACTTTTTCTAATGTCTTACACTTTGTAGAGCTGGTAAGTGCTTCACTTTCCTGCCTGTAAGGCTCCACAGAAACCAACGTGACTCATGTTATATTAATATTAAAATGTTTTTCTTAAGCACAGGGTAAGCCTAATTTGCGAGGGCACGTTAGGTTGCTCTTTGTCCTACAGTGCAAGAAAAAAGCCAGACCCTAATTAAAAAGAACTCGATTAGAAACAAATATAGCCGCGGTTGAAATCACTTTTTAGTCTCTTCAATGGAGAAGAGGAAGATGCCACTTAGGCACAAGATGGATAAAGAAGAGATATACGAGTGCAGGGTTGCCGGGTAATCGGGTTAGTGGGAATAACCTCTGGGATGGTCGGTGGCGACAGCGGTGGTGTTGGATTAATGTGTACCTTCTTGGCGACGGCAACATTATTCAAGGACTTGTTTGGGCATGTCGGGCACATCCTTCTTCATTTCAGCTTTAATTTGTTGGTTCCAGGAGTGCGACTTTTGTGACACGGCAGAGGCAACTCCTCTCACGTCGGGACAGCTTTATGAATTAAAAAGGAGCAAAGGAGGCAGCGCTCTTTAGAAGTTAATGTTGCCAATCATGACTCCCCTCACTGTGCAGACCGGGGCGACTCCATCAGTTGGAGATCGTCCCGCGTTCATTACATTCTTTTAGTTCTTTAGCTGCGAGTGAATGCCTCAGATGAAGAGCCTTCAGGGCAAACTTGAATGAGCTACTTGCCATAAAGCTCCAATGGTGTGAGTGTGCATTGTACAGTAGGATAAACCCTCTCAGCTTATTCCCAATGTTCAGTCTTGTCTGCCAACAGCACAGGCATACATATGCCATTGTTAGCATTGATCTGATTCCTGTAATGTGGCGCTGTGAGACATGAATGCTATTAAAGCTTTTAAAACAAATGTAATTGCTGTTTCAGGCCGGGTGCATGCTTGGTGCAGATGTGGCCCGCCACAAAATGGATTGTCCATGTGTCCGCTGCATACATGACTCCCTCCAGATGACCGCAGGCACTTTTAGTATGATGTGTGTTTTCAGGTTGGACAAATCATCAGAGGTTCACACTAAGAACAGGATTAACATCTTTCAATATGTAGTAATTAAGGTCGAAATACGTAACAGCAACACATGGCGCACTGCGAGAATAGACATATGACTCAGGGTTGCAAATAGAAAAAGTTAAGGAGAGCCGCATCGAGGTCTCCATCTCTGCACTGATGAGTGACACTATTACAGCCTTCAATGTAACATAGCTGACTCAACAAATCTATCCGTGTGACTGGCGGCGTTCGGAATAACTCAAAGGCCAGCCTGTCCTCTCATGGCTCATCCTCTAGTCCCCTCTTTTATCACGGTGATGAACCTGATCCGGTAACCATGGCAACACCTTTTTGACAGCAAAACGGATAGAAGGGAGTCATATGAAATAGATTTCCCGAAAAAGAAAAAGAAGAAAAGGTTTGGGAAAGAAGTCTTTCCCTCACCATGCACATGTGGATCAAATCTGATGTTGGTTTGGGTGAAGGCCCGACTAAAGAGAGAGAAAAATATCGTAACATTGTGTCATAACTGCTAAATTGGGATTAAAAGCAATAGAATATAAATCAGTAAGACTTCTAGAACATCATCAAATAGACTGTTTCAGATAAATGTATAGTCGATTCCACTTTATATGGTGTTAGTGATGTTCCAAAGAGAGCTCTGCTAAAGCACAAGACAGAGATGCTAAATGAATCGGAAATGAAACGGATGTGAATTGTCAGCGATCCATAAGCATCTACCTATTGAAACAATTACTGATACTGATGATGCGCTATGGATATCCTTCACAAAGTCCAGACGCTGCAGATTTTCTGAAAGCCCGCTTCCATATCCATCTTGCGCTCGGGGGCAAATGAGACGGAATCTTAGCGGAAATGAAAAAGTAGTGATTAGAGGGCAGGGCCAGATCCATCATACTGTGCTCTCCAGCTCGCGTCTATCTGATAATTCATCTCACTTTAAGCGACTGACAGCAGGGAAGCAAAAAATTGATGTTGGCTCTGGTAGTGAAGGGTTACCCCCATAAACAGAGTATTGTTTTAAAGCCTTTAATTGGGCCGGCGGGGGAACAGACATCGCGGCCTCGGGAGAGATGAAGACTGAGCCTCCAGCTGCCTCAAGAGGAGCTGACAAAGAAGCAGAGAGAAAGATGAGCGAGGGGGGTCGAGGGGGGGTGACCAACAGGGAACAAGATGACACCCCATCCCTCCTTCCTAGCTTTAGGCCAGATGCAGATAGGAGGATGCGCAGGATCATTACAAAGGAAATTACGCATGGACACAGAAAACCCTCACATGGGTATTCCGCAACTTCAGTGATGAAAATATTCTTCCGGAAACACGAGCGGTCAGCAGCACTGCTAAGTCATGGAGCCTTTTCGTTATGCAGACGAAACTCAGAGGGAAGAGAGAGAGAGAGAGAGGGAGAGAGAGAGAGAGAGAGAGAAAGAGGCGTAGCAGAATGGGCTGAGCTGACAGATAACCCACAGCACACAATGAGATCTTCATTTATATTCTCTTCAATTTGCCCTCTTCACTCAAGTATGGCACAAAGCATATTGTTTGAGCTGAGTTTCGAAAATTTCCACTGAGGTGATTTTTGTGATCAGAATTCAAATGGAAAAAAGGTGAAATGATCACCGCTTCATTCCAGGGAGAAATATTAGACTTTCTATACTCGAGTATACTCTGAAATGTTCTTTTAAAGGCTTATGTTTCATAGGTACATTTCTATGTTTCATGCATTTCACTTTTATAATATTTAGATTTTTTTTATTGCTTCTCAACCAAATCTTTAATTAGAGCCTGATTGATATAGAGTCAGGCTTAATTATTGGTTGATATGAGCTTAACACAGTACTGTTTTTTGGGTCTATTAGAGGAATTATGAGTCTAGGTTCCTTGTACCTGATTCCAATCCTGGGACTTGAGTCATTCTGTGATAGTGCGTGTGAGTGAGTGAGAAAGTGAGTGAGTGAGTGAGAGAGTGACACCCAAAGTGAATGAATGGCAAATAGTGCCGCTCCACTACATTGCCTGAGAGATCAGATAAAACATTTTTATTTAAATAAACAAGGGAATCAATTGAGTGGCTTAGATTACAGATTTACTTGCCATCACCAGGACGTCTGAACCACATAGTTTGCAATTTACAGTCTGCAGAAATTTGAATTAGCATCAGACTGACTCACAGACGTGCTTGTGTGACGCAAATTTAAATTAATAACCTAGCTTTATGAGTTCCATCATCATTTCTTATTGCTGGGAGGACCCAAGTGGAGTCCCTATCAGCGCTGATTACATGATGAATCATAATAATGGCGTGAGCATGAGCTCACTGCTCATTAATTGGTGGTGCACCATGCCTCTGCCAGCGTGGCCGCTCTCTTTGAGTCCATTTGGAACGGGTCTAGTTTTTCTTTGGTCTAGTATGACACAATCGCTTTCAGGTGCGGGCAATCTAGTTGAAAAGGAACTTGCCCACGTCCGTCACCCTGATTTTTTCCCCACCGACACTGCACACACATACAGCGTTAAGAACAAGGGCTGGAAAGGCAGCAGCTCTTGAGCATATTTCACACTGGCTTGTCAAATGGGGGCAGAGCTGACACTTGCAAGGTATTTGGCCACTGCTGCAGCATTCGACAGCAAGCCCACTTGGCACAAACATCGGGCCCTGGCCAACAAGGTGGCGGGCAGGCAGGTCAGCCAATGGAATTAGCGGAGGACCCGTTAGAGGCCAATGGCATCCATTCACACTTGATTTTTCATCTTCAGGAGTGCCTGGCCTAATATAATATGACGTTCGGCTAAACACTTGAGAAAACACAGGGATAAATAACAACCGTGAAAATCTCGGGCAGCCAGCCATGAAAGTGACCCGCTATGCCATTCATTCACAGTATACATATTAGATGAGCTTGAGGGCACAGTTTCACACTTTAATACAGGTGTCTGGACATAGAATACCTTGATGTATTAGACAGGGAACCGCACTGAGAGACAAGGCCTGACTGATAAGGAAAAGCCATGTGTCAATTTCTAAAAATGCCCGGTGCATTTGGTGGAAAGTAAATTGACGTTATTGACCGCTGCCTGGAGTGCATGGCAGATTGTGTGGAGGGAGGAGGATGAAGGTGCTGGTCAATAAAATGTTGTCATGTCCATAGCAAGGTTGAGATTGCCCAGACTTTTTGTAATTTAAGGTCACAGCTACCTTCGAGTATCGGGGGCCGGAGGTGCTCCACACTTTGAATTGGCTCTTGGCAGCCTGACTGAGCCCAAGGCAAAGCCAGACAATAAGAACGGTTTTGACATTTCTAGGGGGGGAAAAAAAGAGTTGGCAATATCCAAACTGCCTGGCATTAACAGCAGGTGTCATAATTTATCCTAATCTCTACCAACATTCACCCATAATAAGATAACACTGTAGACATCATTTCCTGTCTCAGTAACCTGGACTAAAAGCGTATTTAGTAAGTGAATCTTGAGCTTTGATGGATGATGTACGTCTTTCTTAATAGCCTGGATACTTACTTGGGCAGGATGAGAGCCAAATCTGTACACAGATTGAGGATTTGACCAAAAGACCGAAAGACGGCAGCAGATGGGGACAGACGTATGCGCTAGGCACATTTTCAGCCCTCATTGCCACATGGAGACTTGTCAGCTGACACAAACACACAAACACACAAACACACACACACACACAGTTCACCTCTCACTCATGACTGTCATGTGCTACTGTACTCTAAGTTGACAGATTCCTACTCGATCCAGTAATTCAGTTCTATACCAAATTTGACACTTAGAATTGCCATGTACTGGCATGGATGAACGCACTCAGAATTTCAGAGGAAAGATTGGATATGGATATGAAGCTGAACAGTAGCTGGGGTGTAAGCTGGTGAAAATGAACGCTCTAGGTGCCATCTGTGAGTCAGTAGCTCCAGAGTGGTTTAGGTTTGCATGCAGATTTGGACAGATGGGGGCAATATGGAGATTTGGGAATCCAGCAAAATACGGAGTGACTTCTTCTACTTTCACTTGTTTAACTGTAAAACATGTTGTAGCACTGAGCTCAAGTGACAACAAAAGAGAGGAGACCAGCGTAGGAAAAAATATAAGTGAGGTTTCACTATATCAGCCGCAACACTCAACTCAAATACAAAGCTGAGATGCATGACCTCATTTACATTCCTGACAAGGCACTGCAGCAAAATTGAGGGAAAACTGAGATTTTGGATCTTCACTTGACCACAGCGATGCGTGACCTTTGCATGCAGTAGGCAAGGACATCAAATCGGAGTCCCTGAGGGCTTAGTGTCGAGATAATGAAATCAATAAAGGAGCAGAGTCACTCCAGTGACTTGTCCATTGCCAGTGGCCTGTCCATCTGAGAAACAGTGTGCTTACACAAGCAGATCTTTGAGCAGATTCCAATAGGAGAAAATGGAAAAGCCCATTTCCAAACCCACATACTGTACACGTCACCTCCCAGAGGAGATTATCTATTAAACAAAAGCCATTAACCCCCGGGTCAAATTTGAAACACTTGACGATGTTCCAAGGTCAAACTCTTCACAGATGTTATTCAGAGTTTTGCTGTTGAACCCAGATACTGTCGGCGTCAGACGGAGCAATAACAAGGCTGTGAAGCAGACGTGTTACTGTCACTCCCAAACAAGAAGCTGATCTCATAAAGCTCTATTGTAAGCGTCAGAGCATTACTCAGAGTATGTGTTTATGAGACGCAGGTTGGCCTCTGACTGAAATTTTATTTGTTGACTAATGGCAGCAAGGGCAGACTGAGCAAATCCTGCGTCACAGTCGAGCCTCACTGGATCCAAATCACATCAATCCTCAATAACAGATAACATTTAAAGTAGAAACATTATTTTGTTTACAGGATTTTATGGCTATAGGAGTCCTTAGTGTGTTTTTCTCTAAATGTTGTTCTATGGGCAGCTGTCCACTGTTTATCTTAAGAATCCACAGTGAGCATATGTGAAGGCCTATTAAAGCATTCAAATACACAAACACACAAACACACACTGCTGTCTGAAGAGCTACACCTCATTACTATGATACCTGAGGCTTATTGCACAACTAAGGGCTTCCTGATGAGAGAGAGAGCTCCAAAAAACAGAAACATCCAACCAGGCATTTACAGCTCTGCCTTTAAATGATCAAGGTTTCACCGAGTGTGTAATTTCCCTCTCCTCGTTCTGTTCATTAAACACAACAATGGAACGTCAAAAATCAAATTAGGGCTAAAAGAAAAACGCTCAGTCCCCAGATGAAACCCAAGGCTTCTGTGCAGAGTCGTGTTAAATACTAACTAGCCCGTGATAGATGGATCAAACACCGAGGAAAGGAGATCTGGTAAACAAGCTCCTGGGAGAGCCGAGGAAGCAGATGGGATCTCCTTCCAACACAAAGAGAGAGAGCCGCGGCATCTCAGGGAGAATTGAGACAACAGAAGGCGAATAATGAATCTCTCAAGGTTGATAATACATGACAAGTATCACACGACGGAGACGGTGCGCGCACACACACACACAAACACACGCGGCGGGAGGACATCTGATCCACACACTGGTTCATCCGCAGAGCTCAGAGGAAGAGTAAAACTCTTCACAGGTTCCATTCAAACGCCGCTGGCAAACGGAGTAAAGTGAGAAGTGATGTGTCCATGTTCTCTGTAGCAGTGAGGGTCGCCGGCGACGCTGCTTCACCTGTCGATGACCAGATAAGGACGTGATGCACGAGTCGTCCACATGTAGACAAAACTAGAACTGTACTCTCTCCACAGCACCCTGCCTCCTCCCATCCGTCCTTTCCCCTGCTCCCTCCCATCTCCTTTTTAATCTCTCTCTCACTCTCTCTCTCCCTCTCTCGCCCATACACACACACACACGCACACACACACACACGCAGACGCACACACATACAGAAAAGAGCAGAAAGCAAGAGCGAGCCGCAGCGGCGCGATGGGGATATTCAGCCTGCGTGTCCTCTGCCGCTGAGGCGCCCCGGAGTTCAGCCACAGCGTGGATGGGAATGTGTGCGTGTGTTTTGATGGCTGTGCGTGTGTGTGTGCGTGCGCGTGTGTGTGTGTATGTGTGAGTGAATGAGAGCCCCTGCCGACGCCGCGCAGAGAAAGGAAAGGAGAGCAGAGCGCAGGAGAACAGAGGAGAGCGAGTTGAGAGGAGGAAAAGGGGGGAGTGTTGACTGACGGGGGGCTTGGAGGAATCTCGCACCACTGGATCAGAGGACGCCGATGTGCAACAACTACTCCCAACTACTGCTGCCCTGTGCCGCCGTCTCCCTGTCCTCCTAACTTCTGCCATGGCATAGCCGCCTCCTCCCGCTCATCACTAATCAACTAAGGAGACGGACATGTACAGGCACAACCGGGGATCTGGGCTCTCTCATCCTTTACGTCAGTAATTCACAGTCTGAGGTGAGTGGCTCCGCTGTGCTCTCGTCCTCTCCTCTATTTCACCTCTCAGGCAGCGGCTGCGTGGGGGAAGCCTATTCAAATAACCTCTGGAGGGATATCTGCTGGCTCTGTGGGACCGAGAGCCTGGGATATGCCACGGGGACTGAATTCACTGAGAATTTGCCCTTTCAGTCAGCTGATCCAATATCCAATACATGGAGCAGATGGAAGGAGGTAAATCTCAGCTTTATTCCTATGCTTAGTTGCTCAGCTGGCGTAAAGTAGTTAAAGGAGCTTTCAGGCAGCGGCTGTGGAACGTGCTGGTACTGAGTTTGAAAGAGAATTCTGGGCAGTTTCAGACAACTTGAGCATTTCTTAAAGTTGAGAGGCAAATAGGAAATATGATTCCGTCTAAGGAGGAGAGAGAGAGAGAACAACAGCTACTGACGGGATTCATCACATCTGGGTGGTTTGTTTTTGCGTTGTGGAGGAGAATTCTGATCCAGACGTATCTGACTGCCTCAGCATACAAAGGTGGAATGATGCTGCATTTCCTCATACTTCTGCAGCTGTGTGAGTGTGTGAGTGTGTTACCTGAACAACACTGTTGTTAAAAACAAAAGGAATCTGAATTAATTATTACGTTGGCCGTCATATGGAGCCAGTGATGGTGTGGGAGGCAGAGAAACGGGTAACGAGAGCTGTGCATCAGACAGTTGACTGCATCTGATGAAGGAGCTTAACTACAGAGTGTGGCTATGTGTGTGTGTGTGTGTGTGTGTGTGTGTGTGTGTGTGTGTGTGTGTGTGTGTGTGTGTGTGTGCGCGTGTGCGTGTGTGTAAGGGAAATAGCAACAGCAAGAAAGAGAGAGGGAGAGGGAGAGAGAACACGAGCGTGTGTCAAAAGAGGAGAGGGAGGAGGAGGGGGGGGTCTAGAACTGTCAGATCTTGATTGTCCTTCAATTGCCACACAAGGCGCACGTCGTTCCCGCTCATCACCGACACCCTGGTGCCATCTCCCTCAGCCCTATCTCACATCGGGGCTTCGATACAATCTCACCCTCTGCTCTGTTTCACTTTCTGCAGACGCCGAGGAGGAGAGTGAGGGGGAAACACATGAAGACAGATAGAGATATGTACAGAAAGAGTAAGAGCGTGTGTCGGTCTGTGCGTATGTCAGGAGAGGGAAAGGCAGAGAGAGAGAGAGAGAGAGAAATAGAGAGAGATATTGAATTTTGCCAGTTTGACAGTCAGGGATGACACCTGCTGTTACAGGATTGTTTCTGTCATGTAAAAGGCAATATATGATTAAGAGGGAAAAAAACAAGAGCAACATCGCTTTTTAAAGGAAGACTTGCCCCCGCACTTCCATCACTCCCTCCATTATCCTCTCATTTCCCTTTAACCTTCTTGCCGCCTCCTTGACGGCTGCGTAAGGCGCTCCGTCACCACTTAACAATAAAGAGTCGTCTTTATTTGACGACACACACACACACACACACACACACACACACACACACACACACACACACACACACACACACACACACACACACACACACACACACACACACACACACACACACACACACACACACACACACACACACACACACACACACACACACACACACACACACACACACACACAGATGAAGAGGGCAAGGACAGAGAGTAACACAATATGGCCTGCAAAAAAAAAGAACCGTTTCATTTCATTGTGTCACATCTGCCTCCACAGATATGGAACGAGCCTATGGGGAGGAGGAGGAGATGGACACAGTTGTGGGTTTCCAAATAAGTGTCAGAGTATATGTTGGGGGCCCCCCCGGCGGCCCCCCGTGTGCTGGGAGGGGCGCCCATTCATTCAGAAAACAAATTGCTCCCCGATACGAGAATGACAGCTTTTTGGAGCGAGCCAGATGTTACCTTTCATGTGCTAATAGGATTATTCATTAAGAATCAGGGATTTCTCTCTGGGAGCCTGTGTGTGTGTGTGCGTGTGTGTGTGTGACTTGGCAGTTCTGCTGAATACAAGAAGGTAGCACTTCACACCTGATCCTACCTGGGTGTTGCTGCCGGTGTGAGTGTGAGTGTAAAGCAGGTGCTCCACTCGAGGCCCCCCCGGCAACTGGGGCACAAACATGCTGGGAGGGGGGGCGAGGGGGGAGGGGGAAGAAGGAGTAAGTGATGTTCAGGAATGGAAGAGGTACGTTTCTTTGACTTGCAATTAAATGCTTATTATTTTGACGAGTCCTTTGCAGAGGTCCCAGTGACGTTAGCATGCAAGTTGCAGGGGATCAAATCACCTCCAGACTATTCAAACTATAGTTTTTAAGCTATTTTGTAAAAGACAAGTCCAGTCATTGTTGAACAGTGGTAGGACAGGTTGAAAAGTTCACTGGTTTACACTGATAAAGGCCTTTATACTCATATGTTTAAGATGACTGACACTTAAGAATCCAATATCTTTTCCTCATCATGTAGCATCTCTCCCCACTGTGTCTTTCCGGGGCTTTAGATGGACTGACAAACTTCTTCCAGACAAAACGGCCTTGCTTTCACCCGCCTCTTCCCATTTCCAATCATGGATCATTCCCAGCAGTTTCACCTTTCCTCTACATTTGTCTCCTTGCACCTTTTCATTCTAGCCCTTTCTCCTTTTCAAGCCTTCCATGTGGTTGTTTCTTAGTGTCTGTGTGTGTGTGTGTGTGTGTGTGTGTCTCCTTTCATTGGCAAGGATGACTAGGAGGAATCTGAGAGCAGCAGGGGAGTTCTCTGGTTACCCATCAGCTGTGAAACTCACTGTGTCTAGAAGGCAAAGGGATGAGTGAGAGATAGAAAGACACGGCGGGAAAGCAACAAAGGAGAGGAGACAGGAAGACACAAAGAGAGTACAATGAAAAGAGCAACAATGGAAAGAGAGGGATATGATGTTCTGTAGAAAGACCACGAGCAGAGGAAGGGAGAGAGAGAGAGAGAGAGAGAATGAGAGAGGGAGAGTGATCTGGTGCATTCTGATTAGAGCGGGCAGCCTCTGCAGCATACATCCTTTTCCTCAGGTCTGATCTCTATCGAGCCTGTATACTCACGGACCGATGGATTACAGGCTTACTCTGAATTCATCACAAACCCAGAGAGCCCACCAGGGGTGCGAGTGTAGCACACGTCGCCGGCTAAGTGTGGCGTACACAACGATGTGCGAAACAGGTACAAATCCGTGGGGAGAACGTGGGGTGAAATAAATAATCTGTGCGTGCAGGCTGTGTTGGAAAGGGACAAAGTAGCAGCATACTGGCGTCTACTGTGTCTAGCTCAGCCCTCATTTGTAGCATCCGTCGTAGAGGTTGGAACTCGCACTAATCATGATAAATGTACACACCGCAGTCAGAGCCACCGACTGCCACAGAGTCCCGTCGAGAATTCCCTTTGCTCGGATCAGACGTGCAGCGGTCAAAGCCTCGTGCTCAAAGTTTCTCTTGCATTTCCTCTCATACACAAACTATAAAGTTGGAATCAATACGAGGAAAAGTGTAGATACAGCTTCATATCAGATGCCATATACGGTGGAGGGCGGAAATGGATGACATAAGGATATTTCAGGGGAATTACGGAGAGTTAACAAATCAGGATTAATTTCAAGCGAGTATCAGACTGATTCAACACAAACATACAGTTAATATAGACAACTTTGGCTGAAGGAGTTTGATAAGGTAGGTTGCAGTACCATTCGTATCACAGCTTGTGCCTGAGAAAAGTCTGGGGGGGACACACACACACACGGCACAAGCTGTGATATGAATAGATGTGGCAATGTAAACTATTTGTATTTCTATTATTCATGAACTCTCGAATCTTATCAAATAAAACCGGCGCGGTCGCAATGAACATGTGCCGAACAATTTACCACTTTATTGGCTTAGCAAGTACAGCAAATATAAATGACACACTTAATTCGCATCCGCTGAAGTTTGCGTTGTTGTAAAAAAAAACAACGTATCTCTCCACCACGCTACTGCTGTACACACACACCTGAAAGGCCTCCAGGAGCAGGATTGAGTACCACACACACCACTTCTATCATCATGTGTCTGTAAATCTGTAAATCGTCTGGATTAGTTGTTTAGAAACCGATTTTACATTGCAATCTCAAGACACAATACATTCCTTTACTATTATTCAGGTGTTATTGTAATACTACGACATGACGACTCTGAATTAAGTCTTTTAAATGGTGGTGAGTGAAAGAGCAGTAGACCGTAATGAGCGACAGCAACAATTACTAGAAACACAATCCCTTAAAATCCGCCGCTTTCCACTTTCCTCTTAGGGCATTAAGGGAACATTAACTGACAAAGGATTTGCTGCGTTTGGTGTCAGACTAATGCACTGCGCCGCTGTCCCTCAAAACTGATCTGTGCGGTCACGCGTTCAGCTCTATATATACACACACACACCATCATATCATACACCCTGAGAGCATGGATGTACACTCACTCACTTGCAGACACACAGGAAACCCACACTGTGCGTCGACTAGGTTAACACCATCTGAACTACGAGCCTACACACTATATATGTGCATTGTGTAATCAGTGTGTGCTTATAAGACTGATCAGAGACTTTTCAAAACACGACTAAGCCTCGTGTAATTATGAGCAGAGGCCGACAGAGGAGCAAAGTGGAGAAACAAGAGTCGATAAAGCTGGATTACAGTGGAGTTTGGCACTTCTGTGTGTGTGTGACCGAGAGAGAAACTGAGCTGTAATAATGCAAAACTAGAGCAACGGGAATACAGGAATTTTCAGTTCGTGCCCCGAAACAAGGTCGGATGTCGTCGTCTCTTATTCCCCGACAGGGAGGTTATGTGTGTGTCTCTGTTTGAGTTGCTTACATTTTGGGGCAAGACCAGATCAGAGTCTGAACAATGTTTGTTTTTATTTACAGTAGATGTACTTCTCAAACATGATGACCTATGATCGACCCATCAGCAGCATAGATCTAGATCTGGTGGATTAAAACACATAGTTAAGCTGAAGTCACATTTATGGCATTGCTGTGTAGATTAACAAATAAATCTGAAAACCTGCAGCTACTGCCATGTTTGACTGAGCTTATGCTGATTCAGTGACGAACAGTATTGATAGATTTCACTTTAGGATATAAATCTAGAATAAGATGTTGGCGGCGCTGCTGTGCGATAACTTTGCGAGGTAAATGTTTTCACACATCTGATTTCAAAGTAATGATAGCAGCAATCATATTGGAATAGAAGAATTGTATTCATTTCTATAAAGGCGTTTTACAGCATATAGTCTGAGTGATCTACACTTTAACAATGCAATTTTGGCTGCACATTTGTTCTCTGCGATTCTCTGTGTGAGTCACAACAAAGTTTGAGAGATCAAGGAACATGGGAGAACAGAGAGGAATATTGGGCATACCACACATGGTTCATAATAAGCTTTCTTTGTGGTATTTGTTATGCGCTATCATTCATTCTAACATACAGTTGATGGACAGCTCATGAAGCGATCTGTTGAGAGAAGGCAGCTCAGGCCAGCGGTACTAATTGACATGTACGGCCACATTTCAAGGGTAGCCATTTAACCGGTTTTAAGATGCATATATAATTAATCTACCCTTTGGCGGCGCAGAATCGATAAGGATCAGGCTCTGCATTCAACGTGGCTAAGTTGGTTGATTTCAACTTTAAAGGTTTTTCACCTCCGGCGACCAAAAGTTCAATTAGGCATCTGCCATTCACCAAAAACTGCTGACTAACATTTTTCATCCTTGTTTTGAAATTGTGCAAGTAAGGCAGACGCGGGGTGCATTTCATTAAAGGAGCACATGCTGCGCGCCTCGTTGCTAACTGCTAACAGGGGATAACGGATTGCATAACAACAGCGGATAGTCCCGAAAGTGTGTATGTTTGAAGTAAATATGAGCGGCACAGTGAGCTATAGTGGCAGCGTGACACCAACTCATAAGGCAGATGTAAACGTATTGTGGGCCTTTTTTGATAGATGGTAATAGTTCACCTCGCTAACCTGCTACTAAATATAAAAACTATCACAGCTGCTCTAAACAGGGTCAGCTGTAATGGCCTGGCACGGTGAGTCACACTGTTTATACAAGAGGCCCGCAGGACGGTGTTCCGGCGTGAGGCGAGACCCGGAACGCCGTTCCAAGTCTCCAAGGCCGAAACCCGATGGATGACAAATCAGATATATGGAGCTGGGGGACGCATCATTCACCCTGCAGTCCTGAGACGTCAAAAAGGATCAGTTTTACACTAAGATATGACGCCGTGCCATAAAGCTGTATGTGTTCTTGAGGCTTGCGAGTGTGGAAGGGAGCAGACGGGGAGCGGATGGAGTGAGCAAAATGCCGTTGCCGAGCACGTGCCTCGGAATCACTGTGGCTGTTTACACTGACGAGCTAGAGCCGTGTTTCAACATCTGATGATGTACAATCAGGTGGTGCTGGACGAGTCCGACGTCACAAGGAATCTAGTTTAATTTCGTTTCATAATCCTTGGAGCGTTCGCACGGTCAACACAGACCTCACTGGTAGAGGAGAGTGGGGGTAACGCTTTAATCTCTTATTCAAAATGTCCTCTACTGGGCAAACAGAGAGAGGACGATGACAGCGATGGCCCAGGGGGAGGAGGGGGGACACGGCGGCGAGGGGGGAGCGCCACTTCATTAAAATATGGAAAAGTACGACATGTAATCCTGATTCTTCCCTCCTCTCCATGATTGTATCACCCTTTGCTCTCGCAGCTAAATCATCGTAATGGAAGGAGTGATTGTGAGCATGTGTCAATGATGAAAGGTTCCTTTGGTGTCCAATTATAAAAGACAACGTGCGGCGTTTTCACGAGTCCTTTGACCTTCCTGTGCGTGAGCTTAAAGCTGAAGAGGCTGATAATTATCTTAATATGCTGTATTTTTCAAATGACGCTATAAATTACTCATGTATGACAGTTAGGTCTCTCGGATGCAATAAATGCACTCACCCGCATTAACCTCATCATCTCGACGTGTTAACCCTTTTGTTACCCCTCTCCGTTTGCGCAGGGCAAAGGATTCAGCGGCGGTTCAATCGCCCACACTTAAAGTCACGAATAAATTGTCAATTAGAATGAAAAATAACTTAAAAAAACACTTTGTACAATAATTTTCCTATTGCTGCTCATACAGTTTACAGTTTTAACACACGTTCATCCTTACAACTTGTATCTTTGAGTCCATTTACTGGTTTTAATCAATCAAACTTTCCTGAAGCGTGGCTGTGTCATAGTCAGCAGTTGAAAGTCTCCATGTTATCGATTGGTTAGGGTTTTCCGTTTTATTGACAAAATAAAATAAGAAAAAAATGGAACCAGCTCTTAATTTTATGACGCGTGGTCCAACTGTGAAAGTGCCTGCATTCCTTTCGGAGGCACAATTTTATTCCCATTTCCCTTTTTCAGTCGAACAAGTTTGAACTCTGTTGTGAATTTATAGGTCACAGCGGTTATTACAGGGCCACCAGCAGGCCAAGCAAACATTCCCTGGATTCTGTCCAACCTGGGCAAAAATTGTTTCAAAAACTTTCCCATGGACCCTGCTGTAAAAACAGACATATGGACAGACAAGCCAACAAGGATGAGAACATCACTTCCGTGCTGGAGGTAATTACTGTTGCCGGGGCCTCCTGCCACTTTCCTTTGAGATCCAAACACACATCTGGCTGCACAGCAGAAGGCTGCCATCTCTGACCTTGTCATACAGGCATGCTGCGCCACTCTCACTCAGCGTTGTCACTATCAGTCTATGGAACACAAGCTTGAGGTGGTCGTTCACTCTGTTCTAGCCCACGATGGAGTGTGTGTGTGTGTGTGTGTGTCTGGGTGTGTGTTTATATGCTAAATGTGTAGCCGTTACTTGGAACAGACACACATTGGCTAACTGCCTCCAAGTGGGGGGTTGTCAATGTGTGTAGATTAGATAGTTAAGATAGAAGCAGGCGGCTGTCGATCTAGCGGAGCAGGATGCCCAGCGTGATTTAATTCAATAACACGCAGCTAAGCTCACCGTTTTGATAGCCGGACAGTGAGATACAGTATCACGTCGTTCCACGGCTCCCAGGTAAACAAACGGACGGATTCTGATATAGGAAATCATTCCCTGTTGACAGTGAGCAGTCGTGGCAGATAAGCTGAGACGGATAATTGTGCTATCTGATTCAGCATCTATACGAGAGCGAGGGGTATTTGCGTATTGTAGATCAGCAGGCGAGCGGAGAATGATACTGTATAGCTGTCAGAGCCTCAGAGGCAAAGTGCCGAGCTGCGATGCCGCTGCCGTACCTGTATGACGTGGGCGAAGATAATTCATTATCTATGCTTAAGACGCTTCCCTTCAGGGGCTGTCGTAGAGTTCTCTGATAAAAGTTTGCTTGTTGTTTGCAGGTATTATCAACCAAGTGTTTCATCACGTTTCAAATTTGTCTGTTCATTTATAAAAACGGAGAATAGACAAGCTTGCACGTGCGCCAACAAGTAGCCGCGCAAAAACCCTGCTATTACTTCATTATCTCTGAATGGAGGAGGTCAAACGCTAAACGCTGAAATATGGCTTATTATACAGATTAATCAGAGCTTTATTGATCCTCTTAAGTAGGCGCACTCGAGAATGAGAGAGTCTGCGATTGTGAGGGGTAGTCTGGCATCGAGTGGACGTGGTACACAACAAAGGCTGCGACGCTCACACTCATCAAGCTAGAAAGCGGTCGCAGAGACGCAGGAGGAATTACTGATGACAGACGCGTGAACTGACGTTGATAAATGAGTGAGAATTCTTCCTTAATTGGTGTCACCGGTTTCACAGAGGGATTAAATACATCATGGATTATTTTTAGAGCGTGCTAAAAATCCCAACCCGTGCAGTTTCCAGGAAATAAACGGAGGGATTGGCAAGGATAAAAAACCAACTGGTGATAAAAGAGTGAAGAGGAAACATGCTGGCATCTTGAATTGCTTCCATCTCAAATGTAGAGCAACTAAATCTGTTATAAAATTGCAATTATTATCGATAGAGATATTTGAATGCTATGAATCAAATCATTTTATATTTTCATCTCATAACAGCAAAGATATCCAGCCAATATGTATGATTTAAGTTCTTTCCTTCTCCCCGAGTTGAAATAGTGTTCTCCAGAGAGGCATAATAGTCCGACAAGGTACTGAAGCAGTCAATTATCAAAATGAAGACGTTAAGTGTCTGTTTTGTGCCTTACAGGAAACATGGTGAGCAAGGAGGGTGGCAAATGCATGCTCACCAACTCGGAATCTGACTCGGAGGCACCGTTGCCCTCCACCTCTCTGGCGCTCGAGGTGAAGTATTCCCTGGAAGCTAGCAGACAGGTGAGGAAGAGGAACAAGGCTCTGCAAGTGCGTTTCAAGGATATTTGCGAGGCGCAGAACGAGCAGCGGGAGGCGGAGTTACAGGCGGCGGGGAAGGCTGGCAAACCAATCTCCTACAAGGTGGCGTACCGCAAGTACATGACTGTCCCCGCGCGCAGATCCATCCCAAACGTCACAAAGAGCACGGGGGTGCAGACGTCCCCTGACCTAAAGAAACGCTATCAGACCTTCCCCTTCGAGCGCAAGAAGAGCCACACCTTTAAACACGTGGCCGCTGTGGAAACTTATAAAGGTCAGAATAACGGTTTTGTCATGGAGGTGAAACAGTCCAAGGCTGTTGAGCGGGGTTTAGATGAGGAGGAGGAGGAGGAGGGGGGAGCCTGCGGAGGGAGCGGAGTCCGGAGGACCAGGGCTCTGCTCCATACTAATGAGTGCATTGCCACAGTGGAGCAGCACACTGCACCTGATGGTCTGTGCTCTGACGCTCTGCTGCTCAGTTGCTCTGCAGACACAGACTGCCTACCAGACACACCAAAAGGAAGCGGAGCTGGAACGCAGGCAGAGTATCAGCTCTGCAGCATCCCATCCAAACCCAGGGCAGGATTACAACACAGGGAGCCCGATGCCGACAACCCGGCCAAGAGGCAACTGCTGATTCTGGAGGAGGGCTCGTCCCGAACCCTGCCGGACAGGGCCTCCAAGGTTACGGGCCCCATCGCCTGGAACTCCCTCACACAGGTGGAGTGCCTGGACAGTCCGTCTGTGCGGAGCAAGCGGAAGAAAGGCCTCCAGCTCAACGGGCTGCAGAGTGAGACACTACCACGTTCCAGCAGAGGCTGTACAACACAGGCACAGTGTCACACAGGACAGCTGTCCGCCCAGCCTCTACGGGGCATGGAAGAGCCGCTGTCACCCTGCAGCAGTGGCGAGGCTCGAGGGGCGCCCCCTGACCCGACACTGGAGGCCTGTAAGCAAATAGTGCCTGTAAATAAGGAGGGGGATGTTAAAGCACAGCTCCAGGCCATGGAGAACCTGATCAGCTCCAGTCAAGAGACCATCAAGGTGCTACTAGGGGTCATCCAGGAACTGGAGAAGGGGGAGGCTCACAGAGAAGGGTAAGACACCTCACTTACGGCTTGTGCTTAAGCTACATTGGTATAAGAAAAATACACTGCATGTGAAAAGTCAGTAGCAGAAATGTCATAAATCCGTAAAGCTTATCAGTTGAGCCGAGGAGACATCTGACAGACTGAATACATTCATGATTTATGAGTGAGAAAGTGCCCTCTCGCTGTAATGCAACAAACTGTTTCTAGCTCTTAGGGACAAGCCTGCATGTGTAAGAGCTTCATAGAAGACCCGACTGAACAGCCCCAAAAAAATGCTCAGCAGAGATGACAGAGGTATACAGCTAAGAGGATGTCGCTTTGACTTGGATGTGAGTGAACTGTGTTATTCCAGGACTATGTTACTTGTGCTTTCCCCCCCCTTCCCCAGATATAATAGCAGAGCTGAATAATGTGCAGGTCAAACATCTTGCACAATTTGCCCAAGTGGCTTGATGACGTGTAGTATGACTGAGTGGCACTCCAGATCAGGCTGCAAATCATAGGTTAGCAAATCAGCAGCAAACACCACCGTATCTGAGAGATTAATATTATTCTGTCACCGTCTTAAATCAGTCAAAACTGGATGGGTGTAATAAAAATGGAAATATGATTTTGCCGTTTAAAAATTGCGGCGGGACAAGACATTCATATTGATTAAAATGTTGAAGTTGATGTTTGGAAGGTTGGCCTTATGCAGCTGCACGACATAATGTGATTCTACCGAGTTCAATGCCTTAGAAAAAAAGCCGTGACCTGTGAAAAAGCCATTTACCGTCCGGTGGATATTCACTATATACAAAAGCGGCTGCAGATAGCATCTTAGCCCGCTGAAACAGAGGATTGTCTATCCAAAGGGGATGAAGCAAACAAAATGGCCAATTTGTTGAGAGAATTGCTGGGGCTCGGCGCTCCGATCCCTATCTGTTCTGACCGGCGCTGTGGCGAGGTGGAGAGTGAGAAAACCCAAACAAACATCAGATATCAACCTTGGAGTCCAAAAGCTCTGGAAATTAAACACACATACCTCTCACACATACACAAATGCATGAAAGTGTACAAATTGCTACTTGCTCCCCATATCAACTTCACTGGAGGACAAAAGGGTAAAAAACGGATCCGACAGGGCCTGAGCAAGGGAAAGGATCGACCCTTTTGAATTTACACCACCTAAACAGGCAATTATCCACACTCAATCTTTCACCAAGCAACCTTAATCTCCTTATCAGCAAACTGGAAACTAGCACTGTGAGTGAATCCATAGCCGCCGTTGCTCAGCACACCGACCTTGCATCTAAAGTGAATAACGTGATGACATATTTGTTTAGAAAGTGTTTAATGTGGTAATTTATTGTTGTTATGTCCATCAGTAGTGTTGCACATCCATTGGTTACAAAAGTGTACGTTTTTGTGTAAATCAATAAGCGGTATAAGCCTCTTTTACAATCCACCAGAGCTCGACTAAACCGTTCCTCTTTTTCTACGTAAACAAGTCTTCTTTTTTACTGTACAGTTTCCCCCGTCTCTGTTGTATTTTCAGTGAGCCAAGCAGATATTCTAATGCTTCTTTAGACACGCTACATTAGCTCCGTTCGCCCCTTTCCAGAAATGTCACTGACACAACAAATAGGGAGTCCCCACAGGCTATAGGTAAATTGTGAGCATGGACTGAAATGCGACGCTGTGCGCATTTCATCAACTATACATGCATCCGTGTCATGCGACTGTTCGGATGAAAATTGGAATTCCACGGGTAATTTGCCGCGTTCAGGACAAAATACTTCAGAAAAAGACAAATATGCAGGGCTTCTGTCATATTAGTGAAGGTTTTTTGGGTTTACACAAAGGAATTTCCAGATCTCCTCGCCCTGCTCTACTAAAACAGGCTCTCTGGTTGTTGTAAACATGTCAAAAGCAGAAATAATGAACCTCTGCTCTGATTGGATGGCAGAATGGCTGGCATACCCGAATCCAACAAAGTTGAACTCTAAATATCTGCATTCTCTCCAGGAAGAGGCAGCTGTATAGTATTGGCTTTATGTTCTTCAGCTTTCTTAAGCAAATACAAAAGTGTAACAATTCTTGATTTGCTTAACATAGATCCACTGATCTCTGTAAGAACCTACTATAGACCCATAGCTCATATCACAGAGAGACACTTTGACTCCGCCACTGATCTGTGTGACAAAGACAATGAAAAACTGCCACAAAAAAGTGTGTGTGAACACTTGGAGAAAAGGATTGAGGGGGGGAAAGAGCAGTATGGTAAGTAAGCAAATGGGTTGAAAGTGAGACCATAATGCAATAAAATGAAAGAAAATGAGTGCGGGAGTGAATGAAAGGTTGGAGGCTCACATCTCCCTTGATTATCATAATATTAGAATTCACCCGATCCCAAATCGCCATTTACAGATTATGCGAGCAGTTTACCGAGCTTGCTGGGGGAAGCGGCGAGTTTAAAGGACGTGACTTGCCTGAGAGGAAAGTTATTGTTCTCTGGCAGAGTCGGGGGGGGGGGGGGGGGGGGGGGGGGGGGGGGGGGGGGGGGGGGGGCGTGGCCCACAATTCACACCGGGACACCCACACAACCCTCAAAGAGCAGCTGACAATACAGTGCGAAAGGTGCGAGAGCCACTTCTGGAGTACGTCGCATCCAAGCGGCGGGCAGAAAGTTCAGGGAGGAAATTTTGCTGCATCATCAGACAAACGTTGGCCGGGCCAGTTCCGATTAATCACACGCATGGGGACCTGTCGTCTCTATTGCTTCAACAAACTCCGTGTGCTTATGTGCACCTACCCACTCAGTGACCTTTGGGAGCGCTCACCTAGTAGCACCAGGGAGGAGGGCGTATAAATATACAGTTAATGCCACATTTGGCTTTGCGCTCCCCGGGGAGTCCAGCCGAAATGAGCTCTGCCCTCTTATTTTCTCTTATCAACTCGGCGTGAGAGCCGGGTGGTCCGGGAAGAGAAATAGAAGGA
Source organism: Genypterus blacodes (assembly GCF_046128005.1). Taxonomy (NCBI): domain Eukaryota; kingdom Metazoa; phylum Chordata; class Actinopteri; order Ophidiiformes; family Ophidiidae; genus Genypterus; species Genypterus blacodes. The sequence continues at coordinate 521,468 of NW_027466839.1, forward strand.
GAGAGAGATCTCAGCAGTGCGTGGGCGGGGGGTAGAGGGAATAAGAGAGAGAGCTGTTCGAAGGGGCCGCAATCCAGCTACCTATCGATCAGGTTCATCTGGGTGGAAAGCCACATGGCCACATCTATCTTCTGAGTGAGTCACCCCGCTGCTCTGCTCTACCACAGGCTTAATAACAATATTGCTATCAGCCCCTCTAATAAACCCGCCAGGGAATAAAGCCGAGAAAACACAGATATGGAGGGGGGAATTTACGATAGTGGTTTAATTTTATTGGTGCTTTAAAGCTGCACTGTGCTTATGGCATAAAAGAGAACTCAACTATACTCCTGCATATGAGAGGGAACTATATCTAAATGTGACATTGACCAGAATGGGAAGGGAAAACCTGTGGCTTTGTTGCCGGTGTTGAATGGAAACCTGCGCTCCACAGAGATCTCCACCGATTTGTTAAGATAAAAGTGATCTCCCCGCCTCTTAACTTCAGCTCCTCGCTTTCAATTCTCGTCTAACCGTGACATGCGACGCCTACAAAGTAATACGGGACGACTGAACTGAGAAATATCTTGGACAAGGTCAATGAGCTGTATGTGCCGCATCATATAGCCAGTCTTTACATTCTAGCGGCGTCATCTTCGGCGCGAGGATATGCGGAGGAGCAGACGCATGACGGGAGCGGGCGAAACCTTCTGATCAGAGTCACGGATGCTATCCACACAGATCTAAGCCGCGTCAGTCTGGCTGGTTAGTGTGATGTCGTGTACGTGCAGAATGTTGCTCCGTGTTCTCCCAGCTGAAGGGCGACAGACTGAGCTGTAGGCAAACATTGTAATCTGCCTTTTTATCCCTCATTTTTAGATTATTTTTGGCATGTTGCGATTAGCTGGTATGTATCTAACAAGACCACCAGGATTCCTCACAACATATAGTTTTGTTTACTGTCAATTGGAATAAATGTACAATATGTAAGTCTTAATAAATCAATCCCCTTCATCTGGTGAGCTGACAAACCGAACCAGACAGATTTTGAAGAATGACTTATTCTGGCCTTGACTCAAACTGCCCCCTCTGATCGGAGCTGAAGTTTTCTTTCATAAAAAGTGTATTAAATTCTTATGACGGGAGGAGAGGCAGTGTCTTTGATTCAGCGGAGGTGAGCCACCTAAGTTATAAAACGCTCCAGGAAGCCCGGCAGTAAGGCGTCGCTCCGTGTTAACCGCTTGATTATGAAGGAGAACGAGGTTGATGAAGGACGTTGACGCTGGCATCTGCTGTGTTTATGTGACGGCTTTATGTCGGCGCGGCGACTGTTTACCTGAGCAGAATCACCGGCGCGGGGGGGCTCTGCCATAAATCCCCAGCATGCAGAGGGAAGGGGGGGTTTCTTTCTGGCTTGGCGGAGTGAGTCCAGAGTGTGTGTCCGCCGTAATACGCCGTTAATTACACGGAGAAGCACTTACTGTCAATTTACATACACGTTTGCCACACAAGCTAATCCAATAAGAAAGCCATTGAACCTATGAAGCATGTAACCAAATAGTTCCATTGAGGGGGGCGTCGCCTTGGGGGGGGGGGGGAGAGCCGTAATGAGAGCGTGTCGGAGCTGGCAGCACCGGTTCATTCCGGAGGCACACGGCGATGTCATGACATGAGGAGGCACGGAATAGGATATTGACAGGTTTTGAAATGTGACTTTGCAGGGAGGGGGGGGGGGGGGGTGAAAAATCAATCATCAATAGGACAAATTAAAGGTTTGTCCGCAAGCAAACTTTTTTAATTGCGTCTGCATCGAAGGCGTTTCGTTACCAGAAAAGAATCTCGACTGCAAATGGTTGCGGCTAATTTGTACACTGGGGGATCCTTCCTCAGCGTGAAAAGAGCCGTATACAGCTTAAAGAATGGACTACGTAAGCAACGAAGGGGGTTTCTGTTGTGTGAGGATAAACGTTCTCACACACCAATATAAAGGAACTTTAGAAAGGAGGTGTGCCTTTACTGAGACAAGTACTTCATTAAAAACTACCATTCAGTGCAGCCCAGTCAGGAAAAGCCTGCTTCGTTTCCTCTCCCATCACTCTGCCCCTGCTAATGGTCGACGCCGTGCTCCCTCCGGCCCCGGCTACAAGGTCACGGGTCACTCAGGGAGGGCACGGCGCCACCTCCTCAACCTCATTTGCTTCAGTCCGGCTAACGAGGGATGATGAACACGATGGAGGAAGGAGGGCGGCAGGAGAGGAGAGAGGGGGAGGGAGGGGGGAATCAACAAGTCCTGTAATTACTCATTCACGACTCTTATCTTCCCCGCAGGCTCTCCTATCGAACCGGACAGGACACGGCCAACTGTGACACATGCCGGAACAGCGCATGCATTATTTACAGGTTAGTGGCCGTTCCTTTTTTTTTCCGCCCGCAGACGACAATCTCAACGTGTCACTTGTGTCCGTTCTCCTTTGGGGGGAAGAGTGGACAGGTGGGAGGCGGCGGCGGGGGGAGAAGGGAAGGGGAAGTGGGCAGCAAACGCAAGGCTAATGTGGATGCGGTTAATGAGCGAGCGGACAGGCGACATTGTGACAGTTGCACGCCACGCTCCCCCTTTTCTGAATCTATACGTCTTTGTCCAACCCCCCCCCCTTCCTCCCGTCACACCTCTCCGCTCGCCGAAGGACATTTGGCGGGCAGAGATTCCGCCGCATCCGAAGACAAAAGGGGTTGTGCCGGCGAAAAGCGGGGAGGGGAAAATAGAATGAGCGATCTCCCAGGGCTGGGAAAGGTGAAATTAATTACAGATAAAAACATCATGAAATATCATCACGCCGCACTGTTGCCAAGCCAACTGAGCCTCTGCATATTTTCAAATTCGCCTCAATTTATTTGACACGCAGCACGCAGACGTGGGTCCCAAGTCATTAGCTTAACAGGATGCACAGCTCTCATCTTGCTGCGCTGCTGCTTGGATTTCTGTGTGTGTGTGCGCGAGTGTGTAGGTTGGGGGGGAGGTCAGCTTAACGTCCACAGTCAATGTCTGAGACTTGTGTCATTATCTCTGGGACATTCCTCTCACATACACAAGGGAACTGACAGTCCAATAGGGGCTCTTTGATCACAGAGTTGTGCGTCAGAAATTCTATTTACTATTTACTTGCGGCACATAGAAACAGCTTGAGTGCAACAGTCAAAGAGGGAGAAAGAAGAGAGCAAAAGGGAGAGATTTAGAGAGAAGGAGGGTGAGAGGCGATCGATAAACCTGTTTTGTGTGGACACTGGTGTCCTACTCAGGTGGCATTTACCTCTGAAGAGCCATTTAGATCATCTTCTATCTACTGATCTCAATAACTGATAAGCCTGGAGCCAAATCACACTCCGCTCCCAGAAAATGAAGGATTCCGGCACAACGGCGTTCATTTTGATGTCTGAGTGGAGGAGGACGGTGCGGCGTGTCACAAAAAGAGGATTGTTTTTTTTTAACACAGCGAGTGTCCTGCATGGCCGCGGGGCGCACAACAAGGAGAGGCCATCAGACGCTTGGAGGGAGATGAGGACGAGTGCGACGTGACATGTGGGGGAGAGAGGGGGGAACGGCTGGGCGGTGGGGTAAAAGTGTGGAGGAGGAAGGAGGAAGGACTGACAGGAGGAGCTAGGCCAGGATTATAAATAACTCAGCATCATGTTTAGTGGTAACTTTGTGTGATGTAGCCTTGGGGAAGCAAGAGGCCCTGCTCCTCTGATTTACCATACACACACCCCCCCCCTGCCCCCCCTGCCCCATCACCACTCTGCCTGCCAACTGTGCTGGACCTGATGTACCAGCCTCTGCAGACTCGGGAGACGCCGCCGTAACCATCGTTCAGGATATACGAGCGCAAAACTGCAGTACGACAACAAAATCGGAAATAAAAATACGAGCCGTTTCAGTCTGACATCAGTGTGTGCTCGCAGCTCAGTGTGAATGATCAGTGTGCGTCATGACACATCGGGAAAGGTGCCGTTTATGTTGCCGTCGTTTCCTTATTTATGTTTGCAACATGCAAAATATAGTCTGCGATAAACACTGCGTTCATGAGCGTCCAGCTGAAGTGAGCTCATCAGCATTTGTTCTTCACCGACAGAAATTAGTTGCATATCATTAAAAGCTAATCACAGAACAAGTAAGGTAAGAATTGTCGCTGCCGATCATCCACACACAAACGCATCACTGCTCTTAAACAGGAATATCAAAACTCAGGTTCTGGATTTCGAGATGTGCCACAGTTAACTTTAAGGCTTCATCTCCAGAGAAAAGCACAGAAAAGCAGAAAGTCAATGAAAAGAGTGAGGCTCATTTTTTCTGACAAACCTCGCCAGCACCTGGCAGGCTTTCAACATGATAAAGGGCGGACATTTTTTCCGAGTGAGCCGTTTGAAATCTGTTGAATTGACCCGAGTTCTCCTTTAAGAGACTTGCCTGGCATGCTAAATTGTGTTGATTGGACACAGAATTAAATATAGCAGTTGTATTCACACAGGCTGGGGGATTAAACGGCAATCTAATTACTTAGATCTCCATGAAAACAACCTCTCTGGAGGCGGAGGAACACTGGATAGAAAGAAAAAACCACGGAGGAACACAGTGTATGTGGAATGAATAACCCTCTATATTCTCTATTAGGATTGTGTGCATGTGTGTGCATGTGTGTGCATGTGTGTGCTTATGTGCCTGTGGCGGTGCCAAGGCCCCTAAAGCCTTGTGTTTATAATGAAACTGGTTTAAAGGACGTATAGGTCCATAAATCATTTCAACACAGCCCAGTAAGGAGCCAGCCATGCACTCTTACCCATAATCAATTTATCCAGGAGTACACAGCATCATCTCAGGAGCCATCCTAAGCATAACAAGAGCACCGGATCAATACTGTGCTGTGGTCCAAGGCCGTGGACTTCAAACTGAACACAGAGTTGATGTGCTCTCTTGTTCCTTCTCCTTTTCCTCAGTTTGAACTCTTGAACACTCGGTGAAATGCTAAGATAGAGATTCTGGAGAGTAACGTCTGTTGCTCTCCAGAATCTCTATCTGCCAACGGCGACCACTGTGTCCCAATGCACTTGTTGATGTAGAGCTTAATACAATGAGCGTGACATTGAAAAGAAACGGGAGAGAAAGGGACGAAACGATTACAGCGATACATTCATTTACGCCAAGTGATGTAACAGCCGTTATGGAGGAAACACAGAGGGGTAGATGAAAAGCAACAAACGGAGAGAGAGAGAAACTAAAGATAAATAAAGTGAGACAGACAGAGGAGGAAATCTGGCTGTTTCAAGGGATTAGAAATGCATACATTCATTACAAGCCCGCAGGATTACAGCGTGATTATGCCTCGTCACACTGTCGATCCAGGAATGCTGTAATCTCATTTTCCTCACAGTGCACTTATACGGGTTAATGTACTGATCAACAGGGAGATAACACTTAAACGGTTCTTATTAAAGATGGAGATCTGGGAGAGTGACGTTGCTCACAATGCATGATGGATATTTTCCATCAGTCCATTTTGCCATTAGCGTGCACGTCTCCCTATTAAGACACGACCGAGGAAAGGCGGTCGATAAGAAAACTAACTGACGATTTGACGGTAAAATATCCTTTGAGCAACAACTGTGTAGTGAAAATGAATGAAAAAATAAATCAACCAACAAAAGGAAAGCGGAAAAATCTCCAATCTATTGAGGAAAGCTATGAAAATCAATTAAGCGTCGCTAAAGGCTGAAGAGCCGATTAAATTATAACATATGGAAATTACCGAACAGCTGAGCCGTCCTTCCGCACTACTCTGCAGGGGGAAGATGCCTTTTTTTTTTTGTGCAAGCTTAATGATGTTTTCTCCATGGTGGAAGGCTGGTTACCATAGTTACAAGAGTGATACTCAGTAGGACAGACAGCGTGAGGGGACAGTGGGGACAGTCAGAAGTGCACGGCCATAACCAGGTAAGATAGAAACACTAAAGAGCAGACAATGTGCACATTACATTAAGATTAAACTAATTAGACCAATCAAATGTTTCTTTTTTCCAAATGTTACATCATCAAAAACATCAGTACAAAATCCTCTATTGGCTCACAGACTTAGATTGTGCAAATGTAAATCATCTTTGGTATTTAAATGGACCATTGTCTTACAGCAGACATTGATAATCTGATCATGCATTCCCTCACCTGGAACAATTTGCATCGTACACGGATTAAGCCATGAGGCAGTTTAACGTGACAAAAGGCGGAATCTTGACAACCGCGCCGTGTCTTATTCTGTTTTTGACTCAACTGCGGCAAAGACAGCAATCGAGCATGGCGTGCATGTTAATGTGGTAGAAAGGACGGAGGAGACGGGGATGTAAGGATTTGCTTGCATATCTACTTTATTGGGCCGCGGGGGAGACGACGTTTTCTCTCAAAAGAGGCGCTGGGAGAGGGAGGGGAGGGCGAGCAGACAGAGGTTGAAGCCTGACGAGATCCAACGTGCCGTCTTCAATTTACCCCCGTCCGGCAGTTCACTCGCGGGAGTTGCGCGACGGGAAAAAATGCCAACAACGGTCACCCCCTTTTTTTTTTTGTTTTTCTCGACAAAAATCAAATTGAAAGCGTTGCCGGGGGTGAGGACAGACGCAGCGGGGCCTCGTGACAGTTTCATAAGGAGATGCTGATAACTGGGCCCGGTAGAGACTAATAAATCATTCATTAAAGGGCCTTTTGAGTGGGTTTCACTGATGAGATGATTATCTTTTCACTCTGCTCTTTTTTTCCTAATTAGGTTATGCTGAGTTTTTCCAGTGGTGTGCGAGTTTCCCTGCCTTTTTTTTGTTCTCTGAGCTACAGGCTGCGTCACCTCTGCTGCTGGTTGAAATAAAGCAAAATCTCTCTATATATAGAGTAAATATATACACACACACACACACACGTCTATTTGCATTACATTTAAACTGACACAGGGAAAAGGTGGATTGAAGGTGAAAGTGCATATTCAATTACACACACACACGCGTCACTTCGTAGTGAGGAAGGTCGTGCAAGGGTCCATTCTCACAGGGTCAAAACAAACTCCTGCATCGATGGCGACTTAACACAGCAATGGCGGCAAGGACGACAACGGTGACGGGAAAAGACATAGTTTGCAGTATAATGAAAACAGTTTATGATCAATAGGATAAAGATCTATGTTGGAGGAGGAGGTTCAATGGCTTTGAGTATTAACCTGTAGCCACGGACAGCAAGCACACTCTGGGCAGCACTGTCACCTCTGACATACTTTGCATGCGAAACACAGCCCAAACAAAATGACGCAGTATTAACCTCTGATACTTTCAGACCGATGCTAAAAAAGGTAGAGGGATCTATCTCTCAAAGCCTTTTTCTGTATTTTTGGAAGCTTTTTGAACTACAAATGATAGCTCATGCTACCTCACACACACACACACACACACACAAATATTCCCTGAATTCCCAGAATCCTTTAATCCTCAGTTAGGTCTTTAATTTAATGAACAATAAATTTAAATTTTTAAATGAAAATAAGTAACTTTGGAGGACATTACAATACGTGCACATGCAAACACACACACACACACACCCTCAGACAAATTGAAGTGGATTTATACCAGTGTAATTAAATGCCTGTACGCCATGATTAATTGCAAATAGCTGCGGTGTTCTTGGCTGAGTACAAAAGCCTGAGTCAAACAAATGCAAAGTGCTGAGTGTCTGGATCCGCACCCAACACTTAGTTGACTTGCTGTCAAACACCCACGTTTTATGTCGATTCTGTTCCAATCAATGCCAAAAACATCGATGTACATAATAAAACCTGTCACCTTTTATTATGACGCCACAACAGACGCTGCCCCGGCTTCAGAGGAAAGGAGAGACATAACAATACTGTAAATGCTGTACGGTCACAAGATGCCGAATATGAAGTACGGTAACTGGAATACTAGCAACATCCAGAACATTGTTGCATTGAATTCCAATAAATTCTACTCCTAATCCTACTATTGAGGTGTTTTATGCATGATGCAGATTGCGTGATAATAGCAATCTCATAAATTCCCTGCATCTGTATCTGTGTAGTGTGAAACCTCAAATGTGATGCATCGCAGCAGTGCATGCAGAATCATGTCATCAATTGTGGCAAAAAGTTCTAACGCAGGCGGAATTTTGTCGCAGGCTGTTGTATAATATAGATAAATGTTAATTCAGGGAAAAGAAAGAATTCACAACGCGTAAAGGTGATGAAAACCTTGTGAAGACGGCTTTTTGCAATGCCGAGGAGGCGATCATAAGAAACGGCGTGAGTTTCCATCAAAGCATTTAGCCGGCGACCGAGCTCACCTTGACAAATCATCACCTCCTAACAGTTGTTACCGTTAGACACACAGCAGTATTCGCAGAGTGTGTGTGTGTGTGTGTGTGTGTGTGCGCGTGCCGCTGCTGCCTTCCCTGGGAGCACATCTGTCCCGAGTCTCCCACCGGCATGACTCAGCCGAGTGTGTGAGCAGAGGCTTTGGGCAGATTAAAGCCTCCCTACACTTAACCGCCCGCCATAATCTGAGATTCACGCCGCCAAACTTGAGTCAGATGTGTGTGGGCGGTGGGATTAAGATGGGTTAGTGATGGCCGGTCGAGATAAATCCCTTTGCATCCTGGGAAAACACAGACAGTGTTTGCGCAGAAGGATCCCATTGTCCATTTGCTGATGCATTATACAATACAACGCTGGGTTCAAGGAAATTCGTTGCAATATGGTATCCGACAAACAAATCCAACAAAGCATCAACACACGTGCTCCGATTTCAATTTTAAGCAAAGCAAATGAACCTGTGTCAAGCAAATTCAATGACCCAGCACTCGTGAATGATAGAAAAGTACTAATGGGCTTCCTCTCACTTATGGGTTAGGGTCTCACTCATGAAAGGAATGAAAATAAATAACAGCGGCGGCCAAAAGTGGGCAGCCAGACTAAAATCGTACAAAACAGGCCGAAATGGGAGATTTAACTGGGAGCAGAGATGAAATGAGGGAGGGACATGTAGGTCAGTCTCGTAGGCTGAGCGGTGACCGCGACAGATGTGCAGAGGTTAAGTGGGAACAGGCCACAGTGCCGGTGCTTAAAGCGCCTAACATTCATGGAGCGGGGGAGTGTGAGACAGAATATGGTCAGATTTAAAGAGGTGTGAATGAAGAAAAGACGCTAACATTTAAGTGGCATCACGCGCCCACCTGTGAGTGTTTTCGATGTCAAGTTTTCGTGTCAAGCACGCGTATCTCGCAAAGGCACGTGTGTAACGCCTCTGTCTCTTTCTCGCCGCAGTGTGGAGCTGGACTTCAAGCAGCAGGAAGACAAGCTTCAGCCGCTGATAAAGAGGCTGTGCCCGACGGAAGACGTCCACCTCTCGCCCCTGCCTTACCCCCAGGAAGCCTTCACCTCCACCCCGAAGCGCAAGTCCAAAGCCGACTCCAAGAAGCACGGCCGCTGGAAACTTTGGTTCCTGTGAGAACACAGGACTGCACACTGGTGGTTATGCATCCGTCTCCTCATCCGCATTTGTTTATCCGGCGACTCACACACATAGCGCATCTTTGGCTTTTCTGGAGACCTTCCAACCAGCTATAATGGAGAGCTCCACTATGGGATACTGAACCGCCTACAGGAAAATACAAGTGGATTCTATGGCGATTTTGAAAAGGTCGCGCTTACCAAAAAAAAAAAAGAAAAATAAAGGGATTTTGAATTACTTTGAACTAATGTCGCAAAACAGGGTGTGAAATTGCACCGGGGCAAGATCAACAAAGTGAGAAGTCCAATTTGATTTGCCTGTACTCATTTCCGTATATTTTTCTAGCTGAAATCTAATGGATCCTATTCTATGATAATGTTGAAGTGACTGTCACACTCTGGTCACCAGTCGGGGACATTGTCTCTCTTCCAAACCTCCAGGAGAGGTTGGGCAAAATCAACCGCAACGCTCCGAGGCTCCACATCCACTGCATATCACCACACAGAAAAGCACAAGTAACACTGTTCAGGACAACATTTTCTCCAGAATAATAAGAATCACTATTTTTCACAGTTAGATGACCTTCTAACTACGACGGAATGAAGACTCTTAATAACCGAGGAGACTTGCGAGACAGACGTCGGAGATGTTTATCGGAGTTCTATGATCAACTTTCTATCCGTCGGTTCCACGTCTCTTTGAATCAACTGACTTTGAAGTAAAGAATGAATAAATAACACTTATTTTCTTATCGGCCTTTGCAAAGCTAAGACGTCAATGTAATTTTTTCTATATAAATATATATCTATATACATTCACTTTAAGGTTTAGTGGAAGCTATTCATTCGAGCTGCAGTGAAGGGGGGCTGCGTATGTGGGAGAACTACAATGCACAGGAGGTGAATAGTGACTTTCAATTCCTTCTCATACGACTTCTCGATTCTCACCACCTAGCATATACCGTCACCGAAACTCATCACTCAAAAAGAAAAGACGGAGCTCACACAGTCAAGACTTGCTTTGTCATTATCGATCTAGAGGTAGTTCAGGTTTCCACACAGGCACACGAAACACACACACCCACCGAGTGCGACACGTGAGGTCCATTCTCAGCACACGCGAGTGGCAAAGGGAAGTAGCCGCGATTGTATTTCTGCACTATCTTGCTATCAGCGACCCGAGCCAGGAAAGACTCGAATGTGCCACTGCAGACCACGACCAGGCCTTCTATAAGTGCAGGGTGGCAGGCATGTAGCCTTGCATGCTTTTTACAAGCCTCAGATTTCGCAGGATATTTTCTAGCTTTTCAATGGATGAATTTTTAAACAACAGAAGAGTGTTTCCCTTCGTTATCCTCCGTTAGCCATTACCAGCTCCCGCTTGTCGCGTCCCGTCCATTCAACTGTAAAGAAACATAGCAACTCCACACAGGGTTCAGAGACTATGTACAGCCAAAATATTTACGTATACTATAAACACACACACACACACGTTGTATAGCATCAAATAGGGCTAAAGTCATTTTAAAGAGAGGGAGAGCAGCCAATACTGAAGTGAAACATTGGATTAACAGTGCTTGCAGGAACATACAGCTGAAGTTGAAGTCGCCCTCAAAGCCAAAAAAACACTGCCCGGTAAACAGGAAACGTGCCAAAGTGGTTTTAAGGGCATAAAAAAACAAAACATCCTTTACCACTGACAACACAATTCATAGCAGAACCACAAGCTACCTGGTTTTATCACTCGCAGAATGACCTTCACAGGCTCTAACACACTGCTTTCTGTCGTTTATTCACACCTCCACTCTTGTACAAGCTGGGTTGGACCCTTGACTAGTTGTACTGTAGCATCAAGAGAGAGAACTAGATGTTTATCTGTACCTTAAAGAAGTGCAATTGATTTATTATGTGCAATACTGTGTATTTTATACTGTTTTTCTATAAAAAAAACAAAGGAAAAGACAATGGTATTTAATATACAAAATGTGAAAAATAAAAACGGACACCTACAGAGCTCTCAAAGTCTTGTGCAGACCGAGTATCATTTGCAAGAAGACGAGCAGGCAAACGCTGCTTGAGAATTCATTTGTGCTTTAACTCGGGACGTGCCGTCGGAGGATTTTGTATGCAAAGCTGCGAACTGTGATGGTATAATGTTCCCTGGCAATGAGAAGCAGGAGGCGGCGAAAAAAACACACCTACAATCAGCGCCGCATCTTTTTTTCCCCCCATGCAGCAGGGTGGCACAAGACGAGAGTGGAATACGACGAGCGGATAAGCAGCAGCAGCGAGAGAGAGGGGCTCCTGGTGCAGAAAGTCAGCCTGAGCACAGAACCCGTTAGTGAGCCGCAGCTTATACACACAACACAGGTTTCCAGTCTTATTCCCTGCCCTCCTTGTGCTTTTTTCCAGCAGCGCATATCAATGTGTTGTGTCTACGTACGCGCGCTTCCCTTTTTGGTGCAGGCCAGCGATAAACCGGGGACAAAATCTAAAGGAAAGTGCTTTTAGAGCTGCAAAGTCAAGATCACACATGGATGCTGAAGCTCTCGGGAACATGCTTGAGGGCAACACCTACTTTTGTGTCATTGCTTTCCTATAGTGTGGACATCTTTGGTGGCTCAATACTGCACTAAAGGCTCCACTGAGACATCCCATTCCCACATTATTTGAACGTGGACTACTATGGTTTAAAGGTGAGAGGCAGGTTGTACTGTACTGCCGTTAGCCTAAGTGCTGTTCCGTCTATTCGCTCAGTTTCAGCACGGCAGAGGAAAGTTGTAGTGAATGAATGATAAGTGCAGGTTTCAGGCATTATGATGCAGTGCCACAGCTCACTATGCTTCTTTTCTGTAAGAGCTCTGCAGCAGTCTGGCTGCGATAGAAAGAGAGAGAGACACAAAGAGAGAGAGAGGGAGAGAGGAGACAGAAATGGAAAAAGAACCAAGGAGACAGGGAGCAGCTGAATGAGACAGTTTGAGAGAGAGAGAGATGTGGAGGCAGAAATGCAGCGTGTGAGTGATACACAGACCGAGCGACACAAAGAGATTTAAGGTCAGAGTAGACGCCATTGCAGTGACTGTCTTTCAACATGTTCAGTCAGCAACTGCATGCAGGATAGCACAAACTCCAGCCCCGAGACCTAACAGCTCCATAGCGTCAGTCAATAACCCAGAATCCTCCCCATCCCCCCCCCCCCCCCCCCTGCTGCTTGCCGGCACAGAACAGGAACAAGGGCAGGATAATGATGAAATACTGCATCCAGCTATGACCTCAACTCGCGGGCAAGTCCCAAACTGAAAGCTTTAAAAGATTTAGCGTAGCATTTGGGTACAGCTGTGCGACAAAGTGACCACTCTCTCTCTCTCTCTCTCGCTGTCATTTAGGAAAACAACGTAGAATGAGTTTTGACATTTAGCGAGATTACTAAGAAATGTGTTATGTAACCCATTCCCTTCTCTAGCCATCTCTGGATCAATGTGTGTTTCTATAGAGAACACACAGATGCTTCAACTGCAAGAAAATGTCATTTATGAGCATAAAGGGAGAACTTGGGAGTTTCGGCAGACGGCCAAATTGTTTGTGCCATTATCCTAATGATGTAAATGTATTCGCAAGGACTTGTCTCAACCTGTGTGAGGCTGGACATGAATATAAAGCTACCTCACCTCGTGCTAACTTACGATGCGATTGTGTTGCAATGCAGTGTCCCCAAACGTCCGTACAGACACATGTACAAACCTAGCACACCCCTCCGCCCCGACCGCTCTCAGCACAATATTGCGTTCGCTACTGACAACAGAGGAAGTGAGAGACGATAGACGAAAGAGAGACAGAAGACGGGGCCGAGCTTTAATGCGTGAATCTAAATGTAAGGCGCTGCCACTCTGAAGTAAGAGAACGCCGGTTGGTTGTGCGGACCGCGGCGTGCGATCTGCCTGCAGAGTAGGCAGACGTACCCAGAGGCGGCAACAACAGGGCTCTGGTTGGAAGGCTGCTACATTTCTAGAGAACCCTAACTGGGTCTCACGGCTGTTAAAAATTCAGAGCAACCTTATTGATCATTAAATAATCATTTCGGGACCTGCTTCAAATGCGGCCTCTTTACTTAAGTGCTATATAATGTATAGCGAGCGGAAAAAGGAGGTTTGAAAAAGACGAGACTTTGATGTAACCTCTAATTCCCACTGTGCAAAAGGACACCGTGCACTACCACACCATGAATATATTAAGCAGGTACACATGAAAGTTAAGGCGGTGGAGTACAGTGGGTAGTGAGCTATACGGGCAACGGGTGACAAAAGGCAGAGGTCAGTCGAGACACAGCGACCGACTTGTCTATAGGGGAGAGCGGGAGAGTAGAGGGCAAATACAGCACATGTATACAAAGCAGATATTTTCAATAAGGGCGGCCAAAGGTCTAAGGGCGAGCAGTTTCATTAACCTGAGAGCAAGCGGGGCTACTTTAACAACATTGGGCAGCCATTGTTGAAAACGGGAAACTCTATTTCCCCTACATGGAGGGAAGGATGCTGAAATGGATGCACTAAGTTTAATAGCAGAGGAAAGAGACCCAGGTGCGTTGCCTTTATGGGTGATGAAAGCCTCTTAGATAAAGTAGAAGTCAAGTTCCGCATCTGATATGCATGATCAAAAGAAGCACACGAGAATGACAAATACAATTGACTTGACCAGAGGCAAATGAGAGGGTAAAGGCAGGGCTGTTCCAATCCCCAGAGATGCTTCTATCCCCGTACAGTCCCAGTCTTGCTGCTCTGATCGTGAGCCAGACAGGCCGACGGAGGGCCTTCTCTGTCCCTGGTGTAGCAATGGACGGAGAATATAAGCTACTGATGACGAGTAACCCGGGAGTCCTCGGCCTGCCCCAGGCAGCTGGCTGGAAGCAAAGGGACTGTGGGGAGGCTCGGGCTCAGCTCTGCTTCATTAGCTTTGTATTCTACAGTGTGACGCAAGCTGACGCGCGGTTACACAACAGAGGGGCTCCCCCTCTACGCGACGCGCTTGGTGCATTGCTACGGCGCTCTCAGACGGGGAGCAGAGTGGCACCTATAGAATCTGCGTTCCTACAACATTTAATTGGAAATCAAAAACGGAGGACAGTAATTATTAGTGTGTGATAACCAAGGTTACTACAGGCTTCATTAAGTCATTTTCTGCTAGTGCGACTCACTGCAGGTAAAGCTCTGTATAAGCACGTGATGCCGTTTCCACACACACACACACACACACACACACACACACGATGCAAAGCCAAGTCAGCACCATTCCACCATCTATTTCCCATACTTATATTCAGCCTAAAATGTTTAAATGGCCTATAAAAGTTTCCCAAAAGAAATCTCCATCATAAATTCATGCATTCATTAACCAGGTCCACATTATATGTACAAATTCTCCTTTCAAAGTCAAATCCAAAGCTATAGGCAGCTCTTATGAATAGCTGAAGACTCAAAGAATGCAGAAGTTGATATGCTTATGATTCTTTGGACTCATGAAAATGGATGAGGGCTTCGTCATGCACATCAGGCAGGCGGCATATTCATTGGATGACTGATAAGTGCATTAATTACTGCAAAGCTCTAGCCGAGTGTGTGATTTGCAGAAGGATGCTGGCGGCGGTGGAGGGGGAATGCTGATATGAGATCGCAGCACCGAGCATTAGAATTGGTCCAATAAGTGAGGGATTGCACACAAACAGGCTCCAAATTAAAGTAAAGTACATAGATAAGTAAATAAGGCAGAGGTGATATGAGCAGATCAAAGCCCCTTTTGGTTTGTGAATGTAGACTTTACCAGTAATGAGCAGTGGGCCTGTTGGAGTGAAGCGTGTGTGTGGTGTGTGTGTGTGTGTGTGTGTGTGTGTGTGTGTGTGTGTGTGTGTGTGAGAGAGAGACAAGGTGTGTGCCAAGCCACTCACAAGCATGTGTGCCTGCCACTTTTCACACGATGCCGTCATTTGCCATTAGTTTACTGGTGTAGCCTAGCTGAGTTGTGTTTCCATGGTTACTCCACTGGAGTCAAGGTGGCACCCTTCCCTTTCTGATACTCACACACAGACAACCAGCTGTCCCTACAATAGATGTAAACTGACAAAATATCTTGTCTCATCAAAACTTGCACAACCACGTCAAAGGAAAGTTAAAGAAAAGATGGACAGAAAACAGATAAACACACTTTACATCTATACTGTGTATACACGCACATGTTCACCCCTCTCAGTGCGTCTGTGTGTGCGTGTAGTGGGTATACTAATAATAATTACAGTCGTGACAGAAAAATGGAGACTCACGATGTGTGGAGAGTCGCGGCCCATGGAGATGACCGTCCTGTTTACGGTCCTCAGCAGCTTCTCCATGATGATCTGCACATGCCACTGAGTCGGACCCTATGAAAGGAAAGACACGCACAGACAGACATAAATCATACATGAACACACACGGGAGAGAGGAGACATTGACATGAGTTGCAGGAGAAAGTCTGCAAAGCAATAATCCTCGTTTGGGATTATTATAGGATTAAATGTAATACTTTTTGGAGATAGTCTATAAAGGTCATTCGATTATTCCGTCAATTGTGGGTAGTAAACCTGCGTTTATCCTCAGAGAGTCATCCACATTCCCATTGGAGTCATGTCAGGGTGGTTAAAGCCTTTTGAGTCACACGGCAACCACACAAGGGTCTCCAAAGAATCAGATGACCCTCACGACTCCCATGTGATTCAATGGGTCACCTGACCTAAGGTGTGAATGGCTCTCTGCGGATAAATGCTGGTTTATTGCCCATAGCTGAAGAAGCCCCGTGGATGAGTGATATACTGTATATAATGTCGTTGTCCAGTTCCCTGGAACGATACTGACAGTAGCAAGAATGATAAAATCAGAGATTACATTACACGTATTGGTTAGGTTGCACATATACAGAAGAAGAAGAAAGGAAAGCAATCAAGACAGCAATAGGAGGGGATAGAGTGTTGACTCTCTTTATAATTCTACTGTTCCACCTGTGGTAACATTGTTACTGATCTGTTATGTTCTCTGCGTGGGTTTCCTCTGGGTACTCCAGCTTCCTCCCACCTCCACAGCCATGCAGCTTAGGTGAATTGGAACCGCTAAAGTGTGTCCTGCTTCTTGCACAATGACCACTGGGATAGGCTCCAGCTCTCCGGGACGCAGAAGGATAAGCGGATATAGCCATAAATGTAAGACCCAGCGTGTGTATGAGTGACTTGTTTGATGCTTGTTTTGTTGCATTCCGCAAAAAATAAAGATTGTATAGTGGGAATATTATCAACCACTCTAATCTATTATAAACAAACTTCAAAAACCTCAAACTCAAACATTTCCAGCGTCGACTCAATGTGACTGATACAGCAACAATGAAGAACAGATTGCAAATTCTAGCTTATGGGGAGGGAAGCACCCATGAGGCAGCTATGATGTCATCATAAGACAACTTTCCTTGAACTTGCCTATTAGATAGTACCAGTGAGCAGAGGTTTGTTTCTTAGCGTCTCTATCTGAGGGAAATCTAAGCAATCGTGCTTCTGCATCGTCAATCCGCTTTTAATCATTTACAAACCTTTTTCCCGATGCTCTCTCGTGCCTGTTGCCTTGCTACATTTGATTCCCAGCTTTCCAGTTTGAGCGAGAACATCACTCATGTACTCAACTCCAATCCTAACCCCGTGTGGGATTAAAAAGCCTTGGTGAAATCATTCCGCTCCCAATATCCGATCCCCGATGGATCCTTATTCCTAACAGGGGATATGCTGTATTTAATTAGAGGCTCAGTTCTGCATAAGGTACAGCAAGTGCTTTCTTTTTCCGTTTTCCACTCAGACCCTTATTGTGCGTGCCTGAGAGTATAGCGACGCATGAGGATGCTAAAGAGATGTGAAGGAGCACGTGAGGCGGGGAGAGGGAGCAACAAAATAAGAAAGTGTGAAAAAAAACAGTATGACATGTAAGGCAAGTGGGTGAGGTGGATAATCCCTGGCAGAGTAGAGTGTGGGAGGCCGGGGCTCGGAGATCAATGGTGAGTGGAGTCTGAGAGGGCCTGCGGGAGGACAGCAGGAGTCTGGAGCATGGAAGATGATGAAACACAGCTGTGCAGTATCTGAGTGTATGAGCGTGTGTGTGTGTGTGTGTATATATATCGGAGTGGGCTGCCTGTGTTCGAGTAATGGAGGATGTGGTGATCTATGCTACGCATTCATTTTGTCAACAGTCCTCACGCAGCTACTACACAAAACAGGCTTCTCACTCTGTGTTCTTCCTACTATAATATTCAATTAAAAAACTCTTGACGGAATTTTCAATGAGCTCCTTGCCAAAATTGGTTTGTTTATGTTTATGTTAAAAATGAATTCCAGCTATATCTTCATAAATATCTGAAGCCTTACATCTACCCCTCATATCTGTCAAACTTTAGTTTATAGTGGATATTCATGATGTCAAATTGGCCTATGGGTGGCTTCTTGCCACACTGGACATAAATTGTTCAGCAAAGCCAACTATGCTGGTTAGTAAATGAACAGAGCCTATAAAATGTGGTCCTTCCAAGCCACCCAGGGCAATAAAACACATCAACAACAGTACACTGGTGATGCTAAATGCGCCCCTTCTTTGTAGACTAACACCTGGAGCCCCTTGTTATCCTACTGTACATCCCAGGGGAGAGTAAATAACGCCAAAGAGCCTTGTTCCTCACCACATCCTTCCTGTAGAGCACCTCCAGGATGTCACTCAGCAGCTGGCAGCAAGCCTTCAGCTCCTCCCGATTCTCCAGGTGGAACTTCAGCTGCTCCGTCATCAGAGGCAGCAGAATCTCTCGGCAATCTGTGGGGACAATGCCAAACACACACACATTCAATGCTGCTCAACACATGGACCAGATGATAGACTGCACAAGGCGGTGCGAGCATATGCTCTCGACACACTCTGGAAGCGGACCCATGTGGCTTGTTAATAGCTTCCTCGCAGTGCAGGGGATTAAACAACAGTTCATTGTGTACAAAGATGTACATTGTTAAAATTCTTAATCAAAATCATGGCTCCCACTATCCCACGGGTGGAAAATTAAGAGGAAACGCCAATCACAGCCATAACTGCCCTCCCTTGCATCCAAGAGTGTCCAAAGTAATGTTTTAATATCATTGTGAAAAGACGGTGGCCCAAATGAATCTCTTTCCAAAGTCATCGACCCGTGTGCCTCCCTTGAGTAATCGCTCAGGTCCTTCGCTGAGCGACTCCAACAAGACAAATAAAAGGCCTTTACCACAACAAAAAAGCCACTTCTTCAACCTTTTGCACCAGTAGAAAATAGGGGAAACCCTCTTGCTAACTCTGCCATACCACCAGTACGCATCTCTACTTCAAACATGTGATTAATTCAAGCAATCTTAGGAGTTAGTTACATCAAACACGAACCTCGCATGGGCAGAGAGGAGAGCAGTGATAAGGCAGTAAATGTAAACCTAAGGCAATCTGCTGCCAAATTACCATATTTTTATTGCACCCTGTGATTCCAATCTGGTGATGTGTGTGTGTATGCTCACCAAGCACACAGTTTGCGTTTAAAGCCTTTGGGGACAAACACCGGAGTTGGGTCTCCACAATTAGAAGATGGGCTTTGACAGGGAGTTGAAGAGGAGGGGGAGGAGGAAAGGAGTTAGGGGGGAGAGCCGATACACAAGACATTAAGCATGCACAGGACAGTCTACCATCAATCACGGGAAAGATATTTGTTGGCGAACAGCTACATGATATTATCGTTTACCAGCATATTGTAACAGCCGGTACGGAGGGAATGAAATAAAATAAATAGTGCAATTCAAATACCAATCTTTATATTGACCACTTGGAGCGGCGGCGTGGCTCTCAACAGTCTCTCAGCAATGGATTTCAGATTGCAATCAATACAATCCCTCTTCTTCAATGTGTTACAGCTTTAATAGACCAGTCAAGTGGGACAAACAAAAATATGGCTCACTTATTACTTGTTACTCATCTAAAACACAAATAGATGAAGCATAAAGCATTGCCTATTGTCAATATTGCCCATGGCCATAAGGTAAACAGGATGTAAGGCATAAAATATAGCGTGAACTATAATGAACTCTTCATAAAAACACCCAGGGGGGGAGACCCACCTACTGAAAAAGAATTCAATCAGTGTTTAACATTCATTGAATCCTTCCTGAAGAGCGGAATGTGGAAGTGAACACACTGGAGTGACTCCATTATGATGGGTGAAGAAAGAGAAAGTCAATGTTAAGCGTGAGGCTATAGTAATACTGGAATGAGACGTCGTCAAAGAGATGATCAAATCAACTAAAACACTCTCGTGGGATTTAACATTTAGAGACTTAAGACACTGATTAGTAGCAGCAATTACGCAATGATTTTCGCGTAGCAATCTAGGAAATATTTCATAGCTGCTGCACTAATTTCTAATTGGGTTTAATTGATCATAATGCAAATATATTAATAGGGAAGCTCCATCTGGATACAGTACGTCTAACTAACTACATGTGGGGGAGCGCCTGATGAATGCTGATTTATTTGCGGTAAAACGGCACTGATCGACACACACTGCTGTGCAGGCGTTTTCAAAAGAATAGAAATAAAAGATACAGACCTTGACACAATGGATTGATCCCTCAGTAAAGGACTAGCTTGGCCTTGGTGAAAAACTCAAAGCGGGATAGATTTACTAAACCTATAGCAATTTTGAGTGGAGAAGGCACCATTTTGTGTAACAGGAACTTTTTTAACACAAGTGCCAGTCGTTAATTACTGATAAATAATAACCGTCCTCTGCAACTGATCTTGGAATTTGTTAAGGTGTCATTTTAGAAAAGTATACAATGCCCAATTCTTCGGAAGGCTAATGACAGGAAACAGTTAAATACAGCTGTGTCTGCGCAACAAAAAGGTCCGTCAGTGAATTGAAAATACAACACGATTTGGTGTTCCGATTTCAATCGATGCTCTGAAGCTTCTCACATTTTCAACTGAAACGACTCCCGAACATGCTACGAGTCCGAACCAACCGCTCCTTCCAACATTCCCGAGAAACTAATTAGTAGGATGATACGGGCTCATTCCATTTCAGGGATAGGATTCATAAGAATGTGAGCCCCTATCGTCCGTTTCCATTCCATTTCTTCTGTATTGTATGCAAAACATCAACAAAGTACTACTGTAAATAAAGACGAGCACTGATTCTAATGTCTCAGGAAGTGCGGCAAATCTTTTAGTAAATCACTCCCGTAGCCCCTCTTTAACTGGCAAAGCAGACAGCTCTACAATACAGCTATTATTCATATAAAGCTTTTACTGCATGTGTCTGGATGAAATGGATGTTGAGAGTTTGTCTGGTCACTTTTTAGCCAGCTCTGATACAATGTGACAACCATGCCTCCACAGAAATATTTTAGCTCTAAGCTGCCTGTCTGTGTGTGCGCTCAGTAATCTTCCAAGACTGCAACACAAAAACAAATCTCCTATCTGAGGGTGTATAACATTGTACGGGGTGTTTAATGCCTTGTTTTTACCAAGAGCAAATCCTCATTCCCTCAGTGCCTAAAAACCTCTGAACAAACAGGGAGCAAACACACACACACACACACACACACACACACACTACAGATAGGCACATGCAAAAAAGGTTCTAGGAGACTGGAGTGAGACAAGCAGACTGGAACTATCAATCCAAGCCATGAGAGTTCACCTACCCACCAACGTCCAACACAAACAGATTTTAGCTGCTACAGTGATTTCTGTCCGTTAAAACAGACCAGGGGAGCGACTGACACATTTGTTCTCTTTGAATGAGCTCATTTACAAGTGATTTGCACGCCTGTCCTGCTCCCTCCTTTTACATTGCCAAGAGTGAAGGTGGCATAAAATCGGCAAAAATAAAGAAACTCTTCCCAGTTTTCCAAGTTGATTAAGTTTTCTTCTCTGGAGGAGAACTAAGCGTGCATACCGGTTATTCAACAAAGCATTTTATCTTCAAATATCTTGTCTATATCTTGATATGGTTCAAGGCCACAATTTTAAAAAGGAAATAAGCCTGTAGGGGACTGAAAAGTACAAAGAAAGGCATGTTTCCACATGGAAACTGTTAATATGGAAATCATTGTGCAGCCTACAGGGGAGAAAACACTTCCATCAGCAAACATATTCAATGCATATTGATGCGTTAGCAGAGACTGCCACTTGCTGTGCGTTCATGTGCTAAAAGGGCTGCCTTACATTTCACTTTGGGATTGGCTAGCAGGGGAACCTTTCAGGGGCCACTCGGGGGTCAGGCTGCAATTACAATAAAGAGTCCCAGGAGCACCGGCACTTAGAACAGCTGATTCCAACAGCTTTTGATACAGCCTGGTTAACCCGTTTGCTCATCACAGTGAGCATTATCTACTATAAAACAACTCAACGGGAGCCTCTGAGTGATCCGACAGTGGACAGCAGAATTCTCCCTGCCAATTCCTCATTCCCTCTGGCTCTTCCTCTACTGTTATTGCAAAAGTGTACTTGCATGTAAAGACTTAAGATATTCAAAGCACCAGTGCAGGGAGTTGTTGAGAGAAGTGAACAGCAGGGGAGCCCATATTTTCATGCTCAGCAGCAGTCCTCCTGCTGATCAGCTGGCCATTCACAAGCATCAGGGAGGCCCGACTCTCCACAATTACAGCAACAGATCAATACTAATGACCATGGCCAAGCACTGAATACAGGGCTAGTCACCAAACAACCGATCAGAGAACGAAAAGGTAAAGAAATGAAATAAGTGGTGTAATCTAACGTGTGGTATAAAGATCAGGATTTTACAGGATGTATGTCGTGCTGCATCCAGTGCTGAAGCATTTTCATCAGTGCCTGTTCTTTTATTTGTGCTAAACCAAACATCTGCTGACGGTGGAGGGGACAGTTGTGTGCTTCCTCTACATTAGTGGATCGCTCTGGGGCATGTGTTGTCCCCGACCATCCACACGCAATCGCTGCCTTTTTCCTGTTAGGAGCTTTGCTTTTCATTTCAGCACTGACACACACACAGTGGTTTACATGTGTGCCAGTGTGTTTGTCTCTAAACTGAACCGTAACATTGGCCCAAAGGACCAACGCCTCGGGCAAAATGCTTGGCTGCGGGTTGTCACGGCGGCACGGTTGTGTCTGCAGGATGCCAGCCTGGATGAACAGTGTCTCATTAACTGTCTTTATTCTCCAAAGTTACGAAAAATGCTGCATCCCTGCCAATAAACTACCATTTCCTTCCACGGTTTAAACATGAGCACCGCTATGGTGTCCGAGTGTGTTAGTGCGCAACCTTTGTGTTTGTGTGAGTGTGACAGAGTGGTAGAGGAGGTCTATGTGTAGCAGAGACAAAAGGAAACAAAGAACAGAAAGCAACGCAACTTATTACCCGACAAACGTACTTCAAAGAGTAATACAGAGAGGAAGGGAAAGGCTTGGAGGTGATTGTGTAGATGAGAGCACTGGCCTGATGACAGACATGTGGGTGTGTGCAGATGATCAGTAATGGCTCCGTTTACCTCCGCCAGATAAAAAGAGGGGATGCTTAGCAATGACCTTTACTGTGGGCTCATATTGAGCAGCCTGTAGGACACAGGTGATGTGTGATTAGCTCAAAATTAGTGCACTGGGAGAGGAGGTACAGGTTGTGTGTGTGTGTGTGTGTGTGTGTGTGTGAGCTCTCACCGTGCTGAGTGAAAAGATCACTGTGGACAATGTCGATCAGACAGTCCAGCTTCTGTTTCACCAGACGACCCAGAGGAACCTTGAGTATGAACTCGGTGAACAGCTTGCTGCGGAAACAGAAGGAGGCCAAGACACACAAAGGTTGATTATCAATCAGGCATCTCAGGCTGGCATCATCTTTCCAATCTTTTCCAATCAATGGCTTCAGTAGCCTTTATTATTATTATTATTATTATTTATCTTGCCCATCACACAGCAAGTGTGTCGTAAGGCACTCTTAACTGAAATGTGTTTATACTGATGATTCACAAATCAAGGCAAGAGCAATGTTGCTCATCTTAAGATCACTCAACAGCTCTGTCCTTCAAACACTTCATGCTCATTCATAAACCTTGTTGTTTTCTATATACACACACACACACACCATATGATGAAACACTCAATCCCTTCCAAACCTTGAAGTACGTCACCTCCCGCTCAGCCATGCCAGTGTTAACACAGAACTGCTGAAGCTTGTGCTCAGATAGGGACAAAAGCGACTGTGATATGTGAATGATGGACAGCAAAATGCACGGTTTTCCGAGGCTGCTTCCCTCAGATTTGCAGCCCGGATGGCAGAGAATGTCGTGTTGTGCTTGTTACAGTACGTTATGTCATCTCCTCGGTGCTGTTATCCAGCCGACTGCCACAGCAAAATGTCTGACTGACCAGGTAACTTGAACAGCAACGTATTATTTACTTTACTGGAAGTGTCGGCCCGAGGGATGCAACATCTCAACCACTATTGCTCCTAACCAGGATATGGACAGTTATCTCCAACCAAAGACCAATACCTTAAAGAGGTATTGGTGTTGGTCTTTGGTGTAGAACTTTATGTGAGAAGAATGTAGGACAAAATGAAAGACAAAAAACGGGAACAGTAAGAGCTACACTCAGACTGGCATGGTGGATGCTGGTGAGATGACAGTTAGGACCTCAGAGGCAAGACCAACTCCAATGAGGCTGTGATGGTTGGTGGAGTGGAGGCCAGACACAAGCACTGTTGGTCCTGTATGGCTTATGATCTTCTAAGGAAATGGCAGCTGTGCGGGCACTGAATGTAGTGGATGCAGGAAAACAGCGGTCTCCTTGCTGCGTGCAGCTTCTACCCAACGCTTAACGCTTTCCATTGATGTCAAAAGCAATTATGTTGGATATTCTGACTCAGACTATTCCCACGAGAGCCAACTAGCAGTCTCCTTCCCCAAATTCCACTGAATCCGTTTTCTTAATCACCTCTCTTACCCTAAATATAATTACAAGCACACACGCACACATGTGGGCGCTAGGATCATTGTTAACTGATGAAGATGATCATTAAAAGGTAAACGACTCTATTCTGAGTAGAAGGGTAGTCAAAAAGTTAATGAAATGTATTTTTCAAGAATTAGTTGCAACAGAATTTTTTTTCAAATCATTTTTGAGCTGCTTTTGTAAGTACATGCTATTTTGCTGATCCGTGTTTTGTCCCTTTAGTATAGGATTAAAGAGATTGAAATGGGTCAGGAAATCAGGGACAGACTTGTCATTAAAGCAATATTCTCTTGTGTATCAGATATCAGTAATTTCCACAAAAATGTGGCACTTGTACACTATTATTGAAACGATGAACATAAAGTAAACTATGGCAGATGAGAATTGCAGCACATGAAGCTAATTGGAATGGACACTTGAGCTGAGCAGTCACAGTGGGTTTCCAAGGCAACCTCACCAATGCCCCATCATAGTACGGCTGCTGAATGTCAAGTTGTTGAATAAAAACAGCCTAGGGTAGAGAGCCGGGGAAATTACTGCTGCTTCTACCGCTCAACAGCTGCACAATATCCCCATCAGCTTGTTAGGGAACTATCTAAACATGAAATTTTAATTCCCGCGGACGCCTACGAAAATAAAAGCAATTAGGGTTTCTCCTGTGGAAGGGCATTTAAGCAATTTGACTAATTTAGATGATGATTTCCTATACATTGGATTTCACGCTGTGGCAACTCCAGCAGCTGCAAATAAGTGGAAAGAAACCCTGCAGATGAAGATTTAAGTCAGGTACGTACACAAAACAAAGCCAATAAAACACTTCAAACGGAGCCCTGCGATTCTGTAAACATTGATATGATTCAGCTTCATCAGAGTGATTACATTACGGCACAAGAATATGAGCGGTGTCGTCTAGAATTACCTCAGCTCCTTGGGATCAAACACCAGCTTGACATCATTGACGATGGTGGGAACATACTTGAGTGCAGCACCCTTAAACCAGAAAGCCAAAAGAAAACAAGATCAGATCACAACATCAGAGCGCCAACTCCCAAAATAAGCCTATTAGTACCCAAGAAAGCATCTTTTTGATCAGGAACATGTCACTGGATGGAATATGTGCGAGCCCTTCTCACAAAATTGCAGTTTTTGAAATGCTATTAAAAGATATGAACAGGGACACACACACACACATTCACACAAGGTCAGCACAGAACGGTTCATCCTGAATTGATGGTAGGAGAATACTGCCTCAGAGGAAATGACTCCACTGGGACTGGAAAGAATTAAATTTGGAATAGAAGAATTCAAAGCCAAGTTCAACTCTCACTTGCAACCCATGACGTTTCTCCAAAGATGACTCCCAAGAATGAAATGTGACAGGGGCTACAAGGGTTATTCACAATTTTAAATTAAAGTTTCTAATCACAGGAAAGTACGACGGCTACCTTATTTTTAAAAGTTAGTACCAACCAAGGAGGTTACAGTCTGTAACCTGTATGTTTGTTTGTTCAGAGGACTACTATAAAGGTTACGTACCGATTGTGATATGAAATGGTGGAAGAGGGGCACAGTCTGACGGATTTGATTACATTTTGGTGCAGATCAGACTGCTTGAGTGGAAAAATGATTCAACATCGTGAGATAGGATGTAGGGTTCAGTAATAAACCGATTAGTTATGAATTTGCGCATATTCATGATAGACTACAATCCTGGAGCCAAACTGTGTCTAGGTCTGCACCCTAAAGAGTGCCCCTCTAGTTTGTTTGAGTGTAAATACCATTTAACATTCGGCTTTAATGTGAATTAAGACGACTCAGAGTTCTGTGAGGGAAGCTTAATGGGTGGAAACTGGTAGCAGGATACACATTTGCCTTTCATGTCAAGTAAATGTGAAAATTACTTAATCTGCAGCAATGTCAATGTGTTTGTTTACTTATTTATCATTTAAATCAGTTGAAAAGGACATCCATCTCCCTCTTTGTGCATGTCTGAATGTATTTCTGTCTATGTTTCCTTCCATCGGGGTTGAATTAGATTGGTGATTAAACGCCGGGGCACTTGGAATGTCTCCCCGTTACGATACCTTGCTAGACGGAGCCAAACCCCAGATCTACTGCCTGTCAATATCATAATGAAGTCGTCAGCTGTGCGCACCCACCGGCTGATTACAAAGCCATCCATTAATGCTGAGAATGATTACCTGAGCCGACACTTCCCTCTCCAACTGCTCCGCGCACTAAATGCCGGGCCGAGGCGAGTCGGGGGTGTTTATACGGCATCTGTGCAAATTAGCCAGAGTGCCAGTCTGTCTCATAGAGCATGATTACCCGTACAGATGTAGCAGACTGGACGTCACCTGCTGCAGCCTACTATTTGTTACTGTGCTGCACATTCGTATAGGGGAACATTTAAAAATGTGCAAGAGCTAATGAGCACGGCCTAACTGATGCCAAAAATGGATATATTGCTTTATTTCGTCAATGTGAGGTATGACTGCGTTTCTCTGCTGCAAATCATTTTACTCTGAATACCTCAGAGTACTTAACAATCAGCATTTACTTATATTAATTGGGGAGACGCGTTTATCCAAGGCAACGACGAAACACAACCTTCTGGCTGCTTAACACTCCAAACGCCGATGGCCTGAGCAACTCTATGAGGTCATCTTGAGGTCAACAACTCCTACAGGTGTGTGCGATTTGGGGCCGGGATGTTTTTCTCTTGCTTGTGAGAGTGCTACCGCATTTACCAACCCAATCTGACACGTACCATACGTGCTATCATATGTTCTGTCCTGGCGGAAAGGATTAAATGAGAGAATAACCGATAGATTAATAGGTAGTAAAATAGTGATTACTTGCAGCTGTGCTTTAGTAAGCGTGTCAAAGTCAACACATCTAGTCAGCGCAGAGGGGAGGCTTGTTTTATGTGCTAAAATGCAAAACATATTTCTGGACATCTGTGCAACCCACTGGCAGCGATTTAATTCAGAGCAACACCGTCTGCGTCTGTGCTCGGCTTTCATAACCAAGAGTACGGCCGTGACTCCCAAGTAAAAATGTGCTTCAATCTGCTCTGTTTACTGGAGAGGGTTCAGCATATTCAGATCAGCATACGCACACCTGAATGCCCTCACTCTCCACGGACGGACAGACTTGAGGAGGTCAAAACACGGATTTCGAGAATGCTGTTTGACTGTCAAACATCTTCAGACAGACAGCCGTTGTTTCTGATAAGACAACAACTACGTCTGTTTGTCTGCTGATGAAGACATTTTAAAGGAAACTTTTTCAACTGTGTTCTTCTCTAAACAACTCCCACCTGTTGTGCGGGGGTAATCTTGTTACTGCAGCTCGCAGGGGAGGTGTCGCTTCTTGTACAGCTTGATTTTGTACCTGTGTTTGTTTCTGTGTGTTTATCAGCATGTCCGCCTGTGTCCGTGTGTGTAGGTATGTCCACATGGTGATCAGTATTCAGACTTGAGGTACAACTGGGACGGTATATAAAGCCTCCAGCTGTCACAGGGCTTTCACAAGGGTTGACTTAG
The DNA here is from genome assembly GCF_046128005.1 of Genypterus blacodes. NCBI lineage: Eukaryota > Metazoa > Chordata > Actinopteri > Ophidiiformes > Ophidiidae > Genypterus > Genypterus blacodes. Next base: position 549,578 of record NW_027466839.1, read on the forward strand.
GAGAAAACAGGATTCCTTGCTTTCATGCCGGTTCCTCAAGATCAATTTTTAATTTACCGACAGTAAAGCTAATATCTCACCCAATTACACAGCAACTGCCTCCTAATTGACTCCGGGGCACCTGCTATGGTTCAGCATGCACACGGATCTGCTGTAGCTGTGCCAAGGTGTGCGTGTGCGATGTGATTTTGTTATCTCCGGATGCATAGGTGCGTGTTTGAGTGCATGCACACAAATTGAGACGCGGCGAGGTTTGGGGTCAAGGACAATGGAGCACAAACACAATGCAGAGAGCTTAGAAGCAGAGGGGGGCGAGAGAAGCCAGAGCGAGACGGTGAAATAAATACCTTAAGGAGCAGCTAAAGAGCAGAAGGCCAGAGGAGCCCCAGACCACAGGACAGTCAAGGTCAGAGAGAAACGGAGAGAGGAAAAACACACACACACACACACACACACACACACACACACACACACACACACACACACACACACACACACACACACACACACACACACACACACACACACACACACACACACACACACACACACACACACACACACACACACACACACACACACACACACACACACACACACACACACACACAAGGAGAGAAAAACATAGAACAAACATAATGTATGGATACAAGAGGAAAATAAGGAATTTAGGGAAGGAGCTTAAACATTGTTTCATTCTCACAAATTGCCTCTACAAATGTTAACAAAACTTTCCCCGTTTGGTCCATAACTTGATACGTTTAAATGCCAGAACACAGCATTATTGCATAACCTTTTCACCTCCGCCATGGACATAATGCCTTTTGTTGGTTGGCTGGTTTCTAAGTTGATTTGTTTGTTAATAGGATTACAAAACCAATTCCAAAGCGATTCCGATGGTAGTTGGTGGAAAGCTACGGGCCAGGGTCCAGAGAGAACAGCCTGGAACGTTTAGAAGCTGATGTGGACCCAGGGGAGGAAAGGGAACTGTTTCGATGATTTCTTAACATTGCCAGATAGGGTTGTGTATGACCTGAAACATGGTTGACTATCGGTGTAATTTCGGCTCAATTTGGATACAGAGAAAGAAACATGACAGATCAAACTACTAAATTACTTCCTGTATTTGTTGTTTCTTTCTCCCTCTTATCAGTACATGATGTCGGGCCTTGGTACATGTATACCTATGCATCAGTAGGAGCACATCACCAGTGCCTTGAGCTGGAGAGCCCTTATGGTGAGCCGTTATCTAAAGGTTCCCTGCTTTGTCGAAAGAATTGAACAAAATCGTCAAGAAATGTAGTTAATAATGATGTTTTTCGTCTGCACGGCCCAAGCGCATCTCGAGTGCACGTCTAAGAGGCTGTCTGGGATGCTGTGTTGTATTTTAATGCCCAGCCGTGACAGGAGGGGAAAATGACACCAGCGCCCTCCTGATAAAGATGAAGCAAACACAAATTGCAGGACACAGAAGCCACCGATGAGCCGTAAGAACTACAAACCCATATAACCGTCACTCGTCTGTTTGTTGCTTAGACAGAAGCAGACACTTAGCACAGAGTTGATAAGGAGGGGGGTGTCACCATTTGCGTGAGTCAGCTTACCTTGACCATGCCTGTGTTCTCTGAATTGCTGTTCATCATGTCATTGAAGGAAGTGAACAGGTTCCTCAAGGACTCCATGAAGTCGGCTTCTCCTTTGTTCTCGTACAGCCTGGGGGGAGGGGGAAGAAGTGGAAAATTAAATTGGCAGATGATCACAAGGCGGCTGTTTGTTTTCATCCCCATGTAAACAGGTCTGCCCGTGGTGGAAATGACACCGGTTTGATGCTTCAGTATTAAATCATTAAAAAGCAGCCAGCAGAATGGCCTGTGTGTGTGTGTTATCAATGCAAATATTCCTGGAACCGAACCACAAACATCAGTCTTGCTGCCAGCCAGATTAGCATTTAAAACAACATGACAAGACCCTGAAGCACCTGGCTGTTGTCATGGGAAAACAAAAATCTGAAAATTTAATGATCTATGCTAATGACTCTCCTGGAACACAAACCGACTAACGGAAAGGGAATGTCGTGCAATAGCTCAGTGACTTTCCAATCTCTCTGTGCCTTTCGTAATACTAATGTCTCCTCCACAAGTTTGGTTCAATGGAGCGAAAGATACCCGGCTAGAAACTAAAGGCCAATGATCAGTGAGCAATTGTTGGAAACACTCCCCCCAATTTCCAAGTGCATGGGACCACAAAGAAGGGCTTTCTTCATAATCCCCCCGAGAATGCAAATGTATCCATCCCACTTGCAAGAGCCTATAAATCTCCACAAACTGGGTATTATCTGTAAATGAGCCACTTTGTGCTTGCTGTAAACTAATGAAGTGTGTCGACCACTCGCAGATTAAAACGGGAGAAAAAAAAAGGAAACGGAGGGGGGATCTGTGGGCGAAATAGATATTGTTTGAATACACACAGTGAAGCGGGGGGAAATCGGCGCTCGGGGAGAGGAGTGTTTAGATTGCTCCCACCACATCAGATTTCACTGGCTTTCTTCCAGAGAGCTGGGTTTTTGTGGTTGTGCCGTGCCGCTATATTTTCACTCACTCTGGGCATTACATGGTCCAAGATAGTCGGTGGTGAGGGCTTACAGAAATCGTGGGATTAGCCGCATCCCTCTGTGGGCCTCCACAACAACAATTACCTCTCACCACCCCCAGCTCCCGCGAGCGGAGCGAGGCCCGCACAGCCGTACCAGTCATCGGTTCGTCCCTTCAGGAGGGGTAACGGTGTGATTAGAGTGCATCCTCTACCATTTCAGATAAATGCTGCGTGGGCCCACAATGAAAGCCTATCACCTGCTGATGTAGCCCTGTCCTTCTAGTCAGAGCCCCATCAAAGCTTCTAAGGCTGGTCACAACAAGGCATAGAAAGGCACCTTTTCTGTTTGAAAGAATTTTAAAGGGTCAGACTGAGCAGCAGTGGCCAGATGAGGCCGACACTAACAGCCACAAGAAAGTTCAGTTCTAAAAATACAGACTACAGGTTCGGGTGCAATGAAAGGTTTAGGTTGCGGGGTTCATGATGAGTTCCAACAGGCACATCTGCTCTTGTTTGTTGGTTTGAAGGTGCCTGCTCAGAGATCTGGGAGAGATGGCAACAATACCTCTCCAGTTAGACAAAATCTGATTCTACAGTTTTTCCTTTGAGCAACTCAACTCTGGCACAGGAAAATAAGTGGTGGAACCAAGTCTCACAGGAGCTCATGGCTGCTGCGTCATCAGCAAGCCAGGAAGGAATTGGTCATTACAAACTGAGAGGAAAAGGGGAAATAGAAAAGCAAAATGTCTCATGGTTGGTGCTGGAAGTGAGATTGATGTTGACTGCAGTCTTCATTGCAAGGCAAAGACAACAAGGTCATCTAGACAGAAAAGAGTATAATCCAACTCAGCTACACTCAATTAGACCAAGATCACACATCTGCCCTTCACTCACTAACGGCTTCATTCCATTGTTCTACAGCATCATCATCCATTCAAAATCCCTTAAAGAGGCAAATATAAGTGCATATATTAAAACGGTCTTCACCGAAGTCCTTTCACTTCATCCATTTCGAAACAGACATTGGTAAAAATGTAGAAATACCCGAGCAATGATCACCCATATCAATTTTTATGAGGAAACTACGAAACCTTCCCTCATTCTTTCTAGAGTATATTACAGTTAGTTTACACATTGACGTACTGGTTGAAGAGCACCCTGGAGCGGACGATGAACTTGAATATGTACTCCAGGGCCTTCATTGCCTTCAGCAGCTGCTCAGTCAACTTCTCAGCATTCTCCACATAGTTTTTCAGAACCTTGGTCAGCTTCCTGGAAACAAAACAATTCACATACTGCACTTGTGCTTGCAAATAACAAAGTTAGGACAAATCCTTCAATTGGTTCGGCTCACGAGCCAGACGCGATGCATGTTACTCACGTGTATGCCAGCGTAGCACTGAAATGCTTTCGAATGTAGGTTTCCAGAACGGGGTTAAAGTGCTGGAACTTTCGGTCTGCAATAAGTCCAATTATAAAAACCTGTCAGGAACAAAGACATATTTCATTAAAATGTAAAACACATTGCTCAAAACGGAGACGGGAGGGAAAAACCCTCCCGTCTTATTCAATACACTGAAAGAGATTGGGAAATTAAACGAGATTGCATTTGAGCAGAAAATCATTTTCCCCTCAATGCTCCAGCCTGTGGATAATCTAGGACAACACGCAACGCAATTTCTTTGTCCTGCCCTGTGTAAATGATCGGCCCAGATCATATTTACGAACAACAGGGCGCAGGCACAGTACGGGCGGTGAGCGGCCATAGAACTGTGATTGCTATTGTGTTCCTAGGAATGCACTGAGAGTCTAAGCGGTAAGCTGTCCCAGTTGAGGTATTTCATCTGGAAAATGTAGGTCTATCCTTGGCTTGTCATTTCGGGGAAGATTTTAGGGTGTGTTCTCTACATACCTGTAAACAACACACACCCTGTCTGCTCTGCAGGACTTTAAAGGATGTTTGACGCAGCCAACCTGTTCTTCTTTAAAGCTATTCTGGTCACGTACACAAACCGGTTTGTTAAGGCCGCTAATCTATTCCCGGTGATACAAAAACGCATACAAAGACACGAGCAGGTTTTATTTAGAAACACAAAGACACACCCTCATCAAAAAGAGCTTTTTAGCATATAAAAGATCTCACAATGCGCTACAGTTGCATCGCAGCTATATGTCTGTACTTGAATGTGTGTTCATTCCTGCAACAAGGAAGTGGGTTATGAATGCATCTGTGTGTGTGTGTGTGTTTTCCTCACCAGGGCATCGAAGACCAAAGTGTCAAAGGTGTCACTGTCAGAGTTCTCCATCATGATGTTAAAGAGAGCATCCAAAGTGTCTTGCAGGAACTAAAATGGCAGATGGAAAACATGTTATCACAGTAAGAAAACATCCAGTAACAAGAATGGCATGAAAACACACACAAAGGATGAGGCGTCAGTGGAAATGAAATTATATTCACCGTCTTTAATAATCAAATTGTGTCCTTATAGAGGTTATAAACTCCTGTTTTTAAAATCAAGGACATCCTGAATACACCAACAAAGTGATCTTGGGGCTCTCTGCTAAACGCATCCAATTTTAACCATGTCAAGGGGAACAAGACCCTGCATTCCATAACACAGATTAGGTTGTTCAACACAAAAGATCGTGATTAAACTGTGTGTCAGTAGATCACAGTGGGAGGTTAACAGTATTTTTGACTGAGTGTAAAAGAAGAAAGCTGCCAGTGGTAACAGTTTAGGATAATTTGCCGTTTGCATATCAGATTCTATGCAAAAATATTCAACCATGTAATTTGAAAACAGAAAAGAAGAGATTTCATGCTATGCATCATTTGTTATGCATCACACACACACAGGTGTAAACATTAGCCAAAAATCTCCCATAATACCTCTAGCCACACTGCAGATATACAGCATCCTTCCCTGGGGAAACATGCTCCATTTACTCTGCCAATTCTGAGGCAGCGTGGAAACAGATGTAAAGGTCTCAGAAACAGAGCTGTTGCTCTATACTGTACTTGGCCTGTCATATCAGGATGGATGAGATTCATCCTCCTTTCAACAAGAAGCAAACATAAGAGGGCAGTATGTGGAGTGTGAAGCACAGTTCAATCACAGACTGCATTACAGAGATATGGAGCAGTATCACACTGGGGAGGTTGATAATAATGGGAATTTTGACAGAAATCAAAACTGAAAACTCTGCAGTGTCCCAGAAAGCATCCACAATCTAATCGCTGTATATGATATCTAACATATTGTGAAAACAATTTATGTTATTGGTAAATTGGCGTTTAAATGCCAGGTTGTTTTTAGTGTTAATTGCACACCAGCAGCCTAGTTGGAGAAAGCGGCGCCAACGTGGCGGTAATGATAATCACACCCCTGTAGTTTAATGAACAAATCCAGCTGCGGTTGATGCAGCTATCTGGCACGATCAAAATTGCCCTGTGTGAGGGGCTTCCTCAGGTACTCTTCAATCTGCCATGCGCCCGAGCAAAAACTTTCTCCAGAGAGTGATTTATTCATCTGCCCCACGCAGAGACGTTGAAAGGCCTGCCCACACTTTAGACAGCAGGTCAGACTCCTGCTGTTGGCCGTGGACGCACACATACGCAGTTTCAAAAAAACAACATCAACCTACCAACTGTTCCCACTGGCACGCAGGCAGCGAAATCATTTGTGCAATCGCTGCCAAGAAGCTTCATGCAGGAGGGCTAAGGAGCTGTTTTGATTAGACCGTTTATGTTACCAGCTGTTGAGGCTTTCTTATCATCTGTATCCAAGCAAGAGAATTAGGTGGATCTTCAAGGGGACCCAAATCCATAACAGGACCCAGGTATACTCAAACAAAAGTGTTGTGGTGCAACATCAAGTCTCAGCAGGCTAAACAAAACGGTTATTCAGACCGCGTGGCACATCTCCTGACCTTGACGACCTCGCCGCCCTCCACCTTCATCAGTTGGCGGAGGTTCTGCTGCAGCAGGCTGGTGTTGGAACGCCACTTCAGCAGGCCAAGCAGGTCCACTAGAAAGAACACAAAGGCCAGTCATTATAACGGAGCACAATGTGAGGCGAACAAAATATTCCTGAGTTGGAAAGGTAGTCGGGGATGAAAACAATGGCTGATTATTTGCAATTTATTCGTCAAGGGGTCAAACATGTTTTTCCACAAAACTCAAATTCTGAAATTTCACAAACACCGTCCTGATGTTATCATGCCTCAATCGCAAAGTCTCAATGTATTATAAGCCTTATTGTATTGTGAGCCAAATGTTGCCTCAGTAAAAGCGTCTCCAGAGGGGGGGGGGCCTGCCTGAATCCACCGTCTCCCACCATCTTTCCTGGGATCTTCTCACTCCTGCCTACTCCCTCCCCTGTCATGCTGTGACAGAGCCAATCGCGCATGGTGAGACAGTGATGGATGCCCATAAATGGTGATGCTGACATCCTATCAGGGTTCAGTCACAGGACCCTGGCTAAACAACCGGGGGTTGCTGCCCCCAAAGAGGATACAGATTTTAAAAACCGATGGCTTGGCACCTCAGGAACCTGGAATAAAATGAGGTTAAATCATCACGCATCCTATGGGACAGTGAAGCAGGGTGAGGGGAGGATCCAGAGCAGTCCAAAAAGGGGTGGTTTGCTCAGAAGTTATCAGAAAGCTGTGTCTTTGCAGGTGGCACAAAAGAGAAGCCTTGATTATTTCTACAGAGCATCAAATCATCTAAAACAGCTTTTGCAAACAGGTACATTTTGACAATAATGGATTAAAGCTGCCACATTTAAAAACTGTACGCCTTTTCGTCACGCCGTTACAAAAGCAGCTTTACACGCTCTTTACCAAATTCCCCAATATGCTCTACACAACAACTATATTCTCCATGTAAAATAAATTCTCTCTTTCTTGTAGCCAACAAAAGGACCGGCATGCCAATACATCATTCAGCAGACCGGGGCCTCTCCCATCTTAAATTGTCGTCAGATCCCCGCCACCTCTCCAGCCTCCGTTTAGTGGCCCACGCTGCAAATATCGTGGGACGAGCCAGCAGCCACTTCACAGGAGCTCCCAGTGCTGGCAGACTGGCTGCATAAATTCCGCTTTATTAAAAAGGAGCGTTTCATCTCGGATGTGGGTATCAGGGACGCGATGTCATGCTTGTGACGGAAAAAAGTCAGAAGGAAAAGCCATTATTACAGAGGCTATCCTTACCTTGCTGACGAAGCAAGAGAGAATGTAACTAGTGAGAGAAGGTGTGAGTGCGTGACTGAGCGAGCGAGCGACCAGAAGAAAGAGTGATAGAGATAGTGAAAGACAAAGAGTGAGGTAGTGATAGGGGTAAACAGAGAAATAGTGACTGAGATAGTGAGAGTGAAAGAAAGAGAAAGGGTGAGTGAAATAGAAGATAGACGTATAAATGTGTGAATGAGAGATAATGAAAGGCAGTGATTCAGAACTTTATAGTGAGAGAAAGAGTCAGTCAGTCAGTCAGTCAGTCAGTGAGTGCCAAATGTTTGGATGGGGGTTTTAAAGGCCTTCAAGGTTTTAATAAACCAGGCAGAGTCTACTACTGTCTGAGATGGATTGGCTCCGCAATGCTTTATTAAAAGAACTCAAACCTTTTCCTTGAGCTTTGGCGTAGGATGACATATCCTGGGGATACAGATACACACACACACAAGCAACCCCCCCACAAGCACACACACACTAAAATCTCTATGTTTAATCAACTCTGTGTGTGGTGACGAGGCCGTCCGATCCCCAAGCACTTATTGGTGCCCTGCAAATTACCACCACAAAGTGCAAGGTAAATATCAGCAGTGGACCCACTCTACAGGACTGAATCGTCCCACGAGGACACACACACACACACACACACACACACACACACACACACACACACACACACACACACACACACACACACACACACACACACACACACACACACACACACACACACACACACACACACACACACACACACACACACACACACACACACACACACACACACACACACACACGAGAAAAAAAGGGAAAGCTTACAAATGAGAACATTGTGTGGAGACTGGAGGGAGAGGATGGTGTTGATTGATTTCATCATCTAGCATTTACAATAGACCTACAAAAGGTTTAAGCTACTGACGTTACTTTCCTGTCGAGCGCAATCATTGTGGGCAGGCAATGGGACGATAACTGACCCATTCACATCACCACCCGCTGAGCATAGGAGGGCAAACACAACTCTGCGTAAATGACAATGTATACCACAGACTAAATCTAATAGGGAAGATGAGACAATATAAACAGCAGCACTGACAAACAAATTCTCTCCACGTCCCAGAGACCAAACCGAGGCCTGTTCCGGGGTCCGCTGTGACCTCATTACTGAGGCTTTTTGAAACTTTGTTATTGGGACAAGATCTAGGACAACAAAATAAATCCACTATTTCCTCCCATGCATGTACTGTCGAGGCTACAAGGTGGAATTAAACCTCCACATTCGTATGTTAGAGAGAAGACGGGCGAGGCAGTGACGGTAACGATCTTAGAAGTATCTCAAAAGCTTCAGGTGAATTCATGATCTAAGCGTCGAGGTGTATTCTGACCTCATACAATGCATGCTGAGAGGTTTCAATAAGCACAGGGAGCACAAATAGCATTCATATCTTTTTGAAAGTTCTGTAATGTGAGCACAGACTTACAAGTTACAAATATTGGAATGAAGGTTTGCTTGCAGGTGCTGTGTGAATCTCGCAATGCAAAGATCTCTGCATACAGGTGGGACCAATCAATACTGTGTAGTTATTATCTACAGTATGAATGCACTGCCAAGAGTGAAATCGCAAGCCTTGGTCTTTTTTTAATAATGTGAGATCTTTGTTTTGAGCCCAAACAGTAGTCTGGACACTGCTGAGAAAAGTTTTCAAGGGGATTACAGCAAATAACAGGGTTATTAGGACTGCACTTCTTCATGTTTTCGGCCTAAACAAGGAGTGCTCAGTGAGCTCACTCTTGTACTGCATACACTGCAATGCATGGAAACTAAGGCTGTTCACTGCAAAGGCTTTGCCTCTGCTTGAATGTCGGAAACCGTCTTTGTGTCACGATCAATACAACGTGAAGAAACGAAGCCCACCGTACACAAATTGGGTGTTGCTTTGGGCAAGTAAAACAATTAATCTAATCTCCGAAAAGACATTGATGGGAACGAAGACCTGGTTTTGTTTTAACTCCAATTATAATATTGGCACATACTGCATACTAACAAACAAAGCTGCATTGTTTTTCTTTGCAGAAAAGAACAAGTCCTATGTTTAGGGATGGCTTAGTTTGGCAGTGGAATCATTCCAAAGATCATATGAGCTCCAACTGCCATTCTGAGCTGCTCACACATTTAGACAACTGCAAGGTTACATCCAAGAGGTTTTACTGCTATGTTTTATACCAATACAACAGGGATTTAAAAACATCAATAAACGCTGAGGGAATACATGGCCAAACTCTCTATTCCATACGCCACAAGGCATAGAAAGGGCTTTCCTGAGTTTAATAGGCACGGCTATTCTCAACACAGTGGTGCTTTGTGGAACACTCAGCAATAAACAGAGCAAAAGATGTTCTCTGAACAGTAATGGCCTGAAATCTACTGACCCAGACTGCAACGGGAGCTGAGGAAGAGAAAGTAGGTTAGAAGGAAATGATGAAGGCTCGATCAAGGGTGTGTGAAAAGGTGAAATTACAGCAAAGACAGTAGGACAGTTCCCGGAAAACTGGCTTGGACTGGAAAGTTTCCATTGGAGGGATAATTTGTGTTTCAATCTCAACAGATTTAAGACAAAGATGAAGTTGGTGGAAAGAGAAAAGTGTCCCTTACCGTTCTGTGTGAGCTTGGTGGAGCAGACCAGGGTGGAGATCTGGAAGGAGTCCTTGCTGATGGTGCAGTTGCCCAGGTTTTGGGTGCTCTTCCCTGTGGTAGCATAGCCCTTCTCCTCCATCTCCATCTTGGTGGCGGGTAGGTTGAGATACAGGGACGAGTCCTCTAACTTCTTTGCTTCGGCCTATTTCGCCAAAGGGTTCAGTCAATCGCCAACAATGGTATATGCATTTAATATGAATATTCCGTACTGTAACACTTTTGTTTTTGCAGCCATCTTAAATAATTCCTCAAGGATTTCTCCTATATGCTCAAAGATCTGATTTCTCTCAAACGTTGCCCACAAATGTGTTGACTGTTAGTAAGCACTTCTCCATTGTCAAGATGATTCATCTCCTGCACAGGTGTAGCATATCAAGATGCTGATTAACAGCCAGGATCACTACACAGGTGGTGATCCTGGCTCTTAATTAAAGGCACTTCTTTATGATGGGGCCAATAAAAGGCCGCCCAAAAATGTTGATCAAATGGTTTCTGTTGTTTAAAACCATGTCAAAGATGCCTCAAGAGTTATGAGATCATCAATTGGCACATGAAGTACAATTAATTGGTATCGGTTGGTGCATGAAATCAATAGATTTGTGCCAAATGAATCTATTTCAGTTGACTGATTCACATTTATTACTTTTGAATTTGACTCAATCACATCTTCGAAATTGACAAGTGTTGCGTTCATATCTTTGTTCAATACATATAGAGATGGATATGATTCGGTAAATTACCCCATATTAACTTTCTAATTAACATAAATGGGTAGCAAAACGCAAAGGTATCATTAAATGAGCCTTTTTAATTGAAAAGTAATTCCATTTCACTGTGGGGGTTGATATGAGATAAACACAGTTCACCATAGAACACAGTGAAGGTATTATTATGGCAGCTGCTAATAAGAATCTTTCACCCCAGACTAATCTCTGCAGTGATGGTGTCATGAGGAGCGTGGGCCACACCTGCAAGTAGGCAGTAACAAAGTTAGTAGAAGCCTAACAGAGATGGAAAAGTGGGTATTTTATATTTACCTTGTATACAATGAGATCGTGCTCGCCATCCCTTAGCGTCGTGCCATCGTAGCGCATTAGCTTCACAAAGGACAAGGCAAATATCTTCTCTGATTTGTCTTTGGCTGTGCGGAGAGAGAAACAGAGGAGAGGGGAAATAAGGCATTGGTTGTTTGTACACATACACATATTGTATATGCAGTATATAAGCAGAAAGTGAATGCTGAGGCAGTCTAATGCCTCATTCACGCACCGAAATGTTGGCCCGCATTTCAGCTCGCCAACAAAATCACTGTGATTACCAACAAAAGCCCCCTGATTGGAAATTGGTACATTGGGACACACTCTCACATGTACATTGGTCAACAACACAATTCAAGAGGCCTCAGAGACTCCGAAACAAGTCGAAAAAAAGACAAGGGGATACTTCTCTTTCCGTGTCAATTCTCACGGGATAAAACACCACAGTACACGTTTCCTTATATGGAACAGGTGTAGCGATTGTATGGTAAGAGAGAGAACATGTTAAACTCAGGTTGTGGGAAGTGAAATGATGCAGACAGTTATTTCTTAGCACATGAAGGATACAGTTGCGTTTAGGCTCAAGAATGCAGGTATGAGAAATGAATACAATCCTACCAAGGTGTCAAAAAGATGCACACTACAATGCACAGTATCGACAATATGCACAAGTGTGACTGTGTTGAGGCGCAGAGGTTGGATGGGGCTTAGCGCTGCATAAACAGGACAGAGTTATGACTTTGTTCTGTAACCACACATTTGGGTAGGGCCACATATATCATCGCTGTGGATCAACAAGCTCCAATTTATGCGCCGGGAGACGTGATTCATTGATGTATCTCATGCATTCTATCTGCATAAATCCCCTCATTGGTTTGCTGCCTGCAGCATCGCCGGTGAATAATTGCTGGGCTGGCTCAAGTGGAACCAGTGGAGAGAAAACATTGTACACATTCAGCCCGTTCAGTTGAGGAAAATGTATTGGCGATGCCCAGAGCAGAGACTTTACAACTCAAAAATATGTGTTTGAAACATAAAAAATTGCAAACAAGACTACAAAAAAATCTCTCGGCATAAAAGGAGTCATTTTTTCAATCTATTCAAGTTCAAACAAGTCCAAACTTCCTTCACTACTTCCTACACTGTGAATTCAGGTTCATGATTTGTCAAGTCCATCTTCTAAAAACTGAAGTAAAGAGATGGTGAGATGTCTGTTACAGCAACACCAGCATCTGTGATAGTGGCAGCTAGTATGATGAGGCCTGACAATGCTTCAGTGGTAGTCCGAAGCGCCATATTATGGTCTTGGTGTTTAATCTGAGCCGGGGGGCTGAAATACTGAGTAGATGAGTTTCGGTAGTGGCTATGCTGAGCAGATCTGTCAGTCTGTGTACGTACGTTTAAGGTTCAACACTCACTAGGAGCAACAGAGGGAGCAGCGAGGAAACGGGCACATTCATAGTTCCTAGAAAAACATTAACTTACAGATATGCATTGCTCTATTTCCCTGAAAAATGTCTACCCAGTAGAATTTAGAAATGTAGAGCCGCAGACTTTACTATTGACATTCTGCCAAACAGTGATTCACAGCATCAAGTAAAAATGGTAATGACTTGGAAATAAAAGGAAAACACCAAACAAATACATACAAAGCAGCCATTACACCTTTTCAAAATAGTCTATTGTCAGTTGCCAGACGGGCTTATCAGGATCGGCATGCCCCTGCAGACCCAGACCCCCTTGAAGTAAACTAGCTTCTAAAGGAACAATTACAATGTGATAAGGCGAGTTACAGGGGCAGGCCTCCGCACAATCATTAGTCCCTGCAGAAGCAAGGTGCCAAGCATGACAAGCAGGTCTCTCCAAATGGATCATAAGCCGACACAGAGCTCTGGAAACTGGCTATTTCCCAATAGCACCTGTATGCTGTAGGTGAGGAGTAAACAGAGCGGGGAGGATTATGGAACTGCAGAGGACGGTGGCTGCAGATCACTTTACTTTACACCTTTGGTTATATCCTCCCAGGTCATTTCTTCTAATACAAACTGATTGTTCTGCATATGCACACCTGCCTTGGCTTCTACCTCTCCCTACACGGCGGCGCCTGCGGCTTTAGGGACAGCCTCGCCATGTGGCAGGCCGACGGCACGGTAAGTCAGCCAGGACAGGCCTCCCTTCCCTCGACATCCCCAAATATTAGAAAGGATGTTAAAAAACAGAAGGGGATACAATGCAGGCTGCATTCAGTAACACACTGGTCCCAATAAGCAAACAACTCCCTTTGGGCATTTTTCATATCCCAGCTGTAGCCACTGACAAGCCGCTTTGATGCTGTTTTATGCAGTGCAAACTAATATCTCTGATTATTGTGATACAGGACGGGCTTCAAAGTATTTATCACAGGCATCGCATCGCATCTGCTTGGCTTGGATTTGGACAGATTAGCTGCCAATTGTGCAGCTGGTCATCGGCGACCCAGATTGTTGTTGATCATTACTGCATTAGAACATTTGTACTCACAGTCCTGCGAAGAGCGATGGCGAAACGTAAACCGCAAGTGGCTTCGGTTCACATCTTCAATGGGTATTGCAACCTAGGTGATGAGAAAAGGCAATTTGGGTGAAACCACAAGCATTTAAGTCCTACGAGTGTACAAAGTAGAGTTCTAGGGATAGGACAGGTGAAGCACGAGGCCAATATTCCACAATAAGAGAATATTTGTGGTAGGAGAACAAACCTTAATTGTTTCAAACCAGCGTGGCTGCTTTACTTGGTAGTAGACGACAGACTTGTACTCAAGGATCCCTTCATCTCCAGCCCCGGGGAAGATCACATTCTGAAGAGAAAGGAAAAATAGGGCTTTGAACAATAAAATAGATTATCTTGTTACACATGCTACGCTGTAAGTACAGCCAAATTGGCACAATCCTAATGGTGGCACCTTCATCGTTTTGTCCAAATATTAGCACACTCACAGCATGTGGAAAATTGACAGGCACTTATTTCATCAAATATAGTCCCAGGGGCAAAAAGCTTTAATCTGGCAGAATGGCCGTCAAAAGTCTAGATGCACTTTATGCGTGAACACCTGTCTGTCGGCTGCCAATCTCTGGATGGCATTGTGGAAAGAAGAATTAAATTAGAAATTAATTATTGAAGAGAAAAGGGGGAAATGGCTCACATGCTTCACTATAGGGAGGAGGAGGGGAGGAAGACAGGCACATGGGAGAAGACCAGCTGGCCCTCCAGGGTCCAGAAGTGGTAATTGGTCTTCGCAGTGGGTCTGGGTATATGTAAACTTCAATGAGCTGCACTGGAGGATATGGCCTGAGCAGTGGTGTGACAGCGATTGGCATGTATGCGTTATTCTATCAATCAGTGATCAGACACCCTGCCACCCTTGCCTCCCACTGCTCCAGCTGACTCCCTGGCCTACAAGGCGCAATCCTACTGACATACTCTGACACTAATAGCTTCTGACAACCAGCAATTATGAGGAATAACAGGCCTCATCTCCTCCAGCGGTGCCAAGCAGATCTTGGGAGGGGGGCATGTGCTTCCTGCTGCATCTCTGCCCCCCTCGCAAAGTGGCCAGGATTCATGACAGCATCAAATGTGGAAGAGAGGAACGGGGGCAATGTGGCCGAGCTCTAGCCGCAGGTGAGAAGGGCTTAGTGGAGGGGTGCTAATATGTCAAGGTGATGGGAATCCACAGTCATTTAATGTCACCACACAACATTGCAAATCTTTGTTGAGACAGAGGTACGTGGCAAAAGCCGGAAGCACACAGGAAGAGCCGAGAGAGAGGAGTGGAAAGGAATGGAAGAGAGAGAGAGAGAGAGAGAGAGAGAGAGAGAGAGAGAGAGAGAGAGAGAGAGAGAGAGAGAATTTGACACAGCTGAGCACCACTGAAAAGTTTTATCATGGATGATACAAACTTTGGTTTGATGTGATGAGGAAGTGAAGTGAATTCCAGTGCAAAGAGAAGAGGCCTTAAGAGCAATCAAAGGTAAGATTTGCTTTATGTGCTTCTGAAATTACTTTTTTTCTGTTTGAACCTGTACCTAGTGAATGACAGCTGGTTGATTTATTTCAAGGAAAGATTCCTAAGTTTTCACGGCTAAAAGTCACTTTTCATGCTAAAATCCCACAAAGATGACAATATGATCCACAGGAAGTGACAGCATCTTTCATATTAGGCACCGAAACTCCTCTTAAACCAATTATAATCCAGGAAGGGAGTGAGAGAAATGTAACCAATTACGACTGATCCCTGGAGAACAGAGACAGAAGACACAGAGCATTTTCTGTGAAACGTTCCTAGACAAAAACTACTTTGCTGTATGGACGACACGGCCACGACACCCGCAGATGTTATCGATGTCGCTTAATCAGTGTCAACGGCTGTCACCGACTCCAATCATTACAGCCCAAAGGCACTGACAGCTTTGACTGAAGACACACTGTCAAAATGTTCTCGGAACACGGACCGAGTGGGGCTAGGGAACCGAACTTGGCACGCAAATAACGGCTATCAGTTCACACCAACACATGATATAAAACCGCGGGCAGCCGTTTCCAGTAAACAAACTGGATAACTGTGCGCTACCTGTCCAGACTGAAATGACTGAAGAGCAAAAGTGACAAGTGACTGATGGAAACAGTGCATTTTGCCAAAGACAGACATTTTTCTCCGAGTTGGTAGAGACCAATACAGAGTGAAAAGATGGACTAAGAGAAAAACAGACAAGAGAAACTTCAGATGGAAAAAAGGACAGCAGAGGACAGGAGAGGGATTGAAAAACGAAAACAAAACCTTATGACAATCGCTATGAGTGTGTAGCGTGTCTGAATCGCAGCAATCCATCTGATAGAGGCCAAGAGGTCACAATTGCTTTGTGCCACTTCAGTGCTGCGTTTACCTCCGGCACATAATCACCACAGATCCTCGACGCTTCCCCTGCCTGCTGTGCCAAATCACTAACAAAGCCTCTCCATCTAAGACTAATGTATATAATTGAGGCAGTCGGGGCTGATGGCACTTGGCGCTGATTGGTTATTCGTGGGGGGTCCGTGACTGGGGGGGGGGGTTTATCATCTCAAATCACTCCATCATCAGCATCGTCATCATCAGTCCTTACAGATTTAGTTCATCAATTTGAAGAGCTCGAGTCGAGTCAAGATGGCCGTAATTTCGCAGACACCTGTACAATGCGATGCAACAGCTGTGCGACAAAATGCAGCAGAACCCACCAGATACGACTGCCTATAATGTTGTACTAGCTTGCATTTTAACTTAACATGTATTTACGGTATAGTGCTCAACCACCTAAATGACTACATGAACATAAAGATATATATACACAACAATCAACCATGGGCTCATCCTGTCACATCTCTATAAACCTCTCATATGCACCATTAAATCAGCCCTTGTAGAACAAGAGACACTGGCAGGATGCTTAAAACGAACACAGCACTCAAACTAACAACCAAATACAAGTCAAATAAAGTGGCTAATTGTTGACATGCTAGACTCGGGTCACAAACCTTCATCAACAACGTGCCGAACGAAAACACAAAACCAATTTCACAGCCTTCGTCGCTGGCAACTTTTCTCGCCACGCTGTCCATATTGCCTGCCACACGCACACACACGCACACGCACACACACGCACACGCACACGCACACACACACACACACACACACACACACACACACACACACACACACACACACACACACACACACACACGCACACACCTCTTAGTCTGCACCTGCACTCGGAGCGATAGAGGTTGATGCCCGCAGTGTTGAGCCAAATTCTTAGTCTGGTCAATCAACCTTAAAGCGCCGATATTGCATTCTGTCATTTTTGGCAGGTGGCAAAGGCGAGCAGTCTGGCCTGTGTATCACACTGCTTTATAGGAGTCCTGGTCAGTTAAGCAGTGTGCTGAGCTGTGTGAGATTAGAGAAAGCCTGCTAAATCACCACGCGGCGCAAAAGACACATCAGTTACAGCGCTTGTCCCGAGTGTTGGGAAAGAGCTGAACGCAGGGGCGGGCAACAATACCAACACATTCCTCTGCCGTACCTCCAGCTTCTTCCCGTCCTCGTCAAACACCGACATGGTCACCTCCACGTTTTTGGGGGTGGTTTTGCTCCCCTTGTCGAACTCCCCCTGAACCAGAGTTATGTAGATGTCGTTCCGCACGTCACCTTCGGGGGAGAGAGACGGAGACAAATGGGTACGAGTTGAGTCAAATCATAATCTCTCCCAGCCTGTCAGAGATCATACTTCATCCTTTTTTTTATATATCTGACCGTTACAATATGATTCATAAGTCATTCAATCGTAGAGGGTGCCAGGGCAAATTTGGCAGCAAATACTTTATGGCTGCCTACATCAGTTTCCCGCCGAATGAGTAATGACTTAATAATCAACCGTAATGATGTGCTCAGTTTTTAATCACGCAGTTTGTAAAATAGTAAATCATATAGCAATTGACCTTTTGAAATGATTTGCGCAAACAGTCAAATGCATTTGTAGGGTTTTTTGAAATGCTCAACCTGGCATGATGATCTCGGGAAAGCCCATCTTGCGAGCCACGGCGGTGGATCGGTCCACCAAGTGAGGGAAGTCCTTTCGTATCTGATGGATGTCTCCGGGAAGGAGCTTCAGAGTCACCCACAGACCTTGATGGAGACAGGCGAGACAAAGTGAGGAAGGGAGGGGGGAATGCCATTAGGAAGGGGGAAAGCACGAGAGAGAACTGACAAAACAAAAACGTTAAATAGAAATGTCGTCGAGCGCTTACGGAAACAAACAGCTATGAGGCGAGACACTAAACGGAAAGCTGCCCTCTGGTGCCATGTGTGATTACAAAAACATTAGAAAAGAGGAAACGAGTGTGCGCCAGTGTTTTTCATGTGCTTTAGTTGAGAAGGTGGCACGATGAGGCATAGTGGAGCAGTGAAGCTACTTTAATTTCCAACATATTTAATTCATGTGCCGATCTCGTGATTGCAGCGAAGACGCTACCAAACCTGTGTCCCCGGTAATGGAAATGTTCCTCCCAAAACAACAGCTCATTCTGAGAGAAGCAGAGGAACTTTCTCTTTTTTTTACAAACAAATGGAAACTTTTGTGGCCTAAAAATGTGAAAAACAGAGGAATTCTTTATCCCACTCCACTGCAAAATTCATGATATTGCCCCACATACAGCAGACTTCTAGAGGCATTCCCTGTTTTATGTGACAACGGCACAATATTTTAAGTAATTTTCTCCGGATAAATAATTGGTTTGCCGAGACCTGAGACTGTGTTTCAGGGAGCCTTTCTTGGGCCGTAGTTCTTAACAATTTAACACTAGTAGCTGGGTCTGCTTTCCTCCTGGTTGGGCTTCTTTTTAATGGGAGACACAGGGACGTGTGTGGTGCCGGCAGAATCGGCACTGCAGCTGCACTACACACACGACGGGATGACTCACTCTTAATATTCTGTCGGGAAAATAAAGAAAGCGAAAACATTCTCGCAGGCCCTGAACAGAACCCTAAAAATAACAAGGACAGGCAACGCCATCCAATTAAATCTGCCGTACTTAAACCGCTACGTTCGCATCCCGCCGAAAACTCGGGGCGCTTATGAGCACTGGAGTTTTTATTCACTGTCGCTGTGCGGGCCTCATATCTTCATGAGTGACACATCGCTGACAATCCTCGCCGGAAGCCCTTTTGATAGGCGAGTGTGACCGAAACAGCTGCTCTCGGTGCTCTGGCGTGCGGTCCTGACATTTATCTGAGCACACCTTCGGGGGGGGGGGGGGGGGCGACGCCACACCGCAGAGACTGTTGTGATGTTTCCACATCATCAAGCAGCCCACCTCACCTCACCTCACCCAGATCCCTCTGATGGTCACCCACTTGACCCAGATGTTATATCAAGTCCAGTTTTTTTGTAGAGACATCACCAGCTTAATTAGCTGCTGGATTACTTATATCCCGTAGTCATGGTGATGTGGGAAACTATTTATAGTATGAGCGGTGAGTGCTTGACAAAGAATTGTGTTCTTATTAACAAGAAGTGTTTCTGTACCCTGCCAGGATGTTAGGTTTAATCAAATTAATGTAAGAGTGTATGAATACCTCTCAAATACAGATTAAAATAAAGCACGATCAGCCAATTTTAGGGCTAAACACAATTTTCTATGATCATTTCTTTTAAACAAACTCCCTTGATTCTAAGTGGCGATACGGTTGAGCAATCGGAGCTGTACCTTGACCCTTGTGATTGACCTCTTTGGCGGCGATGACTTTGTTGATGACTGTCTGGAGGAAGTCGTTCTCCCCTGCCACCCTGGGTGAAAAAACACGACATGTTCAGTCGCTTGAGTTGAATGACATCATCCTACGCGGGCCGGCGGTGCGCTTGCGGAGAAGAGATGGAAGTGGAGGGAGAGCAGAGAGAGCCAGAGGGTGACGTGAAGATGAGTCAAAGAGGCGCAGAGAGGAGTGACACTGTTACACACTGAAATCACTTCTTAGCAGTTAACAGTGAGGCAGTGTGGGTAATGAAAGAAACAGAGAAATCGATTTTAGGGGCAAACGGAGTCATCATTTTATAAAGGTACATAGAATGCAGTAGTCGTACAATAAATCTCTTGTCGAGCTTACAAAGTTTGCTATTTGTCAGAGAGGTGCTAAATGATCATTGCAAACCTCGCAGGTAGGGATTTGCTGCAGGGTGGCTCTATCTGAATGTAAACGGGCATCAAATACATTGTAAAAATGTGGCTATAAAGCTACAGCAGCAGTGGGAAGCGAAATCTGCCTGCGCTCAGCCTTGAAATGTATCCAAAGGAGGACACTTGGCCCGTTCACAGTTGGGTGCTTGAAATCCCGGGGCTGTACACGCTAGAACATAAACCAAAAACCGAGACATGCATTCCCACTCTGCTTCGTTGTAAAGTAAACAAAACTTAACATGCTTTGTATTCCGCGGGGGCTTCCGGCGTAGAAAAGCGCCAGATTGATCGAGATAAGTGATGTACGGAGCATAAGAGAGTAGCAGATGCGATCTGGGAAGCGCAATAAGTGTGGCAGCTGTGAGAGCCACAGAGAGAATATTCTGTGCGGTGGGCAGGGAATAGAGGACTAGAGGAGGAAGAGAAGGAAACAGAGGTGAAGCTGGACATGGAAGAAGCAGCGCAGGCCTAAGATGTTCAGAATATTCAAAACCTTAAATCCAAAATGATTCCAAGCACAGTGTGGGCATGCAGAGATGTGGGCACAATGCGGTGTTTAAGTCGGATCCAGTTATTGCAAAACATGCGCAATCGTTGGACAAAGACAGATTGGAAGGAAGGATATAAAATTAACATCAGCATTACATTGTAATTGCATCAGCTACTATCTCAGACTAATGAGGAAGAAGTTTCTATGAAAGTTCAGCTCAAAAAGTTAGAGATTACAGGATCCATCTGGTCCAAATCTGAGGACCCGTTCTAGTGGACAACATTTGCAATTTTATGTAAACGTTGAGAGAGACATCAAATTGAAAATACCTGATTATTAAATGAATTATATCCGAAAAACCTGGGTGAAAACATAGCTTGTGTTTCTATCTAACTCGCGGCATAGTAAATGGCATAGTCGAGGAGCAGCTCCTATTACTTCCTGCTCAAGGTTGGAAACGCAGGTAATGGGTTGTGGCAAATGATGCCTCAATTAAGCAACTTTATCAATTAAAATCCATTGGCAAATATTCACACTCGGACATAAATAACCCCCGGTAGTTCCTATTCTCCTCTTTGCTCCGGAAGCCTCTAATTTCCATGATTTATGCCCACAGATAAAGCCATTAAGTGAGGTGATCTGCCAGCTAAACTGCCTGAATCTGAAGCATTTCCAATTATGCAAGAAATCACGTTAAGGAAAAGGTTACTCTGGCTCTGTGTGCCATCCTTACGAGAATGGCAGCAGTTAATGAGATTGCCTTAATTGAGTCAGGCGGGAATAAGGGGAATTTTTACTGTCTTTAAACTCCCACTAATCAGGTGTCAAGGTTTTAAAGACTTGAAAAACATAACCGCCGCATCGCTGACACAGACACAGACACATTTTCGACAAACTTACAAAGATGGAAATACGCACAGGAACAGCATTTATATCAGCTTTGCACTCTTGGCCATTATCCAAATCTGAGGAACTTCCCAACCCCTTATGTCTGAATGTGATTTTGATGGTGGCTAATGACTGCGCCGCTGAAAACTGCACTTACGGCTGAAACGGGATGAAGTGCTGCTTGTCCTCGTCATCCATTTTGCCAGTTATGATGTCTGTCACATCCATCACTGTAGGGAAAATAAGCAGAGTTAAGTCATTCCCGGGGAATCGGCAAAAATGTGGGAGGCTTTTTTCGCGGAGACGTGGGCTGACTTCACGCCAGGGCCGCATGAAGAGGGGCCGGGAGCGACAACCCAGCCCCACTCCACTCTCAAGCCAACACTAATTGATGCTGTGACGGAAAAAGCACTGCTGATACACGGGGTCAGCTTTGATTTGGTGCGACCTACATAGTGGTCAGAAAGTGTACATGAAACTCTCCCTCTGCGACGACATGTCTGATGCGAGAAAGCGATGGAGGGAAAACGCAGATTTATAGGTCAGGGGTCAGTTGCGGGATGCTCGGTGCGCTCGCCGCAAACAGCTGCGCGCGTCGGCGGCGGTGTCAAAAGATAAACCGCCGTAAATCATCTTTCATTTACCTTCTCCTCAAGTGGCACGAGGGGAAACGGAGACAGAGAGAGAGGCGTCGTTTCCCCACGGTTGGAGAGCGGCTGGCAAAATGCCAATCTAATTAGTTACGATAGGCCTGGCAGCCTGCCAACAGGACGCAAATCAAACCCCTAATTCTTCTCTCTGTTTTAGCTCGATATCACTGAATTTTGGGCCAAGTATATTTATTCGTCTGGGCAAAGACCTCAGCATATTAATTTCTTTCCGCTATAAGGCAAAGCAGAGGGATAAGTCCTTGGGGCTAAGGCACATGGGGATAATCAGGCAGTGCGGCGGCGGCGGCTACAAAGTTCTGCCATAATCAGTAACCCCCCTGACTCGAATATTACAATTCATGCTTCGCAGGCTGATAGCAACAACAGATTACGGCCGAGTCAAGGTCTGCGTGACTCGTAATCTGGCTGCGCGACGTTAATCTGGTTTACCTGCCACTCCGAACGGTCTTCTCAGTCCTGACGTCAGCTTCTTGGTGTTGTTATCTCGCAACTCCATGCGCCCGACTCTGACAATCTGACACACGAAGCTGATCTTCTCCCTCTTCAGATCTTCAGTGCCCAAATCCTGCAGAGGGGAATAGAAGAAAAAAGTGTGAAAGTGTTGCCGATGCCGTTTCCTTGGGGTAATCTAAAATTATAACAATGAGACTGGACGATAAGGGATCAAACACACCTCCATCCAGGTCTGTCTATTAGACTACAACAACTTCAGTCTGCACATCTGATTGAATAACAACCACAAACTGATTTAGCGGCATCTTTGAATGTGTCCACCGATTCATTTCCTATGGGCAATCATTTCCAAAGCCAGCAAAGTGTTCCACGTAGGCGCAGAATGACCTGTGTGCCCTTGGGCTTCCATTAGATAGAGGGGACTGACTCGGCAAATACACACACTGAGCCAGGCTCTTTCTGGGAGAGCCTAACAAATACAGGCTCTGCAAACAGGCTCTCACGTCCCTCATAACATGACTGAATAAACAGTGGACCACCGCAGGCGAGCCCTCCACACACACACACACACAGAGAGAACAATCTCACCGTGAAGACTGCCCGCAGATTGTGGAGCTGGTCTATGTCTTTCACCAGACCTGAGCTTGACCATTTCACCAGGTAGTTTTCGCTGTGAGACGACAGAAAGAAAAGGGGAAAGTCAGCCTTTACAATGTCTCGGCAATCACTCATACTACACTCATATCGACATTATCTATAATACGCTGAGATCGGGATCTGCATGATGGATGTCGGCTGCAAACGTTCCAGAATAGAGCAGCACTATTTGCGGCTATGCTTTTCAAAATCAAAAGCCTTTTAGATATTATCTGGTGGATAAAAAAAAAGGGTTTGCGGATTCTAAATTGCAGGTTGTGAAGGAAAACCTTTCAAATCATCATCAGTGTATAATCGTGTGCTGCTAATATTCCACTTGAAATTCAATTGAAACTCAGAAGTAGAAGAGGAAAACAACATGTAGGAGTGAGAGAGAGGGAGAGTGAATCTGCATTTGTGGGTATACCTGATGAACTTGGACTCCATCGGGTCGTACAGCGACATGAGGACCTCCGCGTCCTCGCCGATCTTGCACACCACATTCTTCAGAGTCACGAACAGGGCGAACGATGGCGTGGAGGCAAACTTTGCTTGCCTGCTCAGATCGATATTCTGCCTCTGCGACTGTCGGGAGGGAAGCGGAGGCGTTAGGGTTCAGTAGTGGGCATCCTTCCCCAGGCCCCTGTCAGGCGGGCAGCGGCTCAGACCGAAAGCAGCTTCGAACAATGAGCCTTGAGAGAAAAGCCCGAGGGTCCCTGGCACAGCAGCATACTGTCTATCTTTACAAAGTAGGCTGTGCTTAGTACCGGCACGCCACATTCTCAACAATACAAACTGCCAACTGTGTCTTTCAGGCAATTTAACAAGATGAAAAGTTGAACAATTGAGATTTAACAGCGTGTATCAATCCATCAGAATCCGTCAATATGAATTCCACACCCGATTAAAAAGTCTTTACATTTAGCGTTTGTTTCTAGACAGGCATGGCAGGTATTGTGCGATCCCTCGGGTGCCCTTCAAAGAATATGTTAGGGCCATAGCATTAATATTTATGCCATTGGCCTGGGCACTTTCATATTAACCATGCATATGCAATAAAGAACCCCTGAATGAAAGGTCACCGAAAATGAGACCGGATAACTGCAGGGCACTTAGCATCTGGCACTCCTACACACAGCCAGCCTGGTATTAAGGTGAGGGATGCCGGTGATACATTGTGTTAAAGTAGACAGGCTAAGTGGTTGCTTTCCTGACATTATGAATAACCCCGTTGCTTTTTGAGCAAGCACCTAGATCAAAATTTAGCAGATGTGAAACGTCAATGCAAGTTCCGGCTCTATTATCATGACAGTGCAAAAGAGAGAGCAAGGATGGGACTACATGTTGCAAAAATCATAAAAGAAACATCATTTATTGTAGTAGTTTTGTCTTAACGGAGGATATGAGGACGCCGTCACAAGGAAATAAGCTTGTGACACCAATATGACAGAATAATAGCGAGGATTACACAATAGAAACAAAAAACTGTGTGTTCTTGTGTCTGTGATCACAACAAAGCAGTTTTGTTCAGTAATGAAAAAAATAGCTCGCCCTCCTCTTGTCCACATCCTCTGTCTTTGTGGCCTGTGTGTATTTGAGTGTGTGTGGCACTCCTTGAAACGCCGACGCACAACTAAAAACTTTTTTTTTTTTACGAGCGCCGGCACAATAAGAGCGAAACCCCCGCATGAAGCCTTGTTCCCCGCTCTGATGCAGTTTCATTACTGGTTACGTAGCGGGGTTTCACTTAAGCACACACACACACTTGTTCCTCTCTTCTAACTTCCGTCTGGGTCTAGATCAAAGCTACTGATCCGTGTTTGATCATTTCTACTATCCAGACTGCGGCTAAATTTGTCACAAAAATCCGTGGTTAAGATCTCATTTATATCCTACGGGCTCTTGAGTAGGTGTGTAGGTGGAAAGATGCCCTGCTTTGCCGTTGCCATGTGTGGTGTCACCCTGAAGAAGTATCTCATATGAACATCAGTGATCATTCTTCTACCCTGTGGTACGCTTTTCCTAATTCAAGCACCGTAACCGCACCTTTTTGAGATACGATTAGCCAGAGTGGGCGAGATAAAGATCTGGTTACCATCTGATAACCCTGCATAATGTGTTCATCTACACCTCATTAGTATGCTTTTCCTTATCTTAACATAAGACTATCCAGATGAGGATCCATTTTAAACGAAGGTGCTAATGGGATTTATACCTTCTCTTCTTGGATCCGGTCCTCGATCTGTTTGGAAGCGGCTTCGTGCGCTCTGAAGAGGCTGACGGTGCTGGTGACGTCGGGGTCCAGGATGTTGCCGTCTTTGTCTCGCACCACCAGGTCCAGATCCAGATACCTGGCAGAGACGTACGAGTTTCAAGTCACCAACAACACCCACAATATGGAAATGCATGTACATCCTGATGAGATAGCGGTAATGTGTGTGAGTACAGATTCATCGCTTGAATCCCGGGAGAACATGTTAGAGAAATGAACCAATCCACTGAACTGCATCGCACTGAATATAGAATACAATAAATAGATAAACGAATACATTCATCACGTTGTAAAAGCCTGGTAGAAGACATTAGAAGTCAAGAAGCCTCCAGTTGGATCAAGTTGAGCATACGAAATGTACATAAACGATTCTCTCAGCTACACTCACAGTTCTGTTGCTGCCTACCTGAAGTCAATGTAATCTCATCACCTCACCGCTCCTTGCTTCTTCAGAAGTAAAAGCTATTTCTCTACCTGGCCAAAGGTTCAACGCTCCATCACAACAGCGAGAACAAAATTGTTATTTTCAACTGATTTTCCTTGCACTGCAGACACAGCAAGAGCTGTCATGTGGTGATGAAATACAGTAGAGTCTGCTGAAGCTAAATCCCTCTGGTTTGTCCTCAAGCTAAGTGATGAGCTGTCATTTTTCTATTGATTTACCCTGCTGATCTATTCCAACAAGAATCACTTTCCCAGCAAGATATGAGGATAACAGGACATAAAGGCTGTAGGAGGCGAAGGACAACGGCGCTTAAAGAGTGTCTCCTCACTTGTTGCCGTAGTCTATCTTAGAGGTGACTTTCTGTTTGAGCTCAGTGAGCTCGTCCTGCGGGAGGGTGCCGGACAGGATCTGGGAGCGCCATTCGATCAGGTGGTTGATCATGTCCCGCACAGAGTTGAACATCTCTCGTTTGTCCCCCTGTCAGAGAAGAGAAGACGGATGAATATCCCAAATGCGTGCGTGCATGTGTGTCTGTATGTGTCTGTATGTGTCTGTATGTGTCTGTGTGTGTGTGTGTCTGTGTGTGTGTCTGTGTGTGTGTCTGTGTGTGTGTCTGTGCGTGTGTGTGTTTTCACTGCGGTCGCTCACCACATACAAGTCCCTCCATATTGAGGCCCACTCCCGGAGCGTGGTGGTGACCTCCTGAACCAGAGGCTGTTCAGTGGGAATGACTGTTTCCTTTTGCCTGGAGTGACAGCCGACAGTTTTAAAAGAGTTCAACCAAAATCACTACATATCAGTGCCTTTTGTTACAGTTTCTTAACTTCCTTTCACACATTTTTTCCACTTTTTGTTCATTTATTATAGAATATATACAAATTTATCTCCAGGGTCTCATTAAGTTGAAGTACTTTTAAGTTTTAAAAAGATCATTTTTGTGTTGTGCAAGAGAAATACAAGCATACAGATCCAAACAAGAATGTCACCAGGTTGCGCAACAACTACAGTATGCGTGTCACATCATATCAAATACAGGCTGTTCCAATCAAACAACCTCGGAGGCAAATATGATGCAAGCCTTTCACTTTAATCAAGCCAAACATTATCTTACTCCTATTACTGCTTTGTCTTTGTTTATGCGAAACACGTTGTAATCTTGTGAAGTGCGTAAGTGAGAGGAAGAGTCTTTGCTTATCGTGATCGTCATTAGGCAAAAGCCTTTCCAATCAAAGTCCAGCCCTATTTAGCACGGCCTGTGATGTGTCATAAATAAACATATAATTAATGGCGGAGTAGATAAAGAAAACGCTGAAAAATCCTTGTAATCAGGAGTAATCAGTTTAACAAATCCACATGCATATGCAACACGAGTGTGCAACTTGGGAAGTGAGAGTCATCGTCTCCTCCAGAAAGTGAAAGTTTCTAGTGAAAGTACTAACCCGCTGCCCTCGACTGTGGCCTCTTTCAGGTGAATATAGCAGGCGGGAAATATACCCTGGAGGAGGAACAGATCAGAACGCAAACATCAGACACAGCTGAGTCAGAAGAAGCAGCAAGTCTTTCCAGTTCTAATACTCTCTTTCTGAGCCGCTCACCTTTTTGGATCTTCTTCTCAGCCTGTGCCCTCTGTACCACCCTGATACAAAAACACAATACGATCCATGTTAACAGCTTTGTTTTGATAGTTTCTGAGATGAAACATAATCATACGTGCGTCACTTTGACAAAAAACAGAAGTTGTAATTGCGAAGATGCGCGAATGATGTCACCGCGTCAGCTCTGATCACACGGGTCGTCGGTTTTTAGGCCGTCCTCACCTTCATACGTCTCCAGTATGTGCACCGTGTCTCCAATCTGCAGCGACAGCTCCTCATCTCCCCGGGCGTCGTAGTTATAGATCGCTGAGGAAAAGAAGCGACAGGACAATAAGAGCTAGGTATTATTACAGGAGTAGGAAAGAGGCAATAAAGCGTTCGGGGCTCCCTTGTGGCACTAATTGTATGCCATTGCAATGTGTGGTTGCTGTTTCACACATCCAGAGGAACGTCTGCCCACCCACACAGTCTGACACAGCCATGTTTGGGGCCCTGGCACCGTTCCTACTGCGATATCAACAAAGTTAGAACGCCCACTGAAACGAATCCAATAATGATAGAGAACATAATAACAATAATGACACCGATGCAAAACAAGCAAACGCTGGGGTGACAGACTGACACAAAGCCGCAATAAAAAAATCAGCTGCGACGCTCGTATGGGTTTCGATAAAGACGTCTGCGCCATTTATCTGCAGTTAATGATAAATACGGACGCGTTACAGGAGCCGCCCGAGCGTGTCACATGTTAAATCAGTGCACATCACATTCAATTTACAATGAGTTAAATCAGAGGAGGGGGGGAGAGAAAAAAAAACATGCTGTTATCCATTAGAACAATTCATCGTGGCTTAATGGCTAAATATGCTGTTGCTAATGTGGTAAACACAAGAAAAACAAAGTAGAAATGAGAGTAAACATCACGTCATCCTATTCCAGGTAGATAAAAATCATAAAATTCAAGTCTAAGTGAACTGCAATATGTTGAAACGGAATTATGAACTCAAATTGAATTATATTTTAATTGGAAATTCAATGTGTAACTACTTTGCGATTAAAATGGTTTCCTCTCCTTTATTTGATATTTCCATACCAGATTATCAATCAGCTTAGTTAAGACGCAATTCAAACACACAAACACAAAGTCAATGAAAGGATACAAATGCAAACAGATGTGTTCTTATCAATCAGGGGCGCAAATTGTCTTTAATCAGAAGAATCTAAAGGATCTACGGAGGGTAACACAACATTTGCAGCTCCTGTTTTTGGTTTTGAAATCAATGTGACACTCTCTCATGCTCTCTCTCTCCCTCTCATGCATTCACACACACACACACGCAGCTGAACTATGCCATTACCTACCTACAGCTATCATCTGTCCTGCGCGTCGGCCATTCGTTAGACCGAGAGACAGTAAAGAGAAAGAAGAGCCGGTATAACGGCGTCTCTATGTGTGATGAATGTCTTTAGTTGCATGTATATAGCTTCACGTCACGCAGCCATAACTATCAATTACGTCGCAAGTCAATAAAGGTCTCAGTGTCCTCAACTGCCTTTTTAGTATCAGAAACAGAATGCAGCCTATTCTCCTGAAGTCAGTGATTTAACAGCCGACACACATACACACACACATCACAACTATATTGTCAGCGCTGTTGTAACCAGTCAAGGTCATCCTGTAACGACAAGAAAACGCTCTGTAGTGACATTCTTTCTGTCATTCCGCAAATTCGGAAACATGCCCGCTGTCACACCGGTCGTGATCGACATACATATCGCAGAAATGTGACACGGATACGCTGTAGCACACACACACACAGTCACACACAAGGCTCAACGACAGCCTTGATCGCAACAGCGCTGACAGTGTGACAGGTGGCTGTTACTGGTGTTTGCAGAGACACCTATGGGGCAGAGCGAGACAGTTAGGCAGGTAGGCGTGCGTGTGTGTGCGCATGCTTGTGTGTGAGTGTAATCTGCTGAGGTGGGGGGCGTGTGGGGGTCAGATCAACAGAGGTTCCGAGAGGTGAATGACAGCTTAATTAAAAAAGACCCTCGCCGCAGGTACTGAAGTCTCCCCTGCATGCTAATGATGCATCAACCTTTCTCTCTGCCTTAACAACAGGTTAATTTACTCACGGCTAATCTATTTTCAAATTAATTGCCGTTAAGAATTTAATTCATCAAGAATACATTATTGCAGCAGCTCCAGTCAACCATTCACTCTTATCTAATCTAACTTTCTGGGAAGTTAAAGACGAAATGTCACGAAACAGATTCATTCATAACATTTAGCTTCATTTCTTTCCTTTCCTTAACAAGGTTCAAGTGCAAGTGCGTACGCTTTACGTGCGTGCGGACACTTTTGTAGCGTACGAGAACAATCCGACAAAGCTTAGAATGTACCAGAACACAAGCCAACTGGGGCTGACAATGGAACAAAGAACCCTGGGAAATGGATTTCAATGGTTCCATGCTGACATACAAAAGGTGCCTGCAGGGGGAGAGAAACAACAAAACAATCAAAATAGAGGGGTGGGATTAATCTGAGCGCAGGCATCAGAGAGCGGGCCCGGTCACCATGCAGCGGGGGTGCGCTCAATTAAACTATCATTACCAGTAAGCCAAGAAAAAAGCCCGCGTGTGTGTTTGTTTTGGAACTGGGTCACAGGTCCAGCTGATTCGGCGTGTTTCGCTAAACAGCAGGTACTGTGAGGCGGCAGCCAAAACAAACAGCTTGTGTATTTTCCAAAATGAAAAAACTGCCCCGTGATCCCCGCAGAGTATCAAAAACCAACGGAAGCAGGAAGCACGGGGGAGAAGTCTGCCTGTGCGAGGGCCGTGCAATTACATAACGAACACACACAAATGACACCGGGGGAAGACGACAGGGCGAAATGACAACTATCAAACATAATCTTGACACGTGAAGCAATGGTGGTAATTTAACACGAGAACCGGAGTGATTTGTGTCGCAAAAGAGGGGTTGAATGACAGCTGTAATTATTCGTAAACTTAAGATTTGCATACCCGAGAGTGAACCGGTGTCAATTAGGGAGCAGTGAGGGAGAGAAAACCATCAGAGAAACAAGGAGAGGATGAGGAAGTGGACCGTATTTCTCCCTGGAGTGTGGCATGCAAATCTCTGGGAGCTGAAGGGGAGGGGGGGGAGAGAAAAAGAAACACACAGCAGCTTGGGTTTGCCACGGGCTCATTACTATACATAACCTCTTACATAAGCCTGCGCATATTCAGAGAACAATCTCTTCAGAGGGAAACGAGGAATCAGATTTCAGACCTTCCCCACTTAAGCCAACGCGTTGCCCACAAGCTCCCCTGCAATTACAAGCAGCCCCGGCTAAATATCTGACTGATTGTAATTCTACATTTTTGGCTCGCTAATAATCCTGCGCTAATCCATGTAGGGGGGGAACATATGATTACACACAGATCATGAGAATGCGGTGATGAGCAGGAGGAGGAGGGTTAGGAGGGAAGGTGGGGGGGTAGGAGAAGGAGAAGTTGCGACTAAACGACCTTCTGTATCAGGCTCAGCCGTCGTACATCAAGTGAAAACCACCTGACAGGTGACACCATTCTGCGCCGCTGCTCTAATCTGGTTTCTAAAAAAAAACACACACACATGAAAGCCAAGGGCAGGCAAAGTCAAAGGGTCAGCTAAAGGACGCCTTGTTATCCATCGTCTAGTCGGCCCAGGACACCAAGACGGCTCAAGAATGTTATGTAGCGGCCTTCGATCTGTTTTAACTTTGGGGGCCGGTTAAGATCTCCTCAGTGGATTCGTCGTCGCGTTGTGTTCATTGCGAATACCTGCAGCCTGTGGCGCGTTCAGTGGGATCCAGTCCAGTCATGCCCACTTCATCCTGGCAACCAACCCGCAATACTTCCACTCTGAGGTTAGGAAAAGTTTGGAATTTTGCGCAGCCTTTTTATGCGACGCACACAGAGAGAGAGAGAGAGAGAGAGAGAGAGAGAGAGAGAGAGAGAGAGAGAGAGAGAGAGAGAGAGAGAGAGAGAGAGAGAGAGAGAGAGAGAGAGAGAGAGAGAGAGAGAGAGCGAGAGAGAGAGACTGAGACTGAGAGTTCAGCCATGTTTAAGACAAAACAGGGGGGGGGGGGGATGTGCTGACAAATAACAATTTGGAGCACTTCTGAAGTAAGGAAATATGAATTTAATACAGCAGTTAGCTTGGAAGAGAGGAGCTCAATAAGCCCACGGCACGCTGGGGATGCCCTTTCCCAGCCAGCGGGACTGAAAGGAGGAGGATGATTATTACACTCCAGCTGTACGGTGGATCTCAAGATGAAAGAGTCCACGGAGGGAGGGGGGAAGGGGGGGGGGGGCTCTCTCTCTCTCTCTCTCGCTCTCTCTCTCTCTCCCCGTGATCTTCCACCTAAAAAAAGATGCTCATATCACTTTTGACGCATAAAACGATATTAGAACTATATATCATCATAGTGATATAGGGCTTAGTTTTGAAAATGCATTAAGGGGAAATTACTTTGGGATACACAAACATGATATTTACAATGTTGCAGAAATCTAAAAATATGCTGCCCACAGTGATATTAAATCTTATCTTAGAAAAGTGAATATAGAGTGGGCAAAATGTCTTTAAAAATCAACGCTACACGTTTTTGTGTCTTTTGATGCTGACCCCGGAAAGGTGTGTATCCATTTGTGCGGGACAGATATGAGTGGAGTGAGATGCTGTTGCAGGTGTTGTGCTGTGTGTATTCTGATGAGCCCCCTCTGCTTGTGGTGAGTCAGACCGCTGCTGGCAGCGGCGGTGAGGAAGGCCGCAGAGCTGACAGGTATTCTTCAGGGATCTGCCAGGAGCTGTTAGCGCAGCCGGACCGACGGCGGCTTGGGCAGGGCAACAAAATGGAGGCCGTCTACTCCGTCTCCCCTGACAGTGGATGATAAGTGCTGCTCTGTCGGACTCCCTCACCAGGAACACACACACACACCGTGACGCACACTCAACACTACAGCATTTCTTGGGGGAGATAATAGAAGCTGGTACATGAACCAGTAAATAAAAACATACAATCCAACAGCCTAGTCAGGTTAAGTCTAGGAATTAAAATAACTTCCATTTCCTTGAAGTATTTTTGCACACTTGAGGAATCCAGGATGACTTTCAACATCACCGAATGGAAAATAAAGCTACTATTCAAACATTGCAGCACATTTTCTGATATCTAACGCAAGCTGGGTGAAAGATTAAATGATGAATGATGACAATGTACTATACAACTTGCTCATAAAGTCCGAAGGTAAACAAGGCGAGTTCCGTCAGTGGCGGGACAAGGACAAGGCGGGAGAAATGCTCGGCTAATGAATTTCAAGTCCTCTAACGGAGCCTGATAAGAGATTTAAGTGTCGGGAAGGAAGCCTAATGGTTCTAATTTTGCGGACAGAGAACCTGATTGTGGACCGATCACCCCGTTTCCTCTTAAACCAATTACCAACAACACAGCCTTTTAGGTTTATCTGCTTTGGGGGAAAGCAGAGATAAGGCTATTGCAATTAACCTGAAATTAATAAGGTACCAGCTAAGCGGGGACGGAGGGAAAACCCCTGGTCTCACCCCGTTGCAGGACCAGATTTTTCCACTCCTATCATAAAAGAAGCAGGAAATGCCTGCTTCAAAGGTCGCCGCATCACAATAGGCGGGGTTGTTCCAGAAGTCATAAGGAAACGCTGGTGCATTTCATGACAACAGGAAGACTGAAGGTAGAAATGAGATAAGGACAAAAAAACAGGACATTAATGAAAAGGGTGGACAGGAGAGGAAGTGGGTGGGGCTTGGGTTTGTAAAGAAAAGTCAAAACAGAAGGGAGGGAGGTGTGGAAACTACAACATGTCAGATACCAAGATGCCAAGAGCCGTAATGCCTTTTGGCAACGGGTTCCGCCGAGCTCCGGCACAGACCTGAGGGTGCAGTCAAACACATTCCACCGCCTCTGCACAGCACAATTACTTCTTTAATTGAAAATGATCATCCGAGTACAACAGGGGTCGTGAGTAAAAAACAAAGTGCTTTCAAGAGTGAGGAGCGTATGTCTGCACGGTGTCTGCAAAAGCAATGATGCACCCTGCACTTTGTACACACTGACTGCGAGCGCTACATTGCGGTGTAATTGCTTGTTTGACTCATGAACTAACCTGTGTGGTAACTTCATTTGAAATCATTTTGTAACCAATAATCCAAACAAATGATACTATTATTCTGAATACTTACAACAATCAATTAGTTTAATTCAGGGATCATTTACCAGCTTATAATGTTAGTATGAGTCATTTTAAACACTTCATTAAATAGTAAACAAAACAGAATGACATTAGGTGCTGGTATACATTTCATCATAGTTGACTCTTTATGCAACTGTATATATATAAACATAGCACAAGAACACAAGGTCATACTGATTACATCATCTGCATTCCAACACAGCTTTAGGAGGTACAGAAAACTAAAAGTATTAAACTGAATCCACACTGATAAGCCATTTGCATTGTAAGATTAAGCCCATTTTCAGCTCTTCAGTGCTTTAGGAATGCTAATGACAGCATAATTATCATCAAATATTTGAAGGGACTCCTGAATTGACTCAGCAAGTTTACTTGTTTACTTTTACTTGTTACTTATTCATAAAGTGTCAACCTGGGGGATCCTGCCTTTAGAAATGCATCCAGTAAGCCAAATCCATACGTCCCCCAACTGCTCTATAACCTCCATTATTGATTAGTTCGCTACTTGCTTTCTGATTTGTTATCTGATGTTATACATTTACACCACTGTCCACCCGTGTGTGTGTGTGTGTGTGTGTGTGTGTGTGTGTGTGTGTGTGTGTGTGTGTGTGTCCCAAATCGATCATTTGCATGTGGCTTTCAAAATAATTTGTATGCCGCAAAAACCAAACCCCATAAGTCTATTGGTGCGTTTGGAGATTGTATTCTCTGATGATGTCATGTTTGCAGGAGCTTGTTTGTGTGTTTATGTGCCTCCTCAAATTCAGTACTTGTGGTTTCACAATGATTGTGTTGGATGAGTAATATCATTTCAGTAATGGCGGGGGGGGAATTTTTTTTTCCCATAATGGTTTCGAAATTTTTTTCGAAGACAATGCACACAGTGAAACAAATTACCAGTCCTTTTGCACAGACCAAATCTAATTTATTTATATTATAGTGGATCAATATATGGAAAATTCATGTGCACAAATGCCACAAACAAAAACACAACCTACCTATGTTCTTAACTGTTGCCTGGACAACATAATTAACTGCATTTACTCAAAAAGGCCAAAACCCCCAAAAAAACTCACTGTTAAAAATATATTTCCTCCCTCAACTTTTTGACATGTCCTGCTACAGTAGTTGGATAACTTCGAAGGACTTCCATATCCGGCTGCAACAGTCTGACAATTGTGTATTTTAGCCAGACGCACACAAAAGGGCATTTCATCAACTTGCTACATGTTTCAATCTGTGGCCTGTCTCAGCCTTTAATCAACGAATGTCCATTACTAGTCCCCTCCAAAAAAAAAACAGTGGGAGAACATTAATATGGAATGTAGCTGATATTAATGTTGACATTTAATAACCTGAATAGCCTCATAGACATTGGGGACCTGATATATTCCAGGTTTTGCCATTGAACCACAGCATCTGGCCTTACACAACGAAAAGACCGAGTAATGACGGGAAAACAGAATAAATGTATCAAAACTGCAATGGAGGATCTGCCCAAGCCAACATTATGAGACTATAATAGTAGCTTGTGCGTGTGGACGCCGTCAGCAGTGGGCTGTCAGTAAAATGCCTACGCCGAGAGAGTAATCCGGCTCGGAGCTAAGTTTCCATCTTGTGCGGTAGCTGGGAAGTGATGTTTCCCATGGCGCTTGGTCCTCTTTTCGCACATGCTTGACCCACAAAAGCCGACCCGGTCTCCCAGGGTCGGCTCACCCACTGACAGCTTGGCACAGCATCCCGCTCAGCTGCCTGCTCATCACTGGCTTTTACCTCTGCTTACAGACTCAGCCAGAGTGGGTTGGGCTTAATGATGAGAATATTCAACACAGCCAGAACAGGGAGTCTTCACTGTGAGTTCTTTCCTCTAGTCATTATCTCTACAAATTAACACATATTAATCAAATAACTAATCAACTAACATGATTTAAGTGGAGCATACTCTCTCCTCGAGTACTGTCTGTTCTGTCTCAAGCTCTTCTCACCCATGAAGGAAAATACGCCCTCAGAAAGTGGAAAATTTTCTACGACTATTGGAAATAAATATGAATGCATTGCGATCGATAACAATCTCCACAAGTGACATCATGTGTAGGTGGCTGTGTGTTCCCTGATCAGTATTTCCTCTGTGCAGTTGCTTGGTTTTTCTTGGTGAACAACTCCAATCACACCTCTTGGCGGTCGTGTTTGACTGATGAAGATGACCGAACCCCCCGTCAGTGGCATTCCCACACTGGTTGCACTCCAGAAAAATGGACCGGCAAAGAGCCAGTGTGCGCTCCATGGGTCAGGTTCCACTCCATTTAAGCCTGGCACACACAAAAAATGGCACATCGCCGCTGCAGAGACCCTGAATCTACAGCTTGAGCGTGAAGAAAGATGCCCTGTGTGCCCACTGCATGGTAAACAACAACAGAGGGAGGCAGACACACACACACACACACACACACATCTTTCACATGCCCCGTCATGGCTGAATCCAACTGGCTGCTGTGTAAAAATTAGATGAATGTTTGGCTGCGATTACTGGCCTATGACAGCGGCACAGACGGTAAGATGTACGCAGTCTGTTTGTAACGTTGCCCTAACTGATATCATTTCACACTACAGCATTTATCTATATAATGTATGAATTTAGCTGTAGGAGTGAGCAGAAGAGAACCAACATAATAACTTCCAGTCTAACAGCGTTAATGCCACCGAGGTAACAGCCTGCATGTTTCCCGCCTAATGCGATGTGATGGCTGAGAGGTTCTCGTATATATTTCATCCAGCTAAAAATTTAAATTATGTAATTACATGCATCTACATCAATGACCTTTGTTTCACTTTGAACTGTTACACGCCATTAGCCATCTGTCATGCCGATGAAAGGAGCACAGCAGGCCTTCTTTCCACACAATGCCCAAGCTGCTCAGCACGGCCACAATCAATAGTAAAGAGTACTGGACACCTGCCTGAGTAGCCAAGCAATAGGAGCGACCCCCATCAGTCACTGACACACACACACACACACACACACAGCTGCATCACACACAATCAAGGTGTGCGTGTCCTTTATTCTCTGTGTCTTGCAGCCTTTTGAATCGCAGCCAAGGAACAATATCACAGACCATTTGCGCAGAGGGCAGCGCTGGCTCGTGTGTAGGCTTACAAGTATCAACAGCCACCACAAAGACCCTCTCAAGTCATTCCAGGCTAATGTCAGCCTATGTCTCCCCTGGCAGCCAATCAGAATGAACCTGGCAGAGCAACCGTGCGTGTTGTCATAGTTTATCTTTAGAAAGTAAAATCTTTGGTGCTAAAGGTGCTTACAGGTCGTGGCAACATATGACTGCGTTGTCGTAATGAGAGAGTTTACTGATGATTATAATTGCCAGGGCCAATCAATCTCTCCAAAAAATAACAAACAACAGAGCTGAGAAAAACCAGGAGAAGTAAAAGTGACAAGGGCGCTGACTCACTCCCTGATCATAATATTCAAAATGTTCATTGTTCCATACATGAAACAGTAATTGCCAATACTGCTTGAAGTGTGCGACAATTAATACTGGAAGGCGGATTGGCATTAAATCAAATGCGAGGCTTATTAAATCCAAAGCAGAATTATTTGCAGCCAATTCCTCTTCAACCTTTTGCGTGACAGCAACACTTAAAACAAGGATAGAAGAGTTCCAGCTTTGTCTCGGCGGCTAGCCAGGAAGGAATAGTCGCGGAACCACTTAGCTATGCGTTGATTCAATAGGCCAGCTGTTGTTTGTCTTTGCCACCATCTAACGGCAAGCCACAGGGAGACGTTCTATCAGAATTGCCTCACCGATGAAGCCAAGTGTCGATACAGTATTCCTTAAGGATTGAATAATAGCAAAGTTCTGATGTCCAAAGTTTAGACTCAGATTAAGGGACTGTATCTTATGTATGCCAAGACAATGAGGAGTAAATGACGGAGTGGAGTGGATGGTGGAGCAAGTTTCAACCCTTTTCCCTCTCTATTTACGTATACCACTGGTCACACACAGAGACAACTGCTAGCAAACACTGCATCACTCGCAAAGAAAGGAAGTTGGTTGATTCCAGGTGCTGCACTGTACCCTAGCTTTTGAACTGTGGCACAGTTGCATTAAATTGAGAGAGGAACTCGTGCGGGTTGAGGTCCCAGACGGAGGGTGTATTCAGACAAAACCCAATAATTCAACACCATGAAGCAGAAACTCATAAAACTGTAAATAATGGTATTAGCTTGGAGTTCGGGCTCGAGAGAGTCTTGCACTTCTCGCAGTCGACGCTTAATAAAACCACTTAGCTTCCTTCTATCAAAAGCCTCACGCGTGCAGGTCAACGCGTCAAAGGAAGGATGTGCAAGTCTTAAAATAGTTTGGTTTCTCTTAAAGGTTTCACACCGCGGCTCCGTGCATCGAATTGTTTA
This sequence comes from Genypterus blacodes, assembly GCF_046128005.1. Taxonomy (NCBI): domain Eukaryota; kingdom Metazoa; phylum Chordata; class Actinopteri; order Ophidiiformes; family Ophidiidae; genus Genypterus; species Genypterus blacodes. The sequence goes on from NW_027466839.1 coordinate 588,031, forward strand.
ACCGCCTCACTCTGCTGCAACAGGCAATTTCTGTTGGGGTTTTCTATCTATGAGCAAAGGTTGCCAGGCTGATCATAAACACCACCTGGCTGAAATACAGAACAAACAAAGATGAAACTGACAGGGAGAGGTGGGGGGGGAAGCATCTCTCTCTGTCTCTTATCTGCCCGTCTCACATTTTCTCAGCATCTCCTTCCTTTTTTTTTGCCAGCTCCGTATTAATCAGCCGCTTTATTTGACTTCGGTAAAAGCCTTCTGTCGCCGCTTTTGTCGGCTCAGCTGTTTTCTTGGACGAAGTTGAAGCGTAGGCAGAATCAGGTGCCTCTTACTAACACTCAGGTATGCGGTGGATAATGTTAAATGCTGTTATGTCAGAATTAATAGCTGTGATTTCAAGCTCTTTTCACTGAGGCTATGCAACGGCGGCAACAGCCTCGCTCCTCAATTTCATATTTATCCTTCCTTAAATAAGCATTTGACAGGAAAGTAAAGGGAGAAAATGGAATGACTCGGGTTTCACTTTCCCTTATTTCACACCAAAAGGCAATAAGACACGAATAAAACACTAGGCAGGGAATTCAAAAACACATGGTAAGGATTTATTTGGAAACTCAGACGGAGTTTTAATTGCTACCATCTTTGTTAGATTACTGCGTTTGTGGGTGGGGAGATGGATTTCTTGGGGCGTAGGCGGGAGCTTCACAAATTACTTGTGGCCTCAGTAGAGAGATGAAGTGGCAGTGATTCTTCGCCGCTCTCAATGTGTCACTCATTGCTAACCTCCTCTCAAGGAAAACAGTCCAGACGAGGGTCGTCAGTTCACCCCGGCCTACAGTCTGTCTTATTAGACAGGCAGCCAAATGCCAGTTTAAGAATATGAATCATCGCCACAATGACGCTCAACGTACGTGTGGGTATTATGTGTGTATGTGTGTATGTGTGTGTGTGTGTGTGTCTCTGCTTGTTGATAAGCTGCCAGTTGGTGCCGTGAGAACTGACCTACAGGAAGCAGCATTTCCTTACCGGCCAAACCTTAGCGTTAGAAACAAGAGGAAAGTACATTGGGTGTACATCTTTGGGTGTACAAGTACGTCCTCTGCTCTCAGCATTACGTAACAATGCTAGCAGCATTATCACAACTCTCTCTTTTGTTTTTGTTCTCACCTTGATTACCCGCGGCAAATTAAACACGCCGGGCAAAAGGTCATAGCGACGTCACGGCTGCCTACCTTATCTTTGGATTAAACACGTTGAAGGTTAGCATCCTGTTGTGCTCTGTTCTGGCGGCATTGTCTTTGTTGCATTTACATGAAGCAATATTTAAATGCTGCTGATACAGTTTTGCTTCATATATGCCCCAAATGTCTGACCTATCCGACTTCTGCCAATGTTATGAAGCTCTCCTAGCATTCCACTGCATATTTACTCCTGTTTTGCACACGTTCTTCCTGCTCCCAAACATTTGAGATCAATAAGCAGAGCAAGCATTCCCACGCGGGCTTTTGTTGATATATTTTGTTCCGCTTTGAATTTGTCTTGTTTGACACCGAACAGACTCAATTGGTAAATACAACGCATGTAGGAATTTAGTCCCTTATTAAGAACAAAACAAAAGACCGACAGGCCTGAAAATGCCTCGTATTACAATAGGAAGGCAGCACAGAATGGGAAACATTTCGAATAAAAGCGCACGATCTTGAGGGAATGTCCGCTGAAGAATCAACAGCAATAGGCGTCTTGTAAATAACTGTGGCGCTCGGTGTTTGCCGGTGTCGTTTCAGGAGCTGCAGCCCTTAGAAGTCTCTCTCAAGGAACATTCTGATGAAACAGAATTAATGAGACAACACGCGAAATTACCATCAAAAGGTATTTCTGGCTAATTCATCACGCAAGTAGGAGACTGAGGGAAAGCATTTCCCCGAGGACCTGTTAAATCACTTCTGAGTTGCCGCAGGAGTAACTAGGCCTCAGAAACCCCCTGATCCCTTTGATTTATGCTGGGTCAGTTGGCATTTGACAAGAAAAGAACCGTAAAATTAAATCAGCTCAAGGTCAACAGATATTTGATTTGAACTTTTCTCGGATGGTTTGATTTGTGTTCATTCATGTTTTTTGATGTGAAAAGAAGCCATAAGAAGCCATCAGGCCCCGAGCCAATCTTCAGCTTACATTTGAAGTTAGTCCATCACAGTCATATGTGTGTGTGTGTGTGTGTGTGTGAGTGCCTCGCCGATGCCAATATGATTTGCCAAGTCAGTTAAATCTGGGCTGATAAGCAACATTCTGAAAATGCCAGAGTAAGTGAATGCACTGTCTGCAGGAGGCGGCTGGGCCGAATGCCTCAGGGTAACACTTCTCCTAGAAACAATGCAAAAGCAAGAGGGCAGAATTGCCTCTGGTGAGAAAGGGAGGATTCCAGAAACATCAGGAAACAAGAGTCTCCAAATTTAGGTCAATCCCACATACCAACCCATATCCAAAAGATTTGTTTTCTTTTAAAGAGAAATTGACATCTGGGCTTGTATTAAACTTCTCATGCTCTGAGGATTTGACTTCAGAGTCAAATCATTCTTAGCAAGGAGTTCAGACATATGAGCTTTGTTTAAACAAGCTTAGGAAAACTGTCAAGTCCCAGACTGATTCCGGAATATAACAACCCTCACACTCACCCTCAACAACTGAATCAGCCAATAACATTGCAACAAGGGTCACATGTCAGCCGATCATCAACGCCAGTCATTTATTCACAGTTTCTATTCCTGATTCCTCTTTCTTATCGATTTGTATGTGCAACATGATTTTGTTGAGATAAAGCAGTGAGGCAGAATTCTGAGAGAACCCATTAACCCTGTGTTGTCCCCGCTCAGTTCAGGATAACATCTAAGGTTTAGTAATGACACAACTTAAACAAAATAGCGAGGAATCTATTTTCTATGGATTTGCATCTTGTCGTTTACACACAGTCGGAGTCAGAGTCAGAGTCAGCAATATTCGTATGAATTACCTCATCTGGTGGACTCTCTTCATTTAGGTTCGCTTGCATTTTTGCCGAAATCGCAGCACAGACAAAAATCCCATCCTTCTGTCTGATGGTGTGCTAATGAGCTGGTGCAGCCTTTCATTGCCACATAGAGGAGGAAATGAAAACCAGCAGAGAACTAGAAACCACAGCAAAAAATCATGCACAACCATGATCTTAACACAGTATGGGGCCTATGATATGATTTATCATTATTATTATCATTATTAGATTTCTTGTATTATTGTGTTAGGCTTAGCCGCAGCACAAAGCAGCTGTCATACTCTATGAAAGCAGGCAGTCGCATTTATTATTAATGCTGCTGAGGAAAAGGAGCCACGCTTTTCCTAAACTCAGTCATAAACGGCACAGGGCCATTATCACACTACAACTAAACTTTCCCCTGGAGCAGAAATCAGTCCAGCATGGATGCTACCAACACACAAGGTCTCATAAGAGTGCTCATTAGTGCTATTTGGTGAATACAGGATGTGTGAACGGTGCAACATATACTGTATGTATCCCAACGATCCTCTGCAGCAGTGATGCAGCAGATGCCTCTCTTTTACTAATGACTCATCGAAGAGCATTCAGTGATTGCTGTGAGAATTTTCGGTCTCTCTCATGTGACCACTTGGATGAGGGAATACATCCAGGCAATCGTTAGCGTCAGAACAATACAGCATATGCCACATGATGAAACAAACCATAGCCATATTTGCGAAAAGCCACAAAGTGACAACTGGCTACAAATCCATAATGTTGTTGTGTGTGTGTGTGTGGACCGCAGCTCCTCTGGAAGCTACTGTCTGAGCCGGGAATCAAGGCTTTGGTTTGAGCTGCCAAGTTCATCAATTACTCATCACAGCAACCCTAACACAACTACAAGCTCTCAGTCTCACTAATTGGCAAAGTGAAAGGGGACTCAGTATGAAGGTGATGGGGTACATTACAATCTAAATTAACAATCCACTACATTGTAACCGCACTTTAAGGCCAATATGGAGGAGCAGCGGTCCACAAACAGCGGTCCAAGATTCTCCAGGGGATCCCTATCAAAATAAATCACTATTATCTCGCTAGTTGAAGGCAGACACACAATATTTCACTCTGCTCATTACTTTGGTTGCATGATGTGTCTCTGCTGCAGAGTAAACAGTAAGGGAAATCTATTCAAACGTCAAACACTCACAGCCCAGGCTCCTTAGGCAAAAATTGAATTCCAATCTTTTTTAGACATGCTTGAAAATGATAAGAGTTGTACCTCAACATAATACAAAATGCATGTGAAATAAGGCAACAGCAGTGCCGCAAACGCTATAGCCGCCCAAAGCTAAACAAATCGAAAAGCAAGGGAAATGAGTTACTGATCTATGACTATTTGTACATAGACATACAACATAAACAACCATTTTGGGAAAGGCAACGTGACAGGATGTTCCGGTAATGATCTTGTTTACACATCAGAGACGACACTGATGGTAAATAAAGACAACAGAAACCAGCAGAAATCGCAAATTTGCTGGAAACTGTATTATTAATCACTAACTACACAAACAAACAGCTTAAAATGCAGCTTGTAAAATATGAACGTACTACAATGCCTTTCTGAAAACATGTTGTGGTACAAATCTCAGAAAATAAGCAACTTTATATCACCGTAACAATACAATTGGACACTATTTGTGGCAGCATGGCTTGCACTACTTATTTATGGTTGTATGCATGCATGTATCTATCTATCTATCCATCTATCTATTATCCCTCTCTCTCTCTAAACTGTATTATGTGTCTATAACAGTTGAAGCTAAGCGGGACAGTCTTCTTCTCGCTGCGAAAACTATGTAGAAAGCTGCAATAAGTACCCGGGGAAAAACGCCGTACTGTTGTAAATATTGTCGTAAACATAAACAGTAGTCAAAGTACTTTAGTTACATGTACGAGGAGCCTGTGACTTGTTTAGGTTTTCACAGGCCCCATAACACAGGAAACAGGCTGAAACTAGGCGCGCCTCTAACAATTCCCAATCCACACACACACACACACGCACGCACGCACACACACACAAGCCTCTTCCTCACAAAGACAGGGAATCCTTGTTTTACATTTCATGCAAACTAGTTGGCAAATACCCGTACACATGACACTTGCAATCACAAAAACGTAACGTAAAGTGGCCCGTTGCCTAACAACCCCGTCCCCGCAGGCAGCAGACATTAGGTGGAAGCTAATCACAAATCTTCCCAAACTTGTGAAATCTGAAGGCAAGAGCTAGGACGAGCTAACGATGGAGCATGCAAGTTTTCTCTACGTACCAACTCCATATTTTTCCTTTTTAGTGGGCACCCAGCGAGACATTCTCAGTATCCAAGCCTCTGCGGGTTGACGTTAGGTCCGTTGGGAAAGATCCGGGTGAGACCTTTAGGTTGTAATAAAGACTTTTCTCAGTTTTCTCGCAGCTTTGGAGAGCTACACCAAGCAGCCATTTTCCACCAGTGACCAGACTGACCGCGAGGGGGCAGAACGGAACAACTTTAGTACCTCTGGGGGCGGACTGCGAAACTTCCAAAAACTCTCACGGAGGCTTTGAGAAGTATTACAAAGTTGTTGTTGATAGATTATAATTATGTCTCTTATTCTACTAAGCATGGCAATCAAAACTCTGGGTGAACTATGACCTTTAACCAAATAGGCTAAGAAGTGCTCAATATGTTTCATTTTATTTTTAATTATTTTTAATATAAACAATATTAGAATAGTTATATTCTAATATAAGTGAAAACATAAGTAAAATATAAGTACAACCTATTATTATGGAGTTTTTCTGCCCTAGCCTTTAAAGAATAGACAGCATTGTACAAAGGTCATATGGTCACATCTTCACTTCTGCAGACTTACATGAATACATACTTAAATACAATACAATACAATACAATACAATACAATTCAATACATACAATAAATATGCAAAATAAAGCTCACACAATTTGAGCACATACTTTTCATCGTAATGCCTCAAATTATACATTAAGTTGGGAAAAATCTGTATATCTGTAATAGAATATATACATGGCATCAAACACTGTTTAGCTCATTGTCTCATTGCCAGAAGATTAGATAATTATGCACTGTATTCATTTCTGTCCTTCTTTGTCATCAAAAATTGATGAGATGGGCGAACTGACCCTGTTTTTCTCAGTGCTGCAGTGCTGATCTAAGCTGATCTTATAAAACAATAATGCCTCAGCACTTGCGATGTTCTGATGGAAGGCAAGTGTCTAAGGGATCCTCCCGGTAAATCTCTCATATCTCTGTGATCCCTTTGATCCCTGCCACTGCCTTGCATTTCATTCCGGGAAGACATGTTGAAGCATTGCCACAAGAGGGAGCTGCGGCTTTCACTCATGCTGTCATGCGTTTGAGCTTGTCCTCTCTTGAACCGTGTTTAAAACTCTCCTCACTTAGTTGAGTTTTTGATTTGTTTTGATGCCATCTCTCCCTGACAGAGCATACAAAACGGAATAAATCACATCAATGCGGATTCCTTCGGCGTGTGTCTGGGAGATAATTTTCTGTAGCTTCTCAATTTGATAAGGTGTCTTAAAGCAGGTCGGAGCAATTAATATTTAAGACTGTTATCTCTGCCTTACCCCATTTTTGGGAATAACGACTCACCAAGTACAACAAAAGTTACTTTGAAAGACATCTCAGGAGTGTTAATCCTGTGATAAATGCCGAATTTCAATAAACATCAAAGAAAGCGTCGTTCCTTTGTTGTAAAAGGATTTCTCTCTGCTGATCTGTGTTTAACTCGCCCCAAATAAAGAATAAAGCACATCCTTGCCTCCAGCTGGAAGCGAAGGAATAATGACGTGCTGCAACCTACTATTTACTTCTGTATGTTAGGACATCATGTGGGTCACACTTACTTAGGCAGAGAGACACAGGGCCATTTTTCAGACAGTCTCGCTCCAGTCACATGGAGGCTCGGAGATAAGCGAAGCCTCATCAGCCACTGGCCACAAGATCACACGCAATAGAAGGATTTAACAAAGAGCGTTTGTGAGGTATGGAATAACATGGATAATGTGCTCATTAGTGATGCTCCATCATTATAAAGCACGCTTAAATGTCAGGAAGTTGGATTAGCTCAAATAAAGATTGTATTTTCTGACTTTCAGACAGTTTAATGATCAATAATGTTACCAACAGTCAGCATTGTTGAAATCTATACGTTGTTTGAAGGAGAATCAGAAAATGTACGTTTCTTGACCCCTCTGCTCAGCACACACGGAGACACACTGAAAACAGACATACACACAGACGCGCAAACACACACTCCTCTCTCTCCTCCTTTCTCCCTCCCAGTATTGGAGCTCAGTAAGTCTTTTGTTCGCAAAGCATCCCTCACATTGCTACACGCCTGACTGGAGACAGTACCCACTAGCACCTAGTTTATTTCAAGACAGAGAGAGTGTTTACCTCCTAAACACTAGGGACTGAGCCGAGTTGAAACCGATGGTACTTCTCCAAGTTCTTCGGTAAGTAACAGTATCAGCCGAGCTGCAGAATTGTATATCGAAAAACGAGTCGAGAGTATGATACAACTCATGTTTCATTGGATTCTGATCCCATTTCTCATTACAGATCCCTAAAAGTGATGAGCAGCAACACTCCTATCACTACTTATTCCTCGCAGTGCATTTCTGGCATACCTCATGCTAAGAGGGAGAGTTAAGCCGAGGGATTCTCATTAATACCTCTGCAGCAAAGAGCTTTTATGGTAGACTGAAACTTGAGAGCTTTCAGCGGTTACCTGAGCTCCAGAGGGATGACTCTCCGAGGGCCAGCTGCCCACCGGCGAAGGAGTTCAGACTGGAGGAGATCTGGGGATGACTCCTACTGGGAGAGCCGTATGTCAGAGGGTGAGGGTTTGCAACGTGTCTCCCACACACACCGCGCACCTCGCCCTCAAAGTGCCACTGAAGGAGGCCAGCTGGATGGCTGGCTGCAGCAGCTACAGAGACACTCTCTCAGCAACCCTGTTCACCATCAGGTTCCACCTTTTAATGAGCGGACGACCTCCATGCCCACTCTTAATAGGGAGCCGGCGAGACCTGCTTTGAGATCATCGGGGAATCTCTCTTTCAGAAGAGATTCATCCTCTTGTGGAAGTTCTAGCCTGTATGGGAGTTCAGTAGGGAGCCAGGAGCCCCTTCACAGTGGGCTTTTCTCCCCTACCGAGCGTCGTGGGAGTTTGGAGAGAGCTCATATCATGCAGGCCCCAAGGAAGGAACAGGCTAAACTCAGTTCTGTTGCCCCTGTCAAAACTGGATGGTTGCCTATCCAAAGGAGAGTAACGGTGGCTGACATCTGTAGCCAAAACCAGTATTTGGATCACTCTTCCTCCCAGGTAAGACATAGAGCATCTGTTACACAGGTATTTATTCATTAAATGTTGGGACATTTGCCATTTTCTGATATTACCTCTGGAATTCCTCAGCGTATACTTAATTTGTCCATAAAACCATTTAGAGAAAGCGACGATTAATTACAACCTGTGACAAGCTGAGTCATGTACTTATAACACTAATAAAATGGGCTTTATTTCTAATTCATGAGGTTTGCACTGCCAAAGGAATTAATGGAAGACTTAGGGTATTTAACCATTTATTTTTTAACATTTGAAGGATTTTTGTAGGTCTAAAGCAAAATTCTTGGAGGGAGCTTGATTGGCAGTTTGAAAGCCCTTTGCTCTCATTAAAGTTTGATTTTGAAGCCTGTCACCAGGCAGAACAACGTCTCTGTCTTCTTTTAAAGGCTTCCCCCCTTTTTTACATTTCAGTGTGGCAGAGTGAGCTTCAGATGTCTCGTGGCGTAGCTCTGTGTGGTGGAGGTGATGGAGTGTAGTTTGCGGAGGGGCAGACTAAAACACGTACTGTTCCACAGAGAGTCATTTGTAGTCAAGTCTCAGTTACCCGGGGAGAAGGCAGTGCTCCAGCATCCTTTGAAAACAGCTTACTCTGCAGGAACGCCGTGCATTCTCCGAAGGTTTACGACTCGTTCGGAGCAGTAGCAGGAGAGAGATTGAGCTTTGTGCCCTGAGAGGATGCAAGTCAGTGTACAGGGCAAATTCAATGGAGTATGACCCAATGAACAGATGGAATTACTTTGTAATCAATAGGTTGTTGGGCTGTACAATGCCATACATTTCACTGCACCGAGGCACAAGGAACATCTCTTCCCTGGAGCCACACACATACAGTTCTTTGAGGAAAAAATATCTGGTTGAGTTCGTCAATGTTGACTTTTGGGGTTTACAGTAGTTTTAAGACAGTCTAGCATAGAGTAAAAGTTGTTTTATTTGAATGTATCAGACAAGGAACATCTGTTTGTCTGTCTGTTTGTAAATCAAAACACATTTCACGGAAAATTCTCCCTCTTCTAATGGAGCTTCCCTTTCTCTTACAGGTAAAACTGAAACAACCTATCACTCCATTATTTCAGAAGCACGCAGCAGCATCCAGACACCAGGGTCAGTACCAACATCGCATTTATTACTTTTACAATCATTTTTTACAGCAGAGGGATGTTGTTTGTCTAACAGATAGAAAATGAACCGAGAAAGCCTGAGCATCAGAAGAAAATCCACTCATAATTCAAATACTTGTGCATATTTGATCAACAGGTCACAGGTCGTAGGCAATTGTCTTACAGCAAGAACATTAAATTCCCCCGCAACACACAATGGTTCCACTCCAGCAGATGTTTATGTCTTGATCAGTGCAGGAATAATATGGCCACAGGCTAAGCACAGGGCCAGTGTTACCCAGAATGAGAACAAGAGCTTATTTCAGGGCTGACTTGCCACACAGTGTACCTGACACTAATCAGCATCTACCTGCAGTGGTGCCCCTGTCCTCCTTTTAGAAGCAAAACCAAGTCAGTTCCGGTTATAACCAGCCAAGTCTGTTGTGCCACAGCAGTAAGTATGGGTTGAGACTCTGACAAATAGAGATACGGGCAAAGTAGAGGCAGAAAGATAAGGAAAGATGCTGACTGATTGATGAAGGAGCCATGTTAATCTTTGAACATGGCAGCTCTAACACTCTCCGGGGTTGATCTGAGGCTTGATGTTCCAGCCGCGTGCTTGTTTATACTTAGATTATCCCGGCAAAGCTCAGGCTGCTGGCAGAAATCAAAGCCAGAGTTTTCACACACCGAGACGCTTTGATTGATCGTCAGATAAACGGACCGTAACTTCTGTTAATATCATGTGCGGTTTCTTTTAAAGGTTATTCACAGATTTGGTGACAAAAAGAATTATGTTCACCTTTTACTAGATCGTAACCCTCTAACATTTTTAACCTTTCATTCATTTGGCTTTCATTTGCCATTTTGTAGAATTCTTTTTCTGTAGGAATCCAGCCAGACTTGTAATATTTGTTATATTTTTATAATTTTTATTGTACATAATTATAGAATTTTACACACAATATCATTTTGTTTAATTTTTTGTTTGTAGAAAAATGTATTTGTAAGTGCTTGTAAGACATTATATTGTAGTATTTTCTACAATAATAGTAGGACATTAATACATTCCAAAATTCATGTAGCGATATTTAAAATTTTATTTCAGGCGCTTCTTCAAAAAGGTTATAAATATTTATATCTTCCATGATTGCACAGTGAATTATAATGTTGTGCAATTGCATGTAGGTAAACACGGCCACAGCTGAAATCCCAGCAAGGAAGCGGAAGAAAGATCATTTCCAAAAAATCAAAACTAACAAACTGTGACGAAGCCACAGACTTCATCTCCATCTATTTGTCTCTGTCTTTCCACTACATTTAAATCCACAGTTCCACGCCTGAAACGAAGACATTTCCTCACAATTATTTCAACAAGTATTGACTCAGTTACACTTCGGCAGGAAAATGACCCGTTTCCCTCCCACTGCTGCCAACAACACAGTGAGAGGAAAGTATCTTTAATCAGGCTTGACTCTTCACAGTCACTTACTGCCCTCTCTCGCCATAAAAACTGCATTTAACCAACTTGAATTAACCTGAAGTTAACGACCAAATGATAATAAAAGTGGCTACAACCGCTATTTAAATAAAGAGGATGAGAAATAAAGTAGGTGGGTGGGGACTTGAGGAGGCATTTGCCATATGGCCTGCTTCTTTACTTTCCTCTAGGATACCGAGGTCAGCTGGTAATTCATCAAAATGCCTGATATTTGAGCCCAGGCTTGGCGTGTAAGCACAAGCAATTTCAGAGAGGGGGTTCCAAGCTGTCATGCGGGCCTCTACAGTGAAAGACTTGAGACAGATCATGATAGCAGCAGGTGTCCCGTCTTGCCACGATGACCAGAATCCATCATGGCAGCCATCAGTGTCAGCATGTGAGTCATGTTCCTCTGCCGCAATCAAATATGCAGAGTGGTCCAATTTTCACACTGTTTGCTCTTTTCCTTAAAATAACAAAAGCCATAAATTATCCGCACAGCGTACAAGGGTTACCCCAAAGCGAGAGCCTGTCACCATGGTAACAGGAGCAGGTGAAAAACGCAACCATGCAGGCAGTCAGTAAAAAAAAAAAAAAAGTGTCAGTCAGAGCTGAGAGGTAGGGAAGTCTCTGCGTCTCCAGTGGAAGTGGGGAAGTGGCTGCGGGTGGTGCTGTACAAACATCAATTATTGACAATGTCAACATTGCCATACAGTCAGAGGAATGCCACTCACTGTGTGTGTGTGGGGGGATAGAGAGAGTTTGTGTTGTGAGGAATGTGATTCATTTGTTTTGCCTTGATACATAGATGGAGAAGTGGGGAAATGTCACAGCAGTCAGAGAGCTGTGGGTGTGAGGACGCAGCAGACGCCAGATCAAGCTTCTCTTCTTACCAAACAGGGAACTCATCAGGTGATTGTTCTTCATATTTTCAATTATGCAAATTCATCATGGACCTCCTAAAATATTTTCAATATGAGAGTGTGTTGGGTGGATACATAGCGTGTCTGCCCATGTTTATCTTTGGGACTATGTTTGTATTATACTTTCCGCTACCTCACCCAGTGATCTCTACAAATTACCATGTTTATTGGGATGCAGCCAACAGATATAATAGAGCTTGGCCCTTATTTATCACTGTTGTGTACAAAAGGTTTTTAATTCAATCCTGCAAAAGAGAGTTTTTCATTGTTTGTACACATATTCATTTATTCAGATTACAAGGCAAACATTTAGAACAAGAAATGTTGTCTATTCAGGAGATTTACTACAGAGTAGCCCGAGAAGTACAATATAAACACATTCACATTCTGCAATTTGAAGGTGTAAAATGAAATAAACTTTTTGGGGGCCGCAGTAGTGGCGTACAAATAACATCGGAGTAATGCTTAAGAGAAAATTCTTCAGCGTGCAGAAATGTCGCCGGAATTTGCTCAGTTTGAAAACATTTGGGGAAAGCAACTCTTACTCTCACCTCTCTTACCTTATTTGCCATTTTGTACAAATCACACACCATGTCTAAGTGTTGCTTTGATATGAAGTGATGTTGGTGATACAATTATACACATTGTGATGCCTTAAAGTGTTTACGCTGGCTCTCTATTTTGCAGCTTTAATAAGGAAAAAGGAATCCTTGAAAATAATAGAAGTACCTTCTGAAATATACTTTAATGTTAATGTAAATGACTCAATAGCAGCTATTCGTTTAGAAGAATCATACTGATATGAACTGAACTGTGTTGTGTTGTGGGTAGAATATGGATTGTATCATCACATTCATGCTGTCAGAAAGTTCAAAGTTTGCATTAAAACCTCATTTTGGCCACAAACCTTAAGTAGATACACTTTCCTTAAAACGGATCATTTCATTCAAACAAATCACTGCTAAATGAGGATTCAGCACATCTTCGGGCGATATTGGGTAATGTTCACTAAACTCTACATGAACCAGCATTAGATGCTTTGCCTCTCAGTTTGCATGGTAGCGTCTGGTTGGTTATCCGGCATGCTGTGTACTGTCTTTGCCTGCTGCTGCTGCTTCCATCGCTGCTGGGACATTGGCTGTGTCAAGCATGGGGAGAGTCATCTGACTGAAGAACAAACACAAAGGCCCCGGGGACAGACGAGACAGCTGACCCACTGTGCAAAAAGCAGCGTTAGAGATGCAATGTAACAGCCTGTCCTTTTTTTAAATGATGTTATGCTCCATTTTCTCTATTTGTCAACCGCAAAACAGGGTCTCACACTGGAGAAATGAATGCGCAGGCTTTTATTGTGTCGATTAATGACAGCACATTTAGCAAGAGGCATTAGCCACAACAGCAGGGTGGGGTTGGAGGGGGGGCATTCATACATAATTAAGCATCCCTATCTCACGGAATCTTCCTTTTTTCACAAAGGTACAAGAAAAAACAAGCTCTGCTGCCAACGAATGGAACAGACTTTTAAGTTGGCAAGCCCTGAGGAGAGGCTGGAGTGGCAACAGGACATCAGGAGTGAGTCAGTCCCATGAGCCTCCAACAAAGAACAGCTCAGATCCTCGACAGAACAACCCTCTAATCAGAGCAACCGGCGCGGGGACCTACGAGCGAGCTCCTCTACACCGAGCGGCCTCTGAGCTCTGGACTGCACGTTCCCAGCCGCGAGGGACAAGTTTGACAACCCCCCCAAGCGTCTCAGAGCTTTCGTATACGCAGACTACGCTCGTCCCTCAGAGGAACGCTGGCTTCTCCTCCATCACTATCTCCTCCAGGAAGGTGACAAGATCAGCCAGTCTACCGGGTTCCAAACTTCCCGATCACAATCACACCTATCACACCGGGCCTTCTCCCTCTCCCTCCCCGCCTGTAACACTGAATTCCATGGATCCAAACTACGGCCAGGTCACCGTGCAGAGAAGAGCCACCATAGTCAAGGTGACGGAGCACAGGATGACGTCCAACCCTTCCCAGTATGCAAAGCGTACCGAGAACTCACCGGTTCACCACGGTTCAGACACAGTGGTGCACAGAAGGAATGCCACAATTATAAAAGTCACAGAGCACAGGGAGAGCTACAGTCCGGCCAAGACCGAGTACAGACGCAGCTACACCGACGGAGGGTACAGGCAAAACGGAATCTGTACGCAGGGAAAGCTGGAACGCACTCCTTCACATGACCATCTGGCTTCATCAGGGACAGCAAAGTCTCCCGGATCACCAAACACATCTGATTCAGTTGTGCCAGATAACAATGAAGGAACACTGCACAGGTCCACGCTGAGTCTTATTTTGGGTAATCCTCCTCCGACAGAGCCTGTTGGACAGAGATCACAGAGGCCTAGCAGACCCATGAGCTGCTACGGCAATGTGTTTGGACACACTGAGTCGGGCGAGAGAGAGAGCGAGACGCGACCCAACGCCAGGAAACGGAGCTTTGAGCTTCCACGGGACACCGAGATCAACCTCGTGAACCCTGGCGGTGGTTCTATCAGGTCGGGGACAGCGTCGAAAGAAGCGAGTCAGACTTTAAAGCCGAACAGAGATGAGACAGAGAGAGAGACGCTGCCACGGGACACGGCGAGGAGAATGTCACCCTGTCTTACTCTCATCAAGGCACCAGGTGGGTTTGTTTGTCCCGCTGTGACAGATTCCCTGTCTCCTTTTGTCTCTGATGTCAATTGTGACGGATGGAAAATGCTCTAAATATACACTTCCTTCCTCTCTGTTTTCGGTTTGTGTACTACACATGTACTCTAATGTGACGTTATTGAGGTTTGATGTTTTATTGATAGGCGTTATTGTTTGGCATTGAAGCGCTGACTTTATCTGACAACCCTTCATATACTATACACATCAAGGTCAACGTCATCATCATCTACACACACACAAACACACACATACCCTCCCCGTCCCCACCCGCAGATTCTCTCATTTTCACCTTTCATTTTCCCACGCATCCTTCCACATGCATAATCTATTCCTAGTCCAATTTCACAGGCAGGGGGTGAGGCTGAGGAATCAGTAGATGATAAAGATGTTGAAAATAAACGTGTTGGAATCTATTTCGGCTGCATCCTGTGATACAGCGGCTGTATGTATGTGTGTGTGTGTGTGTGTGTGTGTGTGTGTGTGTGTGTGTGTGCAAGTGTTAATTATGTGCAAGCCTTTTTTTAAAGATAGCTGTATATCCACGTGTCCAACTGAGGAAAAAACTCCACCTTGAATTCTCTTTCTGCCAAGCTGCTGCATTTCTTTTCAACGATGATGTGATTTCTGTGTGTGAAATTATTAATTATTCTTTAATTACATTCATTAAGAGTGTCGTCAATTTAATTACTAAGGCTCCAGGCCGCATAATTCTAATTCAGAGTTGATAAACTCAACCTCCAAACGCAGTGGGGCAATATGGAATTAAACTGCGTTAAGCTGCCTCCGGTCAGCGGTGGTCCAGCAGCTGCTGCTCAATACAAATGGATATTATTGCTTTTTTGCTTACTTTGCCTGTTGTAATTTCAGATCCCAGCTCGCAACAATCTGCAGAGGAAGTCCTGGCCCTTAATGCTGCTGCAATCATAGCCAATATCAAACTCCAACGGCAGCTCAGCAAGAAGAAAACACCAAATGGCAATTCTGAGAAGGACTCCGTCGAGCCCCCCCAGGGAAATTCTGGTATTATTACCTCGTCTCTTCCCTCAGATCATAATTTCTCACCTAATAAAACATTGATCTTTCTTGCAATTAACTGAAGATGTTGTTGCGAGCTCGACACTCAGGCGTCATAAGTTGGTTGGAATCGATACTGACTCAGCTCAATGTGGCGCTGCTTCCATCCTGCGCCAGTTTGATTCATATGTAGAGGTAATATGTTGTGGCAGGTCTGCAGGGGCGTGGAACAGCTGTGTGAAGCCCAATGGCAGGTGTAAATGAAACACAAAGAATTTGATTTTCGACAGATGTGAGGAAATGTACCCAGCCAGATCCTGATCAAACACCGGTCCAGCAGCAGGTCCGGCCTCACGCTGACTCTGTTCCACCCGGGGTCGACCTCAGCAGCTCAGCGAAATCTGTTTCTCTCCAGGTAAGTTGTTTGTTTGACACTTCAGAGACGAATGATCAAGCCGGATTTCTGTGAGAGCGAAAACTGTTGAGCGTGGATGTTGATGCTGTTTTGCTTTCTCTTCTCCCCGGGGGCTATGAAATGGCAAAGTTACAGATGCATGCTGGTCTTGTGAGCAGGGGACAACCCTAGGCTATATTCTGGGGATGTGGTGAAGAGGAGGGGGGCCTAAAATGTTCTATCAAAGTTTCGTAGCTGGAGGTGGACTGTAGGATCCATACATTTTTTTGAAAGTCACAAGTTAAGCCTCGAGTCTTAGCAACTTGTCTAAAGTCAAAACAGGAAATTACAATTCAGGACTGATTAGTCAAGATGGAACTTAATACATTTACATTACAGGATCAGTACTTTTTTCTTTCTTTCTTTCTTTCTTTCTGTCTTTCTTTCTTTCTTTCTTTCTTTCTTTCTTTCTTTCTTTCTTTCTTTCCTTCTTAACCTGATCTCAAAGGAGAACATTTTGGCAATTAAACTAAACAATCACTTTTCTATACCAGTAATGAAATTGTTATTGTTTATATTTTCCTCCATAAAAGGGAACTTGTAATACTGCAGTATTTTCACACTGCAGTATGGGGATATTGAATATTTCTCTCAGCGCTCATAATGGATGTTTCTGGTTTTGGGCAGGAAGCACTGCAGAGGTGTCGGCCAGACTTCATCAGCCGTTCCCAGGACAGAGTACGTGAGCTGGAGCAAAGGGCACAGGAGAGGAGAGGAGGGAAGCTCTCACACTCTCCAGACCCACAGTCAGATGCTGCTCCCAGGCAGAAAAGAGACCCCGGCGCCCGGCTGACCTCTCTGAGAGGTACAGAGCCGGCAAACGTACACACCTCTCCACATTACACTTACACACAGAAGAGCAAAGGGAGTTGATACATGGGATTTTATGCTGTCATACTATTTTTTGAGTGTTAAACTGTTTTATTATTAAAAGGGTGAACAAATAGAATTTACACCACCACATAAAACTAACACAAATCTTAGAACAATTGTACTGGGTATCATCTCCTTCTGGATCTATATCCAGAATCAAAATCATCTTAGCTACACATTGGTTGTAGTTTTATGTTTCTAGAGATTATATGTCTTCCGAGAGCTTTGGGCTTTAAAGCTTTAAAGCCCCTTTGAGTATTATTATTATTATTATTAGTTGTATTATTGGGCTATACAAATAAATTGACTTGAAATTGACTTGACAAGATTCATTTGCACTCAATTAATTGTATTGTGGTCAAGCAAAGTTGGGGTTGAGATCCCATACAGTCATTTAAGTTCAAATTTGTGATGTAAATGTAACAAAAGAATCAACAGAGGCAGTTTAGACATTAGACTTAATAAGATAAAAATAAGACAACCCATTATCTCTACTTTACAGATAAAAGCACCAAATTCAAATGAACAAATGAAGCATGCAGAGAAAATAAAATTAAATCGCAGGTTTCACAGTCGACTTAATGTAATTGTGGAGTGGGACCTTCCTCCATCACACTGGGGAGAGATCGCTTAGTATCTGCTATGGAATAAAAACACATTTTCCATCTGATATCTCATTAAATAGGAAAAACCTTAAGTCTTAACCAAAAGAGACCATGAGGGAGAGAATGGGAAAGAGCGCATTGGCACACAGGGCTAATCTCCCATTAAATGCAATAAAGAAAGTAAGATATTAAACTACTGGCTTTACTGCAGACTTACGCAACTGCCCCCTCTGAGGAATAACACAGATGATCTCCAGCAGAAATGTGTCTGTGACCTTCAAATATCATTAGGCACTCAAATTTCCTATCTGGGTGCCAGACTTCACAGTAAACTCTAAAGAATGTGAAGAGTTGTCACTGAGCTCTCTCTCTCTCTCTCTCTCTCTCCTTCTCCGCCCTCTAGTGGCCATTAGTGAAAAACACACTGGTGATCACATTATGTTACCATTGTTGATTTGATTTGATTCATTGATATTTACCCCATTAAAATGCAGATGGAGCATCGTATGGTATATATCATATCACTTATCATCTTATAGGACTTCAATGTGACTCTGACAACCTTTGCACGACCCAAAAAGTCAATTTAGGACAATAGGTAGGACTAATATTATGAGCCAGGACAGAAGAAGTCACTTGAATGAGCAGGCAAAACGCATTCAGGCCTAAATGAGTCCAGATGTTCAGATGTCCAATGATCTACACAACCGAGATCCTTTATAAAACCACTTGCGAGATCTATGGAGAAACTTATAAAGGCCTGGAGTTCACCTCATGTTGTGGAGACTGCACACTTTTGAAAACACCAGGAAAAGCCAGAGTGATTCACTGACGTGCTTTTGAGCCTACAACTCAATCGGCATTTTGTCAGTGTGTGTGTGTGTGTGTGTGTGTGTGCTTGTTTTCCCAGATAACCTTTTCAAACCCAGAGATAAAGCCATTACCGGGAAAGAGATGCAGCACAGATCTAGGCGGTGAGTTCCATCTCAATCTCCGCCTTGGCACACAGTCAGATCCTTCACAGCCGTATTCATTCTTATCTCTTATTCGATTCTCCGACATCATTGCAGGAAACACGCCGCCACCTTCTCCCTTGCCAAACCTTTCGCTTTAATTATGTTTCCTCTGGTCTTGCTTGTTTATTTCCCCTCCTGGCAGACCCACCTATTGATTCGGAAGCCATACTAGACAGAGTAGTATAATGTCTCAAACCACTGATGCATAGATAAACCAAACTCAATCTGAGGAACTGAATGAGACCACCAGGATTGTGTTTGCTTTCATTTCCAATAATGAATGAATTTTAATTTAAAAAATACACTTTGGGATGTTTTTGAGGATTGCGGGTCCTGAGTTTACTACCTGTTGTAATAAAATTCAATTCAAATTAAGGTTAAACAGCAGGGAAGGCAAATTCAACATAAAGTTAAATGGTGCTTAGACATCAGAGGTTAAACTCAGTTATGACACAGATTGTTAGTTTGAATTCTGGCTTGAGAGATCCCAAAGTTTCCAAAAAACAGATATATCAGATGATTTTTTGGGGGAAATGAATACAGTTTCAGATTTTCCAAATGTCTTCCGTGCTTGTTTACAGGTCTATCGAAGCATCATTAATTGCCTTTTTCAAAAAGCAAATAAAAAGGTGTTTACGTACCATCCAAAGACATTTATGACATCTTGTACAGCAATCTTGCAGAGGTGAAGCAGAAGACAGACGAGGAGCAGAAGAGGAAGGTCTGCCTGAGCAACAGACAGCGAGCAGAGCTTTTCAAAAAGGTAATTTCAATATATCACCATAGAAAACTAAGATAAATGAATATAGAGAATGCAGATACCATCCAGTTCATCCAGCAGTGTATAGAGATTAATATTTTAGTATTCTGCTTTAAATATTTGATCAAACTCATATTTTTATTTCCCCCTTTTCCCTTTGGAACTCCAGACCTGCCTATTCTGGACTCAGTCAGGATATTATCAAATACATGCAGAAATGTAACACACATACTAAATCTATGAAAACAGAGTAACAAAGACAGGCGCCAGTGTTAACAAATACTTGTGTGAGACGAGACATCAATCGTGTTTATGACCCATGGACAATTAAGTTACTAAAACACACCTTCTCTCTCTGAGCTCAATTAAACCTCATAAAAGGGTGAAACAATCAGCAGCAGTAATGTCTCGCACTGTGGGTCTGTGGTAATAATGCAGAGGCTTTTTTTCCCCTCCACACAACAGCACAATTGTTGAGAATAACATTAAATCTGTTCCGAACCCATTAGTGTTCACTGTAAAGAGGCCGGGCTGGAGAGCATGTATACATTTTCTGACTGCAGCATTAACTCACTAACTCGTATTGGAAGCAGTCATTTGTATGTTTTTAATAGAACAAATATATCTGTTGCATTAGGTCAAATTAAGTCACAATGTCCTACATAGGCTGAAAATAAATCGCTTTTTGATATAATCCTAATCATCACTAGACTCGTGTTTGCAGGTTTCTTTTCAACTGATGTAATTGTATTTGTTTTCTTAACCCTTTACCCTCGATGTCTTTCCTCTCCTGCATGGACAGAGAATACACTCATTAATCTAACATTTTTTAACAAAAATGGAAATAAAACTGGTTAAAATTGGGGAAATTATTATAGAAAATAAAACATAGAATAAACTGTGTTCGGACTTCAAAGAATCAACATCTTGATCATAGATTTTGAATGGAAAAAAGTTAAATATGAAGTAAACATCTGCTGCTACCATCAGTACAGTGTTGTCAGAACAACACACTCTTTCATCCACTAGAGGTCGCTGCTACATAACTTTTCATAGATCCCTTCACTCTTTAAGGAGGCTGGTGGAGTTGGTGGGCTGATTTCAGGGACTCGTGTCATTTTCCGACACACAGTATAATAAGGGTGTGAACGTGATTTTCATCACCCTGCATAGAATAGAGTTTGATTTGATTGGACACGTGTACTTTCTCTGTCTGTGTGTCTGCGTCTGCCCACTGCTCCCTCTGTCTCTCCCGCCTTCCCCCTCGTTATGGAGAGAAACTGTGAACAGTCTCATTGTGCTCAGTGTATGAGGCCAGTGTGTGTCCCTTGCGGAACAAAAGGCCCTTCACTGGCAGAGAACTACAGTGGGGTGCCACCATTCAGTGGAGCTGCAGACAGAGAGGGCGCACACACACACACTCATACACACACGCACACACACAGCTGCCCCACCCACGGTGCTGCTCTGTTAGATAAGACATGGAAGCTCCAGCAGGTCCTGGAACAGGAACTGGAAATCCGAATGTGTGTGTGTGTGTTATGTGAGTTTCTGTTCTAAACAGCTTGTTGTTAATCCTGTCTTTGCAGAAATTGTTGGATCAGGTTCTGCACAGGAGCAACAACTGAAGGACTCTGAAGCTGGATGAAGATGTTTGATTAAAACCTGTTGCATTGCAAAACAGGCGACATACTGATTTAGAAAAAGCAGAAACGTAACCCTGACTGTGTATGCAAATATCCATGCAGGTCATGATCGCAGTATTCATGGGTTTGTGGTTGTCCATTACAAATGCAAATGGTCTATCCAGGACAGCGTTTAACCATTGGACTCATTATTCAAAGGCCTGAAGTGGTCTCAGGCATCATTCAGTGTCAGCTATTAGCAGTAAGATGGAGGAATGTGACCTCGTCTCATTGGAAATGCCCTGTTAATGGACAGTGCTGATTTGAATGGAGCCTTTGTCTTCGTCTTTGTCTCATGATGAAACGGACTGCCATTGCGGATTTAGATTTGTGTGTTATGATCCACTGTGAATGCGCCCAGAATGCTGCCGAGCGATATGACGGAGCTGAACATAAATCAAAACTGATTCTTGCTGTAGGAGAGCAGCAGGGCCACTTCTCTTTTCTGTATTCTTAATTGTCACATTACGTGTTATTCCGTTACTTTCATAACCCGGCTGCATCGCCCCATCTTCCATTTGTACTGATGTTGTTGGAGAGACGCTGTAGCTGTGCTGTAGTGGGCGCACTTATCTATATGGAGGATATGAGTCTATAAATAAGAGCACTCATTTGTAATTGTTTCACCTTCTAGGCCGAAAAGGGTTCATATTATATTCTTTATGCAAGGGTTTGCATTTTATTTTGTGTTGTATAATTCCAAAGAATGTTTAACTATGCAGTGTGATATAACGCATAATCAAACACTTTTTATGTTGTTATTCTATGTACATGTGTTTTACAGTTACGTTGTGTTTTATCAGAATCATGATTCACTTCCTTGTTTTTGTGTTTTTGCCATACTGCATAAACGCCAGTCATTGCTACCAATCATAGATATTCCAATTACTATCATCACCCTGTAAGCATTCATAGGTTGGGACAAAAGATCAGTGCGTTTTCCAATACATTGTTGCCAAATAGTGGGCTGTGGTGAAATCAGCATTCAGTGCAGTGACCGTGTAGATTCTCTTATTTTGCAGGTTTGATCCTGACTGAAACGTTTGGAGAAATTGAGGTTTTGAGCAACATGACACTGGTGCACCCTATTATTATTATTTCAACAGGGACAAGCAGTGGTGTGTGTTTTTTTGTGAGTAAACCACAAGGCTTCACACTGTAAGCATGCTTTTCCTGAAATGCTGTACTTTAATCTTCCTCTATAGGGGGGGGGGGGGGGGGGGGGAATAAAAGCTTTCAGGAATCCACTTTGCATGTGGACACCTGCCTGTGTTCTGCCTGCATTTCCCGCCAAAGTAATCAACCTTGTGGTGCATTGCAGTGCAGACCTTGAGGGGCATAAATAAGTAGTGTGTGGATGGGCCAAGTCCATGCACAGGCCTATATATAGGGGTTGATTGAAAAGGTTTCAACCCCCACACACACACACACACACACTTACATAACAATAAGAAGTACATCACCATGAACACACTTTTGCTAAGGACATTAAGACAATTTTATTTGAGATTAATCGAAGTCATGTTGTCCAAAACTATATTTCAAAAGCCACGATGATGTAGAATCCTGCAAGGACACAATCACTGCATGTTGGCTTGGTTTGTCCATTGTTTACAACTTACACTGGCTTGGGCACATCTGGAACTTGTTAGGTGATATTCACTGAGCTGAAATGAAAGCAGCTGATATGTAAAAACACATATTGAATCATATTGCGTCAAAAAACAAACATTACAGCCCGTTTCCAATTCCTTATGTCATGCTCAGAACTTATCAATCAACCATGCTCTTTGGGCTACATTTTGGCTCTTAGATGTGTGCGTCATCTCAACAAAATGTCACATCTTTAAGATTGAGGAGTTTGCGGAAAGCCATAATGAATAATTTTAATGATGATATTCTACAATCAGAATGACAGATTAGAACAGTTGTCTTCCAGCAAAGGCCCACTTTAGAGGCTGAGCCAACACATTTCAGTCGGTTTTTGGAGGAGATGCAATTTGGCAAATGATTCACCACGAGTGCTTTCGGCTTATAGTGACTGAACGCATCCGTAATTATGTCTCCGAGTGAGGATGGTATCTATTATTCAAATGTACAGTGAGTGTGTTTCTACTGTAGGGGCGTGCGTCTGTCAGACTCCAGCTGCACCGAGAGAAGCTAATTAAGAGAAATTACGGAAACTGGGTCAATTTCCTTCAAAATAAAAGTCTTGTTGAAAATGGTGGTTTTCGGAATTCGCTCAGTGTCAGTGGATATCTTAAATCTAGTGGCATACCATACTTTAAGTAATTCTGTTATTAAGGTATATGACAATCATAAAACGAACAACAGCAATTATGGCTGAAATGTGTAACTGCACTACGCATGAAAAGCCTATTTAGCCTTCATATCAGGAATTGTTTTGTGCTGTCATATATTATATAATTTACTATGTTGTTCTGGTTTATTTATAAGAGTTGTAATACGTCGGATTATCACGAAAATTGCTTTATTGTGAAAGATGCATCCGGAAATTAGGCATATGAACCATCGGAGTCTTCACCATGTCGCCTCCTTACGTTTCCTTGGTGGGAGCATTAGGACCTTGCGGTGTGTTTCTGTGGAACACATGGTCCCCACTCATAAGACAACACTTCCCAGCGGTAATTGCCGTGGAATTGAAGTCATTCCAGTGGCTGAATAGAGAGAAGATTGTATTTATCGATATATTTTTTAATCTTTTCCGTGTTATTACCCTCCGTTTTCTCACTTTTACGCAGCACCGGGCTGACTTGGACATCTCTGAATGGGGAAAGCGCGCGGGGTGGAAACAGCGGACCTCGGGATTTCCTAAAGCTCACACACACACTTGATCATATTTCAGGAAGTAATTTGTGGGGCTGTTGCACATCAGCTGTCTTTGAACTGTGGGTGTATGATGGTCGGTGTGCAGTGAAGGACAGCTGGCCAGTCCGTCCAACACGTCAGCCGGGCATCATGAACCACGGCGGCCGGAGTCTGAAGTTTGTTTTTCTGACCACGCTCCAGGCTTTATCGCTCACACTATGTGTGTGTGACAGATCTGCTGAAGGTAAGATAAGAGGTGAAGATAAGCAAAAATACCTGAATGATCAACTATAGATGTTTCCTCTCTTGTTTTTATTCTGATCACTGGATGAATAAAATAAAAGCATAGAAGAATAGAATAGACAAGAATAGAATAGAAGCTATTTTGTGCATGTTGGAATAAGTCTGGGATCAGCTGTTATACTCATATTCATGTTTCCCTGTTGGCCACCTCATATTTCAAGTTTTATGAACCGTATTTACAAATGTGTCACACAAGTTTTCCTATATTAATGGAGTTCAGTGCCTCTGTCCATTACTTACCTCAGTAATTGACCGTGGGTGCTTCAGATGAGGGGAGAAGCTGTATGTGTCATGATGATGAAACTCTCTTTGGGAACCAGTGAACACGTGAGGAGGTATTTAACTGGAGATTTTTCAAAGCACTTCAAGCACAGCAGGGGTCCATTTTTTATTTGTTCTGCCTTTAAAAAAAAGCCATATTGTTGGTATAAACTCCAGTTCTCTCGGTGGGCAAAATATTTAATTCATGTTGCTTTGCGGAAAACCGATATGATAGATTTTCAGAGAGAGCTGCTCCTCAGCTCCAGGGAGACATTCTGTCATAGTGTGACAGTGTGCTTGCTTTGTGTGCCTGAGTGCATTTGAAAACCTTTGGGCTCCGACTCATGACATCTCACGCGTCAGTATCCCAGTCTTTTTTGGTTGAGACACAATAAGCATACATAAAGGCACAGGGGTTATGAGTTCTAAGCCAATGTTGGGTCTCTACACATACTGTACCTTAACTATTTAGATCCGCCAGCCGTGACTCTGTCCTATCCTGGGACTTAATTTATGAGCAAATGTGTAAATCTGGGAGTGAGGCATGAAAAACTATTCATTTATTCATCAACAGGTCTTTTTTTTAACCATTAATTGGCCTTGATGTGTCATTCCCCACGGGTCTGCCCTCATCATCAGTCCACTGTGAAAGCCTGTACAGATCTGCAATGGCAGGAAGTGGTTACCTGGTTGAGGGGGGGTGGGTGATTTGGACTGATTGAGATAAATGTCCGTGGGGAGAGTAGTGTGACCAAGTGCCGCTAAACCCTTGGTGCAGAGCTATATTTGCCCCAACAAGAGCAGCTGAGTGCAGTGAAATCCAGCACAGTGACTTCATGTTAAATGAGTGGAAATCATTAGCGCTCCTCTTTATGACTCTCTGCTCCGTCTCCAGACTTTGGTGCTGTCAGGAATCCAACATTGCTCAGAAAAGCGAGAGGGAACGACGTCATGTTTGCACACACAAGCCATGGGGTCCGCTTCTTTGAGCCTTGTTGTTGTCAGTTTCCTCCTCTGCGAGTCTTTTATTCGCGTTTCTGTCCAAGCTGGGGATCATTTGTGAAAGATTCTCACTAATGGTCTGACATGCTTAGTGCCAGGCGGTATTTACAAGCCAGCTGTGCAGTGTGAGAATGTATTTTTGGAGCGTAGTCTAAAGAGAAACAGTATCACCACGATCTGACCCATCTCCAGTCAAAAGTATTTAGTGTCTTTACAGCATAAATGGATGCAGTCCCTACAGATGAGTGGTTGAGGTTATGTGAGACTCAGGAGGATGGATGTAAGTAATCTTGAACCAACGTGTCTTCGGGTATCAAAGCAGATCGATCAACCAGTTGCTGTTCCACAATGGGGGAGTGTTATATAGGAGAGGGAAAATAGATGGCCTGACCCTACATGTGTTGCATTCATTTCTTTCAAAGCTGCTTTTGGACTCGTTTGACCCCTGCCAGAATCTGAACAGAGCAGCTGAAACCCAATGCGTACTCTGGATTGTCTCACTGGGCTTTCACGCCCAGACAGGTCAGAGTTGAGCTCAGCGCAGTTCTCCCCGCGCGTCTTCCTCTCCCTCGTCTAGTCCGAGATGCCATTTGGCTCCGAAATCTCTATGTGAGAAGTCAAATCTTTCTGCCCTGGCTCATATTTCACCCCATCAAGACTTTTGCTAAACATTTTTGGCAGGATGCAAACCAGATCGGTTCAGTTATCTTTTGCAGGACAAACACATGGGGCATTATTGATCTTATGCTTTAGTACAATCATTCTGATTTGCCCCGCTACATTAAGAAATGATATTACCCCAAATATAATAGAAATTATTCCCATGTATATTGCTTGGCCCTGCATACTTAGTCTTTTGTTGAAAATGAAATTGTCCGACCTTCTGTTTCTCTGCAGGGTCTGTAATTAATGGCTGTTTGCATTGCTGATTAATCTATCCATTATTTTGATTAATTGATTAATCGTTAAGCCTGTGAAGGTTTATAATAATGTAAAAAATAAAAGCGTATCTTGACTTATCGAGCCAAAAACCTCCAAAGGTAATAATTCAAAGACATGAAATGAACAGTAATCGGCAAATCTTTCACATTTGAGAAGCAGAATCTTGTCTGTGTTTTCTGCTGCTGCTACTAACTTCATAGCCATCGAAGCAGATGATAGCTGTATTCTGTAAAGCACAAGCCTCTCGTATCACATATTCTAATTTACAGAAACCTGAAATTGGCAGAATAAAAGTCCTGGAGCATAGTATGTTAAGTATCATAACCAGCCATTGGCTCTGATTCCTTTGAAATGCTCACTGCTGCGTTCCTCCGAGCCAAACCCTGAAGTGTAGGTTTAAGGGAAGGGGCATGGAGTATTTCAAAGACACGGGAGCCAATTCCAATTCCTGATTAACATACTACATTGCGAGCACTAATGGAAAAATTGCCCGGTGTAGATAGATTTCATATCCAGGTGTTTGGTGCCGTCTAAGTCTCCCACAGAGATTTGAAATACAGAGAATATGTCGAGCTCCAGATAATCCATCATCCGACCTGGCGTCCAACATCTGTGCAGATTTCATAGATCTGCCCTGAAACAAGAAGGGATGAGCACGGATGGGTGTTTGGCCAACTTACCTGACAGGTTAACAGGAAAACGACAGGTCGGCTCCTACCTGGACGGATTCCTAACAAACTGGCAAGGTAGCTCTGCTGCTGCCAGTTGTGTTTTCTGCTACGGTCTGATTTGTGTTCTGCAGGCAGGGTCTGTGGTGTGTGTTGTGGGAGCAAAAAGCATATTGAATAGCTACTAGAGGCTATCCAATATTGGATTTTTGAAACCCATAGCAATATCGATGTTTAATGGTAAGACAAATCAAATATTGATTATATTGGCTGATATAACTGTTGGCAGTGATCCCTCAAATTTCATTACTGAGAACAGATTGTACCTCAGATTTGGCAGTTGTCCTATAAGTCTCAGATAACCACTTCCTTAGACAATGTGCCACTGCTTGTGCCAGACCCGGTGTCAGGCCTGGAACCATCATAAGGCTCGGCCCATGTTCCCACGGGTTTGAGCATTGATAGATTGATTTTCCCTTTGATTTTGGTCGATTTGTTATGATCGACGCCAATCAAATCCAGGTTTTCCCCGACCCCCGGAACTTTGGCTACACCAGCAACTTCTTGGGGACCAAAACAATACCTCATAAGAGCAGCAGATAAATTGCTCAAGCAATCTTCGACCTTCTTTTGATGCGATGAAGCAATCGGGTGGATTTCTGTCACGTCCAAAACCTCCAAAGTCACTTTGGGATTGAAACAATGCACTGTGATTTGAACACAAATGGACTTAAATCATTCTTGGCATCAGAAGTCCAATCTTTCATCCCGAAAATATTTACTGCTTTCAGATTTTCTTGATTCATTTTCCAATACTGATTTCTGTATCATCCCAGCCGTCACTGATGCCATCCTTGTGTTGTCTTCATGGGTCTGACCTTTAACGACACTTTGAAGTAATGTCAAGGTTGGCTCCACACACGCAGTACAAAAACACGATGGTATAGCAGCTGCTTCCCCTCTTTTGCTCTTTCTGGTGTGGCTGGAGGTTGTGCTTTTTTCCCCCGTTGTTTGCTACTTTGAATGCGTGCCAGACATGTGCTTCCCATGACAGAGAGGAGTTACGGGGTAACGCTGCAAATGAAATCCATCGCTCAGACCGTATTAACGGGCGTTCGCAACAGCTCCGGCTACAGAATCTCTCAGTGTCTGACCTTTTGTTTCTTAGGCAAACAGGCGCCGTGCCAGGCATCAAGTCAAGCCTTCACAACAGGGGGTATAACAGTGTCACCCGCCCGGGGGCTCAGTCGCACCGCTCTCTCGGACAGCATTAACCTCCTGCTGAGCCGAGGGGAATTTCTACAGCAGAACCATCCATTTCCCATAGAATAATTATGTGCTGACATCCGGCTGGTGTGACAGTAAATGAGTTGAGGATAGCGGTGGGGGTAGAGAGGAAGAAAGAGAGAGAGAGGGAGAAAACACAAAAGAGCTATTTACCGGTAAGAAGGAGCGTGATGCTTTTACCAGCCGTGGTGTTAAAACAGCTTGACCCCTAATTTACGCCCTTAAAAAACATTCCCTGTTAAATCCAATGGTGCAAATTTCACACCGCGGCCTTATTAGTTTGGACTCGAGCGGACCCCCTGTCCCTCTGTCGTGATATCGCTTACAGGTTTCTGTGTTTTCTAGTCCCTCAGGGTGTTGACACAACGTTCCCCCAGTTAGGTCACCCGTTTAGCATGGAGTCGAGCCAAGATTACCAGGCGCTTTTCACCTCTGCTCTGTAATCCCCACGAACTCTGCACCTTATACGACAGGATAGGTTTAACCTGTGAGTTACACAACAGTGGATCCATAGGAAGTCACACGTTGCAGCAACACAGCTTGGATAATTCAGAAATCGAGAGAGGAAATACGTTGATTTTGTGATATCGTTAAAATGAACTAAATGAACAAAAGACTTTTCCTCCATGTCGTGCTCTCAAGAACAAGCTGTTAGAACTTTGCTGGAGCTTGTCTGCAGGATGTAACACATCTAGATGTTGGCTGTAGATAAATTCGCTGGATACAGAAGAAACAACACGATCATCCATATGCACTGGAACAAGCCCCCCATGTTTTCCTCCTTTTGTTCTCTGCGCTGTCTCATCATTCAGCTTGACACAACTCCAATTTATACTTAACACTCTTCTCTAATTGTTTCCACATGCTTATTGCTTTCCAGAGGTCTGAGTAGCAACTGAAAAGTTTCCTCCCAATGCCAAACAATACTGGAACCCTCTCAAGAGTGTCTCTTACATACTTGTTTGTGTGCTGTTTAGGGGGAATTTGCATGTCAAAGAGTCTCCCTTTAGCTGCCAAAGCCTTTGCCTCTCATTTTCATTTTGACATATTTTCATGAAATTGAGACAGTTGCTGTTAAAGCGACTTTGAAATATGTCCTTTTTGGTGCCAGTCTTTTGGAGCAAGGAGTAGGAGTAGGAATTCTCCTTTCCCTGGATGTGGCTGCTGCCTATATACACAGCGCGTGTACTGTATATCCCATTTCAGGCCGGACCTCTGCACATGAGGGGGGCACGACCTCATCAAGTGTTCAGATGAGGAGAGCGGCGTGCCATTTGGGGTGAGAAAGCATAGACTTGTTATGAATACATTATTTCATAGTGGCCTGTCAAGGAGCGAATTCCTGTTGGTGGGGAGGAAAGCAGGCTCTGGGGTTTAATAAAGCCGTAGAGTTGTTGATTTGTTTTCTTGCAGCAAGTCGAGAGGAGAGAGGGCCTGGAGCTGTGAAAGGGCAGCTGGAAAGGACATATGGGACACATCGCACAATCCCAGCGGAATTGCGGTTTAAACAGGGGAAGGTCATAATGTTCCCTGGGAGTAACCACACTCCGGGTGGGGGGAAACGTTAATTTGGGAGGGCTGGATGGAATCGGCAAATTGTCCGCTGGAAAACTGGAAAGACTGCTTGTGTAAAGATGAGTGATTTGTGTGGAGTTCTACCATCACTTATTAAGATTGTTGGTAATTAATCAAAGTGCCATACTCAGCCAAGCATGAGCAGCATTGATGTGTATGGGATGCTGGGTGTGTGTGGTTGAAAGGACCCCAAAACCTGTATATGTAGGTCATATTCACCTTAAAGAGACAGAAGCTAAAGGCCTTGTTTTCACCCATCGTGCACAGTGACGCTGCAGCAAGGAAGAGGTGGAAGTCAATAAACGACCCACTGGCCGACCTTTAGTTTAGCTAACATTGGTTTGGTGCAGTATATTTAATGAAAATCTCAACATGAGTAGAGCTAGGGAGCGAGTGAAATAGTTTTATTGTCCAGCCCATTGTGTAAATATCAGAAACAAAGCAGCTAAATATTAATTCTAGGCAGCTGTAGGCTAGGGAATCAATAGTATAGATTTTCTTAATTGATGCCAAATGCATTACGCGACTCCTTCACATTTCTGACGCGCACAGCCGCTCAAACATATACACAGTTTTGATTTACATGCCCGCTGACATACAATGGCTCCCCAGCTTACATCGACTTTATTAAGGCAATATAAATGGCACAGACACTCCTCGCGTACAGCAGAGCGCAAAGGGAGACGATGGCGGTCCGAGTTTGGCTTTATTAAGAGCTCTGTTTATGCTCTTCTTTATTGAAGGTATAAATAAGGCTCCCGTGCTACTTTTACCGCTCCCTTAATGCGAGGCGCTAGCTGCTGGGAGCTCCTATAGCGTTCTTCCCGACAAAGGCCTCATATTCTCCAACTTTAACCAGGTCCCTCGCAAGCGTGTGGAAAAGAAACAAGCACTCAAGGGCTGTTTCCACTAAAATAACGGCGTTTTAGAAGTGGGGATTACAGAGACGCTTGAAGTCAGAGTGCCAAATGCTGTATGGTTTGCGAACCTCATCTTCAAAGTTGACGCGAGGCGCGCCACAACAAACGCGGCGGCCGTTTTTATGTTCCAAGTGTTAGCCTCATAAACCCCAATGTGGACTTGAACTTTCCCCGTCAAAATGTCTCTGTCTCTCTCGCTCTCACTCTCTCTCACTCTCTCCTTGTTCCTCTAGTCTGTTTGAGTTGTGTGTTTATCCCGGCCCTGCTTTCCTCAGAGGTTGTCATGCTTTCCCTGACTCAGCAGGCCCACCTCCCCCACTCTCCTCCAGACAGCGTACTTTTCCGAGGACTAATGAGGGCAGGATTCCTCGGCCGCTCTCGTGCGTTTGATGCCTTGCGCCCCCGTCCCTGGCCGAAGCCTGCTTCTTATCATCAGGATGAAGCTGGGATGAGTCTTTCTGAGGCCCTCCACCCCCCCCTCGCCCCACTGCCTGGTCACCTCTGGCTCTCAGCTATCAGCCTGGAGGAGCTGTGTGATGAACCCCAGCGAGCGGTGGTTTTTCCTCAGAGGAGAACCAGAACAAAGCTCAGCAGGGGAGCGCCGTGCCCGACCCGGGTTATTAACACCGGATAATAAGCAGACTCAGCAATTTGGTCAGCGTGAGTCATGGGTAAAGACAGACGGGATGTTAGTCTTGGAGAAACAACCTTGAATCTTGCGGTGAATGTAGCTGTGCTCGCATCTGCGACAAGTTTGGGCTTTTTGAAGTGCGAGTCAGAATTAACAAAGTTTTAAGTTCAAAAAGCCAGAACCGCACAAATATTGAAGCTGCGTCTGACATCACACTCAAACAAAATCTGTTTCCCTGCTGTTTGGAAACGGTTGATGGAGCTTCAGTGGAACAACAAAAAAAAGAAGAAAATATTTGATTTAGGATGTTTTTTTGGACTGAGACAAATGGTCATAGCAACCCCCGCTGTTTTAGTAAGTGGCCTGAGCTTTGAAATAGCTTCCCTACTGAGTGGAGCTGTTTACTGTTACAGGCCTGTTAGCTTGGTTCTCAAGTGACTCGCTATCCAATTGTAAGTCTGATGCATTATTCAGCGATTGGAGCCTCTGTTACAGGGATTTAAGGAATACAAGTAGGAATATTAGTTTGTCATCTGTTGTTTTGGTTGTTTCAATGTTGGTTCAAGGTTGTCGTTTACCCTGACAAGCTCGGCAAGGTCGATGCTATGCAGTGGCGGAAACTGCTAACGTATGCATTAGCAACATTAGCAATCACCAAGAGCACTAGGTATCGATCCTGAAGAAGACAAATAATGGATTTCAATGTTGATGTCCAGTTGATTTGAGCACCTGTTAAGTTCTCAACAGGAACATAGGGATCACAACAAAAAAAGAAATCACATAAGCGTCAAATAATTGTACATAAATCCAAAGTTTAAGTGTTTAGTTTTGCCTGTTCTGAGGATTAACAAAATCAGGTCGATCGTATTTTTGCTCTTTTCCCTTTGTCAGGAGTGCAATTTAAAAAGCCAAGCATTCCACATATTTAATATTTATGTGATGATAATAACCTGTGGATATAAACTATTCATTTTCTCAGTATTATCTCAACCCAAGGAGACATAAAAGATGTCCTCTGGGGAAGACGACAAATCTCCTAAAATGTCAAACAATTCCTATAGTCCTTGGGATAGCAGTTGTTTTTCTGCCACTTTCACCTCAAGGCAGCAAACCCACTTTGGCACGTCGGTATTGCACTCGGGGTTGAATATGTTCTTTGCTGGAAATGTAGCAGAGCTCTGAGGGCTGAGGCTGTTTGGAGTTAACACCCGGCCAGAACATCACACTTGGAGAAGAGGAGATTAGAGCTCGCTGGGAGCCATACCCCAAAGCTACCTCTAATCCCTGCGCTGCATCCCGGACACTCGCCCTGCGTTAGGGAGTTATCACGCCAGCAACAGCAACCCAAGCTCCCGTTCAGTCATAACTCTGCCATTTCTCAAGAACTATGGGAGACTTATGGAGCAGCTTTAGTAGCCAGGAGGGGGGTGGTTATGGTTCCACCAGAGGCCAATGGTTCTCATCGCTTGATGTTTGAGGGAGTTGATTATTGCTGTGGTATTTGTAGATTATAGCGGGGAAGACTCCAGTGTAACGACATCCCATCAATGGGGGCTGAGCAGATGTTTGGGATGGGTAATGAAGATGGTGTTGCATTTTTTTATGGCTGTTGATAATTGTTAATTACGCAAGAAAAATACGGACAGTGTATTATTTGCATGCTTGGCCACAACTAAGCCATGAAATTCACAAGCCGTAATTGTATTTGAGTGACATTTTAATATTATTTCAAGTCAGCCGTGTCTAATTGTTACAACTACTTTGAGAATTTAATGAAACTGTTTTCTCATCAGGCATTTATATTGTCTTTCACAGGGGGCCTAAATGTGCAACGCAGACCAACGGCAAAGCAGAAACACTATGGGACCACAGTACCTCTTCAACTGGTCGGACAAGACTGGAAGCCGGTCAGCTCGCTCAAATCTCAGGTGCTGAATAGTAATTACACTGGATGGGAATGATTATTTCCTTTTTACGTTTTTAAAGAAAATATTAAATCCGGTGACATTTGTGCCATTTGTGATTCTCTTCACAAACACAAACAAAGATGCTTCTGCAACTACTGGCCATCCTTTTGTGGATATTCTTGGTGCCCAGAGAATGATCGCTGTTGAATGACACTCTGACCTTTTGTCTTGTGCCGCCGTCAGGTTCGATTCTTCCTCTGTGGCACCACTCAAAGGCCTTTTATTTGATTAGATTTTTCCTCAAGTGCCACAATAAGGCTACATTTTGAAAATGAATACGAGTATTGAACAGGGAGATTATCGAGAGGATGTATTAAGAACATTCTTGCTCCTCAGAGGAGGTATTCTTTCTGCATTTGATGGCTTTCAGTTTGCATACCACTCACCCCACACGCCGAAACTGTAATCGCATGAGAAACTTTACTCATACTGGATAATAGTTAACACTGTAATTTAACCTAATGAAGTTGTATCTAAGTCAGCTGACATTTGCTAATAATTACAGTCAGGCTCGTTTAACTCGATCCCTTTATTCAATACGGTGTCAAACATAATGACCAATAGATTAGAAATAATTGTGCAATCGTGAAGTTCAAATTTAAATGGTGCAACACAGCTCTTGGATTATTCCTAAACAGTTTAATGTAATTCTCGCTGATGCAGCCTATTGCCCTAAGCCAAATCCATACTGTCTGTCAGTAAGAATCAGTCTAGTAAGTCCAAATGTGCAGAAGCCATTGGCTGTGGCTGTGGCTGTGGCTAAGTGTTCCCTTCAGTGAATTTCCAATCAAACGTGGAACTCTAAACAGTATCTGCATATTAGATGGGAGAATTACTCTGTGGCCTGCTGGAATGTTAATGAAATGTTTTAAATCTGGGGATCCTCTGTTTGGTGTTAAAGAACCAGACTTTGATTTGGTTGCCAGACGGTACTTGAAAACACAGCTGGAGTTTCCAAACTCTGTGTTACTGAGTTGGGTCTTGAGCAAATTAACTTTCCCCAACTTGTCCAAACACACAAGGTGCACGTTTCCCTGAGCTGTGATTAGCCAAAATAACAAATAAAATTCTCAAATGAAAAGCAGAAAAGAATATCGGTCAGAAATGTAAACTATAAAATGACAGACAAAAGTGAATCTGGCACCGAATCGCAGTTCAGTCGCACACAAAAAAAGTGTTTTTTAGTTGTGGTTTGCTGCTCAAATGGTGTCGTTTTTGGGGGGGAATGTATCCACTTGAACTCATTCTGGAGCTTCACACTGCCGGTGGCGCACGTTCTTTGCAACAGGGAAGGAGTTGATGGGTCCAACTTTGATCTGTTACATTCGCAAGACGCAGCAAAAACGAGTTGATGTGTGAACTTCTAAACTATCCCTTTTTAACGCAATGCTGCATTTAAAAGTCAAAGCTTAGTTGTAACTGAAATAATCATGAGGTTCAGTCCAGCGTCGTCCAGTGATGTTGCCTCGGACCTAAAAGTGTTCTACTTCCATATCCTCTTACGATCCATGAAACATTTTCTCCGGGGCAGTGTTTGTTTTTTTTTGTCAGCATTGACCCAGTTTGAACTTATGTACTGTAAGAATCCGCCTGTGTGTGTGTGTGTGTGTGTGGAGAATGGGAGACGGAGCATCTGCGTTTTGTGAAGTTGTGTGCCGCCGCGTTTGTAGCTCGGCACGAAAGACAGAAATGATGTATGACTCAGTGCTACTTTGTCTGACTCTAACAGAGCCGCGCGGCCTCTCGTGGAGCAGCAACGTAGCGGCGTGAAGACTCTTGGTGGCTTTCTGCAGGATTAATGTCAAATGGAATAGAACCATAAAACTAATCCTCTCCGCTCTTGTTCTTCAGTACAAAGTAGCTTCATAAGGATTTCTGACTGCTCTCGTCAATTGAAAACAGTCGCCTGGCGTGTTTGCTCTCACTGCTGGGTGGCTCAGTCATCATTTTTCCTGTTTTTTTCCAGGGTAATAAAGATTTTTTGAGAACATTTTGATGATTTTGTCACAACTGAGCACCATTTAGCTTTTTCCTAAATGAAACCAAGCTTCTCCAGCTTGACTAATCTATACCCTAACATCAACCATAGCTCATATTTGACATCTTTCCTCAATCAAAATACTATGTGCATGACTCCAGAACTAATCTCTGTCATCTCCCTCCCTTGCTGTTGTGTCTTCAGACTCCCCCTGCATCGCTGAAGCTCCTGATTGAAGCGGAAGGTGAGCAGCTGCTCTTGGCTCTGGAGAAAAATGAGTAAGTGTCCCATCTATTCCAACTTGGCTTCAGTGCTGAATTGAGTGCTTTCTGGAGTACAAATGGGGGACATATGGGGTACCCAGGGGCTACAGTTGGTGTTGTAGCCAAGCTGTGTGTCACACAAAACAAACCAGGGGGAGGGACAAGCTCTCTCTCCCAGTGCTGCCAGTGCGGGCACGGCAATGCATACTAGTCGTTCCTTTGATGAAACAAAGACTTGAAAGACAAAAGTTCCTGAATACATCAGCCCGACATTAATGAAAACCGACATCATCCTCCTTCTTCTGCCTCTATCTTTTCATTTGATCTGTTGGCATAACACAGGGGAGAGGCAGGCTTTATTTGAACAAAGAACACACTCCAGGCTCTGTGTATTAAGATACTGTCAACATTGTGTCAGTCAAACGACTAGAAAGAGGGGGAGTTTCATTGGAAAGAGATCGGATTATCAGAATAGTTGGGGTTTGACAGGGACGTGTCTTCGAACCAATATTTGTCATCTTTGCATTTTTACACAAGGGCTGCGCGTGGTTTCAGACGCAGACAGCGCCGTGAGTTGTATGTGTTGGGGAAAAGGAGAATGGGACGTGATTGATGGAGCAATATGTTTTCCATCCAGCGCCGCTGCCACACATGAGCAACCCAGAACAAGCAGCGCTGTCTGTGTGATAGAGAGGAAGAGGGAGGAGAGAGAGCGGGAGAGTGACAGAGTGGAGAGGTTTCTTATGCCAGAGTCAGCCATGAATCTTGCTTGTTTCAGACTTCAGACTTAATATATGTAAATTCCACCTGCAGACAAAGCTTTCAACACCGGCGACCACAATTTTATGGTTTACCTGCTTTGAAAATATTTTGATGGGGAATCACACTCGGTCTTTATGTCGAGGCACATTCCTGCTTCACACAGGTGGGGCTTCTGTTATTGACAAAGCTGACTTGCAGATTGTCAGTATTTCGCCAGGCTCATTTAAAGCAAGGAATTGTGCTCTCCTACAGTAAAAACATTTGATTTTCAAAAAAAAAAGGGGGGGGGATCTGGAGTTCTCCCCCGTGATCAGCTGGAATGGAAAAACACCTTGCATTCCCATGCATCACCCGCATGATCCCCATCCAAGATGCCTGTCATCGCTGTCCAATACCATTAAATGTAGAGTCCACAGTCGAGCTGGAAGCCCGAGCCAAGACGAACAAACACAGACGACGAAGAAGTTCAGCCTAGGACTTTCTAATGAGCTTGCGCATGATGGAAAGACTTTACTAAAACAAACCTCCGTGCATTCCAAATACCAATCTATCAGAATTTACTTTCAGCAGGTTTGGGGAACAACACTTAATTACTGGCGCTGGGCTTTTTGTTGTTGGCAACAGATAGGGCTCTTTGATCGCCTGTGGATTCTCACAAGTGAAGTTGCCCCCGGTCGGAATCAAAACGAATAAAATGAGAGCTACTTCCCGCAAAGACAAATGTGACAAGTACAGAACATGGATTAGCAGAGGTTTGCGGTGTTGAGTGACTGCACCGGGGGGGGGGGGCAGATCTGCACCCACGCTGACAAATAAGCCCAGGCTCTCATCTGAGGCTGCTGGCAGAACTGGCTCGGTGCCACTGATGGAATCCAGTTGTTCAAACACAGCTTTGCGTCTGGAGAGGTGGTGGGGGGAAAAAAATAGGGGCCTGTAATGAAATGATTTGAATTAAAAAAAAAAACCTCACATTTATTTTTATTTCCTCGGGTCCTTTGTTAATAAATATTTCTGGCAAGTGCAAAGGGAGGTTCGCCGAACAGCTGAGTGAGTGAAAGGTGAACTCGCATCAGCTGCGTTGTGCCGGAGTGTAGCTGAGGTTGCGGAATGCGTGATTAAGACTAGATCTGCATTTAGATTTGAGTTTGTGAGAAAGTAGAATTCATACTTATTTAAAATACATCTTTAAATGCCTGAATGGTTGACTATAAATTACAAAACCTATGGATTGCTGTGCAAAGACACACTAGACCCTCTTTTACTCTCTTTTGCTGCAGCACTACTGAACACATTCACTGCTTTCTGTACTGTGTGTTAAACTCAAACTGTGTATTTTTGGGTTTGTTTTACTCAATTTCCATAGATATTAACCTTAAATGTAGTCAATTTGACGATGTTCAACACATAATCTCTACTATATTACATCATAAACATTGTAAGGTAAGCTAAATAGTGAAGCGGTGCTGTAAAGTGAAGGCATCATGAGCAGATCCATGTCTGGATCACACAGCAGCTGTTGTTCTTGTACGTTTCCCCGTAAATACCATCTTGCCTGTTTGGTGTCGTAACGGCGAGATGTGAAGTGTCAGTGGCACCGCTGACATTTGGAAAAGCGACACTGGAAAATTATTCATCCCAGCACAATGCTTATATTCATAAACTAGTTAATTTCTTTGGGGCGCTTCCGCTCGTCGTCATTAGAAGCGTCGCTGCGGCAGAGAGACGGAGGCGTGAGATATTCCCTCAAAATCTCCCCGGACACACTTTTGAGAGCTGTGTTGCGCTGGGACGGAAAAGGGCGCGTGTTGCCTGGAGCGGCATGTCAACTGTGATCTGGCTCTCCAAATTATCAAAGAGCGAGGCCTCGTCCACGCGGTAACGCTGGGCAGATTAGACATTTGTTAAAGTCAGCATTTTGACATTTTCCGTGCACCCTGCTGTCCCCTCTGATGAGTCCTTCAGAAATGCCAAACGTCTGAAGCACACTGAAGGCATCGTGTTCAACAGGCTTAATATCGCTTGAAACAGACTGCAAATCGTTCAGCCAATCAACGTTCAAATCACAAAATGTTAAGGATTTAAACAGTTTTGTCCCCTGCAGCTTATGTCCATGGGCGTTATTTGCATACAGATGACTTTGAACTGATTAAACTGGCATATTGTTGAGTTTTAGATCCCCCTAAAGATGATGGCCAGACTTGTAAGACACATATTGGGGGAAAAAAATATGAAGGGCATGCCTCGATTTACATATTCATCACCTTAAGTGCTCGTCACACAGGAGGCTGCTTATCCCTGCGTGTAATTTCAGGGTTGGGATTGTCACTGTGTGTGTTGGCGGGGGAGGCACTTGGAAAAACCTGGCAACGGTTCTGTCCCAAGAAAAGAGCTCATGATAAATGCAGTACCTTTCTTTTTCACCACAATCTTGCCAGTGTTTTTGTGAGCAGCGATTATCGGCGTTTGGACGGGGTCGGAGAAGCTTTGACGCAGGAACACCAACGATGAGCAGCTCGATTCGATTGTGTTCAAAGCCAGGAAGACAAATCCTTAAAATCTAGCTTTGCGTGAGTAAACCGTGGCAACACAGCATATCAAACTGTATCACCGCATCTCTGACTGTCCCTTCAGTTTATTTTAAAAACTAACTCCACTCTGACTCTATATTTTTAACATTGCCAGTAACAATATGAATCCATGGCATCCATAATTTGGACATGTTCGCTAGGGTCCATTTGTTTCCGTAGGGGGCAAAACTATTTCTCCTCTTTATTTCCTCAAAGTACTGCATTGGTGCTTTGACCAGAGACTTCGTCCTCCATTTCTGTTGACAGGGTGGCCGTTTCATAGGATTGTTTACATCATTCACATGCAGACAAATTACAGGAGTGATGCATCGTCCCCCCTCTCCCAAATCAACAGTACTGGTCTAGTTTGGATGGCTCTTGAGCTTTGACTACAGTGTATGGGACCGACTCGTTCCAAGCTGCTCTGTGGCTTTGGAGGTGAGGAGTCAAAAAATATTCTGTCTCTGAGCATCGGCATACATCAGCAGAATAACCGTCACCTCTCCAGAGTCTAGACAACTCCCTAGCTGGAGAGGCAGCAGGCTCACAGTCCGTGCTTCCCTTCCTAATGCACTGCAGGAACACTACGAGGAGGCCAGAGGCTCATCAGCTGGGTGGAGGCTGTTCTTGGATACATGCACTCGGGATGTCTCTTTGCTCATCATGTTGTTTGGCCCTAAGCATAAGAGGCTTTGAGGGTTGGCTATTCATCTTTTAGAGGCATGATACAGACACACACACACGCACGCACGCACGCACGCACGCGCGCCACACACACACACACACACACACACACACACAGAGTTTGATCTGCCCTTCTCCATGGACAGAGGGCAGGCGGAGGATGTGTTTCCTGAGGGGCAGCCCTGGATCAGCAAAGAACTCCATCTATCTCTCTGGTGTTTGGTCAAACAATATAATGGAGGGTGGACAGGATCCAGACACAATTTGTCCGAGTTTGCGTGTTGTTATTTGATTCCGTATCTCGGGCTTTAGACTGCTGCTGGCCTATGAGTTGCAGCTCACGATGAAGACATCCTGGTGTCTCGCGGACAGGAAGCAGCCTCTCTCGGGGTTGGTGAACTGAGCAAACAGAAGGCCAAAGACAGCACACACATAACAAAACCGCACTGGAAAGAAAAAAGGGGGAAAAAGACATCTCTGTGACCTCGTTTGTAAAGTTATTGTCCTCGGCTGATGAGCCACACACGGATTGTTTAAGGAACCTCAAACCCGAAGACACCCATGTGTATCAAATCCTTCCTCTTGTCAATAAGCCAGGAGGAAGACAAGGAGTGTATAAACTCCTTCCTTAGGTCATTAAGTCAGAGTGTGATCACAAGCACAACGGTTTCCACATTTGAGTCTTCAGCCTATGGAAGCCCAGTAGCTGCCATTCCTGAGCCGCTCTGATGATTTACGGTGGGGAAAGAATTAGAGCAACCTCTTCTCACTATTCCATTAGATACTCGGTTCTTATTGCTACCTGCTAGATTGACGTCCCTCCATCCCCTTGTTGTTGAGTCGGATGAAGAAGGAGGTGGATGAAGATTAGCGCAGTGTGACGAAGGAGAGACATTCAGGGACAGAGAAAGAAAGAGAATGTATTGGTCTGAAACAATAAATTCAGCGATTTTTAGTTTCCACTCAAGCTCGTTTGCTCTTTGCTCTCTTCGTTTGCCCGGTGCTTCACATGTTTCACTCTTTTCCCGCTGCACTATTACCTCAGAAGGTGAGACG
Organism: Genypterus blacodes; assembly: GCF_046128005.1. Taxonomy (NCBI): domain Eukaryota; kingdom Metazoa; phylum Chordata; class Actinopteri; order Ophidiiformes; family Ophidiidae; genus Genypterus; species Genypterus blacodes. The sequence goes on from NW_027466839.1 coordinate 628,792, forward strand.
CAGACGCCGGGGAGTGTGCAAATGAGCCGCCGACGAGCGGGGAGGTCTAACATCATACATATGAATGTATTTGTCGAGAGGACAGATAACAGCCCGGTCCACTAACTTGCTGTCTGGGCGCACACATTATCATATTTGCATAAATTGGAAACACAAAAGCACTTCAGTATATTCATGCACCTATACTCATTTATTCCCCTGTCCACTCGCTGCGTAAACATACACACTCCCTTTCATCAGCCAAATTCAGACACATGCATAAGCACACAAACACACACACACCTTATGCAACAATTTATTCAGAACCACCAAACCTTATTACCAAGGGAAGGGTGCACTGAGGTTAACTCTAGCCTTTGTACCTTTCTTGTTACCCAGCGTGGCTGTAAGGCCATGATACTCTGTGATTCATTAGTCTCAAAGTCGAGCTCTGGAAAATGGCCTCATCTCTGTCCTCAGCCTGCACCTTTTAACTATCATCTTCAAATGGAGACTTTTTGGACAAGGGTCCTTCTCTTTTGAATCACCTTCTCAGTAGGTCCAATTATTTTCCAGCTCAGAGCAGTAATTAAAAGCATAGAGTCTCTATTCTCCAATCAGCACCCAGTTTGTTTGCAAGACAGAGGAGAGTGTGGTCCTAAAAATCTCATGTTTTTTAATCACATTCTCAAGACATGCGTGAGCTGCCTTATTTCAGAATCTGATCATTTGTCAGATTCTTGAAAACTGCACAGGAACATTGAAATTCCGGCCTCAATGGTATAGCTTTTATGCGCATAAGAGATGAAATGGCAGGAGAATAGCTGACCTAAAATAGCTTTCACGTGCACTGATACGGGTCTTCCCCCTCTCTGCTCTCAGCCTTTTTCCAGACAGACCACAGGGGTCTCAGGATTCCAGCTGGTAGATCTATTCCTCATTCTCCACAACCACAGAGTACTTGCGCAGCCAAATGAAACCGACTGTAAGCAGCTGCTGCCGGTTGCCGATTTCTCTCTGGAGAATGAACCACCACCGCTTATTGACCACCAAAAAACACAGACCTGCAGACAAAGATGCCCTTCACTTATAAAACACACTGTTATTGTCAGTGTGTGTGTCACCTGCATAGTCCTCAATGTGGTAACACAAATGTACAGACAGAATGAAGCCCCACCAATGTTTGTTTGACCTCTTACCTTATGGGAAACGGCAATATGCCAAATCCTATTAAGGGATTTTGCAGTGGAAGAAAGCTTAATTAAAGACTCAGACATTTACAACTGCAGATGTGATGCCTTATTATGAAGTGAGAAAGCCGTTATCTATTATCAAAGCCATTGGCTGCTGATAAACGCTTTATTTACAACCACCGAGGCAAATTTGGTCCCCAGACGTTCGCTATTATCAATTATACACAGAAAACAGGATTTGCCGGTTGCTGCTGTGTGGCGTCCCTGTTTTTACAGAGCAGCAGAGTTCATCTGTGTGTAAGACGTGACAGCGAGCAGAGAGACAGCCAGACAGCCCTCGCCCTGTTGTTTTCCATCTCTCACAAATGAGTCACCTTTTTTCAGAGCCTTTCCCTGCATTATTATGAGCCTAGTGTGCATCACAAGACAAATCGTTTTGCAATGAGGCAACATAGGGAAGAAAAGGAAGTTTTAATTGGGCTTCTTTTTGGATTATATTACATTAAAAGTTATGAAAACTTGGAATATCTGAAGCCAGATTAGACCATGTGTTTTGTTTTTTCTCACCTCATTTTGTAACTTCTCTCTCTGGAACATTTAATAATGCATAATGCTGGCTTTATCTGCAAGAGCATTTATTCTAGCAACCTTTAAACATTTAAAGAAGGCTGATAATATACGAGCCCGTACTATTTCAATTTCTCCAACGTAACATTTATCTTATGAATACATTCAGAGGGATCATTCTCTTTTTAAAGATGAGCACGACCTCATTTTCAGCCATGTGTCTCTGCTCTTTACTGCCGATTGTAGTTACGAGCAGTTTTCCCTTCGCAATATTTACTATTGCCGAACAGAACAGAAAAGACAACAGTGCATAACAAGCGGCGCGTAAGCAGGTCCATCTTGTGTGGCATCACTCATCCTCAAAGATGTAGCAAACGCTAGTATGAATATTTATTTAATACATCATCATGGAGGAGTTTAATGACACAACAAGTCACAAGACAGATTGCATCAGATTTATCATACGCTGTCGTGTGTAAGGTTCTTCGCAGCATCATGACAGACGTGATCGATCGCTCGTGCTCAACCACTTCTACGATTTTATACAATTATATCTGTTGGCTGGCTGCAGAAACATTACAGAGGATATGTAGGAGATGGAATTGTTGGTAGTTTCATTCTGAGTTGTGTTTTAAAATGCCTTCATGTGCGAAAAACACACTTTGTGTCGCAGCACCGTCATGCAGACTGACTCAAAACGCTTGGTGGTTTGTGTCTAACCAGGTGTGAAGCTTTCAAGTTCAGTTCAGGGCCGACGGGTTTGTCTTGGATTTCTATAGGCTTCAACCAAGTTTTGCAGCGTCGACAATTATGAACGTATTATTATATTGCCTACTCGAATGTAAACAAAAAGCAAACTATGTCCCCCCCTTTAAACTATGTATAAGATTTCACTGATTTGTCTTTTTAATTTCACAACTTTCATCATAACAAACATTTACAAGCCTTTTATGGTTGTGCTTCCTCATGTCCGCTCCCTTTTGTTTTGGAGTATTAAAGTTTAAAAATTCAAAAGACGAATCAATAAACAATTTCAGCTGTGCCGTAGTGGAATATTCAATATTTATACACTTTATGACAACAATAACTAATGTCGCAGCCGGGGAACCCATAACCATGGATTCTTGAAAATTACCTGGTATTCCCTAAATCGCCTGCTTTAATATCAAAGTGACTTTATGAAGCTGCGGGAGAAGAAACAAATAAGATAGTAAAAAACAAATAACTGCTGTCGTTGGCTTATGCATTACAACTATGAGCGCAGATGTAAACCTGCGCTCAAGTCTTTATGCATTTGATTTGTATGCCTATTAGCAATAAAACAGTTTTTGCACTCAATAGCAGAAGTTTAAGAGACAATCATTTCATTTTGACCTTCCATAAATTAGTGGGAACACCTATAATAATGTTACAAGATGTGTGTGTGACAAACAGTGAAGTGTTGAAGTGTGATTTGTTTCAGTATCGAGGCTGAGGAGAGAAACCGGGTCTGGACGGGATGTGATGACCCCGTCTCTACCGTCTCTGTCTCTCGTCCCCCCCCCCCTGTTTAAGCAAACACCCCATTTAAATCAAAAGTCAATAAGTCAAATCTGATCTGTAAAAGGCTCTGGGCTGCTAAATGGGAATAAACAAAAGCAGTTTCTGACCTCTTTGGCTGCTGACCACACAGATAATCAGTCCAGACACACAGGCCTGGCTTCTATCCTCCCTCTGACAGACAGACAAATAGATTTACTGGAGTTAGTGTGCGAGTTAATGTTGCTGTCGGCCAGGAGGGAATACTTGCTCTACTTGTTCTCCATCCTGGTCGCTGCGTTCTCACAATCCTCTGACCTTCCTGTGACCAATACTCCCTGTGTGTGTATGTGTGTAGGGAAGGGGGAGGGCGGGGGGGTCACTGACTGAGCGAGGAAGCCACGCGTGTTCATCAGTCATGATGGTCAGCGTTGAACTGTCTCTTTCAGCTGAGCGAGGAGATTTTATTTCCCCCCCCCCCCGTCTGTTTGGCTCCCCGGCACATGTGCGCGGGGAGCAGTGGCCTTGTGAAAAATGAGCGCTGGACAGAAAGCAAATGCTGCCTCCGCTCCAGCTGATTAGCACAGCAGAAAATACAGCCTGAGATTTTTCCCCCCCTTCTCAACCTAAAGATAACATTTCTGTTGATGACCCGCTGCCATGGTCAATAACAGAGAGAAAAATCCCACACCGTACAAACCTTCAGTATAAGGAGGTCGGTCAGGAGTCTGATTTTTGTTGTTTGTTCACAGGATACTCAGTAGTAGGACGATGATTTTGTACTGCTTTGTATAATGCTTTGCCATATTCTTGGCCGACCCCTCAGCACGTACTCATATCAGGGAACCCTCTGACTTATAGGTGGCGCTACAGCAAACAGACTCAAATGCCTCACAACTCAGCGTTCACAAGTCTGAGTGTTCTCCATATTCCTAGTCAGGATTTACTATTCCATCACTGGATGCAAAGTCAGATTAAAGTTGTTATTTATAACATCCTGTAGCGTTTGGAGATGGTTAAATATTTATTCAAGTGCTATTTATTGTATCCAGGAAGGTGTTGTTATTGTTATGGGTATTGATTTTGTTAGACTTTCTTCTTTTCGGAATTCTTGTAGTGGTATTTATCACCTGTAGGTTAATGATGTTTTGGTGTATTTACTTCTCCTAAGGTGTGAAGACCTTTCACAGTATCTTTCGGTGTTTTCTTGTTCTTTCTGCTTTCCCCTTTCCGACTGATATAAAGCCTAAAGTAAACTCAACAGCATTCCGATAAGAAGCGAGAGGGAAAACCTGCGTAGGAGTTTGAGTTCACATGTCCCTTTCATCGCTAAATTTAGCGCGGTGATAAAAGGTAATGGTGCGGGGAATGTCGGGACCCAGAGTCTGAAAGTTCCCCCCCCCCCTGCCCCCCACCACCACCCCCGTCCCCGTGTCATGCAGAAAGCAGATGCTGGGGTCCCATCCCACTCATCATTAAGGTTATGAGGCCGAGGCCCCACGCTGCTGAGAGACGGACACACAGGGAGCAGATGGAGGCAGGCGGAGAATGTTTCATGGATGGATTAGACATTTCTGGTGGTCCTGCTTTGTCAGATGAGGTGTGAAATTAGCCCCGCTCCTCTTCCGCGACTCTGTCTCACCTACCTGTCTCGCGCTCGCTCTTTCTCCCCTCACTTATTATCTGGCTGTCAGCAACTTCTAATAACTCCTGGTTTGGGGTACGGGACATGGCAGGATCTCCCCCTATTCTCCTCACTCAGGCTCACCTAATCCCTCCAGCACCGGGGACAGTGTTGTGCTTCCAACAACAATAGGAGCTGTCAGGGGTTTGATGAAGAGGCTGTGGACTGCTTTTGGGGTGCTGGGACCCTACGGCGTGGACGAGCACCCCCCTGAGTCCATGACACAGTTCCCTTAAAATCATCACCATGATTTTCCAAACAAGGGGTCACAGACAGGTTGCAAAAATCTGGACTGAACCGGGTGACACCAAAGCTTTACTTGAGGTCATGTCTTGAAAAACAAATTCTTTCCCTTGAATAATTTCCATCAAACCCTTTTCATTTCGTTGCTCTCACTTTTCTTTAACATTTATGGGGCTCATTAGTTTCAGTTTTCCATTTGTTTTCAAAAATAAACTAGAAACGCACTCAGGGATACCACACACACTCCTGGAATACAAGTTTAAATCGTTTTTATTCTAATCTCTGTAATCACTCGCATGTGCTTTCAACTGGAAATCAAGTCAGTAGCCAAGGTCCTGACTTTCACCCCAACCCACAAGCCAGATCTGATTTAAAACCTTTATGAATACAATACACCTGCCTGCTGCCGTCTAGCATGAATATAAGAAACAAAGACAGTCATTAGAACAATTGCGTTTAACTTATTGATTAATTTAAGTAGAGCTGAACTGAACAAGACTATCTATATAATAACTGGATATGAACTGGAACTGCAGATGATTGACGTAAACACGGTCCATAGTGCATAGCCTGGTGTGTTATGAGATGATGTCAGCACTGGAAAAAATATGTAGCATTTACTGAGATCACGTCAGTGGAACGACCCACTTTGAAAATTTCCATCGTGAAATTTCTTGGGATGATGTCACTATAGGAAAAAAAATCGCTCTCCGGAAATGATATCATGGATATAATTGAAATATATCAGCATTTGCAAATACAAAGCACTTACTGGTAGATTTACACCAACAGTTATTGAGATGAATGCAGAAGACGGCATGAATATTCACGAGGTACTCTATATATACCTTGTAATGTATATGGTAATTTCGCAATTATCACAATGATCGTCGACATACTTTGGAGTTTTACAGATTATTTTGAAATAGAAACAAGTGAAATTGAGATGAAAATCGCAATAATAGAATAAACATGGCATTTACAGCTCAAACACTGTAGTAACTGTTTTTAATACTGAGTTTGTAGTGTATAGTTTTTGTCTTTTCTCTCAAATTTTCATTGCTGTAGCTCTTACTAGACACCTTCAGAGATTTATTGTTCTTGTATGACCCATTGTTACTCGATTTATTGGTGGAGCACAATCCCATTGTTGCATGACTGTATTGTATGCTTTTGCCCTACTGTCCCACTTCTGGTACACACCTGGCCATCCCAGGAGAGACACGCCCCACCTGAGGTTTTTGTTCTTTAGCGGGTTTCTCCTTATCTTCCTAGTGAATTGTGAATGCGTCACCAATAATCCTGGCATGGCTCCGTATTAACTTCCACTTTAGTCTTAAAAAAGCTGGCAAAACTCATGAATAGATGCAAACTGACTCACCTTTTCGCTCTGTTCGATCGCTCAACGTCAGCATAAAGGGGACGAGCCCCAGCTGTTCACTCCATCTGCATATTCACCCCCCCCCCACCCCTGCTCGCATGTTTACAAACAATCCCGTCACGAAAGCCAATAATGTTCATCTTCCTGGGCGAGCGTCTAGTTTAACATCAGGCCCCCGGAGTGAAGAGCGATTCCTCCGAGGTTTCAACGAAGCGAGGATGATCGATGAGCTAGCAGCCCGTTATTGGGAAATCAATCACCAACTTTAGGAATGCGTGGAGATGAAGTGCTGCCATGTGATGTTTGAGAGCTGATATAAAGAAGGATGGCGTGCAGTGTTTTTGTTTTGTCAGCATCTAGCGTGGGGTTCAGGTTTAATCAAACTCCCAATAAAAGATAGTAGTGATTTATGTACCCGAGGCCGCTGGGAAACCTATGGCACCGCTAAATAAAGTGGGCATTTAATTCCCCATCAGTAGAAATCACAACCGTCGCAGATGGATGAGCGGCCTGACCTTGCACATTTCACAGAGGATACATTTCTCTTTTAAATAATTGCGTTGTTGTTGCACTGTCTCCTCCGATTCCTCCCCTCCTCCGTTACAGCATTCATCTCCCCCTTGCCTCCCTCCCACATCTCAGCAGTCAATCATCTCATAGAAGGAGCGGGTGGCATCTCCATCACTGACACCACGCCATCAAACCCGTTAAAGGAAGAGAGACACATTTGTATTCGCTTCTTAATTGTTCACACTCCCCGAAGGTGTGCGAGGGAGCAGAACCGAGGGGAAGCAAACGAGCACAGACAGGTTTAATTAATTGAAACGCTCCTTTTTATTTTACGTGCGCACTTACCTCGTGAAAAGGCTCAATTGTTTGAAGTTCCCAAGTCGCTCGTTAGTTCGAGTGCGAGGTTGCGGTGAATGCGGCCGGGCGAGCTTTGGATTATGGGTTATGGGTCAGATCTGAATGAATGCAAACCCTTTGAGCCTCTTGTATGAGCATGACTTCCTGAAAGCCCTTGAAAGTAAATAAATTGACATAGAAACGGTGATGTAATGAGTTATTGAAGGCTTGTCGTTTTCCATTTGGGAACATAAATTAAATCTACAAATGTTGCGTCTGCAGACACACCAACATATCATCATATTGTCTGTCTGTCTCATAACAAAATACAAAAGAATCAGATGAAAGAAGAGTAACAGGAACAGAAATATTGGAAATCTGATTAGAAAACAGCAACTGCAGCACAAATGCTGTATTTCTTTATTATTTTGCTTATTGTTTTCTGCTCATTTTGAGAACCTCGAGCACACGCTTCAGCACCCCGTGGACATCAAATCAGGGTGGAAATTGGTTTATAAACTGATCTCATTGAGCATTTAGGGCATTCATTGTTTAAAATCCTTGCAAACCCCAAACTATGAGTCTTACCTGTGAGGATATCAATGTCAAAATGTGGTCAAAATTAGTTTCAGTGCTCTGGCGGAGTTCCATAATGTGAAAATGCAGGATGCACTGAGGGTTACATAGAGTTTGCAGAAAGTGTTGAAAGAACAGGATGTGTTTCATGATCTATAAGCCATGGCCCTGCAGATGTGGAACACAGACAGATGTTGAAATCCCAAACACAATATTCACTGCAGACACAGCACATACCATCATCCCTGCACTCAAGACAAACACTAACACACACACAGACCCACAAATCAAATTGGGCTACCAGCGTTTTCAGTCATTCCTTACACATTTACACACACACACACACACACACACTCTTTCCGTCTCACACACACGCCGGCATGCACAGCCGGGGCCCATCCTGAGGGAGATGAAGAGGCAGAGCACGAGTGCGGTCCCTGCCACGGAGGAACAGCAGCCCTGAGGGCAGATACGAGTAGAAAGGAGGATGAAGGATCTCCCCTCCAGTGATCCACGGTAACAAAGGCGATTTGAGAGACTGCTGCGGCACCCCGCATAATTACTTTCAGATAATAATGTCACATGCCCGCGCTATGAAAAATGAAACGTAAAAAACCTCAGAAACTGCAGAGATTTTTGTGCGAACACTCGTGTTTTTTCCTGCGAGCGTAAGGAAGGTTTAAATTCATATCCGGCATTATGAAGTGCAGCGCAGCGTTCTTAGCAACAAGCACAGAGGTCACGCCACGCTCCTCACACCTGCCTTTGATTAATGCGATTGGTAATAGTTTCCCCCTTCCGACCCTTGTGGGATCGGTGACATCACGGGCAATAAAATGATTCTGGATGTTTTTGCAGAGGGGGAACAAGAAACGCTTGTCCTGCTGTAACCCGTGACTTGAGTGTGTGATTTTGATTTGCAGACTGGTCTTTGTCATAGACACCGTTTGTCTCCGTTGGCGTGCGCTCGCATGCCTCTGGGTGGCTGACAATGTTGGAGCAGTGGGAGCAACACATGAGAGCCAGATGTGACTTGATGTTCCAATGTTGACAAATGACAACAGATGAGGAACAAAAGCTTGAATAGTGTGTGTGTGTGTGTGTGTGTGTGTGTGTGTAAAAAGGGTCTCTCCTAACATCTGCAGTAGGAGTGATGTTGTTGTGACTGTGCGTGCATGGAGACGAGTTGTAAACAGGGGAAAGCTCAACAAACGGGTGTTTCCTCCATCATCACACATGATACATCTATTGAGTTTTTCACTGTGCATGTCTGACAGAAGTCATTGGAAAATGTTTCACACGAACAAACACGCTGAAGGTATTTATGTCTCACTGGACGCGAGTGTTTGAGGGACAGCTGACAGATCGGCTGTCTGCGGGTAAGTCCACACGAGATGACCACTGGGGACGTGAGGCTGTTAGCAGCTGTGGCCTCTTATTTCGTGCTCCACAGATCACAAACATCTTATTTGATGTCCAAGCTGGGGTTTTTTCCAATGTAGGTCAAACAATTGATGGGAAAATATAAGAATATGTTGCTTCTTATATACGATACTAGTCCATGTTACTCCTAAAGGGCCGTGGGTGGAATTGTTGAACTCTTGAGTCCCCCGAGCACAGCCCTTCATCCGTGAAGCTCTGTAATCGTCACATTTTCATACCAAACAGTTTAATTGTACTTTCGGTAAGAGTTTACCCTCACATTATGGCCCCCTCCCTCCCTATATCATGGCTCCAGTGCTGGTTCAGAGCTTTTTCCACCCAAAGTGGTGAAGAAATACTAAATCCTTTATTTCAGGCCTAAAAATACTCAAATTTGTGGATTTTGAGGCTAATGGGTAAGTTGAAATTGCACAGTAAGATGTGGAAACTCAACCTCAGGTTACTAAAAGCCCCAAATGCTCACAGAAAAAACATTGAGGACATGACCTTGGTGCTCTTAATAGTTGCAGTCCCTGTTCCTCAGTACAGTGCAGCCAGTGTGTTTCTCGGTGTTGTTCCAGAGTTCTACTTCCTGCTCCCCGAGTCAGTGGCAACCAGAACTCACGCAGCTCCCTCTGGCCTGCATCATTATCATCGCACTTTATCAAAGATTAGTGTTGCATTCCTCTGCTAATTTCAATTAGCATATCCATTGTTGTGGGAGGTATTCATCATCCCGTCTCTGTAATTGGGATCCTGTGGAGTCATCCATCACACAGACGTTGCGCAGAGATGACACTTTATTGATTTCACGGGGGCACGCCTGGGCTTAACCGCATCAATCTCCCGGTGACAGTCGCCATATTGATTGCGTGCCACCGGTGCTAATGGCTGTTCAGTCTGACCATCTCGCTGACCAACTAAGCGCCCAGGAATGCCACGCAAGGTGTTAAGAATCGCAATGTAGGACTGTAATCTGTGACGGAATCCCAACGCGATTTCAGCTTTTCTCCAAAGCTTTGGGTGAATTTCACCTTTTTAACACAACTGGCTGCCTCGTCCAAAGCCAGAAACTTGGCATACGGGTGAGAGATTCATTATTTTTGTGTTTTCTGCCTCTGGTGCTGTGCTGCTGGACTGAATTCTGGGTCCTGGGTCGCCACCAAGCTGGATGTTAGCTCGCTACCGAACATGGCAGCTTAAATAAATAAAGTCAAACCCATCTGGCTTGACTTTTTTCTTTCTCTCTCTCTCTCTCTCTTTCTCTCTCTCTTTCCCCCCACATCCATCCATCCTCCCTCCATTTTTCAGCCGAACCCATTGGCTGGCATGCTCTAGCAGCTCCGTGCATGACATGCTTTGTGGAGACTGTGAGTTGCATTAAGCTCGTGAGGGCGAGCGAGCGGGCGGGCGGGCGGGCGGGCGGGGGAATTCTGCTTCCCTGCTCCACTTGGCACCGGCCGGCCAACAGAGCCCTGATGTCAGACAGATCACAGCCAGGAAGACTGGCTCTCATCCCTCGCCGCTCCTGGAAACAAAAAATGTTTCTAACACACGGACAAGTTTTTTTCCCCTTCTTCCTTCTTCTTCTTCTTCATCTGCTTTTTAGGATTGTACAGTTTTCACACACATGAGCCTGCTTTTTCCAGGCCGAGCCGCCTTCTTGCCATTTGCCACATAAAAGCAGGGGGGGACGTTATTACTACCACATTGCCTCACAATTCTCTCCATTCAGATGTAACGTGCTAATTGGAGTCCCTAGATTAGACTTTACGAGATTTTTGACTCCTTTGATGATGCTCTCATTTGCTCTAAATGTTTATATTTACATCTGTTCTGAATATCTCTCTCCGAGCCTCTCGCCTTCCCTGACTCTCATTTATCACAGTTAACTGAAGGCTTTTTCCACAAGTCCCTGATTAACTTGTCTGTGTGTAATGAGACGTATCGGAAACCTCTGACTGGGAAATCATTGGGTATTGATTCGACTTGTATTCCGACGACGGTAACGAAGTCTATAGTGTTAATGCTTCGCTCAAAGCAAGTCAGTTAAGGACAAAAACATAGAAAAACTGTAAGTGCTGTGATTATTGTCATAGATTTTGTAATTCCTGGCATTCATTCATACACTTGCGGTTTTGTAGAATGTCACATCGCCAGACGAAGACGCAGATTTTCGATGGAGCGCCAATTTACTAAATGTCAGACTTCCAAAATATGACTTTTCTGGTTTCACGTCACGTTTTCATTTCTCCATGCGGTCTGTTCACCTTTGCTTAAATCGCCGCTGCAGCAGCATGTGGTCCAGTTTGCGTTTATTGCTGAGTAAATTTAACCCAACGTTCCTCTCGGTTTGAAAGCCTTCGCAGCGCTTTAACGTATGAAGTTATGTAATTTGTCCCTTTTTAAAGTTCTGAGCCGCCATGGGAACCGTTTTGCAGGGAACGCTGCTGTCTTTCGCCCTTTGGTTTGCGCTCTCCTTGTTCCTAGGCCTGTGATTTGGTTATTGCGGGCGATCACACGCACCATTTCATGTTAATTACAATAAATGTTTTATAAGTTGTACCTCAGGCGATAATGTAAGTATAATCCCGTTCCAACGTCAGCACGAATACTGATTTCTTTCTATTCTACCTTTGGCATTCGAGACCTTTTCTTCTAGGTCACTTCAAGCACCGGCCTATTAAGAAGGCCGCATGTTTTCTGCTGATTGATTAGACTCCAACTCCGATTCATCAAGGCTTTGGCAATATATCACACACACCTCCTCAATGCTTCATCATCACCTTCCTTCGCATATCACGCAGAACAAACACTCTGAATAAAGACAGATGGATTTTTGGCGATAAATTCTCCGGGAGCTGCGACGGCCGTATTTTCCAACCGGTGAAAACATTCCCGACACCTCCTGTGCTGAAATGACTCGAAATGACGTTTATAGCCGCATTTGAATATATCCCCATTTCCTTTCCCCTCAATCCTGGGTGTTATTTTCTTACATAAAGGCAGAGAGGAGAGGCAGGTTATGCAGAGCGGATATACAGCTGAGAAAGTGATCATTTAATGCAGATGGAGGAGAAGTGGCATTTAGTCGCTGGCATTCAAGCGTCGGCATGAAGTGACTTCATTGTCTTTCTGTCTGCGATGTCGAAACCGCAGGCAGGCGAATCTCACTCTTGCCTTTTTTACATTAACCACCTCGGAGACAGCTTGACAAGATGTAAACAGGTGTAATTATGCGCTTTGTACCTGTCTAACAGATCCAGAGAATTGAAGAAATGCTTGTTTTAAAGAAGAGCACTTGCAGCATAAGCGTCAGAACTCCTCTGTGGTGTGGCCTTTTCGCGTCTCTGTCAGGCCGCCGGGATGAGCGACAGATTCGCTGGCATTAGCAGCGTCGAGTGTGGCGTCTCCTCGTTGCCCGGACGCGCCTTTAACAGACAACACTGCCTGTCAATCAGACAGAGCCCCCGCGTGGAGGCCCATCCTGTGGGTAATGCATTTTAGATGGGGAGCGCGACCTCCTCCCTTCTCTCTCCTCCCGTGCCTCATTAACTTCCTGCTGATTGATAAACAGCGAGCCGCCGCCTGCCGCCGTGCAGGGGCGGCGCGGCTCGTGGAATTAGATCCATGATGTACTTGGCTGGTGGTTCATCGCTCACCCGGAGGTGCAGACACCCCCACCCCCCCAGGTGGTGTCAGCTGGCTGCTAGTGACCTATGTGTGTGTAAGTGTCACAGGGTTCACTGTGTCAAACTGTTAAACAAATTGTACAGGTGTGTGTGTGTGTGTATGTGTGCATGTGTGTATGATGTACGATTCTCAACATGGTTCAAGCTCTTAATTACAGGAGCATCCCAGTGGGTTTGCACTTTGCCCCTCAGTAACTTCAGCGTTACCTCGCAAGCAGCCTGTAGATTCATTGCTGTTTGTTGTCGAAAACACAAATATTAACATCAATCTTACTTCAAATGATTTTTTAATGCCCCAGGCTCAAACCCTTGACCCAGAGAGGCCACACAGTCTGGCGTGTCCATCAGCTGCAGATGGTCTGGAGACAGGTGGTCCCGCTTGTGGCCCAGACTACAGGAATTGCCAACATTTTTTTGGATAAAAAAAAGGGGCTTCACGCTTGACTGACATGGCGAAGCTGGCATATTGAGAACGACAGAAGGACGCTGGTGCGGACGGTTTGTGACAGAGAGCGGACAGTAAAAGAAACAAGCTTCCAGAAAAGAGTTGTAGGGGTTATTTCAGGTTTAAGGACGAGAATCAAAGCAATGAATAAATATTTCAACGATACCTTTTGATGTGTCAGCCGTAAATATTTGTGATTGGAAACTTGCTTGTTCCTTTTTTTTTTGGATCAAAGTGATGTTATGTCACTGAGCTTGTGGTTTTGTGAGCTTGTGGTTCTGGATCGGTGTCAGCGCAGTCGAGTCAGCTGATAATAATGGAAACCAAAAGCTTGCCCCGGAGGCAATCGTGTTAAACATCCCGGGGACACGAGCCGATGCCCCTCCTGGTCCTAAACTGCTGACATGTGATCAGACGTCCTGCTGTAAAGTTGAATCCCACTGGCTTCGTGTTTCCTAGCGTGAGTCACTGAAGCCTTTCCATACTCAGCCGTCAAAGTCAGAAAGTAAAGTGAATCATCATATGGATGGCACATGGGCGTCTGCACCGAGTTCTTTTCATAACCACACACACACACACACACACACACACACACACACACACACACACACACACACACTCTGAATTTATCTGTTGTGGGCAGATGTTGAGGTTGGAGTGTCTGAAAAAAGCACCGGCCTAATTAAGATTGAAGAAACACATCATTCCATTTGGCTGGCCGCTCTCTCTGGCCTTGCTTTGATCCAGTGATTACTCCCAGGTCTTTGGCTCTGCTAAAGTGAAGGGCGGGGGGGGGAAAACGTCGTGTCTCATGCTGACAGGTCCCAAACAAAATAACCCTCCCCCCCCGGCTCTGGGTTGTTACAGCTGACACTCCCAGCTGGGTTGTCAGCGGTGAGGTCAGTAAGAGGATCCAGCTGCCCGCTGAGGTTTGTTCTGTTGTGGATTAGCACCAGCAAACCATCTGCCGGCGTCCTGTGGTGTAATACAGTACACGCGGTTATGCTCACTTGTACGTGCACGGACGTATGCACGCACAAACACAAACACGCCCCATCCACGCAAACTCTAATTCACCCATACGCTGTTGCGCAAGTGATCAAACATACACACAGTATACGCACATGCTGTAATCATCAGCTCATCGCGGGGTGTGTGTTATTTTATTGGATCTTCCAGCTGTTTATCCCCCCTTGTTCCCCAACTGGCGGCCCCAGCTCTGTGCCAGGACCCGACGCCAGACCATGCAGGGGGTCCGCACTGACCTCAGTAGTTGAAGAAGAGGGCAGCCAGATTCAGAGTGACCCCCGAGTCGATGCTGCCGCTCTCGTCTCCGTTCTCATAGTAGGATGAGGACGGAAGAGAGAGAGAGAGCAGTGTAACGTCCTACTCATGATCTCCTAATGTATACTTTAGCCCATTTCACAGCACTTTCATAATGTACCTTTTATAATCCATAATCACGTATTGCCATAAATACAGAAAAGTGTATCGTAGCGACGTACCACAGATTCCAGTTTACAGCTAAAAACTATTCATTCGCTGATTTTCAGTCAACATATCGAGCACGAAACCTCTCCTGTTGGCAGTCGGGTCGCGCCTCCATAGCTTAGCCCGCGTCTTCATTTCATGTTATTGTATTCAGCGGGGCGCTAATTCCTCCTCTACCATATCAAAAGAAATGAGATATGGATTGGTATTGAATGCTTTTTCCATGGTGCGTGCATCCAGTGTGAACGTAGCTTTAATAGAATATGTGACAGCGGCTCGGATCCCTTATTCCATTTTCTCTTTAAGCGGGGTTAAGAGGTTTAGATCTCGTCACACTCGGCCACGCTATTTATCTCCCATGCATGTCTGGCAACGGCACGGCGGCGTGAGACACTGTGATTGATTTTCGGCGGACGATCTCAACCCCGCCAGGTCACTTCTAATCACCTCTTGTCTTTGTTTATCTTTTTCTAGGGGTCTGTTTGCAAGTCACTATACAGAAACCCATTACCTGGAAGATGGCAGTGCGGTCGCAGGCTCTCACAACTTCACGGTACGTTTTTTAACGACTTCGACTGTTGTTCTTCTCGGCTTCCTGTTAAAGCTGAGAATAGACCGATGCTCTTCAAACTGTGACGTTATCTGCCTTTACGAAGCTCGGCCTCCTGTCGAACTCCTTGTCTTCTGTCCGCCTCTGTCTCTTTGTGCTTTGTTCAGGTCAATTAGGGAGTTGAATTGATCCATTAGACCCATTGTTACAGTGCCAGGAAAGGAGCCAATGCACCCATTTTCCATTCCCCCCTGCAGTATCTGAATCATATTTGCCGGAAAAAAAGACACGCTGAGGTCAAAGCACGGACTCAGTGTGAATCCTCTGGGAGTCCGAAGTCATTTTGCAATTTGATAAGTCAAATTCACTGAAGAGAAAAATTGCGAAAAGTGACTTGGACTCCAGAGAGTTATGGATAAGCCCCAAATCATTCCAAAAACGGCTTATTATTGCAAAATATAGATTTTATGAACAATTATTCTTTTTTTCAGACGGCACACTGGCTGTGAAATATTTACCACCTGTTGCTGAAGTTATTAACTTTCTGTGGCACTGCACTTTAGCTATCACATCTGTGTTTTTCACAGGGGTTTCTGTAGATGGGCAATCTGTGACAAAACAGTAGCTACACAGGTGATATTAATCTTTTAGGTTTGGTGTTTTTGGTCAGGTAGGTTGGGTGTTATCGGGCGGTATTAAGTGCGGAGCCAGCTGTTTGGCAGTCAGCAAGATGTCAGACGGTGTTGACAGATTATTACTGAATGAAGGAGACAGATTGTAGCATTTTATCCCCCCCCGGAAAGTACACTGATTTATTCTCTGGTTATTTCGTGAGAGGGAAAGACCGGGGACATAAAACCTGATGGGTTGTTATATCGTAATGAATAGGTTTGGTGTAGTTGGACGATGCAGTGCAGGATCTTTTCCAATGCCTCAAAGCGTCCACCTGCTGCCTGATTTCAGATTTGCTCCTCTGTGCTGTTTGCAGAGCAATTAGATATGTTATTTCTGCTCAGATACCCCGAAAGCTTAATCATAGGCAGCTTGTGAGGTCTGTATACAAAACACTTGGCCTACTTAAAGCCGAAACCACAATAGAGATTAATGTAACACAATAACAGCCCAGCCCACTCCATAAAAACTGAACAATATTTTCCGATGAGTGTTGTGTCGGGGCTGCTGCGGGGCTCAGCTGGATCGAATCTGCCTGGGCTCGGCCAGCTCTGTAGAATTGCTGCCATTCCACAGCACAAAGACAATGAGAGAGTGGTAGCAGGTCATTCTGGGTGGGACCTAATCAGGAGTCCATAGCTTAGCCGCCCTGCACGTTGTGTGTATGGATGGATGAGTAGATGATGGACAAGAGGGTGGACAGTTGTGTGACTTGTGACCCTGATCACCCAGAAGATCAGGAACTTCCTTTCTTTTGTCTCTCTGAAATGTGCAACGTTCCCCTGGAAACACATCTTGTCCATCAGGATATTCATGAAACCCCAAAACAGAACAAACAACTTCTGTTGATGTGTGTAGCAGTCAGGTTTGGGCGCATGTGTGTCACCAGCTCTAATTTGAATAAACTTCACAGACGTCGGAGTGTGTGGGTGTGTGAGCAAAGACCTTATAGAAGGAGCCACAAAGTTCCTCCCCTGAATAGTCTCAGGTAAAATTGCTCCCAATTCCGATGAAACTTTAAATCGGAAAAGTCGCCCTTCACGCACAATATCATCCCCCGCTCGGGAACAGAACGGGCATCTTTCCAACCCAATCACTCCTCTCGTCCCTCTCTCATGATCACAACCAGCACTTAATGCGGAGGTTTAACACAGGAAGACAACCAGATCTTGTGAGACGAGTTAATTTATTTGTCCGGCCGGCAGAGACAACGCTGATATATTGCCTCGGGCCAAGAGACCTACAGGGTTCAGCTGTGTGTCAAAGGCAAAGGTACTGCCGGAGTGACTTCAGCGTGAGTCAGCCGCCCCTCCTTCTCTCCGTTCTCATTACGTCCTCTCCTTTCCCTTGCAAAATAAACCCCGTAATGCAATAAAAATACAAATGCCACGTGTTGTAAGGAAAGCCATCTACCGGGAATATGAATCATTGGTGTGGTCATCAAAGAATTAACTTATAATAACAACTGCATGGTCATGACAAACAATGTAATGATCACACCCAGGGGCCGCCTCCCATAATAATCTGGGGTATCAGATATTAATCTTACTTATTCAGATATGAAGAAGTAAGCAGTTTCCTTACACAGTACTTTCTGCAGAAACCATGGAAACAAAAGCCTATTCATATCCCCTATATCGATGCATCAGCGTCATGATCTCATCAATGAAACATGAGGTGGAAGCATTAACTCACCGCACTAAATCCAGCCTCGCTCCTCCCCGCTACACTCTAATTTCATATTACATATTTCATGCAATGCACTGTCCTGTATTTTCACCTTTTTACCTTTCCGATAATGGATTGTGCTCTTTTGGCGCACTTACCTCCAGAGAGGCGGAGAGGCTTTCAAGGTTTTGTTTTGTTGAATCCCTATTGACTAAAATTGTGTGTTTGTGGGCAATAAGCCTGAAACATGCAATTTATCATCGCTGTTGGAACTGGAGTGTGACAGAGGTGAACAAATGTTAATTTAACGATTGTTCTTTTAAGGTAGAATTAGGTTGCTGGGATCTACAAAAAAAGCCATTCGGATGCTGAACACACAAAATCAGGAGCTTGCTTGAAGGAAGCCGGATGCTGAAATTTACAGCCTGCGCTCTATGTTTAGTGGCAGCATATAGTTGGGTGGAAAACTCACATTTCCTTGTTTTCCAGAACAGGCGAGGCTGTCAGTGGGGCTGTCGGTCAGACCTCACCTGAGAGGCCTTTGCACTCCTGCAAAAAAAGGGCTGTTTTCACTCCAAACCAGACACTTCCTCCCCACCCTCTCTTTACTTGCTTGGTTCAATAAACACTGGCTTTAACTCACTTTTCTTCACTGCAGCCTGACAGGTGTGGTCCCTGAAAGAAAGCTGGTACCTGGGAACTCATCGGCAGCAGGAGATTACGCTGGGAAATGTGAAACTCTACACAGATTTCAGTCATCATTAAGCCTGTGGTGATGCCTGGGATTGGCTGTTACTAACCCAAACCAAGGCTATTTCCCCAAGAGTTAATTTGCTCATATTTCACAGTTATCAACCGGCTCTCCTGTTGGGTGAACTTTGCTTAAACCCAAACACATTTCTTTTTTTTTTGCCACACTGGTCCTGTTCTTCCTTGTACTTAATTTTAAATCCAAAAGCTTTGTTTGTTTATGTTGCCTCAGGTAAACTGCTACTACCACGGCGAGGTGGAAGGTCACGCCAACTCAGACGTCAGCCTCAGTACCTGTGCAGGGCTCAGGTAAGGCTGGAGGGAGCAGCAGTGGGGGGAGATATCATTCATTTTGGGGGGTTTTCTGTCATTTAATGTGTAATATAGTTAGGAGGAAGATGCTAAACTTGAGGATGACTCATATACGTGTCCACTTTAAGGCCTGAGGCTGAAACAGCCATGAACGTTTTCGATTGTCCCTCACCTTTGTATTTTGATCTGTATGTCTTAAATACACCCACAAATCAAAACAGAGCATTCCATTTTTACTCAGAGTGTACAATGTTGTTGCAGCCTTGGGATCGTACCACAATGGTAGAATTTTCTGTGGTGTCAAATGTAAAAATACCACTGTAAACCACGAAAAGTATAGACTGAAGCTTTTCCCATTAACATTGTTGGAAAAACCTTGTAAACCCAAAGTTTAAGAATGTAGTAATTGAATAATCCAAGGTTAACACAAAAAAAGGAAAAATGTTGGCAAAACAAACTTGCATGCAATTCCAAGTATACAAGTTAATGGGTTTCATGCTCCTGAATGACACTGAATAAAGTAAATTAAAGTAATTAGCATCTACAGTCGTTAGATGAGTGCAAGGGGGGTTAACTCATCATCATCACTTTCCTTATCATGACATTACCTCTGGCCTAATGCATCTCAAAGCACCGGTGATCAAACACAGCAGCCACACGCCCCAAGCAGAGGCTGCGTGTCACAGCCACACACTCCGTAATCACTCCTCCTCCTATGGTGGATTTAAAGAAGGAATGCAGCCGAAACACGACACCCCAAAATGAGCAAATAATGAATTTCACTGCATTAATAAGCGAAGATGACACGCGTTATATATACGTGCTGGAGGGCTTTAACCTTGATCCTCTTCAACGTGTCAAACCAGCGAGGAGACTCTTTGCGGGAAAAGTGCGGTTTGCAGATGTCAAACAGGAGTAATGATTGTAGTAATGTCACCAGACAACATCAGGAACGATTTCACCCAGCGGGCCAAATGTCTGCACCCTCTCCAAGGAGCGATCGGCCTGATTGTCAAGCCCTCGCTCTTGACCTTTGTCTTTGTATTTATTTCTTTATTTCAGTTTTTCTGCAACCTGTCTGTGCGAAGACAGATGCAAAGAACCTTATTTGACAAGAGCTATGCCGCTTGGCTGACTCACCGAGACAAATTGCTCTCGGTTTGGGTTGGCAGGACTCCGGCTTTTTTGGGGGGAGTTTAATACGAGTTCATGTGGTTCTGGATGTTGTGCAAGGTTGTGAGAATTTCAGCGTTTGGCCCGATCAGTAAATCATCATCGTGAATCGCAGTTACTCACTTCTTCTGGGATCAACAAATTGGAGTTGTTAGAGGTGCAATTTGTCATTCAAATGGAAATAAAAGAGCAAAATTTCAACTGGCACATCCACATTGACTGACTTTAAGGTTTTCAATACGCAGACTACCGCTAAGTCTATTAAGTTGTACGTATAAAACAGATTTCCATGCTCTTGTTTCCATCCAGGGGGCTATGTTGAATCATTTTCGATGCTTTAATGAGCAAAGAACACAGTGATACATTCCTGCTCTCCCGTACTGTCTCTTAATCCATTTTCTTCTTATTGGTTAGCCACAGCAGTCCTGAGTTGGAAACACCCACAGACAATGACACTGATCCTAGCCAAACCCTTGTTACACGTTGATGTAACCGTGCAAACATGTAATGGAAGTAAAGAGCTAATCAAACATGAAGCTTTCAGGGCAGTTTGGGGCCTCTGGGTTTGACTCAGTGAATGTATTTCTATACGTGTGACCCTTGTGTTTTATAGCTTTGGCAATGTGGATCACACTATCCCTTCCATATAAAATGAGCAGGGATAATAAAAAGCAAGAATTATGATTTGGCACTTTCAATAGAATGTCGATAACAGTGTCTGATAATGTTGTAATGTCAGCTTAAATCCTTTTCACTTCCAGTTCAAAATAATTCATTCTGGTGCGGTTGAAAAATAAGAAAGCAGAATTCTGAACCTATGTCTCATTCTTTCCATGGATCCGCCCTTTTCCTCTGCAGGGGTTTCATCTCTCTTGAAGGCAGATCTTATGTGCTGGAGCCATCTGCAGATCACACCGACGGGACTCACTGGATCTACACCGCCGAACACCTCAATCTGGCTCCTGGCACATGCGGCCATGATTTCAACATATCCCATCCCGTCCAACATAATGTGAAGAACACAAGCAGCAGCCCCTTCCGGACGTTCGGCACAAGAGTAAGGGTTTCCAGCATTTGATGGTATTCTACCAGAATTTATGAGCAAACTGTTCGTATTGACATTATGGTGTGTCAGAAAACTCTACTTATAAGAGTAGACACGTAGAGCACGGGGAAGGTGAGACGTTTGGACAGATCAGAGTGGGACTGCAGATCCATTGTGTTGAAAGAAGCCAGATGAGGTGATTTTGGTCTGGATACCTCACAGGGGAGGTACTCCGGAAATGTCCAACCTGGAAGATTCCACGATATTATGAAGGGATAAGGTGTCCCATCTGCCCTGGAGGGAGCTGTAGGGAAGGTGGAAGAGTAGACGAATGGATGTTCTTTGTGTTTTTGCTGTCGTTCTGTCCCTATCTGTCTTTGTTATTCACATCTTGAGACCATGACGGCAGTGCGTGTCCTCCGTTTGGATCATTGTGTCTCACATATCCATGACACAATACTGTCTAATCAGCGAACACACATACAAGTAGCTTGCAGGAATCATTTGCATTCTAGATTGTCTTAAGCAGTCTGGTGTGTTTTAAAAAGCCTCCTACTTGTTGAATTATACCGTCACGCTTTCCATCTGGTCTAACAGCCTCCATTAGTGATCTGGAGTGTATTAAGTGGCAGCATTTGGTCTGAAAGTGAGATCACTCTGCAGGCCCGTTCATCATGCCTTTAGTATCACCAGTCCATCAAGAACTCAACTAATGGCCTCCTTGAAACCCCACCCTGTCCCAGTTCTCTGTCTTTATAGTCGTGCGCTATCTTATTGAGCCGAGGGATAAATCAAACGGGGCCGTGGCCGTACAGAGCCTCCATCCACTTTAAAGATGACGAGCGCTGATACCTGTAAAACAGACTACGCTGATTGCCGAACGCTGAAAGATGGCAGAAGCGCTTTGAACGCGGTTGATTTATCGGGTCAATACAAAGAGACGCCTAGATGGGAGAGATGAAAGAGACGTTTGAGTTAGAGAAGCATAAGCAAGTTTTAATTATGAGGGACTTTCCACATCCACACAACTGAGTTTTATTTACTGTTCCGTCATTTCTATCAGGGGATATTAAGATTTTGATTGTGTGTTAGTGAAGCAGGCCAAACATATGGCCGCGCTGGCTAAAACCTCTCCAAGATCATGTCACATCAATAGTCTTCATCTGTTCATGTGGTAAAAAGGACTTCACTGCTGGTTTACGTCTGTTTCGAAGCGCCTGTTTGATCCGTATTGACGGTTAAGGGCTTAGGTGGCAGCCGTTGCTTTGAGTTGGATGCTGATGTCTGGGATATGAGAAAACGATTAGAGTTAAGACAGCTGCAGTGATTCAGCACAAGCTCGCACATGCTGACAACAGCACTGAGCAGAAGGGAAAAAGGGAACAAACGAGGATAAAAAGTACGCTGAGTTATACCAGAGTGAAAATAAAGACCCACTTCTATCTGCATATGAGTCATTTTCTGTCTTTTCAAAGTGTTTTATGTAACGGCGTCATCCCATTGCTTCGTTTATGAAAAGGAAAAAAAGATCATCCAAAAGTACAGGAAAGGTAACATAGAGAGAGATTCATAATGGAAGAATTGATGTCACATTTGCTCGCACTTACGCGCCCGCCTCACTCAACATGTTGCACGAGGGCACTGAGGTGTGCTGCAGCTGGCGTGATAAAGCAAGATGTGCCGCGCTCGAGGGTCTAAAGATAAAGAGGCGTCCTGGCAGAGTGCCCTGCGTGATGAAAGACAAATGGACTGCAAATTTTGGACGTGTGACCGTGCCAGTTGTGGGTTTTGAATGTGTCACGGACGGAAAGGCAATTTTTTGTTTTTGGAATCTGCAACGGTTGAGCGGACTGGATTAGATAGCTGGGGCGGGCGATAGTAAATGTGAATGAAACGATTTAAAAATTCACACTGAAGTTAAGTTCTTTTTCCACTACGGCAGAGCGGCACTGACAGGAAGTGGAGGAGACGAGGAACAGTATTTTGTCCTTGCTGTTGCCGTTTGTGTGAGGTTTAAGATGTGTGAAGTGATAAATCCAAGAAAAATATATCTTTTGAAGGTGGCCTTCATGAGTTTGTATTTTGTGCATTGGTGGAGAGCAAAGGGTTAATGTATTGTATATGCTGATAGACTAGATGCCAGCCATAACTGCCTTTCTTGTACAACATCTCAGCCCACCCTAGACCCCTGGATACCAAGAGAATGTTTAAAGTCAATCCCAAATGCCCAACAACACCAAACAAATATAATCAGCCCAAACCGCCTCCACACAGCTCAGAACTTATCATTCAACCCTCGTGTGGCGCATTTGGCACACGGTTGCCTGCCCTGAGTAGCTTATCTGTGGAAGAGGCAGATAAGAGCACAGGATCCTGGCTGCCAGGCGAGAGGAGGATAAAGGGGGGCTGCAGGTTGAAAGAGGGCCATGATGTGAAAGCAGAACACACACAGAGGGGGAGAGAGAGAGAGGGAGAGAGAGAGAGAGGGAGCAGGTGAAACAGACCTCAGCTGAACATGCTGCGAAAATGTTTTCAGATCTACGCTGTTGCCCAAACGCAGCACGAGAGCGGCATCTGCTTCGAGGCTGGGGGCCATATTATTCCTCTTTGGGGTCCAGATTTTGATGTCATCTTCATAGGCACACATCTCCCTCTCCAAGTGTGTTCTTACAGACACTGTTGCCTCCATCAATGTCCCATCTTCTGATTTGACAAAGTAACACACAGGGTGAAAGTGTTTCTAACCGTGTGACGAAACAGTGCAGTCAGCAATATCCAAAAGAATACACTCACAAGCGAACCCGTCGCCTCCCGGTGAGTGTTTTCGGAAGGATGCGTGACCTTGGCTGCTGGTGAAGTGGAGCTGTCTTGCCGATGCTCATTTCAGGCGCCTCTTGTGTGGAGTGTGAGGTTCGGGTGCAAAGCCATATTGAGTGGCCAACTGCTAAATTTAGGCCGCCCTTTCCAGAAAGTTCTGTCCTCCACTCTCTGTCTAACACTCACCAAGACTGTGAGAACAAACAAGTAATTTTTGCTGAAAATAGTTGGCTGGCTGCCTTGAGTTATGCTGATATGCTGTCACTTAAGTACTAAGACTTTTTTACAAGGCTAAGGCTTCTGACAGTGACTGTGTTAAAATGAAATTGGTTAAAAATGGTTTCGTTTTTATCTTGAAAGCATTTGTGTGAACCGTTTCTTTCGCCTTTGTAACAGAAGTGCTGCAGATTTATATTGAATTGAATCTGAAGTAAGCAATTAAAAAGTTTACCATTTGTCAATTTTCTGCCTGGTTGGTATCATAGAGAATGATTGACTTTGATTGATTGAATGATTGATTTTACTGATCAATGAGTAAATTATGCCATGTGTGTGTGTAGAACTTTATCCACAAGCCTTTCAAAATGTTTCAAATGTGAACTTTGACTATATATTTTATGACAAACGCAAATGCTTTCTTGATTGTCCACTCATTTATTCATTCATTTATCATTGTTATTACCCCTTGCAGCACAAACGCCACGCTCAGTCAACAACCAAGTACGTGGAGCTAATCATCGTGGCTGACAACAGAGAGGTAAGCAGAGGTCAGGTGGTTCTGACCTCTACCACTTCTCCTGTTAAATCCCGCAGAAGGGGCGGCTCAGAGGTCACACGTGTAAATACGATGGCTGCGCCGCTGCCTCCTCCCTGTGTTACATCCCTTTCTCCCTCTGTATACACACACACATTTGATCAGCTGACTCACAGATGAGACACTTTTTCAAGTCAAGCTCCCTTCATGTCCACCCCTGCATAATCTCACATCTCAGATTCAGGACCTCAAAGAGGGATGAGAGAAAGAAAACGCTCTCGCCGACACAAGATATGGAGGTCAATGTCACATGCTTTAGTCTTTTCCAAGAGACGGAATAGAATAAACGCTGGATATAAAACAAGGTGGTAGAGGTTATGTCCTCTGAGGAGCTCTTTGATGATACCAGCTGCAGCAGAACAGCCCTGAAATTAATATGACAGTGGTTGAACCATAGCTCCCAGACACCATGTACTCTTTGAAGGCATTTCCAGAGCCGATACAATGCTAATACATCCTCAAAGTCTTTGACGATAATAAACATTCCAGAGCTTCGGATTACCACATTCTCTCTCTCTCTCCCTTTCTCGCTCTCATTCAGTTCCAGAAGCAAGGCAAGGACGTCGAGAAGGTCAAGCAGCGGCTGGCCGAGATCGCCAATTACGTGGATAAGGTAACAATCAAATCAACAGAGGGAATGTGGTGTCGGAATGTGATTTATTAGAGGTCGCGTCCAGCCTGGTGAGAGCTAACCGACCCATGATTGGAGGCTGATTGGATTATGAATGGATGATCAATTCCATGACTTGCCGGAGATACGTTGAAGAAGAATCTGCCGAAACGGTTCTATGGATGGCCGTTTGATGTAAAAGAACAGAGGGATGATTTATTCATACGGGAATCTCCTACGTGTATTAATGTCGAAGAACCCGGTCGTAGCCCCTCGTCATTTTAACGATTACTTTATGGCATTTGTGTTTGATTAGGTAATGTACTGTGAGACGAGTGGAAGCGATAGGAGAGCGACAGCGGGGGATGACAGATCACGAGGCTAAACACAACACTCCTCCCCCGTCTCTCTCTCTCTCTCTCTCGCTCCCTCCTACGCTGCCTCCCTCTCTCTCTTTCCATCCCCCCTACCACCCTCCTCCACCTCCTCCTCCTCCAGTTTTACAGAGCTCTGAATATCCGTGTTGCCCTGGTGGGCCTGGAGGTGTGGAGCGACGTGGACAAGTGTCCCATCACCCAGGATCCCTTCACCACGCTACATGAATTCCTGGACTGGAGGAAGGTCAAGCTTCTCCCTCAGAAGCCTCACGACAACGCCCAGCTTATCAGGTTCATCTGTGACACACACTCATTGTTGCGTCCCAAAAATGATTGGAATAGTTGCAAAAATGATTAACAGCACAACATTGGAACAAATTATTTGGCGATTCTTCCACGCAAACGGACCAAAAATGTAATTGTATTGTGATTTAGAACAGATGCTATGTCGTCATGTTTTCGCATTCATTTTTGTAGTGTAATATATTAGGGAGAATGTGTGCAAACTTAAGGTTCACACACATAGAAATGCACCCAATAAGACAAACCTATAGATCCTGATGGCTACCATGCTTTCACTCAGTGTGCACAGCAGTGTTGAAGCAACGGAGAGCAGTAGCAGTATTTGTTTTTGTACATGAACGCATTGCAGAGTCTTAAGTGTATGCTGATGGTTTCTTCCTCCTCTTAGCGGCGTGTACTTCCAAGGCACCACCATTGGCATGGCGCCCATCATGAGCATGTGCACGGCAGAGCAGTCGGGCGGCATCGTCATGGTAGGTGGACCTTGGCGTAACAACACACTGAACGCTCCACGCACGCAAAAAACCTTCAGAGATCAATTTATGTTATGTTGAATTTATGTTGTTTACAATTGTGACCTGTTTTCATGCTGAGAGGAAGTCTGAAACAACCTCAGAAGCTCCTCAAAAGAGCTCCTGCCTGCAGTATAATCCAATTCTCCACCATCCATCTGTTCGCTCAGCATGTTCCAAACACTCATATTTCCTCCAGAATATTGCTGGATTTATTGCTTCCATGTCACGTTCTTGGCTCGCGCGCGCCACACTTAGCCGCATTCTGGTCAGCGGAGTGATGGATTTCGGGTGGAGCGTCACTTTAATCCGCCCCGAAAGTAGGAAAGGAACAAAAGGCAAGCTGCTCAAGCCTGAGTGGACTTCCAGGAGAGGAGAGGAAACTAAACGAGACGAGACGAGACGCACACCCAAACCATTGAAGTTTCCCTGAAACGTGGCTGTTAATTGACCTACTTTCGCCTCTGTTCTTTCCCTCCTCTTCTTCCTCCCCGTCTGATCTCATATTTCTTCACCAGAGTCTCCGGTGTTGATCTAAGCCCGATCCAGAGTTCATCTTAACTTGTGCTCACTTCAGGGTGTCGCACATTAGCACGGCTGTTCCCTGGAAGGCCGCATTAGCCGGCTGTGCTCTGCTGAAACTTTTTTTGCGACACGCGAGGAAGCACAGTGTTGCAAACGATCGCCTGTAATAGAACTTCAACTTCCACGCTATTAGGTTTCTCCCGTGTCTCTCTGTGAGTGGCTGTGTGTTTCCTGGGGCGCGCGCTGGCTGGTGTTCGGGGTTTACGGCTCGTCCCCAGATGGTTCTTAGCTCTCGTCCTCCCAGATGGTAAAGTGGGAGACGCGGTCATAACGACAGAACTCATGCATACACCATACATCAGGTTACAGACATGAAGCATTAGTCTCCAACCACAGACTCTTCTTCTGGGAGGGAAATCATGACCCTGTTGTTGCAGTT
The DNA here is from genome assembly GCF_046128005.1 of Genypterus blacodes. Taxonomy (NCBI): domain Eukaryota; kingdom Metazoa; phylum Chordata; class Actinopteri; order Ophidiiformes; family Ophidiidae; genus Genypterus; species Genypterus blacodes. Next base: position 656,396 of record NW_027466839.1, read on the forward strand.
GTCTCCTTTCATTTACAGAACCCCCTTTGAACTCATTAGCTAACTTTCCCTGTGGGTCTCATTGTTATTTTTCTAGGCAGTTAGATCTTTCACATCCATTCCACCAACCATCTGGAATCTCCATTTTTCCAGCGGCGACGGTGCGACGTTCATTCCGCGAGTTTCGGTTCGCCGGAGGTGTCTGGGCATTCCAAGCGATTGAATCGGGACAGTTTGTGGGAAGGGGGGGAGCATACATTTTGGGCCGGGCAGCCGGATCGCAGCGAGCATCGACGGCAGCCTACCATAACGTTGGTAAAGGCCCCAGCGGAGCGGTTCATCAGCCTGAGCACGAGTGATTTACTCGCCTCTACTGAATAATACACAAGCTGCAGTTGCAAAGTGCTCTAATGCACGGCCCCACATCTGTGTTTCACACACTTCGCCGGAAAAATCTCCCCTCACCTCCTCCTGCGAGTCGCAGCACGTCAATGTCCCGTCTGTGTTTTCACCCACCTGCTCGTCTTTTCCCTCCTTTCCTGATTTGCGGCGTGATTGTCACTCACGCCTATTGGGAATTTCTCCCTCTCGGCGCCTGTGTCTTTCAACCGCTTTCGATTGTTGTTTGCTTTCTGAAGAAGTTCACAGCTTCGTGAGAGAACAGATCTGCTCTCACACACACACACACACACACACGCACAGGCACACGTCGCACATCTGGCTCTGTCAAAGTTTGCTAAACGAGCTGAAGGTGACGGCGCGCAGTCTGCCGTTTTGTTTTAGTGCCACAACGTCAAACAGGGGGGGAAATGCACTGATAAGCACACATTCAACAACATTGTTTGTTTTTGTCTCGGCAATATGGCCATTATGTTCACTCCTTCTGAGAAATGTGTCTCCTGTGGGTCCTGCGGGGATCAATAATTAAGGGTTTGTAATCAGAAATGGCTGTTGTTTAATTAGTTATTGTGCGCTGCAACAAAAAGTGTAGCAAATGCCATTACGGGGAGGAAACTGTACACCAGGCTGGTAGACTTTCTAGACGTGGCGCCGAGGTAATTTAGTTGCTGGAAGAAAGGAACTTTACTTCTGATTCACTGGATGACATTTCGAGACTTCATGCTGTGTGATTTACACGTTTCAGGACCATTCAGAAAACCCTCTGGGCGCCGCCGTCACTCTGGCCCACGAGCTGGGACACAACTTCGGAATGAACCACGACACGCCGGAAAGGGGCTGCGGCTGCAGGGTGACAGTGGACCGGGGAGGCTGCATCATGACGCCTTCCACCGGGTGAGACGCCGCCGAACATTACCAAAACACCGATTTTGTGCGTTCATGTCCTAATACTGATAGTTTGGGAGTCAACAGGTTTGAAGGAGAGTGAGTTCTACTCCAATCTCAGGATTAGCAATAGTAAACTGTTCCACTGCGCTCCATTGAAGCCCCTTTGTTATGGCTCTGCAGATTCATAACTCAGAAAACCATCCAGAATGCATTATCACAATATCAAGCCTTAATCAATTTTACATCAATTTACTCCCTTTGTTCAATTTCATTCGGCTCGCTCAGAAAAAACCCAGATCGCAATCATATATAAACATTATCCCATATGGTATCCATTTCTGATTTATTGACTGTTTGAGCAGTAAGCGGTTGATGCTGCTGAACTGTTGGACCATTGAGTTTATGGCAACGCAAACATCTGTGCTCAGTCCCCGCAGCGATATGACTCACTCTGGTTTGGAAGCGAACGGAGCGTGTGTTCAATACACCGACAACACGGTAGATTTGTGCGTATTCCCTAGTACGACGTGCGCAGCTGATCGATTAGGTGCTGCTGGACTGAAGGACTCGTATTAATACAGAGGACATGCCTGTGTGTTTCGTTTGGAGCAGACTAACGCAACTCAGGATTAGAAGACGTAAAACACAATAGTGTAAGAGGAAATCCTTTGGCGCTTTTCAGAAAACGAGAAAGGTAACAACAAGGTTTTCTTCTTCATTCTCCCGGTCTTCTCCCCGTCTCTCTCTCTCTCTCACCCTTTCCATCTTCTTCTAGGTCAGATAAAGTGTTGCTATTTCTTGACATACATGCAACTTTAATGTTGGGAAATCTCTCTGTCGTTCCAAATAAATAGTTAAACACCTCTAAAAACTGCCTGTCATACACGTCCAAGTGTGGGGAGAGCTTATCCCCTCAGTCCGGAAATAGACCAATCCCGTCACAGCAGCGAGGGGGAAAGAAAATAGGAGCGTAATTCTCCTTTTAGCTCCGCACCTCACAGAGAAGCTATGTGCCTTTTGATTTTACTTGACAAAAGAAAAAGAAATGATGCAGTCTTCGGTTTTTAATAATCCCCTCGACGCCCCCGTACCGCTTTGTGCATCTGCCCTGCTGATTAATCCAGGATTAACCAAGCAATACCTTTAAATCAGGATGTTTAGGAATTCTACATTCCCTCGCTCCGTCAATTCCAGGTCAGCGGCGTTTACTCAGCCCGAGGCAGCGCTCACTCTCCCATGGGTGCTGCCCAAGCCCTGGCGGTATCATGTTTTAAAAATGCCACGTGGCCTCACACACACACACACACACACACACACACCAGCTCCTCTTGAATTACCTCCGACGTTGTTCTTGTCACCCTGCAGCTACAATTATTTGTTCACGGGGCTGATTGCCGTGTTCTTCCAAGCAGGCAATCGGCTCTTTTTCAGAACACAATGTGATTATGCGGAATAACGCAATCAGCCAGTGAGGAGAACCTTTTGTTTTGATTGACGCTTTACTTTAATTGTGTTGAATAATTTCTTTGTAGTCGCCGTATCTCGCTGATAATCAAGCTCCCCTTCCTCGACTAGAAACAGGCAAATAATCTGTATAATACACCTATAATACAAATTATAGTCTCAAATCAGGATTTCTTGTAGTGAAGAATCTCACCAAACAAACCCTTATTTGACCTTTATACTAAGACTTACTAAGACTTCAAATCTTATCTTTTATATCTATTTAGATGCTGGAAACTACAATATTTGTCATTCAATCCAGCTCAATTTAAGTGATTATGTCTTCGAAAGAACACAGGAAGACACAATCATTTCTATACAGATTGAAGTTTGGAGGAACAATTTGACAATCAAAGTTGAGTTTGATTGTGATGATCTCACTTTCTGCAGATTCTTGCACTCGTTTTAAGGAAATCACACTTTTTAGGACTCAACTCTTTATATTGATCGAATGTTTTTTTTTTTCTCTCCTCATGACACATAAGCATCTAATCCGTTACGGTTCAAATCTAGTCAGCTCTAATCCCTCACTCTGGCACACGGAAAGGATTGCGTCATCTTTAAGACAGGATGTTGTCAGCCGGGGAGGGGGAGAGGGGGAGATGGCAAGACCCGGTTTATCAGTATTATGTTGGGGGTCGGGGGGTTGGGGGATACGGCGGCTGGTCGCTGTCCCCGTGCCAGGCAGCCAGCTGCACATCTGCATAGACCACCACTTGTTTCCTGCTCGCAGTGGTCACGGCCAATTGTAGCGTGCACCCTCGCCCCTCCATCTCCTGTGCGCCCCACCATTACCTCTAAATGAGAACAGGCTGCTGTCTCTCATCCTCGGAGATCATATGGAACACACACACACACAGGAACACACCGACGGCTGTGCTGCTCCGAGCTGCAGACACACACCGCAGCCACACACTCCCTGAAGGACAAGAAGACGCCAGGATGTCCTGTTAGTGGTCACATTAGGCTTCACTCGCTCACAGGTTTAGTCCCTGAGCGAGACGATGACAGCAGCCCCGAATCCCCCGTCAGACGGCTACTGACACATCCACCTTGTCAGCGAATAATCAAGTGCCGCAAAGTGAAGCAGGAGATGAAGACGCGGGAAATGTGACCCATGCCCCCATGTAGAACAGGAAGTAGCGCGCATTGTCTAATTGGGTCCACAGGGAAATCAACAAGAGAGGGTTCTACGGTATCTACAGACTGTCAGGCACCAAAGGCCGCAGCGGATCATATCACCTGATGTCATCACCCACACACACACACACACACACAAAGCTACGGGGCACGCCGTTAAATGTCTCGTTTACCGACTGCCATCTTGGATTACTTAAGCGAGGATGAAGTATCGAGAAAATCCGCCGCAGCCGTGTTCGAACCGTCTTCTGTCGACGCTCACACCAGAAGATCGAGTTCCTCCCCGAATTCAAAAAAAGCGATAACAGACAGCGTTGAGTAAAGACTCAGTCGCAAACGCCTGGAACGTTTGGGAAAATGAGGCATGGAAAATGTTTTCGCAGATGTGTCATTGGAAAGGCAGGCATGGCCCGATCAGCGTCTCACGGCTGAGAAGCTCTGACATATTCTGGCTGCGCTGGATGGTCCCCCCCCCCCCCCCCCCCCCCCCCCCCCCCCCGACACTCGGCGCGATCTGAACCAAGAGAGACGATCCGGCTGCTAGGAGAGCGCTTGTCTCCCTGAATTTGGGGGTTGAAGCGTTCTGTGCGTTTCGGTGTAACAGTGAGACGGTTCTTTGGTTTCGGAATGTTGTAATCCCCCGCTGGAATCGCCGCGCGTTGTTTGGGTTCCTGGCCATCGCAGGAGACGTCGCATAATAACTCCCGACTCCTCGTGTTGTTTGGGGCAACGTTCCCAAACGTTTGCGTGCACATTTGTCTGTGCTGCGATTAATGCAGAGTGAGCTGAATACGATGAGTAAGACGGATGGAATGTCGTTCGCTGAATATACATGAGTTGCTGTTTAATGGGATTATAGCAGGAAGTACAGCAGGTGAGGAAGTGCATGCTGGGTAATGTTTAAAACAAAGAAGATGCTCGAATAAATCAGCTTGCAATCGCATCATCGTGACTCACGTGACGCGGGTTTGATTCTGATTCAGATGTTTGAAAATGTATTGCCTTATTTTTAGCATGCATTTTAAAACAGGAAGAACAGTCAATTACTACATGAACTTTAGAGGTCAGAGGTCAGATTTGTTGTCATGCTACACTATCTCCGTCTGCACAATGATCAAAGTCAAACACTGTTTACGTCTTTATTGATGAGTTCTTTCAACAAAGCGAGTAGTGTAGTAAATGTAGGTTATCAGTAAGTGTGTGTGTGTGTGTGTGTGTGTGGCTTTGTCACAGCAGCAGGGCTGTGCCGTGTGTTTGAAAGCCTTTATCTCTGCAGTATTATCTGAGTGTCGGGGCAGATCATAGGGGCCTGTAATAGATCTGGGACTGAGCTCTTATCTCCAACACTCCCACAGGCCCTCCCACAGCCCCGCTTTGCCTGGTGCACCAGCCCCGGTTACCTTGATTGCTTTATACACTTCAACCCGCCGACCATCAAATGGAGCGCCACTGAGGCTGAATTGTCAGACGCTTAATACGGGTTATAGCGGAAGAGAACGGCACAGAAGGGGAATTGGTGCCGCAATGGAACGGAACAAACCGGAAAGCAACACAGAACAACAAAGAAAAAAGAAGCAGAGATAGAAATCAACCACCAGGATGAGAACCAGCCTGGAGGTCACGGGGTCACGCAGGGGCTTTTTTTCCTGCCGAGGAGATGGCCCAGACTCCCACAGGACGAGCAGTTGTCTGGAGTGTCTTGAGGCTGCCATGAAGCCACAGACGTGCCCGCCGCAACTGGCCCGGCGCTGCCTTACCGGCCCGGGGGAATGGCAGCTGCTAAATGCCGTCCATGGTAATTCATGGAGCCTTTGTCTTTTCACAGTCATTACCCTCATCTGCCTGGATCGCTGCGGAGGGGGCCAATTATTTCGGCATTGGCTTCTCATAAAGAACAGCTGGATCGCGAGTCGCACATGTATCTTGGAGTAAATAAAAAAAACCTGGAAGGACTGGAAGGATGTATGTGTGTGTGTGTGAGTGTGTGTGTGTTTGTCATGCATTGCGCCGTCTGGTAACCCGAAGAACAGGGCTGAGTTCATGGAAATGGAGGAACTGCGGCAAGAACAGGGCGTGCAGCAACTCCAGCGAGCGAGTTCAGTTTTGGGGCTTTTGGGGGCAACGAGAAAATCAGAAACAGCAGTTGCCGAGGAAGTGGCCTGCCTGTTGAGCAGCAGCCTTGACAGCTGTTCATCATCGCGGGATCCCCCCGGGGTGCAAGGAAAGGAGGAGGAGGCGGTGAAAGGGGGTGCAATTATAGCTGTTATTACAGCTTTCCTCATTGCTCTTTCCTTTCACCATTTCATTTCATTACAAATCCACTCTGATCTTTAGCTTTAATCCAGCTTGTCTAGAGATCTGCGCCGAGGTGCCTCACTTTCACCTAAAACAACCCCAGCATTGACGCTGGAGATTGGGGGGGGGGGGCTGTTTAGGGTGGGGGAGGGGTCAGTGGTGGGAGCTGAAGTGAGCCGCCCCCCCCACGCATGATGGGCAATCATAAGTAACTGGCGAATAAGGTCACCCCTCGCAATCCGATCAGACTTAAGGGAAACGTTGAAAGAGGTGTGGACATGTAGCTTTATAGAAACACCTCCGTCTTACAAAAATGTAAGCTGTAAGAAATAAAAGAAGGTGCCTGACTTTAAGAAGTACTGCTGAAAAGAGAAACACGGCCTCACACCTCAAGGTTCTTCCACAAACTCTTCTTTTCATCATCTTAACACTTCTAGATCCGACCAATTGTGCTGCAGCCGTGACATGTTTTGCGGAAACGATCAACCTATTTCCCTCGCTCGTCTTCTTGTTTTCGCTGGATTGAGTCTCCGGGCGGTTTGCTTGCTTGAGCAGCCCTGACCTGTAAATGACTCAATCGCACAATCGTGTACGTCAGGAAAATCATTAACGTTCACATCGCTATACCGTGTGTGTGTGTGAGGAATGTGTGTACCTGCATCCCCTTTTATTCCCCTTTATTTCTAAGGCCCGGTTCAGCAGAGCTCAGCTTGACCAGAAGAGCCCCACCGAGACGCACAAAAGAGAGACAACCAAGAACATTTTTATGCCCAAATAGGCCTGAATGGAGGAGTGGGTGGCAGATATAGTGGTATGATCCAGAGGGCAAGCTTCTCAGTGTGCACTTCACACAATAAAGAGCTCTTCCTGGACCTGGCTGAATGATCCATTCATTCATCCATGCATCTAAGTTAACCCCTGAACCTCCCACTTAGCGCCTCGTACACTCAGTCATCTTGTGTGTACGCATTACATGTACAGGTTCGCCCACACTGGCCTGTTTTATGATGGATGTTATGTTGCGGGAGGAGAAAACTTCACAGTATTTCTTTATCCAGAGTGAAACATTAAATCCTGACCCAAAGCGCTGCAGTATCAGAGTCAAGCTTGATAAAGCCGCATGAGGTCCGTATCAGAGATCTTTGCCGGGGGGGGGGGGGGGGGGCTGTGAGCGGACCACCTCCTCCCTCCTCTTCCTCCTCTCCGACCCGCTCCAAAAACAATATTAAAAACACACCGCCGCCCACTTTTACAATTTCAACCTTGTTTCGCCTCCAAATTTATGGCGGTCGCGAGTGAAAGAAGTGCGTTTTGCTTTGAGTCTTTATAGCCTCCCCGTCTCATAAAGTATCTATTATCAGATCTCCCTCCGTCCCCCTCAGAGGAAGACGTCCCCCTGTTGCTCAAACGCTGATGGAGTTCATTTGCAGAGGTTGTTGAGCTCTAGTGGTTAATTGATTTTGTGATTAGCAGCAATTAGCACTGATTACATCAGACTTAAGAGGGCCCTTGAGGGGGAGGTGGGGGAGCGGGGCGGGGGGCTCAGCTTTCATCCTCTTCATCCATACTCCCCACTGCTACATATAGATTTTTTTTCAAATACCTTTGGTCCTTATCTCTGAACAAAGCGTCTCCCTGGTCCGCAGGTACCCGTTCCCCACCGTGTTCAGCACCTGCAGCAAGAAGGACCTGACCGCCAGTTTCGAAAAAGGCGTGGGCATGTGCCTGTTCAACATGCCCGAGGTCAAAGTGCTGTACGGCGGGCAGAAATGCGGCAACGGCTACGTGGAGGAGGGCGAGGAGTGCGACTGTGGCGAGCTGGAGGTACGAATTTAGCCCGTTGGTGAACCGAATGGGTCTCTAAACCTTTTTACCCCTCGTTCTGCCCACATCTGTAAGCTTGTGCCGACAGAAGTAAACACAAACACAAACCGTTTTACAGGAAATGAGCTTAGAGATACGCGCGCAAAAATGTATTCAGGCTGTTGCCGTGCAGAAGGTGTTTTTGGAGGAGGGATGTCTGATCGCGACGTAGCTGACAGCTTTGAGCCGTCAAGGAGTGAATTATTCAAATGAGTCCGCATTCGGCGTTGCACACGTGTAACAGCGACACACACACACACACTGGTAACTTCTCACACCGCGGGGATGACGAAGCGGTAAATCGCTGTCTGTCCCCACGATCTACAAAGACAAGATGACAAGAACTAAATGATGAAATATGAGGGAGTCATCTGTTCTGATTTGGAACTGCTTGTTTTGATCGGTGAACCTTTCTGTATTAGCGATGAGACGCAGGCCCGGGCTCATCCAGGGTCACACTCAAAGTGACCTTGTCCTTCAGAACAAAGAGGCCGGGGCGGGAGGGGGACGGAATCAAACCAACCCAGGCCCGATCAGAGCTCCCAGACAGAACCTCTCTCTCCACCATTACTCAACCTCATTAAAAAAAAGAGAAACCCTCGGTCCTGTTCCTCACAATCACAGGCTACTTCTTCGCAGCGCTCCCTCGGCCCCCGGGGGACCCTGGGAAAGGCCCTTAATAGTTCTCAGGCTGAAAGAAGTTCTGGAAGGGCCATCATGTGAGCCGCGTCCCCTGCCAGCTCCGTCCGGCTCCGGCCTCTTAACTCCCGCTGCAGAGTATCGTACAGTATTGTTCAGCCAGCATGTCTTTAATGGGGAGGCGAGCAAACCCCCGAGGTTCCTGTCAGCCCGCCTGTGTGTGTGAGATCATACATGCACATACAGCACACACAGCACACACTCCTCTTTGCTGACTTTTGATTGTGTGTTACCCGGCAGCTACCTTTCCGCTTCTATCGGAAGGCAGAAAGTTGCTGATTGGTGCGGTGCGACGGCTTTACCTTAAGGGCCGGACACGGACGCCGTCTGTATGTCTGTCCTCTCCGCTCATCAGCATTTTGTCTCTCCTCCATGCGGTTCCAGGGATCTCCATCTATTTTATTATGTCCTCCATTAAAACCCTGCAGACGCACAATTACAGAATCACAAATCGTGGGAAGGTACCGGGAAGCAGCAGTTTAGTCTATAGGCAACATTTGTATGGATTTTGTCCTTATTTGGAATGAGACTGCAGGCTTTGTTGTCCATTCCTGACCTGGGAAGTGTACTGTAGGGACAGAATGAGATTAAGGGACAATCCTAGACAGAGCTTGTCCTCCCTCTCTTTCCCAGTGTCAAACAGACGGCTCCATTTTCTCCAATTTTTCCATTTTAAAGCTTTCGGGTCGATACAAAATGTGCTTCTGTATTTTTTGAATACGCCTTCCTCTCTTTTCCCCGTGAAGGAGTGTATGAACCCCTGCTGCAATGCCAGTACCTGCACTCTAAAGGGGGACGCCGTCTGTGCCCACGGACAGTGCTGCCAAGACTGTCAGGTAGGACAAAGCCGGCGCCCAAGGTTATTTGGACAGGAAGGTCTTTCTTGGGTTAACAACGTTACTCTGAAATTCTATGACCTTTATTCATGAAACCTCCTTTTCCTTTCATCCTTCATTCCTTTCCTCCGAGTGCAGCTGAAGCCTGCGGGCACTCCCTGCCGCGAATCCAGCAACTCCTGCGATCTGCCAGAGTTCTGCACCGGCGCCAACCCCCACTGCCCCGCCAACGTCTACCTGCACGACGGTCACGCCTGCCACAACGTGGACGGACACTGCTACAACGGCGTGTGCCAGACTCACGAGCAGCAGTGCATCACGCTATGGGGCCAAGGTAAACGGAAAGTCCTCACCTCTGCATGCTGACCTTTGAGCGTTTCCGTAATAGTCGGCAGCTTTTTCTGAACACGCTCAAACGTTTGCCATAGGCGCCAAGCCAGCGCCGGGCATCTGCTTCGAGAGGGTCAACTCAGCGGGGGATCCCTACGGCAACTGCGGCAAGGACGCCAAAGGCTCCTTCGCCAAGTGTGAAGCTCGGTGAGTCCTGATGTTTCTGCAGCTCAAAGAGTTTATTCAGTGTAGCATCATACATATCTACTTGTGTTGTGTTACAAAAATGTATTCATTTGAGTAAATGTTTTAGAATACAATTTAAATGTTCACTTAATATGATGTAGCCGCTTTTCTCAGTTTATGTTTAGAGAAAAGCATTTTGCCAGAGAGAGAGAGCAAAGCATAAATACACATTTGTAAAGACCAATGAGCCGTGGCCTTTTGAACACATTGTTAATCTTTCCTCTTGTTGTGTTTGCAGAGACGCTAAGTGTGGCAAAATCCAGTGTCAAGGAGGCGCCAACCGCCCCGTCATCGGCACCAATGCTGTTTCCATAGAAACAAACATCCCCCTGCAGGACGGGGGGCGCCTGCTGTGCCGAGGCACCCACGTCTATCTGGGCGACGACATGCCCGACCCAGGCCTGGTCCTGACCGGCACCAAATGCGGAGATGGGATGGTAAGAGGATTTTCAAAATTGCGTCTCACTATTCTGAGGTTTGTGATCTGACGCTTCCCCTTGTCTCCTTCAGATGTGTCTGAACCGCCAGTGTCAGAACGTCAGCGTCTTCGGCGTCCACGACTGCTCCGCCAAGTGCAGCGGGCGAGGGGTGAGCGCCGTAAACTCCCATCTGACCAAGCTCCGCCTACAATGCGGCACTGTTTAGATGTTTATAAGTCGCCTACACCCTACCCCTCTCAATTTGGGTGTTTGCTTAATATCCTGCGTGTGAGGCTCGCTGTGCTCAAAATGCCCAGTACGCTTTAAGCTGGGCGGCCATTACCACACCGAGCAATCAATCACTCTGGCTGCTGAAAGGTTCAATCAATTAGATATAATAGCTTCATTTATGTTCAGCTTTCAGTGCCATTCATCATTGTGCGACTCTTAGGCAGGTCGTCCTTGTCCCAAAAAAACGGCGCCGGAATCTGAAGGCCGCCCCTTCATTCAGCTTAGATCCTTGGTTGATATTGAATTTTCCTTTACCGTTTTGGTCTCCCCGCTTAATTCCCTTTTCAGTTCCATATTACAAAATAATCACTTTGAGAAAATGGAAGAAAGTAGAGTTCTGATTTTCCTCGACGGTTCCAGTGTTAAATCTCTGTCTCCTCTCAGCTGTGTGTGGTCCAATTGGAGGAGAAATATACAGCTTTGTGGGGTTTTACCCTCCAGTTCACCGTCAGGTCCCAGAGGCTTTGACCCAGACCCAGATTTTCCTCATCAAAGCTGCGGAAGAAGCCATTTTACTATCTCTTCAAAGACAATCACTACACGGTCACATTTGTTTGTCTGGCTCCACTAAAGACGCCATCGTATAAAAGCTCTAAGAACAGTCGCTCACTTTCATAAATAAAGTGATGCTGCCTCTCCCGGTGACAGGGCACCCCTGCGCGCACAGATTAGATCAAGATGTTTGCCTTTGAAAGCGGCCCACACCTGCTCCCCATTACCCTGCGAGGGAATCCTCCTAGACTTTACCCTTCCTCCCTTCGGCAGGAGAGGAAGACGAGGACTTGAGGGAGATTTCGGTGGGTGTAGGAGCATGGAAATATGCGACAAAGCACAATGTCTGCCCTGGTTTTTATACCACACACACACACACACACACACACGCTTTGCCACGATGACCCAGAGGATGACAGACCGCCGGGTGCAGAACGTACTGTACAGCAGAACGGAATGTCTCGGGCTTCTCTCACCTGTTAAGCGTTTGAGTCTGCAGTCGGTGTGTGACAGCTCACTCCTTCCTTGTCCTTTTAATGCGATCCAGGTGTGCAACAATAACAAGAACTGCCACTGCGAGGCTCACTGGGCGCCCCCCTTCTGTGGCACAGCCGGGTTCGGAGGGAGTCTGGACAGCGGCCCCGTGAGATTCGCAGGTAACCGCACAGAAACGCAGCACATCCAGCGTAGTTTTGGTCATTTTGAGGAAGTATTGCAGTGTTGTATCGTTCTGGTATGTTGTTGTTGGACAGCAACATCCTGCTGAGGTCATAGGTCGTTTGCAGGAATACACGTCTCCTGAAATGTGAAGTCAATAATCGTCGAATGCTTGAATCCTCTGACAAATGTATGAACCATTTCTGAGAGTTCCCGTTGTCTCCATGTGTTTCTGTGTCCGTGCAGACACTGCCAGTCTGACGGCCGGCATCCTGGTGGCTCTCCTTACAGTCCTCGGGGCCGGTTTGGTCATCTGCATCAAGAGGAAGACTCTCCTGGGCCTCCTCTTACTCCACAAAAAGAATCCAGTTGAGAAGCTCAGGTTCCTCCAAATAACCTCCTTCCTCCATCATATCACAAAAGTTTCAAGTGTAACAGGATATCGGTGTGATTAAATGTGTATTTACAGACGTTCCGCTTGTTCCTTTTGTATTCCAGGTCGGTGAGCTCTGCAGTAAGTGGACCGTCCACCGCAAACCGGTCTCAGCCAGCGAACACGGCCTCTCCATCCCGCCAAGCCCCGGCTCAGCCACACAGTGCTACCATCTGCAAGGTCCGAAAGATTACATTGCACCTCCCCACAGCTTCTCGCTGCGTTTAACGTGTTGTTCTCACATACATGGCAGCTCATTCAAATCCAATTAAATCATCTCCCAGTGTGCGATCACGTAGAGGAGGCGCTGATGATGAAGTCGGCGGCGGCGGCGGCGAGCGACTCGTTCGCGACACTTGAATACATTTCTCATCTGTAAGAGCTGCCTGTTAAGAGCCGGGAATTGATTCCCCCGCACATAGAGAATGTCGACGCTGTATCTTATTTGTGATATAAAGTCGTCCCCGTCGCAGATAATAGGAAGGACAGAGGACAAATGAACAGTATGTCCAACGGCCTGTGGCTCAACTAGTCCATTACCGCTCTGACACGCTTCGCGACGGGAAGTGACCTGCGATCGATCGAGTTTGGGGGGGGGGCCGCAGAAATAAGAGACGCTACGTCGGAATTGACATTTGCGCTGCCGGGTGACATACAAATAAGACGAGCTGTTGTGCATTACGGGGGGAAGAGATTGGTGTTTTCAGCCGCCTGAGCCCGTGGCATGTGGTTCCCATTTGGTCTGGACGGTAAGAAGAGAAAGGATGTAAGGGCCTGTTTGATGTAAGCAGAGTGCAGGTGAGGTCATTTTCCAGTTGTCAGGGAGCTGCGTATGAGTGCATGTGCGTCCGAATTTGTATGTGTTACATTTTGTGTGTTTGAGCTGTGCACATCTGGTCAGGGCCTTAAATACCAGGCAGACTCATATTTTGGCCGGATTCTACGTCTGATGTGACTCAGTGGGAGTGTGTGTGTGTGTGTGTGTGTGGCCTCCATAGGTTTTGTCCACCTATATCGCGCTCGGGAATGAGGCCATGCAAGCGCTCATGGCAACGTCTTCATCTGATTTATGCATCTTTGACAGCCGTAAGGAAGACAGGAGGAGGATGGAGGGTGGAGAGGGAGGAGGAGGAGGAGGTTAACACGACTGTTTCTGATAGGAAGCAGACGTTCCGGTGGGGGTTTCTCTCACTCTTTTGGCTCTGTCTTTCATCTCTCCCCCTCAGCCTCCACACCAGGGGCCGGAGGCTCTGCTCCCACAGCCCCCCTACCCTTCACACAACCTGCGCCGGCTGCCCCAGTGCCCTCCCGTTCACCTCAGCCACCCCGTCCCTCTGTCCGTCACCCTCTCCCTCTCCGCCGGACCCGGACTCGGACCGGGGCATCCTAGACCGCCGGTCCCTCCGCCCCACAGAGCCGCTGTGCCGCACATCCACGTGGCACCCAGGGGCGCTTCATTCCGCAGTGCGCCGCGCATTAACTCCTGCAGGATGGTCATGGTGAGTGAGTTCCTTGGAAACGTTTCATTTGACGATGATAACTCACTGTAATATCTCTGCAGGGTCGGAGGGTCGGAGCTCTTGCCTGTAACGCCTGAACAGGGAGTAAATGTTCTCCACACCTTCAGATTGGTGCAAGACCAGAACCAGAACCGCTTTCATGGCTCTTTTTGTCTTTTATAAAAGTACATTGGCGTTGACAGTTCGGCTCGATCTCAGGTTAACTCAGGAGCTCGTGTCATCCGAGCGAGACTTCCGTTCTACAGTACAAACCAGACACATCAATAATTTAAACGAAGCCCGGGCTTTGGAGAAGATGAAGTACATCCAGTGTCACAGGGTGGTAAATGCGCTGCCGGTGGTGTTCCAAAGGGTGAAGCCGGTGAGCGATGGTGTTACAGGGTGTCAGAGTGTCAGAACAGAGCGAGTTAAGAGAAACGATCCCTGGAGATTGATCCTGGAAACTTCTCAAAAAGCTCTTACTCGCATTTGATTGGGTTAAAAGACAAACGGATAGTTGGTTTGCATTAACCCGCCAAATCACCAAGTCCACCTCTGGGACAGGAACAAAGAAACTCTAAACACCTATCAGCAGTGACCTCCCCCCTTAAACGTGTCCCTGAATTGAGTATAATTTATGTCAAGGATCATAGTCCGGCCCGGGAGCGCCGCGGGAAAATTGACACCCCGAGGTGCCGAGGTCAGTGCCATGTCACGGCATATCAGGATAATTATGTGTGTGTTAAACAGCTAATGACATTCAACTCTTGTACCAGATTAATGGACGGGTCATGGAGGAGGCATGGGCTTTTAACTGAGCTCTGCAGAGGAGCTAATAAAAGTAATGACGGCAATATGTAAGCACTGCAGAAGGAAGACCACAGAGTCCGTTCATACTGATAAACGTGTCTTCCGAATGTTCTCTTCCGTGCTTTGCCGTAGAATACAAAGTAGTTACCACAGCCCGTAAAAAGCACTTTCCTTTCATTACGTTTCATAAAGAGTCTTGGTTTTCATACACCTCGGCAGCCGGTGAGCGGCTCTTGGCAGTGTTTTAGGTTTAGGAAGCGAGTCTTTCCTCTCCCGCTCGTATTTAACGTGGAAGTGTGAAACTGAAAGTGATTCCCGTTGGCAGACTTCTCAGCCGGTATCTTTAGCAGCTGCTTGGCAGCTCCCAAACATGTTGACAAAGTGGTTTTTCCTCCAGCAAAAAACTCCTCTGTTGCGGGTAAGGATTTGTCCAATGGGAGAGTTTCACCTGAGCAACTGGAGCCTCGCTGTTGTAGATAGACTGTGGGCTTGGATCGGGTTGGAGATATGGATTTAATTATTCCATACACAAGCTTTGATCTCCTCATTTTCTTAATTTTAGTTTTCATGGCCAACATCAGGGACCAAGTAGATGGAGCTTAAGTGCCCCATTGCATGTTTTTGGTTTTCAAATGCAATTGATTAAGCTCACTTACCAGGCATATTTTATTTTATTTTATTTTATTTTATTTTATTTTATTTTATTTTATTTTATTTTATTTTATTTTATTTTATTTTATTTTATTTATTTATTTTTTTTCATTTTATTTTATTTTATTTTATTTTTATAACCAACAACAACCATCCAACAGGTTCATTGAATTGATTTTACTGTATTTTATTTGTATTTTGTTGAGGAGTTAACCTGTGTTGATGACTCTATACCACGAAACCAGACAGAGTTCAAACTGTGAGTCAGTGATTGATTGTGGCTGTGAGTGACATTTGAACAGGTCAAGCTGTGGGTGAGGTCTGTAGTTTAACCCCTCCACTCTGTTTTTCTTTTACGAGATGTTTGTGGGCACGTCCGTCCTTTCTCCAACCTGAGAGAGAGAGGACGAAGTGAATGCAGACCAGATGGGGGAGGGGGGGTGGGGGTGGGGGGGGGGGGGTAGCAGGGCCCTCATCATGACCTCAGCCTTCAAGAGAATATTAAAACCACATGACAGCACCTCTCATCACAACCTCTGTGGAGTTTGCTGCCTTAATGACACAAAAGTCATCATTAAGGCAGTCGGCTGACATAGAGTGCCACCTGGTGGAGGATCTTGGTCATTGTGTAATGTGTGTGTGTTGTCTTGCAGGAGTTGGAGAAGCCCAGTCCTCCTCAGAAGCCCCTTCCCGCAGACCCGAGAGCCTCTCGTCTGGTCCGAAGTCCCTCTTCTTGCGGCGGCCCTGCGGCACCGTCGGGCGTGTCCAGGCCTGTGCGCCCGGCCCCTCGCCCTAACAGGTGAGCTCCGGCCTGCACCCACATTCATCCTAATCAATATTAAAAGCCGATAACGTGGACGTGTGTGCGCTGACGTGCGTTCCCACTCGTCTGCCTCTTTCAGACCGAGTCCCAAGCACCCTCCCACTCTACCAAAGCCTTGCATCATCGCCAACGTGAAGTACAGCAGCTGAGACGACGTCGGCCAGGAAGGGAGGGACATTGATGTGATAAGACAAAATTTGCACTATGAAAACTCTGAAAACCTTAAAGTATGGTGGCTCCTTCTGAGTGCTGACTCAGGGGGTCCCGCTGTGTCCCTTTTTTTGGTGCTCCGTCTCGGAATGGTGCTATGAGTGTGAGCTCAGGTACATGTAAAGTATTTATATTGTGTATTTATTGCCACACAGTGCACTGTGCCAGACACTTTTACCATATGGTAGCAACTTAGAATTTTTTAATTTGTGGTTTGCATTCATGTGTCATATCAGCCAATCTTCATCATGGAGAGTGACCTGAGGAAAAAAAAAACAAAAAAAACTCTTCTGTGAAAGTGTGTGATATGCAACAGGAAGTGTGTCCATGAAGTCATCAGCTGTGTTTTAATGAAGGGAACCTTTAACATCTGACAGAGGAGGTAAAGAATGAAGCAACGACAGATGAGAAGAGTCGATTACATCTCTCTCACTGGAAATCCAATACGTTTGATAAAGGGGAAGGTTTTTTTGCGAGTAAATGAGCCCCGACTCACGTGACATCATTTTACATTTGAATTGCATTGTTTACATAAGAGTCCAATATTTAGACGGCTAAATAGTCAAGCATTGGAAAATCCAGCTGACAGGACTGGCCGCTGTTTTAAAGACATTTCCCGAGTCCACAAAGACTTTTAAATTAGATTATTATTTGAATTGAATCATGTTTTTATGGTGAAACCTTTTAACTGTCTTTTTGACGATAAAGCCAAAAGAGTTTAATAGCATTTTCTTCTTCTTTTATTCAGATCATAAACATATTTCTTGTAGATGTGCCAAATGTTGACTCATTGGAACTTGAACCTGCATTAGTTGAGTCATATCAACTCAAAAGAAGAATATGAAAGTCAAAAATCTACTTTACTGTGCAGAACATGAAGCATTTGCATGTCTGAGGAATCTGGAAATAGCTTTAAAAGAGCAAAAGGTGCCGGATGGATTTAGCAAATTTCTTCATCTTAAATGTGTAAATAAAATGTAATCAATGCAATAGAATAAAAGTGTAAAAGGCACAAACAGGGATCAGTAAAGCCTGATCTGGGTTTGAATGCAAACAATCCAGCAGTGAGATTGTTGACATATTTACAGTACACATCTAGAACAGTGTGATGTTGGAGGAAGAGGAGTTCATGTATTCATCCTTCACCTGTAATAAGAGAAGGTAACGATACAAATATCACTGGTGTCCCCACAAGGGACCCTGGTTAATGAGGTGCAAACCAAACATGGATCTGAAATGAGCCGAGATCAAGGATTCATCCATCGCTTAGACTCTGAAATATCACTCTGCTGAAGGTCGTGTGTGTTTTGAACGTTTCCCTCTTTGTGACATTGTAAACGATGGAATCACTCACCCCCATTTTTTCACAAGCTTTCAGCCTTTGAGGGCAGATGAGCTTCACAGAGGCACCTACACCCACACACACACACACACACACACAGAGCTTTGATGAACCTGGCTACAGTGTTGATGTGTGGAAATTGAACCAACAACAGTATTAAGGAGAGACTCACTTGAACAGGAGAACATTCTAGATCCCCTGCCCGCCACTGAAATGAGCTTATTCATCATTTACAAGCATCCCAAACACTGACTGTCCACGCCCGCAGCAGTTATTCATTCTTTCTCTTTTTGTACCTTTCTACTATTGATGGCGATTGATTGTCTGCACAAACGAGTCAAGAGGAATCATCATTCTTGCTGTGTACTTCTTTCATTTGTACCTTCACATGCAGCAGCCTTTTCTTTAAGCACAGACGACTATACACGCTGAAAATGTTGAACTATTGTTACTTTTTGATACGTTATCTTTTTAATAATGCACTCATTTTACATTACTCTGTTTCCTTTGCTTTTCCAGTACTATGTTCATGTACTAATAAGAAATAGAGTCCAGTCTCTGACTGAATGTACTGTGTGTCTGTTTGTTCCTATGTTGTGTTACCGGTGAACACATTTTCTTTTTTTTTTAAATGATTATTTGATACATGATGTGTAAAGAAAACACTTAAAGTGTCAATGTCTGGTACTTCAAAGTGTTTGTGTCTGCTCATGGTATTTTGAACACAGCAGTATCAGTAAAACTGTTTATCAAACACTGAAGAAGTTTTGTCTTTATTTATGTTCCAATACTCGGTCAAGAAGTTTTAAGTCAAGGTCGATTAAGGTTACAGTTATTGACGATTGATTGATTTTCAATGAAAGGGAAGTTACATTTTGGTAGCGGTTGGCCTGATGGTGGCGCTGTAATGCCACCTATTTTATGTTTTGGCCCACAACTTCTTAACTGTCAGCCATAGAGTAACACAATTGTCTGCTCACACGTTCCACATCATCAATACATCAACTTAGATTAAGACCAATTTAAATAACAATTTTAAATCAACAGCCTGTTTAGTTTTGTTTCTGTGTGGAGTTTGTTAAGTGGCACAAACAACATCTAAACAGCTGGAATGTTGGAGACTAAACCATCCACTTGAGTTGGGACTAAACTGTTTTTTCCATCTTGTTAAAAATGAGATCTTTCTGTTGTTGTAGTAATTATTCTCCTTTTCAGACTCAGTAATCAGTCTGTTGTCTTGGTTTACAAAACAAAACAAACACATTCTGGTGACTTCAAAACAACATTACTACAATTTTCTGCTTATTTGTGGCAAAACTATGCAAATATTGCACCTTGAAGCAGCTTGAGTGCACTTTGCTACTTTTTTATGACTTGTGGTGAAGTTAACTACTTTATTATATCGTGTCAGACCTTATATGTTTTTATGTTTATTGATGGCTCACAAGGTTTCAGGCGCTTTTTCTACTTACTTTTTATATTATTATGTTCCATTTTAATGCTGGGTAATGTTCCCACACACTGATCAGCTCCTGGGCTCCAATCCACCAGCTGGTTGGGCCTTTTCTCTGGACGTCAGTAGGAATTTCAAAATAAAATACCTGATTTACGATCTCTTTACTATTATCTCTCATATTTAGCATTCATTTAAAATCTCGCGTAAGGAATAAACATCTATCTCGTGATTTATATAGGATCTGTAATAAGTGTTGTTCTTTTAATTGGGATTCTCATAATTTCGATATAGAATTGCAATACTCTGTTGTTTGTGGGAGAATATCTAACTTCCTTGTGAGCATTTCTACACCGATGGGAACATTCTGACCATTTATCTGCTCCACATGTGATGAT
The DNA here is from genome assembly GCF_046128005.1 of Genypterus blacodes. NCBI lineage: Eukaryota > Metazoa > Chordata > Actinopteri > Ophidiiformes > Ophidiidae > Genypterus > Genypterus blacodes. Next base: position 676,052 of record NW_027466839.1, read on the forward strand.
TCGGTATAATCGGGTGATTATGTCTGCGGTGAGTGTGTGTGACTGTGTGCAAAGCGGAACACGTGTGAAGGGAAATTACGCACCGGTGCGCACCGCTCACCGCGCGTCAGCTCCAAACCGGACCAGCAAACTTCCAACTTTAAAAGCTGTAATGACAGAAGTGTAAAGTGTATATTTGTGTTTTCTTTTCCAAGCCGAACAGTCCAGATTCTGGTGGATTTAAAAGCTGATCCGTCCGAGTAAATAAGGATATTTAACGCGAAGGTAAATAGAAACTTCCAGGCTGATCCTCGTCTTTTTGTTGTTTGGAAGCGTTTTGTGCCAAATCCATGTGTTGTCATCTGACTGGGAGAGGGACGGAGACAAATCTGACATGTCCGAGGACAAGGACTCGACCGAGTGTCCCGGAGAGGACGCGTTTGGTTTTGGAGACGATTTGGAGTTAAATCAGTTCGACGGGCTTCCGTTCTCCACACGCTACTACACGCTGTTAAAACAGAGGAAGACTCTGCCTGTGTGGAAGGCCAGGTGCGAGTTTGAAGATGCCTTGCTTAATAACCAGCTGATCATCGTGTCTGGAAGTGCGAAAACTGGGAGAAGCACGCAGGTGAGCAGGTGACATCTGAAGCATGCTTGTCTAAATGTCCTTTGTGTGTGTGTGTGTGTGTGTGTGTGTGTGTGATGTGACAGCTAATGGGATGAATGAAAACACAGCAACGTGGAGTCTGACGTTCAGGAGATGAAAGTGCATCTGTGGATTTCCTTCATTTCTACAAACTGAGACAGAGATCAAACTGTAGACAAACAGAGCTGTTGATACTTTGAATGAGCTTTTTAAGGAGGACAATGCATCTGTCTGTCTGTGTCTCTATGTCTGTCTGTCTGCCGGTCTGTATCTCTGTCTGTTTGTCTGTCTGTGTCTGCCTGTATCTTTCTCTCTCTGTCTGTATTTTTTCTCTCTCTCTCTTTCTGTCTTTCTGTCTGTGTGTCTGTCTGTATCTTTCTCTCTCTCTTTCTGTCTATCTGTCTGTCTGTCTATGTGTCTGTCCTGTCCTGTTTACTCACTGATTCCTCCTCCAGACTGCACTGAATACCTCAGCATAACCACATTTGCACGATCAGCTGCAGCTTATTGTCTCACCCACAGTTCAACAGCAGCTATAGTCTCTCCTCACTCAACAATCTAATGATCCACAGCCTCCCTTCATTTCATTACAATGTGTATCACTCCTGTTCTTCAGGTCAGTACTCTGGCATGTGGACCAAAGTTTTCCCAGGAAAAGACAGAAAAGAAAAATCCTTTCGTATATCACATGAATTGAGCTCATAGCCTGTTGCAGTCCAGGATGTGTGTGTGTGAGTCTTTGTGGCCAGAGCCGTCCAGCTCAGGAGATGCCGTTGTGTCCAAGCTTCAGCAGGTCTGCAACACAAAAGCTCCAGCGGGTGTTATGGGACCACCTGCTGCTAAGCTCTTATCCACTGGAGCCGCCACATGCTGCCAAAGCAATTTTACATTACGGGGAGATAATACCACAGGATATTCCCTGACAGTGTTTGTATTGCTATTGGTACAAGCCTCTCGGAGAAGAACAACACAACATTGTGCGTGCAGAATGTGTGCGGTTTGTACAGAAGGCTTCAGATCCTTTTAGCGAAAGAAGTAAAGCCACAGAGGGAAAGTATAAGTCCTGCATTCTGAAGTGGTGGAGTAAAAGCATTCATAGAAACACTCGTGCTGAGTCCGGGTTTGATGATTTTCATGTTTTCCTGTCGCAAAAGAAGGAAATGGAGGAAGGACAGAGAGAAGTGAAATGGGACTGAAGGAAGAGAAAATACAAAAACATAAGGAAGATGAAAATAAACAATGAGAAAAGAAGAAGAATGTTTAAAAGTATAGTGTTTAGTTTCACTGTATCGGTATAAAGTGCAACATTTAGTGAAGAAATTGCAATAAATGTGTTTGTTCCTTCTCAAAATGTTCCACTGAATGTTTCATGGGTGATTCTGATGCAAACAGAGATCGTGCAGCTCAGGGATTTTAAGTTCCAAGTTCCAGAAGCACCAAAGGCTCAGAATTGTCCAAGGCGACTGAAAAATGCAGCTAAATGTGATTGTGGTTGTTAAGATGATCGTGAGAGAGACGGATTGTCCTGTTCTACTTTGTATTTGAGTTTAATGACGTTTCCTCCTTCAGATCCCTCAGTGGTGCGCCGAGTTCTGCCTGTCTGCACAGTACCAGCATGGCATGGTGGTGTGCACCCAGACCAGCAGACAGCAGGCCGTCCATCTGGCTTTACGAGTGGCGGACGAGATGGACGTCAACATCGGCCATGAAGTGGGTTACACCATCCCTCTGGAGACCTGCTGCAGCTCCGACACCGTCCTCAGGTCTGTCCACCAAGTCCCTCGCACACTAGGAAGAGGACGAGGAGAAGGACATTCAAGAGCAGCTTCACCATTAACCCCCTCCTACTGGTTTCCCCTCCAGGTATTGTACGGATGACATGCTGCTGAGGGAGATGATGTCAGACCCGTTCCTGGAGCACTACGGCGCCATAATCATCGATCAGGCCCACCAGAGGACAGTCAGCACCGACACGCTGCTGGGTCTCCTCAAGGACATCCTGCTGCAGAGGCCCGAGCTCCGTGTGGTCGTCCTCGCCGTCCCGCCCGTCACCCACAAGCTGCGGAGCCACTACGGCGGCGTCCCGCTCGTCAGCCTGGAGGCCCCGTGTCCCGCCGAGGTCGTCTACAGCAACGGCGGCCACAAAGATTACTTCTACTCGGCCCTGAGGCTGGTGCTGGAGATCCACCGCACCAAAGAGGAAGGAGACATCGCCGTGTTTTTGGCCTCAGCTAAGGTGAGAGAGTGAGACGTCTCCCTGGGCGGCGCACTGGACAAAGTTCACAACAGGGATCAATAAAGTGTAAACATTAAACTTAAGGAATTTAAAAGTTCCTCCTCTCTGTCTCTCTTCTCTCCGTGCGTTTCCCTCTCGCTACAGGAAGTGGATTGTGCCCTCAGCATCCTCCAGAGAGAGAGCACCAGGCTGGGAGCAGATCTGGGCCCCATGGTGCCCGTGGTCCCGTGTCCGGCGCCGGCAGGCCTCTCGTCCGTCCTGCCCGAGGAGCCGGGTCGCAGGAGGTCCAGGAAGGTTTTCCTCCTGACCCCTCAAGGAGAAGACGCGTGGTGGAGCGCCGAGTCCATCAACTTTGTCATTGACACCGGCGTACAGAAAAAGATGGCGAGTCGTTGTGATACTTCACACAAGGACGTTTACATTAAAGGAACAAGATGCTGATGTATGTATGATTGACGGTTTGTCTTCTAGGTGTACAATCCAAGAATAAGAGCTTCCTCTGAGGTGCTTCAGCCAATCAGCAGGTGTCAGGCAGACTTACGCCAGCAGGTGTCTGGACCAACAGGTGAGGATCATCTGTCTCTGTGTGGAAGCCAGATAGCACTTCAATCAGGTAGAAAGGGCAAAGGGTTAATTTGTGTTGTTGACAAAGTTTCTGTGAGTCGGTAAAGGCCGTTTGAGTTTCCTATTAAGAGTGAGTGAAGACGGACTTTCACCTTCTTATCAATAAATCAAATGAATCCATTCAGCCGTTTTGATCCGGTGGATTTAATTCCAGGGAAATGTTTCCGTCTGTATCCGGAGGAGAGGCAGCTTTCGGATCAGAGCTTCCCGCGGATTCTGGAGTCCAGCATCACGCCGACGGTCCTTTTCCTGAAGCGGATGGAGATCGCCGGCCTGGGACAGTGTGATTTCATCGACAGACCGGGTTAGAAAACGTGTCCTTCTTCATCTATCTGATGCAAAAAAAGGTCATTGTGGCCCCGGGAGAAAGTAGAGCTGAGTCAGCGCTCAGTGTGGCTGTTTGGGCCCGGTCAGCCGTGCTTTAGCTGAGCTGACAGGGTCCTGCTACTGGCCATTGTTTGAGCCCCGTCCCACCCTAAACATGGCCAGAATAGACCAGGGTCACGGCCAGCTCATTAACCAGGCTGCAGTCTGGCTCTGCACAAAGAACCAGGAAGTGTAGAGGCTGGACGTGCTGCAAAGATCTGATTGTTCTTGTCCTTGTGTCTATATGTATTAGGTTTCTTGTGTGAGGAACACTATTGATAATGAGTGATTTGCACCTTTGTGTCGTTGCATGCCCGTGCTGCAGATCCCGAGGGTCTCATGCAGGCCCTGGAGGAGCTGGATTACCTCGCCGCGTTGGACGACGACGGGAACCTGTCCGAGATCGGGATCATCATCTCCGAATTGCCTCTGGACCCTCAGATGGCCAAAGCTCTGCTGGCGTCCTGCGAGTTCGACTGCGTGAGCGAGATGCTGACAATCGCGGCGATGCTCTCAGGTATGCATGTTCAGAGTGTCACTGCAGTTCTCTACAATTGCGTAACCTACTTTTGTCAGACTGATCAACATGGATTTATGCCGATCTCTGTCTTTCAGCACCGACCTGCTTCCTGGAGCCCCCTGCTGGCATGATCCATGAAGCAGCCCAGTGCCACAGGAAGTTCCAGCATCGTGAGGGCGATCACTTCACCCTTATCAACATCTACAGTGCCTTCAAGGAAATCCAGAGCGAAAGATGTGAGATACAAAATTGATGTCTGACAACGAATCCAGGTTAAGGAAGGCCAGAGTTTGTCCTTTGTTGTAACTCTCTCTCTCTCTCTCTCACTCTTCCCAGACTTCAGTGTTGAAAAGTGGTGTCGGGACTATTTCCTGGATCATTCTGCCCTAATGATGGCCGACGCCATTCGCTCTGAGCTGACCGACACCATGAGCAGGATCGAGCTTCCCGTCTCTGAACCGGCCTTTGGAACCAGAACCAACACCCAGAACCTCAAAAGAGCCCTGCTGGCTGGCTTCTTCATGCAGGTACACGGAGGCCGAGTCCTGAATAAAGATGACGTCACTACATAAAACAGCACAGCTTCAGAAACGGTCATAAACGATCACACAGTTGCATCATCTTCTTCTTCTTCTTCGTAGATAGCGCAAGATGTGGATGGATCCGGAAATTATTTCATCCTGACGCACAAGCACGTGGCCCAGCTGCACCCGTCCTCCAGCTACGGGCTCAACTCTCACAAACTGGGCCTGCCGGAGTGGGTTGTGTTCCACGAATACACACTGTCAGACAACAACTGCATCAAAACCGCCTCGGAAATTTCTCCTCAAGTGTAAGTCTGAGTTGTCGAGATGCAATAGGGGGATGTCGTCTTCTTTCATCACTTCAAATTAAGCTAATTTCTGTTCATCTCTCAAGGTTCATTGAAATGGCACCGCAGTACTTCTTCTACAATCTGCCACCTAGTGACAGCAAAGAGGTACTGCAAAGCATCATGGACCCAGAAGGATCCAGCAGCGCCGGAGACGAGAACCAAAACGCACCGACAATCAGCGAAAGTGACTGTGCGGGGGCCGCAAACTCTGACAGATGTGCGATCCAGTGAAGGAAATATAGAAATATAGGCTGAAATGTGTATAAACGGTTGCGAATGTGTGTCAAACGTGCTCAGAGGGATTCGGAATGAACGCTGAAAATAGCTAATTGCCCCTTTAGTGACACTCCCATCTCTCCTCCATCTGTTGAGAGCCTCTAAACTCACCTATATCAGTCTTCTACACGTGAAATAAATCATTAACAGTCTCACTTCATCTTAAAATCTACAATCTAGTTATATAGAAACCTGTTTGGAGAAGAAGGGGTTAATTCTGTCCAATCAAGATACCACAGCATAATCAGTAAATATATTTTTATTGTATGAACAGGGTGGTAATTGTTTTGAATGGAAACCTTTCTTATTCTACATGTCAGATTTACAATAACCGTACTATTTAATTGATCTTGCCGAATTTCCTTTTAGACTCGAGTGTGTTGAGCCACTTTCCAGGAACCTCGAGTGTGTGTATATGTGTGTTTGTGATCTCTGTGGGTTTATACAGTCAGGTATTCCTTCAGCTTGTCCATGATGATGGGCATCCTGTCCGCCGGGATCAGCATCACCGTCCTGAACGGCTTCATGGGAACGTCGTCGAACGACCACCTGCCGCTCAAGCAGGAGTCGGCCTCGTCCTGGACGGAGTAGTGGAACTTCATGATGGCTTGCTGAAACACGAACGGTTGAATATATTATTTTTCAGCCATTTTTCTGACCTTAATGTCTTAACTAAACTTGAACGTGTCGCTGCCCGGTCGTACCTCATAGAAGAACTCCTCCTCTGCGTTGACAAAGAGGTACTCGTCCTTGGGGGCTCCTCCTCTGGCTGGGATGCTCTTGGTCACCTCCTTGCAGGTCTTGCTGATCATCAGGCAGTAGTGACACTTGCCACTGGGCTTGTTTGTCCTCTGAGCTTCTGCTATTTCCTCCCTGAAACAAAGGAAGCATTGTTCTTACATCATTTCTTACACAATAACCTTCCAAACATTGACTAACAAAGATTACAGTAAATGTCACACTGTCCTTCTCTAATGTACATGTATGTCAATGCTGATGTTGTGACACTATCGTCCCCTAGTGGCAATAACTTAACATATCCTTCCAGTATATTATCTGGATTTTTAAATGCATATAAAAAAGATACTGTGTGATTCTGTGTGTATTCCTCCTTGGTGTGACACTGTGGGAGTTGTGTCTCACTCACTGGAGCTGTTTGTGTAGCGGCAGGGCGATCTGTGGAGGGACGTTGATGAAGCGCTCGCTGAGCAGTAAACCCACAGGCTTGCTGGTGTCGCTAAGGATCAGCTCCAGCTGTTCCATCACACTGTGGTTGGTGTTCTTCTCGCACTGATCCACGATGAGCTCCTTCACCTCCTCCACGCACTGCACACCCTGTCCACAAACACAATGAAACATCAGATGAGTCCAACACTCTTACTCTATGTTCCCCCCAAAATGCCATTTCCTGATTTTGCCGTGTGTGATGTTGGTGCTACCTTTCTCTCTGTGAGGTTGAGCATAGAGATGAAACCAAACACTTCATCTGGGTCTTCCTCATCGCTGTCCTCTGGCACTTCAGCTTGCTGGAACCACATCAAGAAACAAGAAGGACCATTAAGAGATCAAACTAACAACCATACAAGTAAAAAGCTGCATTAAATGGATAAGATGTGTTTTACACGAATGACGCTTCCGATGTGATTCTGCTGAATGATGATGTCTGTCATCTCTGCTGTGTTTACATGAGCCTTGAGGAAGAGCTGCAACCCAAACAGAAACACAACCATGCTGCCATTTACCACTACGACTTGGAACATAGCCAGGAAATAAAAATGTCTAATAAATACATCACACATCACAAACCTGTTGCAGTAGTTTCTTAACCCCATTGAAGTCAGTGCCTGAAATGGTGTGAGCTTCAAAGTCCACAAGGACCTCCTAAAAGTGACACAAACAATTAAAAGGCAGTTAAAACGAGGAATCAGCCGGCAGTTGGGTAAATATAGGACGAGCACGACGTATTTTATGTAGATTCGTCCCGTATCCGTCTATATTATCTTAATACATATAAACAAAACATTGTAGGGGATTAAGTACGTTCTGCTTTTAAGACAGCAGGATTAGCAACCTAGCTTAGCAGGAGTCCATAACTACGATCGTATTATACGTGAGTTTACCTCGTTGATCTCCTCCTCCGACGCCTCGCTGTCGTCCTCCAAGGAATCCTCATCGTCCTCTGGGTTCTCATCCGAGCTGTGTTCACTTTCCTCGGGATTTTCACCCAAACCCACCGCTCTTCTCTTCGCTGATGAAGCCATGCTGCAAACACTCAACACGTGTCCTCGAAGTGGGCGTGGCGAGGGTTAAGGTTTAGTAGTAAAGCGACCGGGGAAACTGTAACGCTGAAGCCGCCATTACGGCCCTGAATGTACACGAGCGCTCTGTTGGCAACAGGCTTTCAGACCCAAAATGCCTGCTTGTTTCCAGTGGACGAAGTGGAATAAACCATTTATGGAAAGGGGAGGCAGAGAATACAGACTGTAACTAAACTATAATATCACCGTATAATACGCGTCTTTGATATTGATATTGAATTATCTATCGTTTAAATTGGCTGTAAGTGATAACTGTGTTTCTAGCATTACATTTCTCCGGATATGTGTAATATATTCAGGATTTTATCTCCCCTTCTTAACCGCAAAACAGTCATCATGCACTCAGCTGATTCTGAGCTGACTGAAGGTACTAAAATGTCTTGTCAAATTTGCTGTAGCCATTGTCTATTGTTGCCACCGTGTAGTAATTGTAGCATGTTAGCAGGATCAATTATTTACGCTCATTTGACTTGATGTGCACGTTTTATTAAGTGATAGTACATGTAACAAACGCTGCAGCTAGCTTCCCGAAGCTAGCTGTGCACTCTTGCTCATGTTAACAACAACACACATCGCAATTTATCCTCTTTTAACGACGCAAAAACATACTTCCTGTTTTATATGTGCTTGTTTGAATAAGTCCGTTATCGTGCTCCACAGTGATATCAGCATTTGGCAGTTGTTGGGTGTAGCTTCGCTCACATGGCTGTCACACCCTCAGTGTTGTTGCTATCGTTGATTCTTGTCTCTGTTGTTTGCAGCAGTGTTCATATTCCACTCGGGATGGTTGGCATATTTTAATCATTAAGGATTTCCAGTAAAGATGCACGTCCTGCTTCTTAAAGAGCCGAGAGATGGAGATTCTGGACCTGATCCTTACATTAAGGTAGATCTAAGTACAAGTATAGTATATGATCTAAGTATAAGTATAAGTTTGAGATAAATTAATGTATTATCATCCACAGGAATTGGCATCGCATGGACACAAAGCAACCCTCATCCCTGTGTTGTCCTTTAAGTTTGTCTCATTAAACATCTTGTCAGAAAAGGTAAGTTAAAATGTATATATGGAGTTACAGTGTTAAGTGATTTGTCTACTTTGATTATTTCGTCATGAATGATTTCTCCCAAATGCCAGCTTTTCCAACCTGAAAAACATGGGGGTCTTATTTTTACCAGTCCAAGAGCAGTGGAGGCTGTGAAGATGTGCTTAGAGTTGGAAGAAAGAATAGAAGGTGAGGGAGGACACATTAACTTAAAGATGAAAGGTGATCCACTACTGAACTTTGTCATGTCTTGTTTCATTCAGAATGGAACAGTTCTGTGAAAGACAAATGGAACGGCAAATCCGTCTATGTGGTTGGGAGGGCAACCGCCGCATTAGGTGAGTTATTGTCATTTTCATTGTTCCTTATATGAGCATTTGATATGACTGGTCATTGCAGCAGAGTGTGGCAGCACCTGGCCATCACAGAAACACGTTAAGTGATGTAACTACCCTCAGTCATTTGTTGCACACAAGCGACAGTTTGCTGTGATGCGGTCCGACTGTTTATCTTTGTTAGGGAACGATCAGGTGCAGCATCTTCCTGCCTACGTCCTTGTAAACATTCACAGCTGGAATGTTGCTTTGTTGCCGATTATGAATTATTATGAGCCGTATTACAAATAACACACTGCTCTTGGCATTTCATTGAGACAAGAACTCTGTGGGGTTGCTATGAGAACTGATATTCAATTTTGCGTTGGAACAATTTGAGTCAGAAAGTTACATTTTAACTCAACCAAACTATAACATTCTACTTTCTTTCTCAACTCATATCTTGCGTATCCTAATTTTCCGTCCTGAGCAGTACGGAATTTGGGTCTGAACCCTTTGGGCGAGGACACAGGGACAGCAGACGTCCTATCACGACTCATCATCGAAAGTAGGATATTAATTTTACATTCTCAAATATGGCTTAGATAAATATATAAATTTATTATTACCCTGATAATTTATATGACCTTAAACTTCATTCTTATCGCAGGAGAAGACACAAATATTTTACCACTTTTCTTCCCCTGTGGATCGATCAAAAGAGAAGTCTTGCCCACGGCTTTAAGGGAAAGTGGTAAGCCTGTTGTGCCTTACAATTACAACCCAAGGTGATACAATTCCCACTGGGGTTATTCTAATTATAAGATAGTAATTGCACCACCTTATACCCATTTCTTTGTTTCCAGGAGTGCCTCTGGAGACCCTGACTGTCTATCAAACAGCTGAGCATCCAGATCTGGATAAGAATCTGAAGAACTACTTCACCGAGCAGGTAATATTCCAATCCTGGGACGCCTTAAAGGGGCATATTTATCCTTTAACAATGTAAATACTGACTTATGTGTTTGTTGGTAGGGCATTCCTGCCAGCGTCGCGTTCTTCAGTCCGTCAGGAGTGAAGTTTTGCCTCCAGGCTGTACAGAGGCTGTCGGGGGAACAGCTGACTCAGATAAAGGTACGGCTTCGTCACAGCGGAGCACTTGTGAAAATTCACCATTCCCTCCAGTGTCCCTTATGCGTTTTTGTCTCCAGTTCGCAGCCATTGGACCGACGACGCAAGACGCCATGGCGGCAGAGGGCCTGTGTGTCAGCTGTAGTGCTGAGAAACCAACAGCTGAGCACCTTGCTGCAGCAATAGCAAAGGCTCTGCACTAATCAGCCTGCAGGCTCAACTTTCAAATCTCTCCATTGTGTCTGTTCCATTTGTATATATTGTATTATCTATATATATTATTTGTCTGATAGTAATTTAAAGCTCTTGTTGCCACTTTGGAAATTATGCTGGATTTATGTGTTACACTTCAGGAATTCATGGCCCATTGTTTCAAGTCACACAGCGAAAGTGAATGTACTTCTATTTGTTGAATATAGGACGAGTGTGTTTCTGAGTCTCAGCACCTTAACCACTATTTGTGCAAAAACTGCTGACCAATTTTGAATCCATAACTCTATAGATTTTTAATTGTATCTTCTTACCTCCAAGAAAAACATTGATTTCTATTCATTTCTGTTCAATGTCCAAACCTCTTATCAGACTCTTCCAGTGAATGGAAGTAGGAAGCAGTAAAGTGCATGAAGAACATTCATCTCTTAAGAATATTGATGTGTTTATTTTTGAGAATAAATTTCAGTGGGTGAGATGAATATGAAACGTTTGCCGGGTGCTTATTGTTTGTAAAACTCTTTTGTCAGAGTAAGTGTGGCTCATTCAGAGCAGGTGTTAGCAGGGGGTGGTGACTGTCCTAAAACACTTGAAAGTGAAGGTATTTGCTTGTTTCTTTAGGTATACGAGGCGCCTTTTAAAACCAACAGAGCGTGTATAACACATCCATGCCCCTCACTCTGATTCAGGGACAGGTTTACCTTTCACAGGAGTGTGAGGAAAGAGGGGATGGATACCTCCACAGGGTCGCACCTTGAGATGGGGCGTGGAGAGAGGGGACTTTGCCTATAAAGCAGGACGGCTTCTCAGTACCTTTATGTTCACTTTGTATTTACTCTCAGGAGAACCAAAGCCACGATGCTGACTTTTATCCAGCTGATCTTTTTCCCTTTCTGGACGAGCATTAGCTTGGCTTATGCAGAGAAACTTTTCCACAATCGGGATCATTCTGACCTGCAAAGCGGCGATTCTCACAGAGCTGAGCTTATATCGGACGCACGTACGGCAGAGGTAGATATGTTGAGACTCACGTCTGAAAAGGTACACATTTAACTGTAAAATTATTCCAGCAAAATGCAATTGAACCCATGTCTTCAGTTGTTCCTCTCTAGATATGGATTCATCCAGCCAGTGAGCTGGGAGGAGATCCAGGACGAAGATTCAGACACTTATTTTAATGATAACTTCCTGGATGATCTCCAGACGAGGATCCATGAAGGAACCTCAACGTCTCGTTCAAGAGACGACGAGCAAAACATGCCAAGTGAGAGCCAAGTGTTTGTCTCTGCACTTAGAGAGTTTCAGAAGGTATCGGGCCTTCCCGTCACAGGCGTGTTTGACGAGGCCACTCAGGAGGCCATGAACAAACCACGGTGTGGAGTCCCAGACAAAGAGATGGACCTGAACGCCCTCGTAGTCCCTGAAAACATCTCATCAAACGATAGCAACCCTGACAATGAAGGTAACACCCCAGCAACAATCAGTGACACAGCTTTTGCTACTGCAAACTCCTCTGAAGATGACATGTTAAATTTTAATGACACAGACAGTTTCCTCACGTTAATTTCCAATGATACCAGCTCAAACTACACAGACGGCTTTAACGAGGTCAATAGCACATCACTAAACAGCTCACATGTCAACGACTATCAAACGTTAAATCAGAGTGTTGAAGTTCATCAGAGCCAAGCAGTGAGACGTAGGAAACGAGACCTCGCGGCGCTCGTACACAAAAGCAGACAGAGAAGAGAATTGTCTGAAAGTGGTTACGTGGCCTTTTCAAAAAGTGTGTTGAAGTGGAGGCTGATAGGAGAAGGTTACAGCAGTCAGCTGTCCGTGGAGGAGCAGAGGTACATCTTCAGATTGGCCTTCAGGATGTGGAGCGAAGTGTCTCCGCTGGAGTTTGTGGAGGACAGGCGTTCCCCGCTGGAGGATATCGACATCAAGCTTGGCTTTGGCACAGGTACAATACAGAGATATTGAAATTTGAAATATGAATGAACTCTTTTGTGCATCTAAACATTTTTCAAACCAGGGGAACTTCAGAGAGACATGAGAATCCAAACTCTAGACATGTCTGAGTTGATTATTTACCACTTTACGCACCATAAACCTTCAGTACGGCATTAAGACAACTAGATACAGAACACATACAGAGTAGTCATACACTGAGAAAGAGGTTATTTTTTCTACATTTAATTCAAGGCGAGCATTAAGTGGAAAACAAGGTATAGTGATCTCATCCTGATGGTTATGTTTCCATTATGCAGTATTGAATTTAGTGTGTGGGTGCTATATTTTTTTGCAAGTCTATTTTACTTGAGAAAATAAACAGAAATTATTATAGTTAGAGTTATAATGTTAAGAACCATTTTATTGCAGCTGTCATTGCTTTAATCAGAGCTTTAGCTGGAATATTTTTACAATGCAGCTTCTATTCATTTGTCCCTCTATCCACCATGCAGGGAGACACCTGGGGTGCAACCAGAGGTTTGACGGCACAGGCCAGGAGTTCGCTCATGCCTGGTTCCTTGGAGATATACACTTTGATGATGACGAACACTTCACTGGCCCCAACGCCGGCGGCGGGATCAGCCTCCTCAAAGTGAGTGCCTGAGGAAGAGAAATGTCCATAAAAATGAGTTGTGCTTTATTCATTATGAAGATGCATGTAAGCTAGATTACATATTGGATGAAAGTTTTCACCTTGAGTCTCCAGGGGCTTTTGTGCTTTTAAGAGTAGTTGAAGAAAGAAAGGAAAGAAGGGTGGACAGAAGGAAGGACAAATGGGAGGAAGGAAGGAAAGAGGGACGGACATAAGAATAAGTGGAAGAAGTGAAGAAAGTAGGACACCAGGCATGTGGGAGGGAAAAAGAATGCAAGACTGAAGTATAGCAGGAAGAAATCAATTTATCAATGGATTATGTGGGATTTTATGTGAAATTTACCAGAGGACGGCCACATTTATTTCATGTTGACTGTGAAATCTTCTAAATCTGCATTGCAACTAAATGTCAAGCAGGTAAAAAGTACAATAGTTCCCCCTGGAATGTCAAATAGTACAAATGCAGAAATGGATTAAAAACTCTTATTTTCCATCTCTGATCTTAAGATGGTAACTTAAAATGACTGAATTATACTACACTATATACTATACTACCCGGATCCGCCCTCTTAGGACATCACCTATTCTGTCCTAGCTCTTCTGATGCTCTTGTTTTCTAATCTGTCATTTCTAATTTGTCCTTTTTTCTCATTTATCATAGTACCTAACTTATTGCACTTCTACTCTAGCTCTAGTTATGGTCTTAGCTGTTGGTTTTGGAAGGAAATGCGCTTACGATTTCTTGTGACCTGAAGTTCTTTTATCTACCTTTGTTGAAAGTCACTTTGGATAAAAGCGTCTGCTAAATGACCGTAATGTAATGAATTGTATCCGATAGGTGGCGGTTCATGAGATCGGTCACGTTCTGGGTCTGCCCCACATCTACAGGCCCGGCTCTATAATGCAGCCCAGCTACCTGCCCCACGGGTCTGTCTTTGAGATGGACTGGATGGACAGGAAAGCCATACAGAACCTCTACGGTATGTGATTCTGGCGCCATCTGGTGGATATGCAGCAAATCGACTCGATTCACAAAGAAACGACTAATATATATACTCTCTTTGTGTTGGACCACCAGGAGGTTGCAAGGGTCGATTCAACACAGTGTTTGACTGGATCAGGAAGGAGAGGACCCCCTACGGAGAGGTGGTCATCCGCTTTAACACCTACTTCATGAGAGATGGCTGGTACTGGCTGTACGAGAACAGGAGCAACCGAACGCGGTTTGGAGATCCGGTCGCCCTGCGGATTGGCTGGCACGGAATTCCCACGGACGGAGTGGACGCCCAAGTGCATGTGTGGTCCAGAAAGAAAGATGCGGTTTACTTCTTCAAAGGTATTCGTCTTTGGATTGACACATACTCACAACTTCTATTAAATGGTTTTAAAAAGATTTGTGTTGAATGTTGTTTATGCAGGTACTCAGTTCTGGAGGTATGACAATGAGAATGACCAGGCCTTCAGACAGGACCCAGAGGGACACCGCTATCCAAGGTTCATCTCTGAGGGTTTCCCAGGGGTCTCCAGTCCCATTGACACGGCTTTGTATGACAGGAAGGACTCGCACATCTACTTCTTCAAAAGCTCTCTGGTAAGGAAATGTGGAAACAATAGTGGAAGAAGAACTAATACCAGAATAAAAACAGACTCCAACCAGATACCTACCCCATATGTCAGGGTCGTGTTGTCAAAATTCTATTTAGGTTAAAGGAAATAAGTGTTGGTAAAGTAAACATACTCAATTTGTTTGTTTTATCACATAAAGATTGAGAAAATGTTCATTAAATTCTCTTCTAGAGGATAACAATTCATCAACAGCTGGATGATAATGTGAACTATTTAACATTATATAGATGTTTTAAAGACCTGAGACTGATGGGAAAGCAGAGAAAGATTGAGTAGTTTAGATGCTTGAATTGTACCTTCAACAAACATTTAGATTCAGGAACTTGACTCTATAATGTGTGGAGTGTTTTCCCACTGTTCCATTTACCAAGGCTTTGTATACTTTGAAACACTCCAGGCTCATTTGTTGTTTCTCAGCATTAAATATTCATGCAAACATAATCTCTTATCTTCCTGAAACAATCTGTTAACAGGTATATGCGTTCGACGTGGAAGCCAACAGCTTGGTGAGAGGTTTCCCCAAGAGACTCCGAGATGTTTTCCCTCCGGTGGTGAGCGGAGATCATCCAGGGGGCAACATCGACGCCGCCTACTTCTCCTACACCCACAACTCCATCTTCCTGGTCAAGGGCTCGCGTTTCTGGCAGGTGGTGAGCGGGCGGGATCGCTGGCGGCGGCCTTATCTGCCACGGAATGGCTTGTTGCCACACAAAGAGGTGGACCAGCACTGGTTTGACATTTGCAACGTTCATCCCACTGCACTGAAACTAAAGCGCTAACACTGCACTGTCACTAGCTATCAATACATTCATCTCTCCTTCTCTGTCTCTCTCTCTCTCTCACTCTCTCTCTTAGTCTCTTAGTCTCTTAGAGGTAGGAAGTGAATTGGCAAGGAGCACAAATATTCAGATTAAAACAATGACATTATTTATAGCATGAACGAGAATCAATTTCAATTTATTCATAGTATCTTTGCTAAATAATTGCTTCAGGCAGGCAGCAAAACGGTAACCTCTAACAACTCAAAGGTGTATAGGTACATTTCA
The DNA here is from genome assembly GCF_046128005.1 of Genypterus blacodes. Classification (NCBI taxonomy): domain Eukaryota; kingdom Metazoa; phylum Chordata; class Actinopteri; order Ophidiiformes; family Ophidiidae; genus Genypterus; species Genypterus blacodes. The sequence continues at coordinate 691,869 of NW_027466839.1, forward strand.
TACCTGACAGTTTGTTTTGTTGAGCTGCAGTTAATAGTATTGAGGTGACACAGCTTGCTTATAAAAACAAACCATAACAATGTCAAAGATGCAGATTGTATGAAATAGATACACAGATAAACAGATTTTTAGGCAGGAACAATGCTTCATAGAGAAGCAAAACACATTGATTTGCTTCTATCCTGCCTTGCTCCATCACCACTGTGCACACCAAGTGAAAACAAGCTTTTTCAACGTCCAGAATCTATTACTGAAGCTCTCAATACCCTAAAAGAATCGGAACAACAACACTAAACAATGTGTAAATTAATCCTGGGAGAAGTTGTGTGAAGCATGAGATCTGAAGGGTAGTGTTTAAATAAATATACAGTTCACCCCCGCATTAATGGGGGGGAAAAAAAGCCTATTACAATGTGGATTGATGCAAAAAAAAAAAAGGTTGAACAAGGGACAGGTCTTATTACTTAATGCTGTTCCATTTTAGCCTAATCATTTGAGCACGGTGCATTGATTCAGCAATCAATATGTTACTTGAGCGCTCTCCTATTAATTCAGCTCATCTGAGGAGATCTCAGCTCCTGGTGGGCTCCAGATGACTCGAGCTGTGCTCCAGGCGCTCCGTCGGCGATATTAATAAATTGAAGCAGAAATCAATTACGAGCAAAGTAACAAAATGTCATGGTAAGTGGAACCACAGAGAGGAATGTCATGGGAAAATGTGAATCAGAATGAGCTTTCTCTTACTGTCATGTTGTTAACGGAATACAATTAACTGTGCTTAGTGATGTGTCCCCGCTGAGGATGTGTGCTCGTTTGCTTTAGTTCATCATCTAAACCACTTTGTGATTTTCACGACATCTGTTTGAATGAACAGTGAGTAGGTAGGATTTCTGGCTCGCACCTTCAATTTTGTTCAGATTCATGCTTCTCAATATGAAAATAATGAATGCGTATATATGTATATAAATTACACGTCATGAATTTGTACAAAACTGAAATTACAACCGCGCAGGAAATTGATTTATGTTTTAATTAGTAAGGTTTTATTTTGTCATTTCAGTCTGTGTGACTGATAACTGCACACCAACCCTCCAAATTTATATATTTTGATTTTCCCCAACAGTAATTTTGAACATTTATGTTTCTTATGTTTTGTTTAGTGATTCTTGTCTAATTTTGTGTTCATTTTTAGCCAAGGTTACCAAGCAGTATATATGTCTGATAATCAAGTTGTCTCTACATGTTGTTGTGTTCTTGCAGTGTTTGCTGACATCTCAGTCAGAATTCTTAATAGACTGATGTCAGACAAAATCCAGGCTTGTGCGTGTGTTTGTTTGTTTGTTCACATTATGAAGCCCCATACATCTTCCCTTGCATCAGAGGAATGGTAAATGTAAACTGTTGTTCAGACACGCGTGACCCGGGCCTGCCACGCACGCACGCACGCACGCACGCACGCACGCACGCACGCACGCACGCACGCACGCACGCACGCACGCACGCACGCACGCACGCACGCACGCACGCACGCACGCACGCACGCACGCACGCACGCACGGCTCAATGATCTGCACTGTTTGCCTCCGAAGCTCCCGTCCGCTCACCGCAGGCCCCTGGGATGTGACTTGGGTAAATGAAATCAGCCATACTGATGGAGCTCAAGCCACAGCATCCCCCGAGAGAGATACAAAAACCTGTGTCATTGCACAGGAATCCACATGGGAGGCACTTTTCACAAACTCCTGCCGCACATTAAAATAAGGAAGAAAAAAATCCCCCAAACTCTGCCATGATGTGGAAAGAACTTGCAGTGCAGTTGCCTCATTTCTGCCTTGAAGCTGTGTGGGAAAAGCAGAAAGCGGAGGAATGTAATCATTAATAGCATCTCCTCAACCTCATGCCACTGTGTGTGCGTGCGTGCGTGCGTGCGTGTGTGTGTGCGTGTGTGTGCCAACATCCAGTGCCAAGGGGTTTAGTTCAACAAACTGCTACATGTAGATAGTGGGTTTGTATTTAAATGTTCTACCCGAGTCGTTGTCCCGTCACCAACCTCTGGGGTGAATTATTCAGATAAATATAGCAAGTTCCCAAAAGATAACATTTATATTGCTTTGATTTCACATTTACATATTGATCCAAGATTTTCCCTATAATAGAAGTGACGTATTCATTGTTTTCATCGTGAGTCACAGAGATCTAACACTGAGGAACAGATGGATAGATGTCACAATAATATTTTGATCTACAGTATATGTGCAATACTATATCCATGTGTTTTACGTTGTGATAAGAGGTAAATGTGATTCTACACGGTGGCATCCCTCATCTCTTTGCTCTATCTATATAATTCTATATTCACACAACACTGTGGAAATTGTTTCATCCACTGTCTTGCCCTTGTGAAAACACCAGCGAGTGAAGTGGCTACCTCAGACACGGGGAAGAAGAATAAACAATCCCATTACTCCAACAGTATTGATCAGTTGCCATGGAGAGGACTCTTGAGGATGGAGCAGTCTCATGCATCCCATTCCCATTTCCCACCCTGGTGTACCTTTAAAATATCCCCCCACATTCCCGACCCCCCACTCACAATAGCGAGTCCTCGGCATAAGACGACGTCCTTCATACCCGCCGACTGAAATCCTAATCTTCTTATTCTGCCCTTGTCTTGTCGTCTCGGGGGTCTAATGCAGTTACGTTGTTCTGTCTGTAGTTTGTGGAGGGTGGATGAATCATGGCTTGTAATTTTGACCTGTTTGCCCTCTGGTCATGTTGATTTTTTTTTTAGGAGCTGTAAAATATCTGACAGAAACTAAAAAATAGCAATAGAAACATTTAAATATTCAGAATATCAACAACAGGGGGAGATTGTGATTAATGTATAATGTATTTATTTTATTATTTCACCCTAAACAAAGACTCACTGTAGCCTATTTTTGTAAAGATTAGTGGGTTTATAATGGTTTAAGCAGAGGTGGGGCTGGTTGAATATTTTAATGATTTTTGCAGAGCATGCAAAATTTAACGACTTATAGCATTGCTGATAGAATTTTCTCTCTTTATTAACTGATTTAAATCCAGCTAAAGCGATTAACGGTACTATCAGTGGTGTCCAGTTAATGCCTGTAAATCCACCCTGTGAATCATGGAGATTAATTATTGAAATATGTCAACATTATTGTATAAAAACACAGCTGTGAAACCTGTATGAAATAAGGAAAGGGGAACTAATGTCAATATTGATGAAAGATAAATAGTTTAATGTCTGACAATATACAATATGACTTTCTTTATTTTAGCATGTATGATTGATTAGATATGACATAAGCTATTCAATATTCGGTTGTTTTATAAACCTCTGCCCTATGCTGACCATAATGTTTTGTATTAATGGAGTAATTCTCTTATAACATGCTGATATGTTGTCTATCTTGTCTTTAATCAGGTTCACCAACAGTTTACCGTCGTCACCCAGGCCTGCTGTAAATGTAGGGCACAACGCTGCAGTCTACAGGAGGAAAAAGGGCCAATAGGGGGCAACCTCAACACATGCAACTGGTTCGTCTAGACTGGACCAACAAACACCAGGCTGAGACCCTGTTGGTAAGCTTGTTTTTATGTTCCAATCTCCACAGTGGCATCAAATGTAATAGATTAGCACCAAACAACTGGCGTACACCATGTGATGTCACACAACAGGGACACGTATAGCAACAGCTTCCAACCCAGGCCAAGGTCTCTAGACAAGGAGAAACCTCCTCAAAATACCTTTCAAACTGAGATTCTCTCTTCAAACTCTCCTCAAACATCTAAGTGAGCAATAGGAGCCCTGGGAAGATGCATAATACAACAGCTGAGCCGCCGGCGCCCACATTATAACAAGATGGCGGCGCGAAACAGAAGTCGAGCGAAAGAGAGAAAACGTACAGCTCTATTTTTCCTGCAAAGAAAAATGTTTCACTTTATTTCATCCCCCTGATGGTCCACGTTTGTTGAGCGCAGCCTGTTTGAGATCAAAGGTTTATTGCAAATTCTAGTAGAGAGTTTCCAAAGATCACAGATGTGTCAGGGTGAAATCTGGTGGGAAATATTTGTAAAATGATACAAAAAAGCATCTGGACTAAAAGGAATTGTTAAACATAAATTGAACAGAGCTCGAGTTTCAGTTTCCTTTTGTAAAACAAATTCAAGTTAAGGTCGCTTTAAAATATGTGGTGAGATACTTAAACCGTACATGCAGTTATAGTACAACAGGAAATACGTGGTTAGCATTGTGTAGTTTGTGTAGTTTTTGTGGTATCGTCTTCGCCACTGGTGTCTTTTTGTGTTGCTTTTTCTGTGGCTTGTCGACTGTGGCAGACACACACACACACACCCCCACACGCACACACTGTAGGTGTTGTCAGGTTCACCAGGGGAAAAAAGCTGACATATAGTTATTTTTCCTGGAACGACGCACCATGGAAATACATTTACTTGGGTCTACACATGCTATGTACTATGTTTCCGTGCGTCTGAAAAGGAATTTGTAGCAGCTGCCAAAGATTGTGAGCGTGGATCAGCATTTATTCCCTGGTAATAAGCGTGGAATTCAGACTTCCCTGAAAAGAGGATTTGGAGTTGAAAGTTGTTTTGCGCATTAACTCTGAGTGGCATCGTTAACAAGGCTCCAGCTTGTTTGGAAATCAAGCCGTCCCTCACCTCAACCCAGCAGGAGACGGAAAAAATACACATGTGCGCACGCAAATTAACACGCACACCCTCGCAACACGCATTCACATTCACGTTACAACACACACATCACACTCAGACGTGCACCATGTACACAGAACGCACATCCCCCGTTCTCCCTCTCAGCTTTTCTTCACGCCCCAGATAAAGAAGTTTGGATTAAAAGAGAAAAAAACACTGACGGGTGCCTTTGCCTCTCTCAATTTCATATTCGAATCAATATTTCAAAAGGTTTATCATCAAATACTCTCAAGCAAAAGTGCCTCTCACTTTAATGTTGGAGAGAGGTAAATAGGATTTAGAATTCACCAACCCGGAGCTTTCATGCACTCATTATAGCACGGAGGAGAAGAAGAAGCTCTCTTTGTGTACGTGTGCAGTAAAAGCAAGTTTTGTAGGCGATGATATGCGAGAATCCTTGACTTTACACCACTTCTCCCCACGTGGTTCTATGTGTAAACAGGCGTCTCTCTGTGCCAAATGGAAATAGTACAGTAATTACTTGTCCTCTCTTGAGAATCGTCCATGTATCAAACAGGCCTAATTTGAATAAGGCATCCACATCATACAAGTGTAATTAAGTATTGTGTCGCCTCATGCATAATGCAATATGCAGGTATCGATGAAATATTTGATAAACAAATGTGTGTGTGGGTGTTTGGGAGGAGGATCGCAAATAAAAAGTAATCCGCCCCCCGCCCCAAAAAAAATGTAGCATGTACGTATGTGTCAGCGGGAGTGGGAGTGACACGACCCTCTCTTTCCCTCTGACCCGCCACAAACTGAACCTTGACCTTTGGCTGTGGAAGGAGGGTGGAGACAAAAACGAGGGGGTCCGCGGCGATGTCAGCCCAGCCTTGAGTGGCAGCTGTGGGTCAGGGGGGAGGGAAGGAGGGAGGCAGGGAGGGAGGGAAGGGCCACACAGAAGGCAGGGGGCCGCTCAGACGCCTGGCCCTCCTCCTCCTCCTCCTCCTCCTCCATTTTATGCCCGGGGAGATGACAGGAAGTGTACGGGGCCGAGGGGGCAGTATTTGTCGCATAGCGGAGGGAAAGTGAAGCGGAGGGCGGAATGCGAGGCCTGTGAGGTCACTGCTGTGATCGATGCCGGTGTTTTGATTCAGTTCGACATCTATAGCCCCAAAAGAGAGCTTAAGTGTTTACATAAAGACTAATGAACAAGTTATCCAGTGGACTTTAACTCCATTGCAGAACCCACACATATAGACTGTTTCTTATCTATTTAATTTGACTAAACTGATTTGAATGACCTTATGAATCCTGCTGAGGGTGTATTTAAAGAGCATTTCTGAGTCTGGTTTCTCCTGATTAGTTAAAGGGAAGAAACATGAAAGGAGGAAATGAGGGGGAACGAAATAACAACAGACAGAGGGAATGAAATGAAACCGTATAAAGGCGGTAGGGGAGTAAAAAACGACAGCATTTCTCTCCTCCCTCCTCACGTTTTGTACCTGCGTTGCTCTCCACCTCTGGCTCCGGCTGCACAAAGCGTGAACCGGCGCTGTGAAAAAATCATTACCCAGCAGTCTTTTTATTCTCTTCACCTGCCTGCGAGGCTACTTGTGCATTCAGGAGCCCCACGCAAGGAATTTGTCAAGAGGCCCGAGCTTTGGTGTCCGTCTCTCCCCCTCTCTCCCTCTGTTCTCCCTCATTTCCCTCTCACCCTTACCCCCTTGTCCTCCCCCACCCCCTCCTCCTCCTCCTCCTCATTCTCCATCGCTCTCCTGTGGATCCCACCCTGATTTTCTCTCTCACCTCAGCACCTCCCTTCTATTCCCCCTCCTCTCCTCTCTTCTCCTCTCCCCTCCCCCTCGTCCCCCTCCTCTTCCCTTTTTCTACCAAAGGAACAGATGGGGTTGAACTCGGGGGGAAAGTTGGTCTGGTATGAGCCGTGCCTCGCTGGGGGGAAGGGTGTCACACTTTGTGTTGCATGCCAGTCGGTCTGTGTGGGTGTGTGTGTGTGTGTGTCCAGGTTTTGCAAGATGAAGAGACGCTGCAAAACCCCTGATTTTGAAACGAAATATCTATCTGAGATTATTTCAAGTATTTTCTTCAAACAAGCTGCACTAGTAACAAGAAGATGGCTTTTGATTGCAAGAAACTATTTGATTAGAATTGGACTGGTAGTTTTTTCCACTCATTTTAAGAAAGTATATCAACTCTAAACACAAAGTTGCTTCACCAACTTCACAAATAAATACTCCCATTGCACTGATTCGATTGAAATTAAATTACTTTGCAAACTTTCAGACATTTCGCCATCATACATGCAAGCCGGCGATGCGTCTCAACAACGCTCGCAGCCTCTCATCATCAGAGAACACGGCCCCCTTTCACACTCGTGGTGGCCACGGCGACCGGCTGCCATTTTCATCTCAATCTTCTAGTCGGAGGCAGCAGTGAGACATTTTGACGCGTTCGTTCTGCGTTAAAGACCGTTTAGACCTCTGAGTTGTTCTCCTCTAAAGTGTTGCCATCATTCATAAGCGTCAGCCAAGCGTATTTCACATGTCAAGGAGGGATTATTTCATTTTACAACATCTGGCTGGAGTTGGTAAAGGTTTTTTAATGCTGAAATGAAATGGAGTGGGAGTCAAATAAAGAATTATCGACATAATCATCGTTATATGCTTTTCACCTTGAAGGATGTGGCGTGTATTCTCGCCCGTGTTTCAGGATTATGATGAAAGGAGAAACTCTCTCCTCCTTGATGTTCACGCGTTTTATTTTGGAATATTGAACAGGCAGGAAGCTCGCTGGGAGCTGCATTCGGGGTCTTGTGCTCGCTCCCATGTAGGTCACACCTTATTACGACGAATCTAAAGTTCTTGCCGTGACTTTCTGTTTAGAAAATGAGAAGGAGGTCCCCTGTGTGCGCGCGTGTCACGGATTTAAACGCCGTCGTCTCACCTCCTTTCCAAAGTGGCTTGTTTGATCTAAATGAGAATTGGGAGAAAGTGGAACAGCTCGTGAAGGAGCGGTGAGAAATCAAGACTGACGTTGCCACCTCGCAGTCACTAAAAATTGCAAGGAGTCGTCGTGCCAGTCCTTTTTGTTGGGAGATTAATGTTGCGTCAGTGGCATTCTTTGTATGAGGGACACTTGCCAAGCCGCATGGTGAAATCTTGCTACATCAAAAACTGCCATTCTGATGCAGAGGAAAATAAGAGCAGCAGCGTTTGGAGAGGAGAGCAAATTTATCTGACATGTATTGCGCTCCTGCTGTTACCAAGTATTGATATTCTGCCAGTCAAGGCTTACTGTTGGTGGCATCATCAGCCTTTGTGTTGTAACTTTGCGTGTGGGTTTGGGGTTGTACGGGCGCGCACACACATACACACACACACTCACATGCAGCACTAAATTAGGAGGCCCCTCTTTTCTTTCTTTTTCTGTGGGCTTTGCTCAGGGGCATGACACATTTCTGAGGGGCTTTGGATCCCCTGGTCTGATAAGTCCTTCAATTATTCAACGGTTGGCTGGTAGACGGCATGAGGACGACGTGAGGAACTCTTATGAGCTCTGACATTGCAAACGCACTATTAGCACTGATATCCTCTGCCTTTACCACAAGATTCCACCTGAAATGGAGGGGCAGAGCGCACACAGACTCTCACACACACACTCTCTCTCACACACACACACACACATACAGACAGACTGCCTCACTAAACAAAGAAGGGGGGGGTCAGAATCCTAACATGAATCCCTGCCAAACTCTTGTAGGAGTGAGATTATTGCTGCTTGTCAGGTCAGAGCTGGGAGTCTTTCACTCCCTCTGATATCAGACACAACTGCAAAAACAGGAATTCGAGAACATTTCAAGATCGTGTTTGAAGAGGACTCAATCGCCTTGGATGATTAGCCTCATTCAGAGACCTTTGACACAATACCAAACATCCATGATGACAAAATGGCTTTGTTTCAATAATCAGCACAACCCTAAAAATTCTTAATGACATTGTTCCCGCATTTGGAGGCTTGATGACACTTAACTCAAGGAAATCATCTGAAACCCTCACAAAGGAATTCTAGTTCTGATTATACCTCATTAAAATCAGATAAATCAAACAAGAAATAATCACAGTTTGATCAGAGTTTTGTCGCTATGAAGCTTCACACACTTACACAGTTATTTGTTGCGGCTCGCTTTTATTAATAGTTTCAAGATATTTCATAAAGTCACTCTCACTGCCTCATTGTCGCTTTTATTAAGCTTACAGGAGATTCTCAAATTACTTCTACCGAGTCTTTTGTCACAGAGGGGCGTCGCTCTGGAGACAGAGTGTTGGCTCCTAATAAAGGCCGAGGCTGATTTTTTCGCAGCCACAATGTCGTCCTCTAAGTTGGTGCAGTCAAGTGTGGGACGAAAGCGGGAGACGAGCCGCCACGCTCCGCCCTAATGAAGTTGTAGGTCTTGTTTCTTGCTGCGCTCTGCTGGAGAAACAAAGCTAATCATGGCAAGAGCAGCTCCAGACTGCTACAACAGAGGGACCAGGTGCTTGTTCTTTTTTTTCCCCCTTCTTCTTCCTCTTTTTTTTCACAGCGAGCACCTGCTTTTAACCATCTGCACCTGCTGCCAGTAATACGACAGGGGTGCAGCTACTCCTTGGATGTTTGATAGGATAGCATACACCATTGTGCACACACATCTCTTATCTCCAGCAAAGTCCCCATAAATCCCCTGCCCACGCCCCCCCACAACAACAGATAAAAAGGCTGACTCAATGCTGTCCCTCTTTGTTGCCCTGGGAGGAAACGGAATTTCGCCTCTTGCACGCAGAGGTTACGCCACCACCCGTGCACGGACAAAACTGTAGGACAGCCTTTGATTGGTGCGCCGTGTGTTTAGGAAGACCTCGGCCCTCCTAGCTCCCGCCGTGTCCCATTGTTGCGTAGATTTTAATCTCCTCAGCAACAGACTCATGATGTATTTGGTTCACGGGAAGGTCAAGGACGAGCCAAACTCCCCCCACCCGCCTTCCCGCCACAAAGCTTGTGAGGAGGGGGGGAGAAATGTGTCAGGGCTGCCACACCCACTCCTCAGATGAGAGAGTCAATCTGATGATGAAAATTGTATATTGCTTTTTCTAAGCTATTTTAAGAGTTATGGGATTTTAATATCACACCACTGCACAATTTTCACCTGTCTCTGCTCTTTGTAAACACTCCTGATTTTGCTAATCAGTTGTGTTTATTTCACCTAATCAGGATTTGCAATTAGCAAAGATTGAAAACAGCTGGTGTAACAAGTAGACTGTGACAGAGGCTACATGTAGCATGTACCAGCCAGGAACTCCTGTTGTTAACAAAGTTGTGGCTTTGCTGAAAGTAAGTACCAGTACGTTTAGCTTTCTGTTTCTACACATCTAAAATAAATGTATAGAAGTGTATTTGCGGCTGTTTAACTTTTTTCCCATTATTTTACCCGGTTGGGGAAGGAACGTCCCCTGTGCCTCCTCACCTTCCAGGATGGCTAGGCTAGGCTAGGCTAAAGGCCGCAGTAACATTCTGTCCAACTCCCCTGGAAGGTTAATGTGTTTAGACCTTTTCTGAGTGCCCACACAGGAAGGTGGAGCAAAGTGTGTGTATGTGTGTGTGTGTCTTTGTAATCTCTCAATGAATCATATAAAAGGGGGGAAATGGCACAAACCTAACCTCCATAGCCGAGCGGAGGGGTTGCCGACAGTAAGTCTTTGTCTTCTGTGTGTTTTGGATAAAAACAGGTATAACAATGGTGTAACAAATTACCCACTGAAGTCAATCCTAGGACCTCCAAGTGACTTTCACCATCCAAAGTGGTATGACACTGACTTGTACTTTTTTGCTTGTTTTGTACAACTACATGCCCTTGTAATTGTAAGTTCAGGCTTTAAAGCACTCCTTAATTGTCACCCTCACATTCTTCCTACTTCTTCCCTTGTGGTTACAGTATTCCATACTGCAGTTGGAGTATTTCCAGCAGATGTCTGGACCGCCCTCCATATTGTCAGGCCGTGAGTGGAAGAAAAAAATAACATCAACAGGATACAACCCTCGTGTTGTCTGAAGGTCAGTCACTTTGCACAGCACCCGCAGACACTTTTCACACACTTTAGCCTTTATACAGAGGCTTTCACTTACTGAATAGCGCTCCTCATGACCAGTAATTTAATAATAATTTCATGGCCAAAACTCGTTGGAGTCCCACTTCAACGGCACGATTATAATCTTAAACTGTGGATGAATGTTGTAGTGGACAAATGGGGGCCTTCAAAATGTAGAAGATTCCCATGTGAATCAAACTAGATATTAATAATACATATCTTATCATATCATATCTTTTATGATACGATGGCTGATGATAATATGTGCCAGTCTGCGCCCCAGTTTCTCACTTTGCTGCTGTCTCTTTGATGTGAGGGTAGAATATGTTGTGCACCTGCGAGGAGCACAACAAGAGGGTGATGGTGAGAGGATGGGCGGGTGGTAAGGGACACGGCGGTGCTGGCGGGAGGGGGCGGCGAATTCTGACACCAACGCCAACTTGGTTTGAGCATCAGCCCAGAATCGGCAGTGCCGCAGCCCTTCTCTGCTCCTCCAGATAAACAAATGCTAAACAAATTTCTCTTTGTTAAACCTGTGTCGAACGGCGCATAATAACGAGGCCCCGCGCTGCCAGAGCATGTGTCCGGGCCAGTAACGGCGAGGACAATGAGGGTAGAATGTATTCATGCAAGCAGATCCTCTCCTTTCCTCTCCTCTCCTCTGCTCCTCTGGCGTTCGCTCCCGCCTTGCTTGGCCTTCTTGGCTTGAAGTGCCTCGATAAACACAATCATCTGCTCACTCACACACTTATTACCCTTGAACGTATTCAGAGGAAATCTGGGACAGAGAGTGATGCTCAGGGCATGTCTCTCTTACCACTCTTGTTTTTCTAGGAGACAGAGGTGGAAAGTAACGTAGTACGTTGACATATTTTGCAGCCCTGGTCCTCTACTTTAGTAGCTCCATGTTATGAAACTTCTTACACTACCACGTTTATACAAACCAGTACGAAATCTAGTAAGCCAGCCTTGCCTCAGATTGATCTTCTTATTTATCTTATTTTCATTTCGGTGTTCCCTCTTTCCATCGTTCTGTTCTTGTTTTTATCCCTTTCATTCCTTATACCCTTTTTTCTTTCCTTAATAAGCCCCATAGTACATTTACTACCACTTCTACCTATTTACCTTGGTATTGTGAATGCGTGGCTTTTACTTGTAAATGATATAAGTATTTGCCCCATTGAAATCATGTCACTCTGACAGCAGTAACTGATTTCAGTGCTTCTTGTACCACTGCCAGCAGGGTTCGCATCTCAAACACAGTAACACAACAGCAAGCACTACACCGTCAGTCTTCAGCTTCGCCTTGATTCTCGGTAGAGTCTACCTCATTATGCACGGGAGGACGTCTGAGGGCTGTGGCAGGTGGGGGGTGGTGAGGAAGGATGCTGGTGGACTTTGCGACACGAGTGCGTCGCTACAGGCAGCCAAAGAGCTCTTTGATACCTGGCAGCTGGATGTCCCTGGTCCAGATTAAAATCAATTTCTAAATATCATACATCATTACCGGGGAAAAATTGGCCAGATCACAAGGTTACTGTGATAATGAGGAGAGGGTGGCGAGGTAAACGGCTGCAGCGAGATGTGGATTTAAATGTGACGCATATTTACCATCCAGGCTGAGGGGCCACATCTCATTTTCCGAGGGGCGACCCCTTTCCAGAGGCCATATCCAATTAAACAAACAGGATGAATGCGGAATTCTCTCCTTTGTGTAAAACGCAACGAGCCGATAGCGTGCCTCGTGTAGAAATGCAAAGACTGTTCAAGAGGATTTGATGATTTGAAATTCTCATTTTCCCCCCTCCACTCGCGTATTTAATATCTATCCTGTCAAGTATGTATGTAATGGGACTGTGAAGAGAGCTAACATATAGTGCCCCCTGAGAAGGCACGTCTTTATGTTCCGGCACGTGGCATCCATGCATTTGATGAACACGGCACTGCATTCCAGAGTACAACAGTGTGCTTTGGAGTAACGGAGTGAAGTGTGTTTTAACTGGCTGTAGCTTTAATCGCGTAAGCCGAGAGATGAAATGAATGTACCGACCGTTATGATGTAGCCAATTATACAGGTTTTTATTATGTATGAGCAAGGATGTGCAGTGTATAATGTATATGATAAAACTGCATATCGTTTTAAAGTGTAAATCATTAATTAACCGGACTGGGACTGGACGGTATCAGTGTTCCAAAGCTTAATTCAAGTCCAAAACAGGCAACCGGCATACACAAACTCAAGATATTGGACAACTTGTGTTTCTTCCATTTCGCAATAATTAATCTGCACAATTACACCACAGTGCAGTACCCCTCCTGTCTTAATACTACAATGACTACATATTGTTTGTTGGCATTTCCGTTGGTGACACCGACTACAGGCAGACGGGGGTCATTTTTCAACAACAAAGACAAAGTAATCAACCTGTATTTGGTGAGTGGTTTGGCAGTGAGGTGAAAGGAACTCAACTTGACAAAAGAACTGAAGTTAATCTTCCCTGTAAATAGATGTCTGGCGTGTTTTAGGGAGTTTTGCACAACAAATCTGCACCTGTACCTTCTGCCCTGCGCTTCAGTTTCAGTTAGAGCTCTTGTTTCAGTGGTGTTGTGTTATGTGTGTATACAGGCCTGTTCAGGCAAGACACAACATCTTCACCTTAAGACATAGAGATATTCTATTCCTAGAAGAATTTCAAGAAATTGTGAAAAATTACCCAACATGCAACTATTTTATCCAGTCGGGAATAATTATAACAGGCTGCTATTTTTTGTGAAGCCAAACTCTTCATATACATTTTGATGCAGCTGGCTGTAAGTAAACGAGACAAGGTTGGACGCCTGTGGAACCCAAAAAGTGTAATCGGATGAGGAGCCGACCGGGCATATGCCTCCTCTTCCTCAGTGACCAAAGTGCTTTAATGACTGTTGTATACCGCAGACCTGCTGCTGCTGCCGATGACAGACACCCTGATTTAGTTTTTATTGCTGAATCTTACTCCGGTAATGAAGTTGGGACTGTTATGTTTCTCTCATTACCTTTTCATTAAAGATATGACTAGAAAATGGGGTTGCTATGGCGATAGCTCCATGAAGTCTCTAAGCGCTGCAGCCACATTGTTTACTCTTTTGCAAAGGCTGCCGTCTGCATTGAGAAAAGGAAGAGGGGCTTTTTTTTTTTCCACATCCTCATCTTTCTCCTGAATCAAATGCTGACCTAATGCAAATAGAATGTTCTTCAATGATTCTGTTTCTTTATGCTTAGAGGTCTCATTAGCTCGCTCCCAAAGTGATGACTGGCGTTGCGCAGTGGTGCGGGCGTACAAAGTGGATTCAGTTATTCTCCGAGCAAATTATAGAAGATAGTGTGGCAGCGTAAGTGAAAGTTGGGTTTAATAAAAGGAATACTCTTGTGTATACCGACACAACCCCTCCTGGCTATATATTTACACTATATATGTGGAACACTTACATGGTGAGTATGAATGTGTGTCATTAAAACATGTGAATACATCAAAATGAATAAGGCTTTCAGTTGTGTTGATAACATTTATAATCTACTACATAAATATCTGAGTATAATAGTTTGTGTATAGATAGATTTCTACATTATAACGAGCATATTCCACTCTTGACTCATCATCTTTGACATATATGATATTCCCACATGTATGAATGCATGACATCTATGGCATTTCCATTTGTGTACATATATTAGATTTAGTATTTTACACCAATCCCAGTTAACGCCAGCCCAACTAGCAAAGGCAATCATTTCCACACTCCACACATCCATCCCTCCATCCATCCAACTGTGTTCTCCAAAATAAAGCTTTGACATCCAAACCAATTCATTACAGCTCCCTTTAGTCTGGGAGAAGGTAAATGGAAGAGAGTCACAACCTTTTCTCCTCATTCATCAGCAGCATTTTCCAAACCATTAGCTCTGTCATTGCTTCCTGTACTTTTCATGTCGGCTGCCTGGCTTCACCCTCAGTACTGTGATTAGTTCAAGCAGTATGCCGCTCATCGATTTTGCTCCACTGGGGGTTAGTTAACCCTCTGCCAGCTTTTAATTGCTTCTCTTTACAGTTGAAGCAGTGCTCGGCCCCTCTGGATGAAATAGCCTTGGAATGAAAGTGTTTATTATAACGCCGGTTTGAAAACACGCTGGAATTTTCCTTTCACGATCTTCTAACACGTACAATTCTATTTCCGCAATCGAGATGTAAACAGGTTTTTTGCGTGTATCCAAAAAACAACGTGTTAAATTGAATCTGTTACCTGCTGGCAACAATTACCGTTAGGGACTGAGACACAAACAGACGAAAGACACGCAATGTTTAGCCTCTTCCTCTGTATTCCGAGCGTATTATGTTGTGTGGAGGTAATGTAGCTCCGGTTTGATTGACAGAGAGATGATAGCCGTGATAAACAAAAGGTGTTCCATGTATGCAGAGAGATGAGCATGGAATGGGTTTTTTGAAAACAATAAATCACAGCTCGCAGTGAAAGCATGCTGCCCTGAACTTCATTTGAATTGGATTACCATTCAATCCCTTGTTGTGTCATACAGTATGTGCCTTCTCCTGTTAAAAACAACCACGTTTGACAGAAGAATATAATACTTGTAGGGTACTATAGAAATGTGTTCATTGTGCGTGCTCAATGAGCCCTGCGATCATATTTATTCAAGGATTTTTTTCACTACATCTCCAAACCTATTATCTCGGTTGTGTAAATCTTTGTATTTGAAGTTGTACTATTTCAGTATTTGTGCAGAGCTCAGAGTGATATAGCTATAATAGCTTCCCAGAATGTAAACATCATAAATACACGTCGAGATTACATCTGTGAACAATTCATTAAATTGATAGATTTTCATCTCAGTTTGATGTAGATATCCATCTGCACATCTACATGTGAAAAACACTCACTTAGTGCCAGGGGGGAAATCAAACAGAGAAGCAGGCAGATGCAGCATCATTTAGACAAATGAGAAATATCAGCTGTAATGAAACATGATGCATATGTTTTTTTATTGTGTTTGAATGGAACCCGGGAAGGATATTTGACCAAAAGTTACAACAATTTGGGGAAAAAAGACATTAGGAGTTAATGTTTCCTGGCAGATTAAAGTTAGTAAGCCATGTCACAGGCAATTATTTCCAAAGAGACAATATTTGCTGTGCAACAACTTCGACACAGTAGACAACATTTGTAAATGAGACGGTTACAATTCATCGACACGTTGACAGAAGTCATAGACTTTGGTTATGAGGCGCCTCATAAAGGCAGCCAAGCAAAACTTCAATTCTTTCCTGAACGCCCCCTTGGTTTCCTGCTCCCCATCATTATTTGAATGCTTTTTGAAGGTCTTTAATTTGCATCCAAATGCTGTGCCCTTGTTCAATTTAATTTACAATGCAGATGCACGAGCGATAAGTGTCACCGAGGTTCGTCCCCGAGAAGAGAGGCAAGCGAGACGGAAATAAACCAAATAATTTTACTTTTATATGTCCCCTCGTATGAATTGGGCAGATAAAACATTCATATTAAACAAAAAGCCATTCAGCTTGAGCAAGTATGTTATTAAAGAATTGATGCGGAGACATAAAATAATAATTTCCAACACTGCCCAAAGATAACAGGATTTCCTCTGTGTGTGCACAGTGTTGCTATGCTGCAAACTGAGCAGCCTATTGTTTCATGATCTGTTTATCATGTCCACATGTTTACTTAGCAGTAATTTATGTACTGGCAGTCAACATTACCACAGGGTGACAAACAGCATAGCAGGAAGCATTTAGGAAGGAGCTGGTCTGTCAGCCGCAGAGTGGCAACTACAATGGTGTCACAAGGAACAGATTGGATTTGGGCTCAGGACACGTTGAGCTTCTTTCTTTTTTTTTTCCAGGGAGGGGTGTAAAAAGTAGGTTGCAATGCTGGGGGTGTATGTGCCCAGCCCCCAGGGCGATAACAAAAAATATGGGGCAGTCTCTCTCCCGCTCTCTCTCTCTCTCTCTCTCACTCTCGCTCACTCCATCTATCCTTCTCTTTCTCTCTCTCATTATATCCTCAATTATCAAGTCAGGAGAGAAACTCATTATTTTTGGGAAGTCAAAGCCAAAGTTTAAAATCTGCGTTTTTTTTTTGTGGACAAAATATAAGAGAATGGAAAAAGCTTATTTGCGAAGATTTGAATCCGTTAATGCTTTTTTCCCTCTCAGTGAGAATAATCATCACAGAGGGAAAGTGCGATTTATGTATTTCCGCTTTTCAGCCTCTCAATCTAACCACACAGAGTTGCCCTTTTCCTGATCTTGTCGCTCATTAAAGTGTGTGGAGTAATTAATCATGGGTTATTTTGCTATTTGATGCGGTGTTTTAATTGACAGCGGTGCATGGGGGCATTTCATGCAAGCCACGACCAGGCTGAGCAGCACGTGACCCTCCACAGGGACTGTATCTGATTTCATTATTAGCCCCAGTATGACTGGCTTAGCCCTCATATGTACCATGAACACCTTTACCCTTGGGTTGGTCGAGTTAATTACTTCGACCCATAATGCCTGAGATACCACCTAATAAGCATGGAGTGCAACAAATTATGGCGCTTGGATTAGTTGCCGCTCAAGCTCAGAAAGAAATAATTTTCATATTTAGGAAATGATTGAGTATGTTGGTTTAAAACATGTGACTCAGTGGTAGATGTGGATTTTTATCAAGATTCTCGTGCATGTGGTTTCTTGTCTTCTTGCTTTGGTGGATGTAATATTCTTGTGCTATAATAAGCAAATCACTATCTGACCTTTAAATAGTAAATACTAATTATATTTAAGCTTCCATAGCTGAATACAAAGAGCAAAACCTGAGGAAAAAGTGCTTGAAAGTAAATTTGTCCTTCATTTTGCCAAATTTGGCAAAACACTTGCCATCACTGCCAAGCCTGCAAAACACCAATCAGTGTCAGCTCCTCCTTGACCCAGGTCCCATTAATATACAAAATAATTGCCACTCAAAACATTGCTGGAACAGAGTCAAATAATAAGTCGTATCTTGCTCGCTTGGACGAGAAAAAATAAGACTCGGTCGTCCTAAAATAAGACCTCAACTTTGTGGAATTCCTGTTTTTGCAGCGCAGTCAGCGGCAAATTAGTCACATCGCAAATCCCCCACCTCCGCCCCATTGTTCGCGCGGGCTAAATGGCAAGAGTAATCCATAAGATGTTAACGCCGCGTGCTCTCAAAGTGAGTTTTAAGTGCTTTAGTTTGAGTCCCTTTTTGCACTTAGAGGGGTCGTAGGTTCACATTGTCTTTCTGTCCTCCGTGGAAAATTACACAGTTTACCCCGGCGTGCAGGGGGGAGGAAGAGCGTTTCGCGGTGATTAGGTGTATCCAGGGTGGTAGGTTTGTGACTGCACGTGTGTGGGTTGGCAGTTGGGTGGTGGTGGTGGTGGTGGTGGTGGGGGGGGGGGGGGGGTGGGGGGGAGAGAACTTAAGACAATGCTCCACTTCATGAGCACACACTGTACAGAAGCCCTCCCACACAGCCTTTGTTAAGCCTCTCTCTCTCTCTCTCTCTCTCTCTCTCTCTCTCCCTCCCTCTCTCTCCCTCTCTCTCTCTGGATCTGGCACTTCAGACTCCCTCGGCCCATTGACTCCCACTAGATGCTCTCCACCGTGTTTCTTGGGTAAAATATACAGGGGCCTCTTTAATACCGTAACATCCGTATCCGTCCCTTTCACACATGTCCCCCTTTTCGGCTAACTGCGGCCAATGCAATCTAATCCCATTTGGTAGGCAAACTTAAATTCATCCAATTTCACAGATTAGGAGTTGTCTTTCTGCAAAACGTCACCGGCCTGCGCTGCTGAAAATGATGTATTATCTAAATATATTACATATATTATGTAAAATATGCCCTAATTTTTCCACGAGGCCACTTACACCGTTTGCGTACTTCCTATAAATCAGACTTATTGAATTTCCCAGACCTTTGTCTATCATGTATAGTTTCCATAACAACCATACATAGTTACAAAGATAACGATTGAACGTACTGAGCGAAACGTGACGTAAGCCTTATGTTGCGTTTTTCTTTTAATTACAAGGTTAAAACTATTTTAAAAGACTCTTTGATGGAGCCAAGTTAGAGGAGGAGAAGTGACGATTAATGAGCGTGTGGATCTTATTGGCAGCAGGAAATGTCTGGAGAGTTTGCGGTTGCGTTATGCTTCCCGGTGTAAACAGGATCCTTCATGTGATGTTTTCTGATGTTTACCTCAGAGGGCGTATTATCAAGTTAGAGTCGACAGCGTGAGCAAGAAGCTTTGGCACGTCGTGTCAGTCTGAGAGTTTGTTTTCTTTGTAAGGAAAAGCAGGCAATTCTGAAAAAGGCACAACACAAATACACGCACCGAGTAGGAGGATAAGAGAAATAAAAGACAAATGCCCAAACTCTGACATCAGGGATCGGGGGCTTTCTTATGAAAATGAACACCGGTGGTTTTAATTTACTGACTGCATTAGCCAGCTCCTCTCCAACCAAGCCTGTAGTTGTCTCGTTGGCAGCAGCAAAGTTATTAATGGTGCAATAACAGGAGGCAAGCCTGGGCACAGAATATTCTATTCTCTCTCAGATTGTGTAATGATTTTTCCACAGAGGGGAGGGCCGGCTCCTATTTTTCATTGCGACTTCTTTTCTTTTTCCTTTAAATGGAACGGAAAGAGGAGGGCAAAAACGGCGCCCTTCGGGTTAATTGACTCGTATCCATCACGGTTGACATTCAGTGTCGGTGTGAAAGAGATTGGCTTTCAGATGAGACGCCAACCGACGCTCACCTGGCGCGCGTCGCATCAGACGGCCGGCCAAAAACACGCTGCAGCTGGACAAAGATGACACCGCAGTTGGAACTATTGGGATAATTGAGAAAACCTGATAATGCATGTAAAGGTGTGAGAAGGGTCAGTGAATACAGATCCTGAGTGTGTAAATAATGATATAATACAACAACAAGCTCCACAACTTACTCATTGTTTAGTTATCATCTAGTTGGTCTATTGCATCTTCATTCAGGAATCATTGTTTCATTAAAGGAGAAGAGAGAAAGTGGAGTTCAACAGTAGAATTGGGTGACGTCCTGCTGTCTAGAAAGTTGTCGGTGGGTGTTTTATTCCGCTTTTACAAGGCCGCCACTGCAGTGTGTGGCCTCTAATCACAAGTGTTCGGCCGACGCTCCCGTGATTTATGTGCTTGAAAGCGGTTGGTATTTGTCTGGGAAGGTCAGACTACAGAGCAAGTGAGTGTGTGGCAGGATTATAATGCCATTTCCAGCCTTTTTTCCTTCTGCAGAATACATTATCCTCCACTTCATTGAGTGTGCCAAAATAAATGCTTATAATCAAACACTTCCACGGCGTGTAGCAATGTCATGTGCCCACTGTGTGTGAATCGATAGATATTCAACCCCCCCCCCCCCCCCCCCCCCCCCCCCCATAAGCCTGCAGAGTTATCGCAAAACAAATTGCACAGACTTGAATTTGACAATCCCTTTATGAGGAGCGCTTCATTGATTTCTGGATGGCTGCTCTGTTTGGCGCCTTTACAGGGAGCGGGAGGAGGAGGAGGCGCCACACGGCTTATTCTAATTGCCTGACTGCATTAGTGTATTCCGGTGGCACGGTGTCAGAAAGTAAAAGTTAGTGACTGTTTCTCCCCCCGCTGGGAAACGACAAGGAGTTGAGGCTTTTCCACAGGATACGGCGTGTCAGCAGAAATCTGTCCCACCATGCGAGGCCTGACACGGCGGTGACAGCGCGGCAATATTTTTCGGCATGTTCCAGAACAAATTAGCACCGGCGTGACATCAGAAGGCCTCGATGTGTAAACCCACAGCTCCTCACACACACACACGCGAAGGACGGCATATTTGCATGATTTTTACACTTTTTATCCACATAGCTTCACATATACTTGGAACGAGTTTCAAAAAGGCACGAGGCTGAAGTGTCTAGTTCCATGTGTTAATTGATTTTGGCCACAAGAAGACATTGTACAGTGCACACTGCTGACATGGACAACAAGACAATCTGTGTCCAAATCAACATCCACCCGATTCTGTATAGCCAGTTGATAGTTAGGCCTACAGTTGAAATGTCAAACCAGTTAGAATCATATCATTTATCATCCTTTCAAATCTTGTTGAGAATATGATGCCTTTATTGAGAATAGTCCATAGATAAAGGTTAACGTCTTTATCCCAGAGCATTTTCAATTACTCCATGGGAGGATAAGCAAGCCGATCAACATCAGTGGAAACAAAGGCAAATGCATCCCAGGAGACAGTGCAGAGACAAACGCTGCGAGACATGGGGCCTATTGAACACCAAACACAATTCAGCTGCGAGGTGAAGAGGTTATCCACAGCTTGTAAAGGACGCATCCCTTTACTTTGCGTCGGTACCGTCGGCAACTCTGAATTATGGCTTTGCCTTTGCCGTGTCTTCCTTTTCGTTATCGTTTTGAGGCGTTCTCCCTCCTTTCCTTTCCCCATGTGTAATAAGGCGTTTTGAGAGGGGGTGAGGGAGGAGAGGGGCTGCTGCTGTCATGCATCACACTCCGGTAAGAGCTGCAAACAAACAGGGCCAGATTCATCAAACAGAGAGAGCTGCTCGACAGGATGGGGGGGGGACCACGGGCGTTAATCAAAGTTGATCGCTAAATTCATTCCACGCGACAATCGCTGGAGGAGAGGCTTACGTGGTGCACAGAAGTGGTTAAATATAGGCAGAAGCCTTCACTCGCTGAGGAAAGTGAAGCTAATTTGTGAAAGATTTATTAGTTTTCCTACTTCAACTTCATTTGCTGTGTACTCAGGTTTGCATATTGCCCAATACTTTTAAACACGCTTTGCCACCCTCTCACTTTGGCTTGTTTGTTTGTTTTTAAGTCCCTCTGACTCTGATGAGACCTGTAATCTTGTCCAGCCTTATTAGGATAGTCAAATGGAAGCGGCGCACAAATTAGCAGTGGAGCTCTCATCCAAGTCAGTTTTGAAATATTTCACAGCTCCTAATTGGATGAGTGGATTTATTTTGTTTTGGGGAACAACCATGGTGAGGCTTCTGTTTAATCTCCGCAGGCCCCCTTCATCCTGCTTCCCCACCCACCCACTCAGCAGACTGATTGTATCTAAAACCAGACAATGGCATCAGTGAATTCAAGTAGGATTTTTTTTTTTCTCCTTTCCGTTCCTTCCGGTGGACAAGAAAGAGAATCATTTGCATGCAGGTGACGCGTTTTAACGGGGGGCAAGGCGAGATGAATCAGAGTGCAACTCAACAGTTTCCTTATGCTTTGACCTAATTATGCAGCCAGTTTGTGCATTCATCTTCTTCGGGGGTTTTTTTGGCGGCAAAGGAAAGTCATGTTCCATCCGAGCGCATTCAGGGTGGGTTTTTGATGTCAAAGTCTCTGCTGATTCACCGCTTTTTCCGTGCTTCTGCTGACTCAAATTGAATTTTCGTGGAAGATCCAGAAAGTATTGAAAGATCCGGCAGGTGAAAATGCTCAGGCCAGAGAGCAGACAAACCTTTTTTTATCGATTATGCTTTGTGGCCATGGTGGAGAGTACTTCCTCCTCAGGATGCTCTTAAGGTTGAGCGTATCATCTTACATCCTTATCCCCCGAACGCTGTAACCACAACGTATAACATCCAGCAGGCAGGAGACTTTCACAACACTGTCGACCAAACGAGCACCACAGAGCAACGAGATTTATGATGGCGGAGTATCGATCCCAGCGGAAATTTAAATCATGTTTATAGGAAATTACTTAGATCACTCCACAGATACTGTACCGGCCAGACAAACGCGAGTGTATGCTTTCGCGGGGAAGAAAAATATTGATGAACGTGAAATACTGCGTCCGCTGTATAAAATACTGGTGACATCTTATTGTAGGGGGGTCAATGATTTACTCTCTGTAGGGTTCTAAGAGCAGAGATAAAATACTGGTTTCTCTTTCCACGGGCGAGAACGCAGCAGAAGAGGGAGCAGAGTGACTGCAAAGCGTGGCGGATTTATCGAGAGTAAATTATTTACGTAAAGTACAGAAAAATATATCGCTCTCAGACACTTACAGCACAGGCACATTGTGAGAGCCTGAGATGAACTAGATGATTAGTAACTCACAAGGTTCATATTGTAATTAAATAATATAATTTAGCGGCGTGTAAATGTCATAGTTGTTACTTTGCTAGTTTCGATGACATCATTTGTTGTAACTTTCAGACAACGCCTGTCTTTTCTCAATTGGATGACATCATTGGGGTTAGTTCGATGGCATCACTTTGTTAGGCAAAATGTTCTTTGACATTACGTTACGTTTTGAATAGGAACTGATTCTGTTAAGAGATTCTTTTTTGAGTTTTGTTTTTGTTATCGCTCTTTATTCTCTGCAGCAATCTCCTGCGCCACACTGCTGTCCAGATGGTGGCGGAAATGCACCAATAAGCTTGTTAGTCACTACAATTTAAAGAAGAACATTACATCAGTAGTGTTTACAATCTTTAATTAAATAAGTTTAGAGTCTGATACAAGCGACAATGGAATTGGAAGCAACACAACTTTTTGTCTGCACATTAGAAAGTACAGTTTAATGTACACTCGGCTTTGTAATGTGTGTTTTCGAATGACACGTTATAAGGGAAAGCTACCTAGTCTTGCATTTTAGCACGCAGTTATCGACTCACAGCCACATTAGTAACCCACTGGAGTTGTCTTTCTTTCCACCTGAAGTTCAATATTCCCTCTTTGCTTTGTTTTGATCTCCTGAGTAAATAGTAATAGTTAATATCTGTGTCTTTAGCTTGCTAAATGCCAGTCCCTTCCTTCAGTCATTTCATGCTGGATAGATAGGATGACCGGACTCGTCAGAGCTTATTTGCTCAGTTTTATTTCAGGGGTTAGCAAGACCAGATGAGAGGCGACTATAAAACGTAATTGCGAGTCGGTGAACTGAAACGCTGAGCTATAAGAGACTGACAACTCCACACAGCTGTGGAGTTTTGTAATATGTATGTGAAAGTTAATTTCCACCGTCCAGCAGGTAAGTAATATGTATTCGCTGAACCAGAAATGATGATTGAAGATGTCAGCCATTCAATAGGCTTCTTTGGTTCAAACGAGGAAAAGGTACCGGCGCCAATCTACGTCTGTTTCCTCTGGGGATAGGTTCCTTCCCTGACAGTAGTTTAAACTGAAGATGCAGTGAGACGTCTTTGATCAAATCAAATTTATGATCCAGTGACTGTGCATGAACTCAGAGTTTTGTAATAATTCTCCGATGTCGGTTTTCCAATGGAGTATTTTTCCATCACAGTACTCCTACTTAAGTAAAATAATTGACTACTGGCATTTTATGTGTGACAGTTTTATCCAAGTTTATTTTCACACCCTGCTGGAGAAGGATTCATACAATATTTTGCTCGTGTTAATGAGATGAGCACAGGCCGAGGAGAGGAAATAAAAGAAAATCTTTCGGTCCTTGCTCAACTGTCTGGGCAGACATTAACGCTGAAAATGAGAATGACCTCATCACACTTTCAGCCAAATCATCATCAATGAAATGATATTAACTGCCAGACAGCTTTATTTTTTTTTCTTCTTGAGCAATCCTCCTCCTTGCTTTAGTTTGTGGTCCTGTGCCCTTGTTATCTGGCCTGCCAGACTACCCTCGCGCTGTGAGGCAGAGGAGCAGAAAGATGGCAGTAATTCATTTTGTGCGACGCCACAGGCAAACACTCTTTTTTTCCCCCCCCTTGCCCATTACCTCCAGACCAGACTCGATGTCTCAGCAGGACACATAGCTTCTTTCAGTTCTGGCCCAGGCCCACCGTACTCCAGGGGGCTGGGGTTAGTGGACGACCCACTTCAGATTCTGTTAGCGCCACCCGCAAGCATCCGCGGCACTCCAAAGCTGTGAAGAAAGATGGCAGCTTTACAGACAGGCAGCCTGGGGAAGGACTGGCATTTCTCTTTCTCCGTAATAAACTCAACCAACCACAAAAATATACAACTCAATGCAGCAACTCTTCATTTCGTTCTTCATGATATATTTAACGGAGATGTGACTGTCTTGCTCCTCGAATGCTTATTTGTGTTGAAAAAACCCAACACGTTTCCTCAGTTTATTGGCAATATCCAAAAATAGCTTGCGTTGTATCATATTATGTTCCGTCATTCCATCAGAAGCAGGGGTTTCGATGGTTTAATGTGGCTCTGATGTAAAATATTCCGGAGAGAAACGGCCTCGTTTTCTATTACAGCCCAGTGTTTTTAAATGAGTGGAAGATGCATAAAAAAAAGCGCAGTGAGGAATTGGAGAGGCTTGAATGTTTATGAGTGTAGAGTGGCGTGATGAAAATGAACTTTTCCCAGTATTGCCCCAGACATAATTTGCTCACCAGCGAGCATTAGTGTTTGGGTTTTTTATCTTTATTTTGACATGTTGTTGTTCAGGAGGAGTGCAGAAGAAATATCCCATTAACAAGCTTTCTCCTATCTGCCGACATAAATCACTGACATGGAAATGAAACTGTACTGACAAAGAGGGGCGATGGTTGGAGGAATACAAATACAACATCATACACATTCATTCAATCCCCCTCCTCTCCTCTCCCCCTTCTTTACATAGAGGTACATTCGCCAGTGTAGCAAGTTGTGAATAGGTAAGTAGGGAATGCAGCATAATCAATCCAAGAGGACTCTTGTATATAATTACATGGCCATCGCATTCTTTTCACTGGATGGCATTGGACAGCTTCAGCTAATCAATGCGGGCCAGGTCGTTGATTCTTTTTTTCAAGTGAGACAAAACAATAGATTTCTGATTTCTGTGACAAGAAGGATATTTTACTTTTTCTCTGTTCCTTCAATAACCTCTCTGATTATCAATTCTCTCCAGGACATTTTTGATTTTGATGGTTTTCTCCACAAATCCCCTTGGCGATATGCAATACGGTCAGCGACAACAGTACAAATTTGTATCATTCACCCACAAGCATGTAATCGCTGATCTTTGTCCCCTTTGTTCGAGATAAACCCACCAGATTGACCCGGCGCTTTGTCACCAAGAGTCCGCAACTCAAATCGCAGCCCATTATTCCACATACCTCCCTGAGGAGCAGCTGACATTTGCTCACTTAAATCTATCACATCCTCTCATCCTCTGCCTGTCCCTTGGTAGTTTTTTTAAAAGAACTTTGGCCTGTAGCATGTGAAGGAATGTATCAGCTCCTAAAATCTAAGAGCTGCCCCAGCTGGGTGAACCCTGTGAGGCAACAGCTGCAAAGACAAAGCTCATGATGTGGCCCCTTAGAGCCCTTGAGGAGTTACCGCCGTTTGACTGCCAGAATGCATAGACAGTATTGGGCCTAAATTAGGAACTCCTTTACATGGAACTATATGAAGTAAGAACTGTAAGGTTTATTGCTTTCATTCCCACGAAGCTTCAAGCACAATCAGTATGTTGTCATGTTAGAACTTTCATTATACTCCAATGTCGCCCTGCAGCAGACAGACTTGGACATAAACAAAACACTTAATTGAAACAAGTATCTGCTTTTTACTTAAACTTGGCTGTTTTTTTTTATCATGTCCCAGTCATCCTGGTATCTTTCCATGACGCCGCTTGACATGGAGAAAACTTGATGAAGTGGGCCCCACTGTTCTGCTGATCACCACAGTGATTGCTTTAAAAATAGTGCATGGAATGTATTACTTATTCTGCAGAGCTAATTCTTTTAAACCTGATGGGGTAATTTTTTTTTTGGGTCTACCAGGAAGAAAATGAGCGACCACCTAGCAGCAAGCATAATATAGCAACTCTGGGAGGTGATGTTGTTCCACGCAGAGGGAGAAGGCAGAGCCAAACAACATGGCCTCCACCGGTAACACAGCGGATTAAGTAAGGTTCCCTTTGAGAAATTAACTACAACACAAAGTGGAGATAAACGAGGAGGCAGAATAACGAGGCCTGTTTGCCTATTCAAAGGGTTTAGTCATGTATTAAAAATCATAGCTCTAAGCTGCCCGACAGATGCTAATGAAGCGATGTTTACATTTTTGATTCGCTGCCTAAACAAAGATAAGACGCCCTCACCGAAAACAGCTAGCCTCGCAATCCAAACACATCCATTGAGCCTGTCACCAAAGACATGACAGCTTTCTTCCCAACTCACAACAATAGCCGACTCATTTCCATATTAATGAGAGAAAGGAAAGCTAAGTGGAGGGGGGGTCTGTTGAGCACGGTGGGGGCAATGTTGCTCCTTGTTGTCTTGGCACCTATTGACAAAGTCTGGAAATAGGTTGTTAATGACCGGCCTAAAACACAGCGAGCAGGCTGTGTGTGATCATATCAGCGTGTCCCGTATGCGTATCATGCTGCCTGCTAATGCCGAAAAGTCCTGTGTGGGCGCTCTTCCGTGAATCTCTGGCATTGTGCACTCACAAGGGGTAACGTGCACGCACAGACACACTCGACACACGCACACAAGTAAACACAGTACCGAGGCGGGGAACTCGAGAACGTCTCAAGATGTTGCCTTCACAGAATTTAGCCTTTGTAATCATTTTTCTTTATCAAAGGAAAATGATTTCGGAAGTTTCAAAATCCTTTATTTCAAGAATTTAAGCCAAAATTGCGATATTTATTGTTATTTCCTTAAAACACTGCCACTACAGTGAAACGCTCCGTTATTAATCAGGTCCGTTTCAGGAATTTTCTCGAGCTGAGCGCCATCTTGAATCAAGATGCAATGAGGCAGATCGCTGCACTACAATCAAGACCGCGACACTCGAGTCTGCGAAATTATTTCACGCTTCGGAGTCTTTCACAGTCTGTGGAGAGGAGGTTTGGCAAAAATGTCAAGATTCTCATCAGCCAAAACTTATAGTCCTGTTTTAAGACATTAACTTTGAAAGTGATGTGAATTCAAAGACATTTAAGTAGTTTCAGCTTCCTACTTCATTCTTATTTTACTCTGACTGAATTTCTTACTCACAGCCGCCATCTTGATCTTTACTTCAAGGCCTCATCCATAGTTTAAATGACTGGTTATTACTCATATTAGTGCCAGATTTGGCATTTTAATATGTCATTTGCAAGAGTGAAGCAAGCAAATTTCAGTTTCTCTAAGGGGACATTTTGCATTTTACACAAGCATTTAACATCTTGCACAAAGACGAGACATCCACATCCCACAGGATGCAGTCATCAGCGCACCCAAAGGGTAAATACACAATTAGCAGCTCTGCAGTACTAATCTAAGGGGAAACACAGCATCTGTTAGATCTCACAGCATTTACCTCTCATAACCTTTAAGTCATATAACTGTTACCATAACCCGCAAGACTCATTAGTTATTTACTGTATAGAATTCACTAGCTAAAATGTCATAGCGTTACGTTTGTGGGCGTTTTCTTCACATGGTTGACACACCAATGACCAAAATATGTGATGTTTTGCTGCGTAGGTTTGTGATCCTCTGAGGAATTATCCTAACACTTGACTCTTTGCAGCCTCTTTTAGACATAATCTTCCACTTCATAGTGCATGTCATTAGCCTCCTAAATTACAAACATCATTACCAGAATTGATTCAAGTTAGCCTCCTGGGGGGCTTCAGTCTGCTGCTCTGACATGGCGGGGGCTCATTTTGAGTCTAGTGTCAATCCTATTTCACAAGTTCAAGCGGACCCATTGGGGGTCTCAGCCGCTCACCCCCTCTTTATCCCCACACAGTGAAGCTGTGTGTCCTCATTAGCAAGGGGGAGTAGACTCTGTGTGTGTGTGTGTGTGTGTGTGTGTGTGTGTGTGTGTGTGTGTGTGTGTGTGTGTGTGTGTGTGTGTGTGTGTGTGTGTGTGTGTGTGTGTGTGTGTGTGTGTGTGTGCGCGCACATGTGCGCGCGCACATGTGCGTGTGCATGTGTGCGCGCGCGCCAGCGCCAGCGGTAATGCGTGTCATTTCAGACTGGAAGTTGATGTGGCTTCTTGACCTCTGTAAAAAGTGCTGTAACATTGAGTTTGTTTACATACACACTATATGTATGGTCATAGTATGGTTATATATTTAAGCTTTATATGGATGGCATAGATAGGATTCTACTAATCAGCACATATACATGACTTGTTGCTTAGTTTATGAGGAGAGTTCAGTAAGAGAGCAGTAGTCCAATTATAATCTCTAAGTCTAATTATGGTGTTGAATGGCTTGGATTGCTTTGATTATAGTATAATTGAAGGAGTTATAGGAGTTGTGATTATTTTTGCTCAAAAGATATACGCTATGTGTTGAGTATTTGATTATAGTAACACATTACATATAACAGGTCCATTTGAATCAAGTTAAATTGAAGTTGTACCTTACTGAGTTGGGAGTTTAAAAGGATTTCACAGGATCAAAGTTTTAATAGATAACTTTCAGCTCAAAACTAATACAGGGAGTCATCTCAAGTCAGTCAGGTTTGTTTGTTTAGCTCAATATCACATCTCAAAGGGCTTTACAGGCCCACACAACAATGGTTCCCGGTCCAGCCCAACGGTCTCTAAGAATAACTCCCAAAAACTCTAACCACGAGGAGAAAAAATAGAACAAACCTCAGGAGAAGCAATTCAGAGAGAGAGATTGCCTCTCCAACAGGAGCCGTAGGTGAGGAAGGACACAACTGACAGAGATGCACTGATAGTGGTGTTTATCCCAGTGAAGATACTGTTCCCAGCCATCGACGGCTGAGATGAACTTTCACAGACAGCTTACTGAAAATTGGTAAACGTAGCTGTATTGAAACCTGAAACAGGCCTCAAGCAGAGCAGGAGGATGGAAATTATTCAGGTAACAGCGCACTGAGGGGAGTTGAGTGTCAAGGGAGAGCGACGAGAGTGTAACTGGAATTGACAAACAGGGGGAAAAAAACAGCTGTGACACATGGACGCAGCGTGAGCAAAAACATCAGAAATCTGAACAAATTTGCTGCTCATGCTCTAATTCAAAGAGGTCCTCGGTAGTCGGGAGGAGCCGGTAATTCTAGTCCATGTATGAAACATGGTGGGGGTGGTGTGCCTTCGATAATTCATCTGGAGATTGATAGATGTATGTCTCCAGAGATGGCAGTGTGGATAGTATGTTTCTCTGCTCTCCGCCGAGACCCGCTGTGAAGTCTGCCCGTGAATTTGTGAGTATGGAGATCGGGGTCAGAGGTCCACATGAAAAGGTCTGTTGCAGTGCTACTCGGCACCCTTTACCTCTGCCTCTAATGGGATGGCACAAATCCCTCCTATACTTGAGGCTCCGCTCTATATCTCCAATGAGCTGCTTTGTGTTGATGCGGCTGGGGAGTGACTGGACTGCTCGGACATGCAGCGAAGGTTTTCTATATCTAGAATACCAATATGTGGCTTTATTTTGTGGACGTGTCGCTGACTGAAAGGCTCAATGTATTATGATACTTGTGGGTTTTGTGGTTCTTAAAACAGGTTGCAGGAAGAATGGTGCGCTTTTAATTTTGACCTGGATTTAGGGGATAAAGGGTGGGAAAACGCACAGTTTGGTAAGGATGATGTGACCATGAGATACTCTGGGTTGGATTTAAGCGGAGATCTGATCTGAGGAAACCAACAGCGTATTAGCAGTGGGAGACGTAAATTTGTCCTCTTTGATTGTTCAGAGAGATGACATTAGTTGCTTCAGTGCTTCTCTCTGTGAGTGCACTGTGTGTGTGTGTGTGTATCTACAGCGTATGAGAAGACGGTGGAGAGAAAGTCGACAGAATGCTGTGAACACTCATAACAATGATTGTTTTCTGAGAATTGGGTTGTTGAGCTTAGACGAGCCCGAATTTCTGAACAGTCTTGATGTTTGCAAACAATAGGCACAATCAATCTCAGTTACCAATAAAGTTATGAAGGTGTTGATAACATCATGAAATGTGTGATCAAGATGAGCTCTTAGTCTATAAAAATCCATATCCAAACAGAACCTGTGAAGCTTTTCCTTTTGTGCAAAAGCTCTACACCCCCACATATAACTGGCATGCTGATGAGAGGTGGACAGTGGTCGATGGACAAATCAATACAGGAGCATATGGAGCCCAGGCAGAGTACAGAAATGAAAACTGGAAAATGGGATATAGATAATTGAAAGCGCTGAGCACACTGATTGGCACTTCGCGCAATCTGCTGCCATTTACTTGACCCCGCGGTGTGACAGCACAAAGTGGACGCTGAGTCTGAGAGGGAAAATGGAGAGAACGTCTGCGGTTGCTTGGTTGTGTTGAACTCGAATTGCACATTCGAGAAAATCCTCTCATAGATTAGTGCCAGTTTTCTGTGCAACAAGTCCCCCCACCAAAACATGTAAATTCAGTCATGTGTGTCCTCCATGACCCCACTCATTCTCTGAGCATGGGAGATCATGTGGTCTGCTAATAATTATAGATAATTGCTTTCTACAATAGCCACAGTGTCACTGGTAGAATGAATAGTATATGGTGGAGAAGCCATAATAGCATTAATATGCAGTGCTCATTATCTGAATTAGATTAAATTATCGTACCTGCACATGCAAGCAAATCTCGACACCTGCACTTGCACCAAACGGACTCTAGGCGGTGTTGTTTCTGACGTGTCATTCCAAATCCCAACGGTAACGTAACGGTCACAGAATTTGAGTTATGGTCTATTGGCTCGAGACGTGCTCCTCCATTACTATTGACGGAAGGAGATCGTCACATACATCATTTATGAAGGTAAAGTACAAAAGTGTCACATTTATGGAAATTCCGGTGTGAGAGTTTAAGATGATTCGATTTAAATGTGATTTATTTCCACGTGTGTATGTGGAAGAGAATATCCTACCTAATGTGCTTTTTTTAACTGTTTACGTGCTCCCAACGCCACAGGTGATCAAAAACTGGTATTAGGTCACTTGTTACTTGTAAACGTTGCGTAATCCACAGGAAAATCCGATTATAATGTTTACATGCTTGGATAAATGAATTTACAATAGCACAATCTAGGTTTGTTACTTAGTGTAAATGTGAATGGATTTATTCCAATTTAAATAGAATGGTGGCGTTGCTTGGAGTGTAATCAAAGTTTGAACATGTGTTTAAACATCCTGTGTATGTAGGCGTAGAGAGAATGGACGGATGAATGCGTGGAACTCAATGTGCAAATCCGAAACGACACAATCAAGGGTCTTTTTTTGTGATGGGGGGGGGTACATTCCAACTTCTCATGCCTTCACTTGACCTTTTGACCCGGTCGGACTATTTTACGGCCTTTCATTGCGCAGCATCCCACTGTGAACAATTCCAAGAAGAAGCATTTATCTTGTGCGGAAATGTGGATTAGAGCGTGTGGATAATAAAGCCCCCGTCTAGTCCAGGCTGGGACAGAAAGAAACAACCTTCTCTCATTTTAACCATGGTATTTTTGTTGAACATGTGAGCAGAAGGCGTGTGTGTGTGTGTGTGGTAGTGGAGGTGGGAGGGTGGCTTCTTCTTGGTTTATGTCATTGGTTTAAACGACCCAAGACCCCGCCTTGATAAAAAAAAAAAAAAAAACCCGGAGAGTTAGACACAGTGTGACTACAGCCACGGAGGGAGGGAGGGAGGGAGAGAGAGAAAATAAAGCAGTAAAAACAGTTACACGGACACCCACTCGGCGTGTACTCGCCGTGTTTTTTTTTCATAAACACGGACGCGTATCCGACGCCGCGTATCCCGCGCTCACTCGCAGCGAGCCCGGCCGCGTCTCCTCGCCCCGATTCCGGCGGATTAAACCCTGGGAAATCCAACATTTTTACTCTCAACAAATACATGAAACATTTCTCCCCGAGGCGGACGAGGATGCTGCCGCCGACGTGCGCTTAAAGAAAGTCGGCTTCATCAACTTACGACACCCCCCCACCTCTTCCTCCTCCTCCTCCTCCTCTTCCTCCTCATTCATCCAGGTAAGATTGACTCCGAAACCGCATCCCCCGTCCATTTCCTCACCCCCTTCCTCCGGTTTGAGGTCCCCCCCCTCGCCCGGGATTGTGAGAGTTGTGCCCGGCTGTAAGCGCGTCTCGGGTCCGCATACAGCTCCGGCCATGTGTGTCCACCTTACTGCGCCATGAAGATGGGGGGAATGGTCGGGTGGGTTGTATACAGAGGGGAGGGGGGGAGAGGGAAACAGGGGGGGACATTATCTCTGACTACGCAAAACAAATCTTGTCCCTTAAACTGTCAATTGCGGACACGAATCGCCGTGTTTTTCCCTTCGTTGTCTCGGGTGTGTGTTTGTGTCCACTCACCTTTACACGGCACGAGTACATTGTTTTTGCCAAGACGGAGACACGTACGGAGTGTGTGTGTGTGTGTGTGTTTGCGTGTGCGTGTGCGTGTCGGTCAAAAGAAAATAGGAAGTAGGTTTATGAGGTGTGTGGATATTTGTGAGAAATACGACTAATATCTCAAACTAGAGCCCGAGTAATAAGTGTGTCTTATGTGTGTAATGTTGTGAAAGGCGCTAGATCGCTTTCAGATGGTTACAATGGATCCGCTGCACAAGCACTGTCTGCATTACATCTCGCTACTTAAGTATCACAATTCCGCAGATTATATCTTTCCACAGAGTGCCTCTTAACTTTAAAGAAGCTCTAATGTCATTGTTGCGCCCTTAACTTTTTTTTTAATGAAACCGGATCTACCAGTGCATTTATCGTTAGGAGTGTGTGTGTGTTGCTGTTTTGTTCAGAATTCATGTGCAACCCTAAGTTTCTGAAGATTCTCACTCATGCGGGGGAAATCTGTACAAAATGATGCTTCAGATAGCCTGAGATGCTCTATGGAATGTAATAGTTGCTCTATAAGAACATGGAATGGGTATACACATTATACATCCTTAATATAGGCACTGGGACAAGTGTGTTTTGAAAGTTGAGTGGAATATTAGGGTTCAAAAGGTCAAACTGTGGAACCCATAACTGCAGATGAGACACTTTGGAGCGAAACGGCCATCCCGCTGGATTCCCTCATTGGGAAATTGAGCTGTTTCTGGGAATGCCCCCATCCCCAATCCCCAGGAGATTCCAGGACCCTCCTTTGAGAACCACTAGCAGAGACTAATGCACTGCTCTTGCATCTCCTTGTACTCCCTTCCCCTCCCCCCCCCCCTCCTAACAGTTGTCAGGACAAGGACACGGACTTGTACTCGGGTGGATTTGTCACATACATACAGTAGTTCCTGAGCTAATCGTTCCGACCGGGGTCTAGCGTTATGTAACCGCGAAACTGGTTTGTAATCTGCATTGGAGGTGGCCACAGTGTAGGAACAAGGTGCTAATCGTGCTGCGTCAACTTGTTAATTACACCTACTTAAGTATTCTTACACATTTATTGGGCTAATTAAACACTGATTACGCCGCTGACAACATGACACAACAGCACATAGAGCGTTGGCATAATGAAGTTATCGCCCTCGCTCATCTTCAGTTTGAGACATTCCAGATGCCGGGCGGGCGATTCTACACGACCCGCTGTGGCCGAGGTCCTTCAACTGTTGAATTTGCGAGGATGAGGACTTGCGTTCGGTTAATCACAGTTTAGCAAAGTTAACAATCAAATGATTAGTTTTAATCCTAAACAGGGAATGACCTTGGAAAAGCAGCTCTTTGTCTATGTGTGTGCATATAGGGGGTGGGTGTGTGTGTGTATGCATGAAGGAATATAAGGCCACTACAGATGTGTGCAGCTTGGACATCTGCTCTGTTGTTGGCCATTGTCAAGGAAGCAGTTAAGATGGTGGGCAGCTGAGCACAACAAAGCTCCCTTGTCAGAAAAGCTCCATTAAACTGCTCCAGTCACAAGTGCTGCAGGAACGTGGTCTCCTACACTGAGCAGCGTTCCTCCCCTCATTTCCCAGGTACAACAGTGGCTCTTTTCCCC
Source organism: Genypterus blacodes (assembly GCF_046128005.1). Taxonomy (NCBI): domain Eukaryota; kingdom Metazoa; phylum Chordata; class Actinopteri; order Ophidiiformes; family Ophidiidae; genus Genypterus; species Genypterus blacodes. Next base: position 726,699 of record NW_027466839.1, read on the forward strand.
CCCTTTGGCCTATCAGTCCCTCATTCACAACTGGACAAACTTCCTACACATAGTGGGATAATGACATATTTTGTCACAGAAGTGGCTTTTTTCCCCCTACGTTGTTAGACAGTGTTACAGTTCAAAATGGGGGCCGTCACGTTTCCACAGAGGAAATTGAACAGACTCACTTAGTGGACCCCGTGAAGAGCCTGCCCTCTGCCATCCTCTCCTCTGTTGCCGAGCAGCACCCTATCACTCAAGGCAATTGAACGTCTCTGAGGGGACCTCTGTTAGCCCCGTGCAATATTTATTACCATCCATCATCCGGAGACGCTCGCTCTATGGGTGAATAACAGTGGCGGCTAAGCCCTGTGTTAAAAAGTTCCCTCGCCATTACAAGGGATTTATGGGAGAAGTATCCCTGGAAGTGCTGCGGAAGCGAGACGAAGCGCGCTTCAGAGTGGCTGCATACCCGCTGGGCTATGGTCCCAAATATGTTATGGACAAAATCCTGAGTGGTGCTTCAAATGGTTTAAGAGCTGTGTGTGGAACTCGTCCCTGTCACGCTTGATATCAAGTTCCTCTTCTTAAAGGACCATACCAGAGATTTTCCACGTTTGAGCCCATTTACTTCAAATTGGGTATAGTGTACATAATATTACTGCTAATCGCTTCGTAAGCCGCGTTGCTGTGTTTTAGTTGGGTATTTTTATTTCAACCTTTAACTACTTGTTTCTCTTTGTTAGGCGTGAATAACAGTTTGGAGAGTCTTTAAACTTGCTCAAGGATGTCTACAAGTGCTTAACCACAAAATGATAATGCGACATGGACACAATTGAATGTCGACTTGTTGTTAAATCTGACGGATTTCGCGACTGAGGCAAGTTTCAAACGAGTGCAGGCAAATTAATGAAAACCAATGGATGAATTAGAAACTATACCGCATGCTTTGAGAAAATGGTTTCACGGTTATCGTGTTTTGTAGTTAAACAGCACTCAGCACACAACTAACCTCATAGATCATTGTAACACATTTCGATTCCAGGTATTCCAGTGTTGCTTCATCTTTTTTGTGTAGTTATCTCAGTAGTGCTCCGAGTCGATCATCTGATGAATGCACGCCGCACCGCCGATCTGATACGCGCTGCCTCGGCTTCCTTTGAGCGCGAGCTAAGGCATACTGTGTGAAAATTAGTATGTCTCTGTATACTTCACTACCTCTCGATGCGCTCTTTGATCCCACAAAGATGAGATGGATTCGTCTCTCCTCTCTCAGTGCTGATTGTTTGCTTGCCAGAGTTGAGAGCGCTACCGGGATGAATTTGATAGCGGGGGAGAAGCTATAGGGACAGGGGCAGCCGCCGTAAACGAAACCCAGGCTGTGCTTCTTTTAGGTTAATTTGAATATGTATTTTTAATTGGTCTCTGAAGGCGTAAGACTTTCTCTACTCTGCCTTCCTCAAAAGTGTCTGCACGATGTGACTGTGTTGAGCAGAGGAGCCTGGGAGCAACGGTGTTCACTTGAAGCCGGGGCGAACGCGCTCATTATCTCCAACCAAAAGGCGAGATTGATTTAGTTGAAATCCAGGGCCATTTTTGAAGGGAGAATGAAAAAAAAAAAACCAGGAGGCAGAGATGTAAACTGATCAAGACGGTCGCTCTAGCCAGGGATCGCTCATGGTCAGAGCGAATAGGTTTGAACCAAAGTGCCGCGGCGGAGCCTACTCTCTATCTTTCACTTCTCGGAGCGACCAAAGGAGCCGTCACTCAGGCTGCGCCGCTCTCCGTCACTTCAAAAACACCTCCAACCTTTGGAAATGTTATATTGGAAAGATATCTCAAAGAAACATGTTGCCCGTCGTTCTCATTTCTTTGCCTCTCTGTTCTCCCGAGGCATTTTCCTCTCTCAGCACATCGAACAGTGTGTGTGTGTGTGTTTTTCTTTAGGGGGGAGGGGGGGGGGGGGTTTGAAGAATACTATCTGATTTTCCTCTGTCATCTTCCCTGTAATTTGATTGGCAGTGGCCGTGTTCTCCGGAGCTACACGGTGGTAAAGGATAATTGGAGCCGTGGACGTCCTTTTCATCGTAGGAGACTGAGGAGTTTGTAGTCTGGTGGAAAAGAGGAAACCCGCGCCAGCACTATTCTCTGTGCCATACAAAAGAGCGAGATGCAGCGACGGGGGCTCGCATAACACATCTACAGTATTCCCTAACACAGACAGATGTATTTTATTCTGACTGAACCAAGAAAGAGCTCTGCTTCATGTGGAGTCAGTCTTGGCTGGCAGGGATTTTTCCACTATTACTGGATGTTACAGCTGCTCCATGCTTTTAGCGTATTCCTCCCTGCATTAGTATCAAGGGATATAGAGGCGACCATGTAATATAGTGGAAGTGCACTGCCTTTCAGCCATGTAAAAGGTCAAGTAGCGCTTGTGCTGTGGCCCCCGTAGGATTTAAGAGAAGGTCCTGTTAGCACAAAGGTATGATGCTGCGTGGACGTCAAGCAAAGCAGTGGCACAGCAATTAGAATTATTAATTATTTTCTCACAACTTAATACTCTTTCATTTAATGCATATTAATTGATGTACTCCCGAATCCACTCTCACATAATCCACCAAGGATTTTTCAAAGGCAAGCACAAAAGGCTTTTATTATCTTAAGGAGGAAGTGGTCTTTTGGGACGTAGAAGTGCCCCCCTCCCCCCCCCCCCCCCCACTGCTCAATTGTGTATTACATTATGAAACAGACTTAAGTGAAATGAAATTACAACGTATCATCGGCGCGGCGAAGGATCCTATTGAATAATTACCTTGGCAGAGCCATTGTTGAAATGTCAGACGTGTTCCTTTTGGATGTGACAGAGGGGGTTTATGAAGTCCTCCCACCAGTGAGTAAAGAAAAAAAAGAGAAGCACTTTCAAGGTTAAATTGTGTGAAGGCCAAATGTTTGGGGAGGATGGATTAATTTCATGTCCCATAATGTGATTTGCACGATCTCCTCCTCTCCTGCCCTTGGTTTCTTTTCGAGATGCGCGAGCCTGATGAGCGCTGAGAGCGGAGGGGTAGGCGCTTGGGTAGGTGGGGGGGCCGCCGTAACTACCGCTTGCATTTATAAGTGTTTACAGAACTCCTAAATGGAATTATGGAGAGATGGCGCACGCTTACAAATTCGCCATCATTCCCCACACCCTGTCTCATTACTGAATACAAATTCAGCGGTTATCCTGCTGATGTGTTATGGGGGAAATTAGCTTTCGCTCATACATGCAAGCATGCACAAACACACAAATACGCTCGCACAAACACAGGGTGGGGGTTGGTTTCGATGAAAATCACTGTGCATCATTAATTGCAGGGGAGGCTGTGAAGGAAATAGGGAGAAGGACCACCGTGGTGTCAACATTACCGTCGCTGCTACTCTGCGCCGGCTTATCCACCAATATCTGCTTATCGGATGAGCTAATGAAGCCGGCGGTTTGTCTATTTGGTAGCCAAATCCTCGGAATAGGAATATTGTCATAAAGCAGCAATCTTTATATACTGTAACATCATTAAAGGGTCAGGTCTCATGGCACAAAGAATCTCATTTACTGCTTGTGGTACGAAGCAAGGCAGGTATTCTACTCACACAGGTTTTGAGACCTTACAACAGGTGCCTTATCCGTCTCCTAATATTTATTACCGTATTAAATAACCTTCGGAAAAATGGCCAACTATCACAGGGACGGTAAAATGTACTAAGTAAGCTTTGATAAATATGTTCAATAAAAACAAACTACTGCCAAGTCCTGTTGGTACAAAACCTGTTTTCTAATAACAACCGACAAGAGCAAAAAACATTCACTCATTTGCAGATGTTTGAATACTTTATTTCTGCACTGCAAAGACAAAGTGAGGGTGAAGTCCTATTCATGCGGTACTCATGACTCCTTCCTGGGGATAAAGCATTTTAAATTAGTTTCTGCGATGTGATTCTCTTTTTGTGAATTGTTTGTAAATTTGTCTTAAATTCTCATATCAACGGAATAGTTTTCATTCAGTAATAAGGTCTTTGGAGTATCCTGTACCTCGCTAAATGACACAAATTATTTACTATTGCCGTGTGACTAGATACTTACTCATTAGTTATTTGTGATTTGGGTGAAATATTCACATATTTGAGTAATCAAAAGGAAACCTTGCACTATGCAACGCTGCAATATGTTGAATCAGTGATTGAGGTCAGCGTAGGCTTCTTGTTGCTTGTGGGCGGTGTCTCTGGTGGCTCACTGTATCCGAGCCTACACTGGTGCGATTTTGCCTCTCACTGTGTGATTCAAACCCTTTTTTGAAGAAGAAGTCTACGCATTCATCAGCCCTCACTGCATTCATGATTAATGACAAACGGAGGAAACAAACGCCATGTCCACAAAAACAAACTGACGGCTGAAATGTCAATGTTTTTTTTACTCGTGAAGTCATCAGTGGTGGCAACGGGTCATCATTCATTCCAAATAAGCTGGGAAAGGAGGGGTGATATTTGGAGGATGAGGTGCACAGTGCAAATTCACCATCAGAAGCTTATTACGTGCAGAAGAAGGACTTGGCACTGCTTTCAAGGAGTGATCTTGTTTAGTACTTATCATGTCCCTAAAGGAGTCCAAATATTGTTCTTCCTGACAGCACACTTGGCTCGTCACCATGGGCAGCATTGTTTGTGTTGGTGTTTTTCTGGGAAGAACTTGCACAGGTGTGAAAGTGATCTCACTGCAGTGCTCAGCCGAGTGGCAGGGAAACCTGCAGTATGCATGCTTGGAGAATGTTTTTCCCCCCTAGTTGTACATGTTGCAGTTAATATACATGATACCCCCCAGCTTTTATTGCTACACACAATGCATGTCTTCCCTGCGGTGCACTAAATTCATAGCGCATCAAGTTGCGGTTCTTCTTCCTTCTCTTTTCCAGCAAAAGCTCTTTGATTGAGTTGAGTCTCACCTTCTCTCGCGCTGAGCCGTCTTCTCTGTGCCCAGATCGCTTTCTCTCCCAGTGCAGCGCAAATCTGATGCAGAACTGAAGTTATGTCTGCTCCACCTCCCACTGATTTCCCGCTTTAGTCGAGTGTTAGTCTGGAGAACGAGGAGGAACAGGGCTGCTCTCACTCATTCTAACCTCATTCTCTCTCTTCCTTTATCTCCCTCTCGTCCTCGCGCATTCATCTCCACTCTCCCTACACTGTCGGCGAATGTCTCATTGCTTATGTAATGTCTCTAAACATTTGTGCAGCATTAGGGGAAGTCAGGCGTGCCAAAACTGAGCAAAACGTCCCTCTGTGCACCCCATAGAGGTGGGACAGATGGCGACCCTCGTTCCCGGTCTTGTAAACTGCCTGTGACAGGAGAGATGGCAGATACGCAGCTGAACTAGGGCAACGCTAACTAAAGCTTTACAGACAGTGGTGGACACAGTTGCATTCACACTCATCAACACGCTGCTAACGCCTCATCAGTATGTTGCCGATTATCAAGGGCACGGCGCATCTCAGCCGGGCTCTCATTGCCTTGTTTTGTTGCTGTTAATCACAACACGGTGTTTATTGATCGCACATTGACGGCAAATTTGATACGGCTACAGATTGCGAACGCGCCGCCGGAGTGCGCCCACCTGTGATCCAGGTTGTGGTCGTTCCTTTAAACAAAGCTCCATCAGCTCCCTACATCAGATCATCCATCACAACGTTAAAGAAGGTGACCTGGAGTTGTTGTCTAATTCAGTCGTTAATCACCGCCATGGCAGACTGTCGGGCGCTTTAACTTTGCTCCCCTTAACAACTCTCTGGGCAGAGTCCATTACTGGGTAAACAGACAGTGGAGCACAGAGGAAATGAATGAAGATGCCCGGTGCAGAACCCCCAGAGGTGAGATCAAATGGCAGACCCAGTGATGATGAGGGATGTTTATGGCTGGCACTCTATTAGGAGGAGGCTCTTCCCTGCTGGCGCCTAATGAACATCTACCTTGTGAAATGGTTGTTGCAAAGCTTTTTCTTACTCTGAATTACCGGTGATTTTCATCAAAATGTGCCCTAATTGCTCTCAGCGGTGTGTGGGGGTAGGGCCACCAATGGCGCGAATGGCTTTTGGGGCGAACTTGGCAAGGTGACTGTCTTGCGGCAACATTAGCCATGTTGATTTCAGTGAATCCATAACTCTGCATTTCCCTCCTTTGTGTGTTAATGAAAGCCAGTTATGTCCTTGGAGGATGATATTTCAGGCCCAAACTCTTCTCCTTTCTGTGTACACGGTAACGCCTCCTCCAGATGTCCCCCACGGCGGGAGGCTGTGAGACACATGCGAGAGGCTTAACACACACACACACACACACACACACACGGATCAACCCTGAGGCGGGGGTTGCGGAGGCCACTTCAGCTGACCTGTTACGAAATAAGACTTTACAGGCTACAGAGCAATTGCATGTTGCAGTTAAAAAAAATGCTGACAAAAAGGTTAGTGTGAGTTAGAGGAGAAAGGGGGGGGGGGAAACATCTCCGAAAGGAGAATGTTTTGGGAAAAGCGTAGACAATGTACCATCTGCACACGGTGGGGTGTACGAGCGACACTGGACCTCTGCTGTGAGGAACTATTGCATTGTTATTAAATGGCTGCTGCCTCACTGGCAACCATATTAAAGCCTCAGATCCTGCGTCTGATGCGAGAGGATGAGGGGGGAGAAGAGGGGAAAAAAGGCCAAAACAAGTCTGGCCTTTTGGACACGGTGACATGATGTGCAGCTGCGACGGCACAGATATGGAATACAGTGCAAACTTGTAAAATGAAAAAGCAGAAAAGAGGCTTTTTTCTCTCGCGCTCTCTCCCTCTCTCTCTCACCCCCTCAAGCTTGCCTCCTCCGCCCACTACCTCTATTGGCTCAGCATCTTATGCAAGGTGCACTGAGAGGACAGCTTGTTTTTATGCTCAGGAGCTGAATCCTAAGAAATCCACATCGAGCTACTCGGGCCGTACCGGCTCTTGTTGCAAAGGGTCAGGATTCATTGTCTTTCTACCCTTTGTGCCCTTTATGAGCGTCTGCAAAAACTACTTCTAATTTCATTTGTAGATGTGTGCTTTTTCACATTTATGGCTGGAGGAGTCCACTTTAGCTGGAGCGGCTGGACTGATTGATGCTCGCCGCCCTTTGCGCAGGCTGAACTTGGTGGCAGACAGTCCATGAAATGCCACTGAAGACTTGGAGTTGATTAGCTAACCCGCGCTCTACCTCGCCTTCATTCCCTCACACTCCGGGGCAGTAAAATGACTCTTGAGATTTTCTCATTCCGCTAACAGTTTCTTGTTAACTTTCGTCGTGCCAGAGGTTATTCAAAGTATGTATAATTTGAATGCATACTTGATGCGCTGTTTGACTTTGTGCGCCTTCTGTGCAGCTTCTGCCTGTTTTTGAAAGAGGAAATATTAACATGTCGGAGATGTTATTGTTTTTTTCGTTCAGACTTAATCGGCGAACATTCCCATTCTATCCAGCTTGGTCCAATTCCTCTCAGTGCACCCCTTCAGAATAAAAGATCTGAATGAGCAGTTTTGTAAAAGTTAGATGGCTCTTCAACAAATTGTTCATTTATATGCAACATTTTTATTCTGATTAAAGCAACCAATAGATTTTTAAGTCATGTTATTCCCACAATTGGTTACTCACTTTTTATTATCTTGAAAATTGATTAACCTGATAATTTTGATTATTAATCTAGTAATCGATACTAGATACTAGTCGATATTACTCCTCCTGGTTGTGTTCAGTCGCCGTGAAGAAGACCGCAGAAGTTAATTGATTAGAACTGACGACTCGATTAACGGTGGCAACCCCAGTAAACATTGTAATCACATTGAAATCTGTTTATGTGATTGTAGGTGGATTCCAGTTTATTCAACCTTTTAAAGACTCAGTCATTTGATTACGTAAGCATCAGTCAACTGCTTTTATTGGATTTGAACGTTTCAGAGTTTTTGAACTGTTGGTAAAAATACATTTGGCAATGTCGAACTCTCTATGGGTACTTAGCAGTATTTTGTGTATTTTATGAATTCATGGTGCAAACCATTAGAAGCTGCCCTGACATAGTCTCTGCAGCTTTTCTTTTTCAGCTGCTCCACTGCTTTTAGGACAATGGGTAGAAATCAAGAGTATAAAGTGGTGAAATAGATTTTTGTACAGTGGTCATCAGAGAAGGAACTGCAAGGGCAGCTGGCGTATAAGAATATACTTTTGCCCTTCGTCGAATCTCTAGCTTGGTGCCATGGCGCAGAGTGCTGCAAGTAGAACAGGTTTAATTGAGGGCACAGCATGTCCAGCTTGTATGCGCTCCAGAGGATGCAGCATGCCATTGCATGAAAACAGGTAGCACTGATATTAACCTGCCCTGAGGAGATTGGACTAAACTTCTCAAGAGTTTCCCCTTGAGAAGGAAATGATTTGGTAAATCTTCGAGTCAGCCATCTCTGTCAGATCAGATGCTTAGTGAATCGTCATGTACTCCATACCACACTTCCTGGGGTGAGTGGTGAATGGCCATAAATATGCATGTGCGTCGAAACCTCCTCTGTTTTTCCGACAAAGTTTTCCCCGCGCATGATTTGAGGAGGCCGTCATCCTCCTTGACGGAACCTGACATTTGGAAAGGTCTTTGAGGAGGATTTGTTTGTGACAGCTTCAAATTACAGTGGCAGAGAGTGAAAAGGGAAATGAGGAGGGTGGGAGGGTAGGAGGAAGAAAATGGTTCCTGCCTATTTAAATGTCACTTCAACGAGGTGAATGCCTAAGCTCTTCTTTTCTTAAGCATTACATGGGCATTTCTCACAATGGAAAACATTTCTTGCCATCTCTCTCGCTGCCTTTCTGTTTGTCAGGCTCAGGCAGCTTTATTGGCAGCGGGCATTAAACTGTGTGAAGATTTGCCAACATCTTGACAGTAACCACAAACCGTTTAGGTTGTTTGTTTTTTGTGTAGGTAGGGACAGAAGAAGGACTGATAGCTTAAGTCCCGTTTGGATTTGTGGCTTATACTGGACTCTGTATGCAGTAGTGTATACATACTGCGGATCCAATTTGGATTCGGACAGTTTTTTCCAAAAGCAAGAATGGTGTAAAAAGTAAGAAAGATTTCCAGCCTAATATTTGCATAGGCATGGAAAATGATTATGTTAAATGACTACAGCTATTTCTATAAATCTCCATTTCTTTTCACAGCTATTTCTACCCAGCACGAGAGCCAAAGAGACTCAGTATGTTTATATAAGGCCTGTCAAAAGTATCCAAGTATGGAAAAGTGTGGATTCTGAAATTTTAAAACGATACCAATACTCATTTTCCACAGTATCGATTCTACTGCCGACATATGACACACGCTTCACGGTTTGTACTTTTTACTGCACACAGGATTTATACTTCCATTGTTTATTGCATTGTTTGACATTTGAACGTTAAATTTAATCGATTGATGATGATGAAATTATATAATATAATTTGTTCCATAGTTACATCTGATATAGGATCAACATACACAAGTGAATATACAAGTGTCCCTCATCATATGTCGTTGTTTAAGGACAACAGTGTTCTCCTATTGAGCTTCCAACAATAGCAAGGGGCGAGGAGTCGACCAGCACCCACGTAAAATGAAACGACTGGTGACACTGGTGGATTAAGTCCTCACAAGTCATGCCAGCTGCTGGAATCGGATGACAAGTACTTTCATGTCTACGCGTCTTAATCTGTTGCAGACTCTTCCAGCTGCGGCTCATATATAACTTGGTTATGCGTCGCTGAGGCAATGCCGGCAAAAACTCTTAAATCATACGTCGCTTACGTGACACCTGAGGTGGGCGACTAGTTTCCTGAAAGACGTTTGCCCTTTGGCCTACTTTCTCATTTTGCCTGACTGCCGTGACATGCTTTATTGAAGAGCTGTCTGCAAGTGTGCCGCAAAACACTCGACGGGCTCTGGCCAAGCGAAGCCAGAGGAAGGTGCCTCTGCATTTCAGTATGCAGAAGTTTGCGCTTTGGGGAAAGTAAGACTTTAAACTCTGCTCTCCTGCAAACAGCATCTATTTTAACAGAGGCATTTCCCATAATTAAACTAATGCATAGGAGAGTATGCTGGGTTGGCTCCCCTGATTAATGGAGCAATTACATAATCCATTACACTGAATTATGAATGTGCTAATGATGAGCTCGTGTTGGGTAATGATTCTCTGAGTTTGCTTGTGTAAAACACTGTATGAAAAGAGATGGAGGGGAGGGTTGTCTCTGTTTGCAGATGTTCCTCTAATCAGTAGGAGGTAAGGTTAAGAATGAAAAAGAAACGCGTGACTTCCCACTGAGTGTACCAGCTCCACCGTCACGGGTCATCGCTCTGTGTTCTTGAAAGAACGCCCCCTACTGTTCCTACTCGTACTGCTTGTTGCAGATTTGAGGATCTCCTGCCATGAAACACTGAAGGCAACACAAATCCCAATGATGGTTTTATGCATTCTTAGGATAGGAACATAAACGGTGTTATTAAGAAGGCAAAGGGACAATATAAAACCTGACCAGTCCCTGTCAGCTCCCCTCCCAAAAAAATACATAAAGCTGTAATTTAAGATTATGTGTACATTCTTGTCTCTGCACTAAAACGTTGCTGGACTTGTTAACTGGCACAATTACAACAGAATTAACCCTTCTACATTGGTGTGTGATAGCCAAGGATGCCAATCACTGATCATATATTTAGAGTGAACATCTGCTGGTACCGCGTGTGGCTGGTTGGGTGTGGATGTGGGTGGTGAGAGCAACATGCTCTTATGCCATATGATGAGTATATCTGTGGTTTACTGCTGTTGCGTGACTAATTCTGAACAGAACACTGCAAATGTCCCCTCTTACATTTTGAAATGGCTGGTGAAAGGAAAAGATTCAATGTAATCTTTAGTCTTCTCTACCCTAACTGTACTATTATGTTTTTGATTTTGAGGTTGCATTCCTTGATTAAATGAATACCATTCCCAAAAGGAGGAGATAGATAACAAAAGCAGATGAATTAAAGCAGGCTCTCTGAGGGTACATGAGCACTTAGAAAAACCAATGCCACATGTGTGTTGTTAGCGGAAAGAGAATCATTTTTAGACAATTCCCCATTGTTTTCCCACTCATCCCACCGTGCAAGGGCGCAGGGAGCTAGAGCCTAGACCAGTGGTCATTGGGCACGCCGCCAGTAGAGGCAACTCGCTTTGGTTTTGAGGCAATGTTTAACAATCTTGTTCAGTGTCGTATTCCTACACCATTAGCATCAGCCTCTTAAGAGGATTTTCTATGTTGTTGCTGGGTCAGTCACTTGGTAAAAATGAATTTGAAAACACATTTGGAGAGGCAGTTGTGTCTGATATTACATGTAAAAAAAAAAGCACTGCCAATCCCTGGGCTTGAATGACATCAGATACTGTAAATATGAATGATCTAAACAGAAAGATGTGCCTCTCATTTTGGACTCAACCGTCCCATGAAGCACTTGTGCAGCACGTCTAAATTGAAACTGGCATGCGGTCTAATGTTCAGACTTTTTTGGCTTTTCTCAGGTTACAGGCTGGTGGTTCTGACAAAATCTTTTCCTCCGTAGCTCAGGTTTCGTCGGTGTCTGGTGTTCAAAAACTTAACACCTTCAGATAAAATGACTTGGTTTAAAATTGTACATTTTTGTCACTTGTGATGTTTTGGCAGCACCGAGTGCTTGTGGTTGTTTCAGTATTTGTGATCTGTTGGAACAACTCACTCCTACTTCTCCTACCAAGAAAGGAAAAATATTTCTTTGAATGTTTCACATTTTCCGCTCTTGTCATAAAAACATATCACAATATTTTGTGTTAAAGGATGCGTTTTTTTAATTCTTGTACAAGACAAAGGGTCATTTTGATTGATGTGGGATTCAGCATTAAGTCTTCTGTTTGTGGCTGAAGAAATGCTGCAAACTGAATATTTTTCCAGAGTTAAGAATCCATGATGATGGTCCCCTCAGGCAAGCTTTGTGCAGCGTAGGTTTCTTCGGGTTCCGATTAGACCTCACAAGTGCCTTTAGCACCACAGGAGCCTTTCCTTCCTTCTGTGTCAAGGTATTTTGGTACCAGAACTATGGTAGTTTAGGAGTTGTGTGCTTAGTTTTCGTACATGGTGAAATGGCAAAAACAAAACACAAAAGTGTGGATTGATGAGGAGGTCCAATCTGATTTGCTCTATGTAGATGAGTAGATTGAGTAAGACTTTGTGTCTAAGGGAATGTAATAGATTGGGATGTCATTAGTTCTAATATTCATAATCTTGTGTGGTTGATGGTAAAGTAGTTCCAAATTTACAGCTGTAAATATGATTTCCCGGTCTCAAGAGTGCAATGTGTATAATTTCAATCAGTTCAGACGCACCACTGTGATCTACTCAGACTTCTTTGATTTGCGTTTCGTCAGTAGGCCAAGATTGGAACTTGCTCATCAAGACACGATTTTGACACGAGAACTGGTGGTTATTGTTATACAAACACCTCCTCCTTCTTCTTCATGGACTTGCCCCCACCATACCTGCCCAACCTCCTCCACCAGCACCAACCTATTCCAAATCCATGCTCTCCTCAGCAAACGGCATTCCTATACTTCTGCACACATTTCTGCAGTTAGTGTGTGAATGTAGAAATATTGAAGACAATAAAGACATTTTATTTACGCATTTTTGAATCCTCTTAATGGTGGAGTGCAAACTTGATGGATTTACGGATTCTTAATGGAATGAGAGAGATGGAAATTGTCTTGAAGTGCTCACTCACTGTGAATAGTAATTCTTTGAGAGATGCTGCTCAAACCCAGCTATATATTCTCCTGTCAATTTGCGAATGATCTTGAGAACATGAGTTAATTGCAGGACTACCTTTAATTGTACTCAAGTTCAGAGAATTCTTATTAGTTAATCTAATGCACAACTCACACATGCAGCTGTTCTCAGAGAATACGTCCTTTACAAAGGTGCTATTTCTGAGATTTTCTGAAGAGCATCTTGTGTTTAATGCTTTTGTCCATAATATACACTGAAGCTCTTTAGCGGGGATGATTGACATTTATTATTTTTCAACCCGCAGTGTCTGTGTGAAGCTGACTGAGGATGGGTCTCCATTAGAGCTGGTTCATTTGAAGTTCAGCATGTGAGTCCATTTTCCTCGGGTAAACAAACCAGCCAGACTCTGAACCTCCAGCTGTGGACACTTATCTGCTTATCTCAGATAGAAAATTGTCTTCTTCCCATGGTGTGAAATCCGTCTCTTCACACCTTCGCGAAGATAAGTGACTGGAGTGTTTGGCTTTTTTCTGAGAAAGTTGTTCTATGAATCACCTGGTGAAAGGCACGGCACTTCAGCATTTAAAGCTCGGAAAAGGAGATTTGTCAGTGTGTTCCGCTGCTAAAAGTGAAAGTGAAACTCTTTTTTATGAAGCAGTAAAAGTTTGTGACCGACTCTTCTCCAGGTGCAATGTAGCAGTTGTGTTTATTACTTTGTTAAAATGACTGAGGTGGGAACCTGCATAACAGTGTGTGTCTTACACTCTGCGGCCCAGGCACTATCCTCTGCAGGATTTGTATCGATTGGTCAAACACAAGTAGTTTGTAGGTTCCTTCCCTGTTCTCATTCCTCTCCAGGTTCAGTGTTTCTCAGTGGACCGTGTTGTGAAATGCGATCCATCTCCATTATGGGGCCAGACGGGGCTCTATTGGAGACTAAAACGCCCCGGTCCCTGGCTGTACCACCCCGGAATCCTCTGATCTCCGGGGACTGTCTGATGCCCGGTTGTACTAGCTGGGAATGTGGCCATGCCGCCTTGTTGTTGTGCTGTATGGCAGCCTTGTTTGCTGTGTTCTCTCTGAAGCTTACATTGTACATTGGACAAGTGTGACATTTTAGATGGCAGTGGATTATAGTGAGGAACACAGCACAGTGGTATGCTTCGCTATATTGCTGCAAACACAGGGGGTGTGTTTGGTTCTGCTTGTGTGTCTGTTTGTTAGTTGGCAGATCCTTACTCACATGCAAATTAAGATAGTTTAAACAATTTCTAATATTGAAATCACAAAATGCAGACAGCTGATTAAGGTATTTGCTGTCTCATTGCTTCCAGGTTTCCCATTGTGTTAATAGATGACAGATATCTGCCTCTCCCGCCTCCTTTTTATATTCAAAGCTGTGGTGTACTGTGATTATTTTGCTTTTAGTGATCGAAGATCCACGTTTGATCGCTGATATAGCTGGCATAGCCTATATGCTGGCCAACAGCTGCTCCAAAACTCTGCTGGTGTGCTGATGGCTGCCTAGTTTAACCATCATTATGTGCTCAGTATGTAGCAGCTTTGAATGTTGGCATGTGAAGTGGACTACAGATAAGCAAGGTCGTATTTACTTTATTGAATTTGAAATATAACCCACTGTCTAAGATAATTATTAACAATGCCCATGTATTTAACATGTCTGACAATGGCTTTAAATGGATGTGTGTATGAATTGATGCCTGTGCAGTTGTGGACCTGGCTCTTTGGGGTTTATCATGTTTGATTTATCTTCGGTGGACAGTTTTTGCAGGTGTGTTGCCGTTAAAGTGTGATGTGGAAACGCTTTTGGTAGGAGAGATTTGTCCAAGTCTAACTTTGCAATGCATGTGCAATTAATCCTCTCCTGCTGCTGCAGGCCCCTATCTTGCAGGTTGTTATTGTTTCTCCTCAGCAATTTACCACTGGGAAATTGATTTTTTTTTTTCTCTTTTTTCGGATACACATGCACAGCTCTGTTCATGAAAAATGGATAAATGTCAGCTCGGTGGCCTCCTGTAACGATAAGGACAAATACAAAGGGTGCAGTTAGAAACGGCCAGCCAAATCTGCATTCTGTTTATCAGGGGGAGGCACGCCAATGTGTAGAGATAGCAAAGCCACTGTAGCACGTTTGCACCAAAGGCAAAAAAAAATGTACAGATGAAATCTGCCGTCAAAGGTTGTGAGCCACGACGCGATACTGTGACCTGTGTGGAGGAAGCAAACGCTACACTGGATTATGGAGGCTAACAAGTCTGCTTGCACAAGTATTTTCAACGCGCCTGCTTTGCATAAAATCAACTTGGCTGCCTGTCAGTATTTTGCTCTGTAATTAACCTGTAGAGGCCCAAAACGAGTGCCCTCTGAAAGGCTTCATTAACCTGTGCCTAAGAGGCGGCCATTGTCCTCCAGCTCTAAGCGTCCACAACACAAATTTTCTGCTTGTGCGGTGCTGAACATGGCTGGTAGAGGACACACACACATTACAATTTAGGGTACATGCTTTTTGTATTTGTATAAACGAAGGCTGGGCATAGAAAAACAGACCGCACTGCTTCAGTAATATTGAAAATACCATTAAAGTCTCATTGTCATAGCTCATAGGACATAAAATTAATCTAGCTAGTAAAAAAAAAAAAGGGGGTTCAAAGTTAAGCAACCAGTTTGACAATCAAAGTATGAAATATTTTTTAACAATTTCCAGTGCCTAGAGAAAATGAAAGGACAAACGACAATAGGGATTTTCAAGGTAGAAACTAATTGTTGGAGTTTTACTCATTTCTGCTCCTGTCCAAACAGCTGAGGCAGAAACAGAAGGCATTACCTTCCTTCCACGCTTCGTAGTCGAGGTGGACAGACAGTCGGGTCAGCTGTCTCTGAAGAAGACATTTTACTTTCGTAACAGCACCCCCCCCCACACCCTACTACCACCAATCCCACCCAAATTAAGCCCTCTTCTTCTTGTTTAGTCAGCTTGACGTTTGAGCTGTATTTTTCCTCAACATCAGCACGCTGTACTGGAAAAGCAGTGCCCAGGGGACTCGGGGCTCTGTAGGTGTGTGTGTGTGTGAGAGAGAGAAGACAGACTGCGGGGTTGTAGCTCGCTGCTTCTCTCCAGTCAGTCGGAGTCGCTGTACTGTATGTGTGTCATCTCCTGGGCGCAACACCAGCATGGCCCACTTCTGCCTGACCGACTAGACTCTCAGCTCAGGCTCATCTGGGCTCTTCCCTCTCATCTAGCGTGTGTGTGTGTTGCTCTCCTACGCACACTCTCTCTCTCTCTCTTTCTCTCTCTCTCTTTTCCCAGTGTGGGTCCAGATCACTCAGAACACAATAACCCCCATAACCCACCCCCCTGCAAGCTCTCCAAGATGTCGAACGTCCCAGGCGAATCAGGCAGAAGGTACTGGCCCAAAGCCCAGACCAATGACGAGTCGGAGAGGACCACCCATCTCAGATTGAAACACGCCCCCCTCCCCACACCGGTGCATGCACACATACACATCTAGGTCACAGGCAGAAAGGGGAAGAGAGTCTTGGTGGGGAACCTTTAGCCTGTATCGCAGCAGCTGTGTTTTCGTTCAGTACGGTCTGCACACTCCTACATAGCAGGAAAATCACAAGTGATACATTACCCGCTAATATCCTGCCACAGGGATGGTGTGACGTTAAAGCGATATTTGGTGTTCATTTACCAGGTCCATAGTCCTTTTCAAACGAAACCCCTATGGATCTACGTTTCAATTTTCAGTTTTCTGTTTAAGTCAGCAGCATAAAGATCGAAGTCACGCACAAATAGAACTACCGTACCCGTATGTATACGTCTGAAACATTCCTCCAGATACTTCATGTTATCGTGCAGCATCGTGTAAACTGCTGAAGTGACTTTAAGACGGCAAGCAGAGTCAAAGGAACTAAACTTATGTATAGTGGCTTTTTGAGGCTTTACCACGTTTCATGGGTCGCCTCTGTTCATGGCAATTCAACTCCAATTAATGCTCCAACTTATAATGAAACACTGTATGTGACCTAGTTCAGATGTAGTTTCTGTAAAAATCACCTGATGATTCACTTTAATCATTGAAACTAAGAATATATAACAAGCTGTTATTAAATCAGCCTCATGAAATTATAACACAACAAGCCTCAGATGAAAACACGCAGACTGTAAAACATCTACGCGCTGTAACTTCTCGTTGCATTACTGTTGCCCTATAGGCTGATACAGAGAGAGAGAGAGAGAGTGTTCATGTAATCAGGTGCAGGAAGAGTCCCAGTGTCCCAGCGAAGCAGAGCAGCTGTCAATCATCCGTTCTACAGCCTAGTTGAAAATGATGCCGGTCCCAAGCCGTCGCCTATTGAGCGATCACGTTGAGCGAAGCAAAAAATCTTGTTGGCTTGGCTGCGCCGAGTTACATGTCGGGGTTTCTCTGCTCCATAGATTTGAACAATTTCTGAGTTCGCAGAGGATCAAACCCCCGCTGTCAAGTACACAGCGTTAGCGCAGAATAACATCGGACGAATAACAAATAATGAGATCGCAAGTTAATCTGATCTCCCCGAAAAAGTAGCCAGGTCCTGATGCGAACAGTCGGGGGGACGCTTTCGTTCATAAAGTCCACCCAGGAGTTTTAAACATCACCCTGCTTCCTCTTCCCGACTCTGCTCACTCCCTTTCCTAAACTTAATTCAGTATATTAATGGATACAGCATACTTAACTTAATTATTAATACTTTCATCAGATACTGCTGCACTTAATTTAACTTAAATTCTTCTTCAACGGCTTCGGCTTACATTCTTAATTGAAAGAAGTACTGCTATAAAACATGTTTATACTCTGCAATATTAAGTATTAAGTGTGATATTGCCTCTGGTATTGAGCATTTGTACAGACGATTCCCAGCTCTAATGATGGAGACGGTATTAGCAGGCAGCTCACACTCAGCTCACACACACATCACTGGGTAACTAGGAGACAGTGGCAGGATGATGGAGACTGTGACCACACCATGTATGAATCTCCCTCTCCTTTTCATCTCCTGTATGTGTGTGTATATGTGTGTGTGTGTGCATGTGTGCATTGCCTCCAGCCAGGCCATGCCCCGTGCCCACGGCCAAACATGTCACTCCAGGCTGCCGTGTGCTCATTATGCCATTAGCCGCCCGAGGCCTCAGTCCATTTGCTGGGCAGGGAGTGTGACGGAGCCCTTTCACAGGGTCACCCCCTCCCGCTGCAGGCCGGTCAGCTGAGAGGTGTGTCAGTGTGTCCGTGTGTGCGTATGTGTGTGTGTGTGTGTTCACTTCGGACTCAGATAATCCATTTGACACAAATCATGATTTAGCACAGGATCTGAGCTGTGTTACCCGTTGTAATCACTGTGTATGATTCGCACTGCTTCATGCCGCCTGTTGTGGTAATGTCTTGTCATAGACAATGGACTGGATCAAGAAGATGGATTCAATGTTTGCTCAGTAGTAAAAGCACTAAAGGTACCTTAAGGCATTTCTCTCCAAAAAACACGGCACTCCCATGAAAACCTAAATCAAGTCAAATTGCGTATAGGTCTGGCAGTTTAACATATACACACAATCTTGGGGATGGGATGTTCGTATCTTGGTATGTGAGGGGTTAATCCATCACAAGGAATACTGCCTGTGTGACTGAGTCATATTCCCCAGGCATTTCCCGTCCATCCATCGCCTGAAGAAGTCGACCAGCTTATTTTCTCTGCATATTAAAAACTGCCTTGAGAGGTGGCAGGCAGGGCCTCAGGAGGAAGCAGGAAGGGTGGGGTGGGTTGGGGGATGGGGGGTAGTGGCTCAGGAGAAGACAAGCGGTAAGGCAGAAAGTGGAGGGGAAGGTGGTTGTCTTTTCTTCATAAATAAATGATTAACTTAATACATGCGGCAGCTCTGTCCATTTTGAAATGGGGTGGGGGCGGGCGGGCGGGGGGCAGCTTTGATCTCCTCTGCCCTTTGAAATGATCTGAGGGAGAGAGAGAGAGAGAGAGAAAGAGAGAGAGAGAGAGGGAAGGAAGGAAGGGAGGGGGCAAGGGAAGTCGGCGAGACAGGGACGGACAGGGACAGACGGGGACGGACCTCCCTGCCAGCTGAGGGCAAACATCACAGGTAGAGGAGGAGGCAGGGAAACAGAAAGACAGGATCTCCTCTTGGCGTTGAACCTTGGACCTTGACAATGGATTTCTTCTTTAAAAACGGGTATATGTGACCATAACATAAATTATAACCTTTTCAGATATTATTCAATAAATAGTCAATCGGTCAACATTTACCAATAGCTTCATTATAATCACCAACAAATTATTGAGGTTGTCCAAACGCCAAAATCTTTAAGCAGTCAAACATATACACACTGGAAAGCGCATTACATAAGCTGAATACGTGTTTTGTGATCAGCCGTATGTGGCAAGACGTCTTGTAGACTTTGCTCTAAATTGCGTTGAAGGTGCCCGTCCCGACCCACTCGACCTCCAAATTACAAACGGGGCTTTGTGCAGACTCGCATTAAACATTGGGGACATTTGGAACAGGAATTAAGCCGTTCTTTATAATGCGGTTGCGTTTGCTCCACCCTAAACTGAACGACCTTTAGATGCTATCACCGCGTCCATAGATTCAGGAATGTAGGAAAATGAAGGAAATGCGAGGAAAGTCCTGAAAATGACGAGAACAACTTTGTAAAAGATCAAGTTTTTCTTCTTCAGATATCTTGCGGTAGTTGTTTTTGTCATCGCTCTGCGCTCAGTAGTGGGTTTTGAGGTTGTTTGATGTATTTGAAAGGATCTGCGTGTCTACTTGTTAGTTTTCGTCACGATGAGGGAAATTTGGGTATTTTCCTAAAGTGACCTGATCCTTTTCATCTGGCGCCCCGACAGTTATTCTGCAGGAGCTTCAGCTTAGTGCTTTTATTCCCACAAGGCGGCTGGAGCTCTTCTTTCATTAAAGCTGTTTGGGAGACTTTCTCAGTTTTTGTTACCTCGTAAAACAAACTGTTACAATGAAAATAACTTAAAGCCACCCAGCCTAAACCCAACACCGCTCCTTTTTCTGTTTTATGAGTTTACACACATACACACATTGAAATACTGTGTTTGCCGAGGTTCTAATG
The DNA here is from genome assembly GCF_046128005.1 of Genypterus blacodes. Taxonomy (NCBI): domain Eukaryota; kingdom Metazoa; phylum Chordata; class Actinopteri; order Ophidiiformes; family Ophidiidae; genus Genypterus; species Genypterus blacodes. The sequence goes on from NW_027466839.1 coordinate 746,676, forward strand.
AGTCCCAGTAGCGGTGGTTTGATTTTTTTTCTCTTCTTCTTCTCCCTCCTAATTTGACATGCTTCACTTGGGCTGGGTCCCTCTCGCTCCGCACGCCTCAAATCCTCCGTGCGGCCTGCGGAGCGTCCTAATGAATCTGCTCCATGCACAAAAACAAAAGACAAAACAAAACAAAACAGGAGACAGACACTTTCTTTAGCTTGTAATGGCCTCAAACATGTCAATCAATCGGCAGAGGTTACTCGAAGCCCTTACTGACAAAGCCATTATTAGCAGTTCACAAGATCGCGCCAACGCTTGGGGTTACGGGTTAAAGTTCCCTGTCATTTTGTAGGATGTTTGCCGTTGTAGTTTCTGCTTAGCAAGGTGACACGAAGAAGAACGAGTCGATCTCCCCGCCCGGTCTCCCAGGGCTCTGCATGTCGAGTTTCAGCAGTAATTGAATCGGGCCTTTTTCTGCCCCACAGAAGACAGTGTGAGTGAATTGTCTCCGATAGTTTATAGGGTAATAAAGTCCCTCCACACCAACACCTGCCAGCTGCGCTCAGCTTTGACCAAAACGGTCTATTTAATACCTCCCACTGTGCACCTGCAGCCCACCCGTAACGGTCACCACACAGCTCCATCGCGCCAACAATGCAGCCAATATATATACATTTAAATCAGTAATTTTGTCTGGGGTCTCCTGGAAAGTTATGAGTGGTAGTAATTAAAATCTTGACTCGATAAGCCACGCATTGTTGACCTTGTTTGCAGGTTAGGATGCTGCGTCTTCGCCCGAATGCAATTACGACCGCCATTTTCCCTCCTATCTTGATCTGCTCATCTAGTAGCCTCGGCCGCTGGCAGCGATCGCCGTTGTAAATACTGAAAAGTGCTTTCCTGGACTTCCTTCTTCTCTCTTCGCGGCAGGCTCACATCTTTGTCCAAACAACTTCTGTCTCCGTTTTGAAAGGAAGGGCTGAGTGGGCGAACGGACAAATGGATGCAGTGCTGATTGCAGCTGAAGATTCTTGTTTGGTACAAAAGGGCCTTTAATATATCACAGCCAGTGTTTTTGTAGCCAGGTTTGTGCTTTGGTCAGTCTGTAATGTGCAAATGTAAAAAGAAAAACCCAACAACATTGTGATGAATAATGTTAATTATGTCCCTGACAAAACTGTGCACCTTTAAAGTGCCATTACTGGGCAAACATGCATCTTCCCTCGGCTTCTGCAGCCAGCTTTCGGTATTATTAAGGAATTGTGCATTAACGGGAGTCAGCAGTTTTCGATGCTGCAATCTCATTACATTTACAGGGAAGGGATGGAGAGCAACAAAAAAAATTAATTGGAGCCATGCGATAGTTAGGACAGGAGCCTGGGCAAGGGCAGAATAAATCAGAGGCCCGTTTGACAGCTTTATGGCTCCGGAGAGAGAGAAGTGGTTAACTTTAATGGGAGGAGATAGAAATGTTGAGTTACTTTATTTTTCCGTCTTCCCTCCATGCCATGCACACACACGCACACACACGCACGCACACACACACACTAACACACACACGCACAGACACACACACACACACACACACACACACACACACACACACACACACACACACACACACACACCCCATCCCATCCCCTTCCCCCTCGTCAGCTGAGACACACAGCCCCTCACCCCTGAACTATTTGGACTCAGCTTGATATATTGAGTTAATTCGGCGCGCTCCCCGCAGTAATTCATGTATTTCATGCATTTAATGTCGTGCGGACGCGGCGCAGTGTGGAATTGTTAATTTTCCGTGCAGAGATTGCGCCCCCCCCCAAGTCACACACACACCTCCGTCCTGCTTGACGCCTAACCTACGCTCCGTCCCAACCCCCTCCTCCTCCTCCTCCTCCTCCTCCTCCTCCTCCCCCCTGCCCTCTTCACCTACTAGTATTTTTTTCCATTACTTTGTGGGTTCATTTGACTAAAAGAGAGACTGTGTCCTTTTCAGTCGGTATTTCCTGCGTGTCAGATTTTGTCTTCTCTTCTTCCCCCCACAAAAAAAAAAGATAACGCCACATCAAAGAAAAAATAAAGTTCAACGATGGATACTCAAATATGGTACAAATATATAAACACATTTGAAAAAATTTGAATACCTTTTACAAGGTTAGATGGTGAAGAGAGAAGAAAGAGACAAAAAATGTGTTAAATTAAAAGGAAAGAAAAGAAATTAGAGGAAATTCTAAAATCTAAAGAAAAAAATATTTATTATATTATTCATAATAGTCATATTTTTTTTCCATGTGATTTAATTTGTATTTTTTCCCTGTAACAACTGTTCCACTCATGTTTCCACCAACCACAGCAGCCCTTAACATCCCACCGCCTGGCCTTGTGGTCACCTCTTTCCCTCACCCGTAACCCCCCCAAGTTCACAGAGGTCATGCCCTCGAGGCGCCCCCCCCTAAATCCCCTCCCACCCCCCCCCCCACACCACTCTGGCCTCGTGCTTTTAGGATCAGGGGGGAAACACTGGATAGTAAAGCTACCAATCAAGTGGCCTCTGCTCTCCATGCACTTGATTTAATCCGGCCAGGTCTCTGTGTGTGTTTAGTGGGGGGTAGTGTGTGTATGTGTGTGTGGTAATGTCTGGAGCGCGGGGGGGGGTGATAATATGGCAGGTCATAGATGAAATTGTTGTGCGCCTGTGGCAGCTGAAGCAGATGAAGCAGATGGATGGGGTCACATCTCGGAAGAGGAGTTCTTTTAGCATATTATGTGCAGTATACTAAAGGCAAAGAGATGAGGGACGGATATGACATCATTTCCATTCTGATAAATCTGTTTTTTGACTAATATATTCATTTTAAGAATGTCAAAAAATCCTCTCTTTTTCTACTCTCTTCCTGGGACATATGGGGATTATTTTATCAAAAATGAACCTCGTACATAAGTCTCTGGCTGTTGGCATTCAAAGACCTGACTTTGCTTTCCACGCTCCATCTTTCTCCTCACAGGTTTAAAAAAAGGGCAGCTTTTGGATTCTTTAGTGTTCCAGCTGAAGAAAAGCGGTAAAAAGCGCTTCTCACCCCCTCGCTCCCCCCCCCCCTCAACCCTCAGGCCTTGAACGCAACTCTGTGTAAAGTTGAATCCGTCACCTTCGCTTCGACATGGAAAAGCGACTCGGGCAGGAATGAGGGGAGAGGAAAAAACACACAGCTCACGTTTGTGGTCTGCCAGTGTTGCCGAGTACATTGTTTTCATATCAGTTGGCATTGTAGAGGTGAGTTAAGTTCTTTTTTTTTTTAGAAGCGGGAGTAAAAAAAAAAAAAAAAGAAGGTCACATTATGTTTGCGGCGCGGCCGGGAATACACTGATAGGAGCGCAAGGTCTTTGTGTCAGGAGACATTTTGTGGCAGGCATGAGAAGAAACCTTGCACTGTGACAAGGGCTTTTCTCTTCTTTTAAAAGGCATGGCAACACCCCCCTCACCACACACACACACACACACACACACACACACACACACACACACACACACACACACACACACACCTCCCCGTGACCCAGCCGAGTTGAAATGGAGGCCACTGTCTGTCCTCCTGCCCCGATAGGGAGAGCAACGCTTGTGACACGGCGACTATTTAACGATTTAAAAAAGAGAATGCCTGTGTGTTTACGATCAATTTAGGCAGGTTTGGAAAGTATGTGTGCGTGGTGTCTCAACACAACACAACACAACTGGCCTGCACCCTTAGGTGATCAGTGTGTGTTAAGCCCAGACACAATCCCTTGATTCTTCCTCTCTCGTGGCATTTCCTCTCCCTTTGTATTGAATTATTGTTCATGCTGTTGGAGCGCGCACACACACACACACACACACATTTTAAGATGCCATTTTCCCCACACAAAACCACACACTGGATGCATTTAAATGGTCCATCTAGTGGAGTGCTGATATTATGCATCAGTTACAGCAGTTTGTAGATAAAGATGATGGCATTATGTTCGTATTAATGGTTTTTATTAGCCGGCTTTGATGTGGAGATTGTTGGATAAACTGGTGCCTCTGATTAGTGCGGGAGGAGACACTCGATTGCAGTGTGTGTCAGCAACTTGAGCAAAGATTAGAGGTTCCATTCAGTGCCTGTCAGGGATGCAGGGGAATCTAAATAGATGCACTTTTGTTTTGCCTCTCCTTTCTAATCGCCTATGCACGACCGCGGCTGAGTTGCGTCACGTACTTATTGCCCACACCCCCCCCCCCCCAAAAAAGAGAAGTGTGTGTGGAACGGAATAGCGGCTGTAGAACTAATTGTGCAAAAAGCGGCGTTAAGTTGTATGCAGACGCCTCGCCCCATTTGTTTCACACAGGTTCAGGAGAAACGCAGAAGCGGCAGAAACGTGGCGACTGCGTTGAGATCACATTTGTTTGAGGGAATTACCGCGGCGAGAGCTTGTGCACCTTTTCTCGCCTCCCCCCCCCCCCCCCCCCCTCCCTCCTGCTCGATCATCTGGGTAAAAGGGAGAGAGAGGAAAAAAAAGTGCGCGTCGACTTGCTAAACACGCATTAAAAATATTTCCTCTATGGAGATGATGGAGGTGCTGGGGTTGCGTTCCATCTTTGGGAAGACGAGTCCCCTCCCTCCACCCCTCCACCCTCCGGCTCTAATCAATTCAGGTAGGGCAGCGTTATCTGCTGAGCTGCCACCAGAGCCACGCCGCACAATAACTCAAAGAGGGCATTTGAGGAGTGTGTGAGTTTGATCCTGTGCCAGGGTGATGAATAGCTGTTTTTTCTCTTTTGTTGCCCATCAGCACTTTTATTCTGCAGTTAATCCGCCAGGCCACGAGCACTTCCCCTACTGTAATTTTTCACCCTGTTGTGTAATTCTGTTGGTGTGTGTGTGCGTTTGTGTGTGTGTGTGTGTGTGTGTGTGTGTGTGTGTGTTTCCATCTCTTGCCGTCAATGGCGGGGACTCACGCTCGCACATAAACACAAGCATTTGCCCCCGCCCCCCCATCCGGCTGGCATTGGAGACTGATTTAGAGGTGTGTGTGTAAAGTGTGTGTGTGTGTACTGTGCGCGATAGTGGGTTGACACCTTGTGAAAAGTTAGGGAGGAGCGGTAGTCGTATATAATGTGTCAACAGACCCCAGCGGGGGGAGCGGCTTGTTACCGGGGTGTGTCAGGTGTTAAAAGGATTGTCATGTCGTGGGAGATAATGCAGCCGGGCTACTTTATTTACTACCTGCTCTGAGGTTGAGGCTCTATGCTCCATCCTCACCCCGCCCCAACACCCCCCCTGCCCGCCGTTTGTAAAAACATCTGCAGCTCTGTGTTGTCTCCTCCATCAGGCAGGTTACGGCTTCACCGCGCAAACAAATGGTTAATGAGGCATAAGTGGAATGACCTGGAATCCCGTACGCGGCTTCCTACCCCAGCACAACCTCTTCTTCCTCCTCGCTCCTCTCACCGGCTCTGATTGGGGAGCAGGGGGGGGGGGGGGGACTTGTGGTCATATTTTAATACACGCCTGAGCTCTCGGCGCCCCTCCTTAGCCACACACGTCTGTACGTGGTGGAGGGGCTAGCTGGCCTCCAGAGAGCTGTTCTACATACGGGCGGACAAGGAGCGGAGCGTCGCGCGAAAAGCCTGCTGAGACTCCACACCATTTATCTCTGTGCTGCAAGGTTGGGCCAGGACTAATTGACTGTGTTGTGCGTGAGAGTCGGTGTGTGTGTGTGTGAGCGTGTGCGTGCGTGTGTCTGAGGCAGTCCCAGTCCCTTGAAGCACGGCACATTAGTAGAGCCTGAGATGATAGGATGTGGTGAGAGAGAGAGAGAGAGAGTGTGTGTTCTGAGCCCGTCAGAAGGGGCAACGATGTGAAGTTACTGGCTCCTGCACTCTAAAGTACGGCCAGTTAAACGGCGCTTAGGGAGCATGAAAAAACACATAGCTGATACCGTGTGTGTGAAGTTGACTACACGTATTTGAAGATCTTTTGGCCCCATATGTCACACTTAAGTGCTATATCGGGCGAAACTGCGACGGTATGCCTTTCTGCTGTGAAGTATTATATCCCCTCATTCAGAATGTTGAGGGCCCCAGGACCAAACCCTGATGATCTCCACCCCCTGCTGAGCTGCGTCGTCGTCTCAAACTGAGTGACGTATGCGACCTTGCAGACGACTTGAGATAAAGCTCCAAATCTTGAGCGTTTTCAAAAGAAGCTACAATACTTTTTAGACGCAAACTAGCTGAAATCCTCATTACATCCTGGTTGAGATCCATGAATTGAGTCTCCCTGTTGCACATCCGACTGACGGGATCTGAGTTGAGCCTGAGGAATTGCACCGTTTTATCGAAATCGCCACCTCAATCGTCATTCATGCCTCATGTTCACGGGTTGGGACGATTTGTGGAGGCAGGACCTGGAATGCTGGAGGTAGGAGGGGGGGGATTGGGGTCAATTTTCGCTGTGGTTCCACCCATTCCACAATCTTACACACTGCTGCTTTAATCGCTCATACAACACACACACTGTTGTTTTCTGTCTTCTCTCTTGCCTCACTATCAGAGCTCTGATCCCTGTGTTGGTGAGGTCACTGCTAAAGCACTCCCAACAGCAAATCCACTGGGAGACTTTTATTGTGGAGCATCTCAGGAAGTGCTGATGTTTTAACAAAACATTGTTGAGCTGCTGGTACATCACAACGTTGACATTTGTTTTGTGTTTTCCTTTTAATGGATCAGTTTTGCGTATTGAATGTTGGAATGTAAGCACAGACTGAAGCATGGAGCTGATTATTGAGCTGGTGAGTGAATGTGTCATCAAAGTAAACAACACCTTATTTCTTCTTGTATGTAAACATATTTCTGCCTGGTTTGCGGTTCAGCCTCTGTTTGTGGATGCTCTCGGTATGTTTGGGAGTTGTGTGGAAGTGTGTGCTGGTTTGAATCCCTGTGCTCATGCGGTGTAGTACAGCCCTTGTGCTTAGTCTCCCTGTTCCTCTCACACTCCTCTCACTCTGCTCTGGACTTTATCAACACATTGTTTGACTTGGCCGCCTCCCAATGTAAGCCCAAGTACAGCATGGAGTTGGCCGTCTCACCGTCCGCTGGGAGTGGGCCGAGTGGTGTGTGTGTGTGTGTGTGTGTGTGTGTGTGTGTGTGTGTGTGTGTGTGTGTACACGCGCTTGTGTTTTTGTGGGCACATTCTGGGGGAGTGGAACCACCTTGTTCTCCTGGACCAGGAAGCTCTGAATCACGTTGGCCCTTCCTGGAAGGACCCGGAGGGAGCAGAGCTTGAGCAGGCTGGTCTCAGGCAGGCTGCCTGGCCTCTCGCTGACACCGAGCTGGTGGTGAGCACAGTTCTTACCTCAGCCGCACAGGCAGGCCACGCCTCCCCTCTGCTCACCAGGCTGGCACGCCGCAGGCTTTTTCCTGTACTGGGGAAAGTGCTCTCTGCATTTGGCGCCTTGACTCACACTGATAACCTCAGCCTCTGGAAGTTTGAGAAACAGCAGCCGCTCGCACCAGTTGTTTGTAACTTCAAACCCGGGTCTAATTATAAAGCTTTACACATGAGCTGAAAAATGTGGACCACAGTATGAATGTTATCTGGGGACCTAATGTAATGTGTAATAATTACAAAGGTCATCTATGATCTTAATCCCATGCCAATCTGCCATCTGAAGTAAAAATTTCACCACAAATTACCTGTTATTCGTCAGAGCAGTGAGGTCATCTGATAATGTTGGTTTTGTGCTAATAAGTATCTTGGCAATTATTATTTTTGCAAAATTGTTATGCATTTGGCAAATTTTTTGTGCTAATTGCACGTACAATAAATGGGGCACCTGAGTCGGAATATTTAACATTTTTGGAAATATTCTGTATTTTCTTCATCAGTATACAGATTTATCAGGTGGAGTGAATGTGGATGCTGACTGACTGCAGTCACACAGCATGCAGGCTTCTCAACTGCCATATTTCTGTAATGGAAGATTATTTTTCTCTCCTGGTAGCGCCCCCTGTTCGGCGCCTCAACTTTTAGTAGCATTTGAATGGAACCTAAACGTCCCTGTGGCTAGAATAGCTTCAGATTCTCTTCTTTACCTAAACACAGACTCATAATACCTAAATAACCAGGTAATACTAATCCTGTAGGAATAATACTTTTCGACGTGGCTTTGAATTCCTTTATGATTGTAAATTTTGCTGCTTTTGAAGCTTCATCCACACAACTAACACCCGACACTGCTAATGTTACAGATGAGTTCAGAATTGAATGTATTATTTCTGGCACGTTTGCGTAGCTAAACACAAGCGTGTCGAACCGTCACCTGCCCACGCCGTCACAGGCCCCATTCGGTCCATGTAAATCTCGCACATGACATGCGTGATTCATTCTTTCCTTCCAGGTTTTCTGCGAGCCGCTCAGAATCTGGGCATGTAAGTTGATATTAATAGTCGAGCCTGGCTGGTGCTGCAGGGTGTCCACACCTTCCTGTTTTCTTTTTCCTGGCCGTTCTTTGTTTTGGCCCGGCGCTGACAGATTTACCTCTGGAGGAACTCCGCCATCTGAGGGGAAAAACGGCCTCCATTGTTCGAATGGGGCTCTGGTGGAAAGAAAACAGGCTTTTTGAAGAAAATAACAAGGAGGTAATAATGGATTGTGATATCAATAGTATAAACAACCTTGTTACTGAGACTTCAGTTTGTTATTTCTATAGGAAATTGAGAGCTTTGAGCTTTTTTTTTCAGTGATGTGTGCCTCTTTGGGTGTATGTATGAAGTCTTGGTGAGAGGGTTTACTGGCTGGCTGTGAGGAGGCTCTCCTTTTCCTCTGATTTGAGTCAATTAAGTGGTTGTTGAAGATTTGCTCTAGATGGGAATCAGCTGTTACGATCCCTTTCCCGCTGTATACCGTCAGATAACTTGAACATTTGTCTCTTCTCACAGTTTTCGCTGTCAAACTCCGCTGGGAAATTAAATCGGGAGAAGCAAGTGCTGAATTTATCCGACTCTTGTCTTAAAGCGAGTGCATTTTTAGAGGGTTGGCAAGGCCTAAAACAGAGACGTTACAGGGAAATTCAAAGAGATTGTTGCATCAGCTGGGAAATAAGATAAATAGAGACTCGGGGCTTGCGGGGCATGTGACAGCCCATTGAAAGATTTCATCAAAAGCATAATTGAATGAAATATTCTTCGCCAGTTTACTAAAAATAATCTCTTAGATAATCTCTCCCTGCATACGTTCTCACTGCAGCAGCAGCCTGTGCTCACTGTCCATCCACTACAGATATAAATATCCTGTTTCTGCTCTGCACTCCAGTTCAGACACTCTGCTATCATTTCAGCATGCAGCACAATGAGTCAGAATATAGCTTTTTCCCAAAGTGATGCAACACCGTACAAATATTTGCATTGATTGTTAAAATCCCGCTGGGTTTTTGTGTGGTTTCTCGATTTTCCCCAGGCCACAGTGTGCATCATTTGACCCAGTCTGTCAGACTTGTATATAGATAAATGGGGATAACAGCAGACACTTTCACCACAGAGGATTCCTTGTCTTCTGTGTGTTTGTAATCCCATATAAACGGGGATAAAGGCGCACACTTTCACTTTCAACCGGAAAGAATATAAAGCCTGTGAGAACATTTTCACACCTCACCACAGCCGATGAGTCACTGGTGTGTGTGTCGGTGTACCTGGCGGATTGGTGGAGGCGAAAGGTTACAGATTTTGTCAGACGCAGCCCCCATTTCCCACTAATTTGAGCGGTGGAGAAAGGGGCACCATCACCATCCAGCAGGCACTTTGTAATGAAGCACACTGCAAACCACTGGCTAGTTGTAGTGTATACATACAGTTGCATAAAATGATAAAAATTGACCTTAATTTGTCTAAACTGTCTTTTAATCCTGACCCATTACATAATTGTTGTGCAGATGGCACATCAGGGAGATAAGTTGCCAGTTACCGTTGCAGTCTTCTATCCTAATTGCTGGACAGAAACTCGATATTGAGTCTGAAACGGTCATAAATCAAAGGCGAGATGTTCAGGGTGTCATAACATTTTTGCTCTACCTTAATAATGGAAAAGCCTTTAGGGGCAGATCACTCACATGTTTTTTTTTGGAAACTGTCTGCGAATGTTTCTCAGCATTGATGACTTCCCTCCCAGAGGAAATTGGAACAGCCGGCTGAGAAACACAACCAAGCTGTCTTATGGTTTTAACGCGGGTCGAAAACATGTTGAGTGTTAGACTCGCTGGGTTTTACGACTATTTTCAGCCTAAATGATTCATTGAGAAAATCTAAGCCTACACTCTCCTCTGCATTTAAACCACACACACACACGCACACGCGTACACGCGTACACGCGTACACGCGTACACGCACAGTACTTGGAGTTAATTGACATGCATGGAGACGTTGCTGTCAGATATTTTCCCTTAATAGGAAAACTTGCAGTATGAAGCATCGGAATCCCTTTAGGACTCAGCCCGGGGCCTGAAAACCCCCGTCTCATTCTAGGAAAGTTGAGCCATATTGGTATAGACCCCAAGGCTTAATGTCAGCAAATTAATTATGGATTCACCCAATTAGTTCACAAACTACACCGTGTTCGAGGGAAAAATGATCATTCCCATAAACGACTTGTGTCTCCAGTCTTTTTGCCGCAGTGTGCATCGTGGTTGTCAGAACTGTGTGTGTGTATGTGTGTGTGCACAGCAGGCAGGTAGCCTGACCTTTTTAATTATTCAATCTCTCAAACCCGTCCACAGACGCTCTCTTAGCGGGCTCTCTCTCTCTCTCTCTCCCCCCCTCTCTCTCCCTCTCCCTCTCCAGTTTGGCTTTTTAACAATCCCCCTCCTGTCCAAACATATTTCCTCTCCATCTTAAACAAAAGGAAACAGCCTCTCCACTCGGTGCTCTAGTGCCGTCCAAATCACACCGATTTGTGTCAACACATGAAGTGATACTGTAACTGTAATGAGTCTTTGGATCGCACGAGGTTGCCTCCGATTTAGCCCGTGGAGAATCTATCAGTGCGCTCGCCCTCCCCCCCTCGCCCTCCCCCCCTCGCTCTCCCCCCCTCGCTCTCCCCCCCTCGCTCTCCCCCCCTCCCCCCTGTGGTGTAAGGCAAATGCTTCATAAAGTAAGTAATCACGGCTTTCTAATGAGTCTGTCAGGGGCGGCTCCCGTATCTGTTTACCAAAGCAAATTATTTTCTTATTTCAGCATCGTCGATTAATCACGCGGAGACAATTGCGTTTGTCTCTCTCGTACAGTAGGAAGACGAATGGCAACGCCGGCAGTGCCATCACCACCATCATATCGCATTACAAGACGCCATCATAAGGAAAAAAAAGGAATTCAATTTGACTTTGGGTTTTTCACATTCTCACATGATGGAGTATTAAAACTGAGATCACTTCTTTGTGTGTCTCTTTCTATTGTACCACACACACACACACACACACACACACACAGCACTGCGGACAGTGTTCCTCTGTGTGTAACACTAACATTGAGTATTGTTTGTGCGGTGTGATTGTGCTTACAGACGAGCCGTCCTTGGGAGACAGAGGCCGGCCGTCGCAGATATGGATTCCCACTTTTAATGTCTCGGGCCTCTCGCGCGCAAATGTTTCTCTTTCAGCAGCCCGCCGCGGCCCTCAGGCAGAGATTTTATATCGATCATCTGACTTTTAATGCCTCCTAAATATTAAGATTCATGTATATGACCTTTTGTGTTTGGATTGAGCATGAGAAATCCCAGCATAAATACCCTCTCAGGCTCCACTCGGCTTCGCTTTGTTACAATCTCTTCCCTCTGGCTGTGGGGAATTGCTGCTCTGTTACATCTGCTCTCATGAAAGCCAGGGGGGTCACGCCCGGGTGTATTTTGGAAAGTTGCAATTTGTGGAGGGAGGTTTTTTTTTAAGGTTTTCGAGAGTGCTCTGCGCTCGCACTTGGCTGAGGAAATGAGGGCGGCAGAAATCGAGGCGGAGAGAGAGAAAGAGGGGAGATAAGACTTGGGGAAGGTTATGCCTCTGCAATTTTTTTTTTTCTGAGCCTGGATCTTGTTAGCCTCTGAGAGCTCTCTCTCTCTTTTCTTTTTTTCTCCTTCCTCTTCCTCTTCCCCTCCCACTCCTTCACTCTCACTCTTCCTGCGGTACACGCGCTCGCCCAGAGGTGGACAGCACCCGGAGGAGGGGCTTCGTGATTGATGACAGTGCGAGAGACCTTCCGAGACTTAACGCGAGAAAGAGACGGACGCACACAAAGGAAGGAGGCAGGATTAGTTTAATGAATCATTCAACAGGTGATGCTTTACAGTGACACCATGTCGGATTGACAACCAAGCACCCTCACATTTATAGGCTCTCCTCCGACTAGAAAACGCCATCACTGCTTATGTAATGGATGTCAGACATTTGTTGTAGTATTGGCTGGCCGGTGTCAGCGGGTTAAACCCATCTAAATCAGTGCTTAATCCCATCCGCAAACGTTGGCGGCCACGGTTGCAAGTCCAGGTTCGATGGAGGATATCGCAGCGAATGTGCGGCGAATGGTGAAACCCAAGGTGACTAACGTGATTTCGGTCCCAAATTTCCGACACGGTTGCAATTTTCCCGTCTTTGGTTGCGAGAGCGAAAGAACTGTGAGCTGGTGTCTCTCACCGCCATCTCGGATCAGTATCACAACTCTCTCAGGATTGTTAGCTTTCCCTTTCTGCTTGAGCCTGTGGCTTATCTGCGCTGTTTTGTGTGTGTGTGTGTGTTTGTGTGTGTTTGTGTGTGTGAAACAGCTGCCTAGATTTTATATCGGGTTTGATGAGAGCCATTGAGAAGCAATTATACAGTTTATTTGCAGGCTGGGAAACCAAAACAATCCGCTGAAGAGGCTAAAAGCGCCACAGAGCTTTGGTTTTTGGGTGATTTATTCTCGAGATATTCAAATGAATCTGTGTCAGTTTTTTTTATGGCTGGCGTATGGATGGCTGCAATCGAACAAAACTGATGTTTTCTGTTGTTTGTGTGTGTAGGTGGGCTGAAAAACTCAGCTAAATCCTCAATCGCATCCAATACATTCATACACACCCCGCCTGTCATGTAGCAGAATGATGTAATATATGAAATCCGGCACTAAACGCTGTTCAGAACAAATATTGGCATGGCGTGTTGCGTTTCCGGGCCTGCTTTGTTGTCTGGGGGTATGTTTTTCTTCTTCCTATGGGAAACGGGCCAAACACAGTCGAGCATTGTATCCAACAGCTGATGCTATCTGCGCCTGCAAGTATCTGAAGGAGGATTTGTTTCCTAAAGGTGCTGTAAACTTGTGTACGTTCCTCGGCCCGGGCACGCCGACCGCGTTTGTTCCCCAGGCGTGGGCAAGATGTCCCGATAACCGTCTGCGCTCGACAATTACCCCGCTCGAACCCCGAGGTCCAGACCGGACCAGCCAATCCTGACAAATCACCCCGGAGGATTGAAGAGAAAGTGGGCCCACCTCCAGACCACACTCATTCATCACAGATAATGATGTGGGGCGTTGTTTGCCCAAACTCATTGAACTCCTTTCCTTTCCCTCCTTCCCAAACGCACTACAAAGGACTCGGACGTAACGACTTGGGCCCTGACGCTTTGTGGCAGAAACGAAAGGAGCGTTTTCGCGGCCTCAGCGGTTTCTCACAGGACGGGCGCCTCTGGCTCTGATCCTAGACGAGAGCGATGTGGCATTTGGGTTTTTTAATGCAACATTTAATCCCTGTTGTGTTATAATAATTTTATCCCCCTTCATTCAGATACTGATCCTCCCTCTCCTGACCTTTTGTCATTTATTTCCTGCCAGCGAAAGGAATGCGTCGACTTCTCTCTTTCTGTATTAACTGGAGGACATTTTTGCTCATAACCCCAGCAATTACCTGCATACAGAGGCATTGTGCTCGTTCCTGAGTAGATTGTAACCACCCTCTATTGGCCAGAATGTGCAATTGCAAGGCAGCCTGTCATCCATCAGGTGCATCAAGGCTTCCATTATGGCAGAAGATGAATCAAACCTCAGAAGTCTTATCAGCTTCTTCTACATTTGCGTGTTGAGGTTTGTTGTTTTGTCACCTGTAACCACATTTCTGTGCGCGCTTCGGTTTGAAGAGCTCTCACAAAAGCGAAAAAAAAAAACAGATCGCTGCTTGTCTTAGGTGAGATAACTCCAATGTTAGCGGGATCAATAAAGAATCTTTTGAGTGACAGCTTAGATTTTTTGCCTCTGATGAGCATTTGGCAGAAGAAGAAAAAGCACTTCAGACAAAAGGAAAAGTGGAGCTTTTAGAGCACGGAAGCTTTGTCACTTTTACAGCAAATGGGGCACTTTGTCACCAACGGTATCAGAGTAAGTGTGTGTCTGTGTGTGTGTGTGTGTGTGTGTGTGTGTTTGCCTGATTTTTTGTATATACTGTATTTATTGCCTGCAGCTTTCTGGGCTCTTTGTGAGTGAAAGTCTGAGTGACTTTGTTGTCAAGGACTCTTTAATGCATCCCCATGTCACAGTTTTTTTCGTGCTTGTACATCAATAATGTCTGTGTGTGAGTGTGAGTATATACTGTAAGTGTTCTTGTGTGTGTTTGTGCGCCAGGGAGCGGTTTAACCAGGTTTTTTTCTGTGCGTTTGTGTGTTCCAGGTGTATGTGCCGAGGCGGTATGCCCCGGGGAGCAGTGCTGACAGTGCACTAGGAGTCTGAACCTTGTCAGTTATTCGCGGCTGAGGAGGAGCGGTCCCCTGGCGTGCCGCGCCGTGCCGTGCTGAGCCGTGCCGTGCCGTGTTGTGTGTAACACTATGTCTCTGACTGACAAACACAAAGTGAAGAGGCAGCGACTGGACCGCATCTGTGAAGGTAAAGTCCCAAACTTTCTCGACAAGCACTTTTCCAAGTCCAGTACATCCAAGGAGAGCTGCTCAGTAGTTTGTAGCTTAATTTTGGCTTTTTGTTATGAATTACAATGCTTGATTGATAAGTTCTGAGCCCGCCGCATAAAGAAGTGACTACTATAACACCTTTTTGTGGAAGGAAGGTAATTCTTAAGGTATTTCCAGGCATCAGCTGCATTGTTTTGAGCTCAATTATTACATCTTAAGTCCAGAGACACCAAAGAGTCTGCATGTAAGAGCATCTCCTTCCTTCCACCTGCACTTGCCTCCTCTCATACCACGCAAAGGGCTTTCGCTCAGACGGATCATATTAGCTGCAGATGAATTTGACACCCCTGAGATCATTCAATGCGAGGCGCAGAACTTATCAAACAACCGCTGCACGATTTAGATCTGATTAGATGCTTTTCCATCTGCTCATCGGACCTGAATTGTGAAGGTGGAGGCAGGTTTTTGTCTGCAATACTGCCTGTTTGTCTCCAGTTGAGAATGTGTAACTGTGACGAATAATCACATCCTCAACATTGAGCAAAACTGTTGAGTAGCAATGATCACTCCAGCCGTAATTGTGCGGCCAGTCTTATATTTTGGTTTGTATTCAGCACAATACTGAAGAAATCCTTTCCCCTTGTGAGCTGCATGTCCCCCAGTCAATGTCCTTATTGTTGTAGAGACCTATTGGTGATCAATACCCATCGATTGCTGTAATTTTCTCTTGGCACACAGCACATGTCAGATACAGTAACCGCTGTGCAAATGTTGACCTCAGCAGCAAATATTTATCCGGGTGTAAATGAGATTACAGCTTTTCCCTGGCTCCGTGTGTGTGTGTGTGTGTTTGTGTGGGTGTGTCTGTGTGACTTTCATGCGTACGGAGAATCTCCAATAAACATCTGAACTCAAGTTAGACAATTGCGAGGGATTGAATGGTTTTGCTTTCCCTGCAATCACACCTGTTTTTCGAAACGGCCATTTTTACAGCATGAATTGGATGGATTATTAGGCTTAAGGTGGAGGATTAGAGAGCGGCGCTGTTGTATTGAAGAGCCACAAAGCAGAAAGGGAGCTCAACCCGCTGCGCTCATGGCTACAAAGTAAGCTGAGGGACGGAGAAATATGAGCGACTCTTTGTGTGGGTGTATAAACAGTGTGTGTGCAGGCTCCTGGATATGCATGGTTAAACCCACTTGTTTGACTTTGTCCCGGTGTGCGCGCATGTGTGTGTTTGCACACTTGTGCGTGTGTGTATGTGTCTGTCAGACTGTGTCCTGAGGTAAAATCATCTCCTTCTCTGCCGTCTGGGTCCCCGAGAGGCTTGTTAAGCTGCTGGGCCCCCCCGGAGCCGGCGCGGTGGAGAGGCAGACATGACTGCAGCTCTGGAAAATGAAGCTAGACGCACCATTACCCCCAGTGCCAGCATATTTGTTTTGCAGCATGATGTAAGCACATCAGCGTTGCGCGTATGAAACGAGGGACATATGCCGCATACTCTGCAACAGAGCGCTGCCGAGGTTTCAGAAACCCAATGACACTGTTTGATGCCTCGGAAGGAACCGCTGTGGAAAAATGAGAAGGTTGAGTTTTGCTTATTAGATTCTTTGGCCATTTTTAAGTGGTAGGTAAAGGAAAGTTTACAAGAAAATGTGAAATTAAAAGGATGACTAGTTATTTGAAGGTAAAGCACTTAGCGCAAGTGTATGATGTCGCCCGTTCAATTTCGATGCATTCAGTCTAGTGAATGGAGCGGTGAAGTTAGTAAATAAAGGAACTTTTAGGCGATAGAAAGGGAGGATACAAAGAAGGACAGAAGGAATGATGATAAGGAAGAAGGCCCGGAGAAACAAGGAAAGAGGAAATGACGATGTGAAAGAACATAAAATAGGGGACTGAAAAAAGGAAAGGTGAAAAGAGAGAGGAAGGAAGCGGAATGAAGGACGGCAGAAGAAAGAAAGGAAGGACCAAGGTGGGAGGACGGAAAGGAAAGGGAAAACAGAAGGAAGGAGGGGAGGGAGGGAGGGATGAATGAAAAAAAGGGGGAACATTTTTAAATGAATTTGGCAAGAATCGCACGATGGAAAGATAGATGGAAGGATTAGGAATGGCTGGATTTAAGAAGGAACAAAATCAAGGAAAGATAAAGAAAGGAAAGGATGGAATAAGGGAAGAAAAGATGACTTGAAATGAAATCTGAATCAGAACTTTTTTTAGCAACAGCTGTTGGATAAATGTAGTGGAATAAAAAGTCCAATCATACCAGTACCCCAAATATAAAAGTCAAGTAAGCTCTGTGTACTTCCTGTCATGCTCCCTGCTCATCTGTGTCCCTTTGGGCTCACCAACAAAGAGCGGAGTCCAATCATTCTTATTTAAGTTGAGTCATAAAGTTAATCATTTCCCAGCACAGGTGGACGGCTCAGCGGAGGAGATGCTTTCTGATTAGAGCCACTGTCCACTTGCAGCTGTTGCCTTCGTGCGGATCAGACAGCTGAAGTAGTTAGTCATTCCTGTGGGAACAACAGTTAGTCTGCTCCACTGGGCATCGGCTCAAAGCCCACCGGAGACACGCGGAGAGACGGTAACAGGTGTTGCTGTGATGCACGCGGAGCTCCTTCATGGCGAGCGTACCTGCTCACCTTCCCTCACACACAGAGAGAGAGACACGTTTGCAACAGACACACACACACACGCACGCACACACACACACACACACACACACACACACACACACACACACACACACACACACACACACACACACACACACACACGCGTACACACACGTCGAGCACCAGCTCTCCAGATGGCCATCATACAGGATCAGTGAATCAGTTCTCTGGCGGGCCATTGTGAGGGCGTAAAGGGAAAAAAAAAAACAGCTTGTGATTTGCGATTTTGTGAGCGAGCCAATGACCAAGCGAAGTTGTCCCGCTGATCGCGTGTAGCGGCGCGATAAGGCTGCCATGGCGATTGTCTCCACGCAAAGAGGAAAACAACAAGAAACGAGGCCGTGCTTTTTGTCTCATCCTCACAGGGCCCGCTTGGACGCCTTCAGGAGGAACTCGTCCTAATCCAGATTCAGACTTAAACGCTGCCAAACTGGCTCTGTTTCAAGTGTAAATCTGGGGCGTTCCTTCTCATTCTTTCCATTCTTCCCTGGTACTAAGAGATTTGAATTATTATTATTATTATCTTTTATAGCATCCCTTTTGCTCAGGCAGCGACAGAATGACATTTGCGGCAGTAAAAACAGTGTTTGAATGAAGTGGGAGCTGCTGCCTAAATCCTTCTTTTCAGCTTTAAAAATAAGATTAAGTGGTTCTTTGGAGGATTTTGAAAGCAATAGTTCATATAATTATTTCTAATTTGCATCCATTGGTATCAGATATCTGCCACCGGAAGAAAGATGATGTACTGTGTATAGATGCTGTCAAAACATTGGATAAAGGCAAAGTAGTCTGGAATTGCCTAAGGAGAACCGGCCGCTTGATGACGAGGCTGATTCAGCAATTAAACTCCTTTATGTGTTAGGCATAATCTGGTCTGATCTGCAAATCAGGAGGCAGAGAGCTTGTTGGAACTGTTTTTATCGCAAGCTGTTAGTTAGCTCAATCAAAGCAACGGCTGGGAACACATCGGCTTTAATTTGGCGTTATGAAGGAAACGGAGGACTGCTCTCTCTCTCTCTCTTTCTCTCTCTCTCTCTCTCCGCCTCTCTCTCTGTCTCTCTCTCTCTCTCTCTCTCTCTCAGGGGTGAAAAGATTCATTTCTGTCGGCTGAGGAGATGATGAGTGATCCGCCGCGGTCGTCCTGCCGCAGGTCCTTTCATGTTCTCGGCTTAATTTGAGCTGAAGCGATGTTTATTATTCTGCTGCGACTGGGCTTGCACGTCGGGGAGGAGGGATGGTTCGTTTCTTGCGCTAAGATTATTATTTTGCTTGTAGACTCTAATATAGTTTCTCCCCCCTGGGTTTGATTAAAGTTACTCTAATCTAATCAGATGATTTAATCAACATCTGCATTTTACTCATGTAGTGTTACATTATGCCGCTTTATGGTCGCATAATTAAGCAATTACAGTTCAGCCTTATTCGTTCTCTCAGTGACTATTTGTTCTTTTTTATGTTATTATATTTGGTTATAACTGCTTGCTTGTTATCCAGTGCCTGGGCAAGAAAAAAAACGTTATTATGTTTGAAAATGAGATGTGGTTAGATGCCAATATGTCCATCTCACTCCTTCAAGTTACGAACCTAAACACCTGGTGGGACACATCCACGAGACAAGTGAGCGAGTGTTTGGCCAGCGTCCATGTTTCACTGTACGTGTGTGTGTGTGTGTGTGTCTGTGTGTGTGTGTGTGTGTGTGACACAGCTGCCCAGCTCTGAATTCAGGTGGGCGTCTTAAAGAGACAGTACTAAAACAACACGTTTTTAATCAATGTGTACAGCGTTGCTGCAGCAAGGGACAATTAAAGTGGGTCAGGGTGTTCAATTTGTGTAATGCAAAGATTTCGAAATAGACTTTTGGATATAAAGGGTTATGATTTTATTGTGCATACAATTTTTCAAAACAAAATAGCATGAGAGATCCCCTGGAGCTGCTGAAGGACGCCACATTTTTCAGGATTGTGTTGCATGAAGATTTTCCTCAGTTTTCCATTTCCCATAATTTTTCCATCTCATCTTAGTTTTAACCTCACATCTTTAGCTTTAATGTCTTCAGTTTTAATCTCAGTGATTTGGAGACAAATCACTGTGCTTTCCTGTCCTCTCTTTCCATTTCTCTCCCCCCTCTCCCTTCCTTCCTCCCCCTTTTCTCTCACTCAGCTGCACACCCCTCGCCTCTCCAAAAAGCAAGCGGGCTGTCGCCTCTCCCTTCTGTCTGCCCCATCTGTGATGCAGTATGGGCCGCTGGCTTGGTAATGATAGGCAGGCGGCGCGCGAGGAAAAGAGCGAAACAAACCGAGTCACTAAAATGGAAGACAAAACTCTAATCAGTTTCCGCAGCGGGTCTACCAGAGGTCTCACCCTGCTGATCAAAGAAGGTTTATGGTTGTAGCTGCTACTCTGCTTGACGCCCCCCCTTTGTCTGTGCAAATGTGTGACATGCTGCGTCATGTTCTACAGAGAAGCATGATGGTAAAGAGGCGGACGTTGACGACTTGATACTGCAGCAGATGTGAGCCCTCCGAAAGGCTTGGGTCCAGAATTGGTACCATGTGTTTTTCTTCTCTCAGCCCTCCTCTGCACCCTGCACTCATGTTTGAGCGAGGAAAGGCCTGCAGGCTTGTTAAAAGTTTAATATACTGTACAATCACAGTAATTGACTGGAATTTTCAAGTTCTTCCTCTCTAGTCCTAATTTATGAAGTCCCTATGAAAGTTTAATGTATGAGCAGTTGTAGAGTGGGAGCTATCTAAATCATTCTGCGACTATCTCTGCCCCGCGCCGCCTGCCAAATCCTGCCGTTAGCGTCTTGTGCCCTAGAAAGATGTCCAGATTGCTCTGAAGGCATGGCTGTGGCCGGACGTCTGTTTGTGCACATTCTACCTAGAGGTCCTTCAAAAATGAATGGGACCGTGCTGGCATTAAAACACCCTCTGCTTCATTTTGGAGTTTCATGCCTTGTATTGTATTATTCATCGAAAAACTACAGGGACCCTGTTGCATGATATGTGTAATATAGCGTGCTCGCTTAATTATGGAGCAGCTCTCAAGAGAGGCATATCAAGACGACGCTGACAAGATGAATTCACTACCCTGGTTTTCCTTGCTTATAGACTGTGGGATATGCAGCAATTTGCATGGCAGGAGATATGATATGCCATATCCGCGGTTCACTTTTAGTAACTCGAGGTAGTCGGATTTATGATGTTTATTATTGTTATTAATATTTTGTCAGGAAGCGGGGATCTGAGTGACACGCAGCCCAGGGAAGGGCCTTATTAGAACAAGTTATTGTCGGCGATCGCTGTAGAGAGACACGACTCTGTGATTAATGGTGTGTTTTACTGCTGACAAAAAAAGTGCAGGAAGTCTCCGAGACCGAGGAGGACAGCTCTGAGAAAAAGCGTGGCAAGGAAATTGCTAGGTGTGCTTTACCTCAGTGAAAGAACCTCAGCCTTCAGATGTGCATCATTCCAGACTGCCATGGCCGGTAGGGAATGAAATGAAATAAGAATTGCTGAGAGAAATGTTTGGCTTTCTTAACATTTTACATTTTGACGATTCAGAATGGATTTATCTGTGTACTTTATCCCTTTGTGAAGCGTTTTCATATCATAATTGCAACGATTTCATGAAAATGAGTTGACAGACTGATTGTGAATTTGATACCAGAATCAGTGTTTGCGTTTAAAAAAAAATCAGATAAGGATATGTCAGCAGATATTCCTTTATTTATTTTATATTATTCAATTACCCAAACATAGAATTACTATACATTTCCTCAAAAGACTTGCAATGTACTGTGGGCTTTATTTCCATTTTCAGCAGCACCTTCAATCTACAAATCAGAAACATACTAATCTCGGATCAAAAGTACTACAGAATGCGGACGTACTGAATATAAAACGTTCATGCATATGTAGTTTTTCCTGCCATTTTCCACCCTAACCCTTAAGGAGTATCTGATGTTGTCTCTGGAGATTGGCAACACAAACCCTTAGAATGAAGGACAGAAGAGAAGCTGGGTACTCATCCAATCGTTACAGTCCAATGCACTCCCATCATGTCCCCATCCCCCCCCTTTGTCGGTTCTACAGGTAAAGTGGTACTGCAGCCGTCTCCCTTATCAGCATTTTTCCCATCACACACTTATCACATGTGTGTTTTGTCCTCCTCCTCCTCACACTCCCTTTGTTTATCTTGCTCTTGTCATGGTAAGTAAACACCAGTGGTTATCTCCCTTATGGAAACATCTCACATAAGATGGATCTGCTCTGCTGTACATCTGGATCATAGAGTCAAAATGATTCCGCTGGCAATGGTGCAGTCAGTGCTGAATTCTTTCAATAGCCAACATTCCACATCATAGGATGGGGTTATCAGTGTTATGTTTTTAGGAACTGTCTAAAATGTCAACCAATAATACTGGTTAATATTAGCTTATCGCAGATCTATCACAATATCATCAATGTAGTAAAGTTTATTGTGACAATGTAAAATACATTTAAAAAAGCTCTTTAACAACCAAGGTTAGGGATCCTTACCAAAAAGGTTTTTTTTAAAAGCAAATCAACTAATACATCATTTTCATATTTCAAACGCTGACATGGACATGAACAAGTCCAGTGTTTGTCCAGTAGAGGAGGCTGTGCGTTCTGCGGACCTCCTTATAGTAGCTTTTGGATTAAATCTCAGGCTGAGCGGATACTGTATGTCAGCTCTTTGCTCCCCCTCCTCAGGGACTCACTACAGCAGACATTCGAGTCCCAAACCTCCCAGGTCCCTGTGGGGAGGATTCACTCACCCCCAAAGGGATGCAGGCTGCAGGCTTGAGGAGGCGGTAAGCAGTAACCACACTGCACCGTAAAATACTGCAGCTCTCCTCTCTGTGAAAACATCCCGGGGCCTGAGTAGCAATGCTGGCTGTGTACACTATCTGGTTCAAGTGATGTCACAGGGGCAGTGGATTTAAGTAGGTTTTAGTTGACTCTAATCCCCTTGTAGCATACCCTGCAGACGTGAGAACTGTCTCTGCCAATGGCGTGCATCAACCTCATTGGATTAGCTCGTGCTATCCCCTCCTCTGCTCCGCCGCCATTGTCCAGCATGTGTTTTTTCCCAAATTTCTTCTTGGTTTGGGATATGCCTGTGCATGGTGCCAAACAAAAACATGATCCCTGCTGTCCTTTATAGATTGGAGTAGACCTTCACCCTAAAGGTGTGTTTTTTCACGTGTTGTTCTGTGTGTTTGTCATGTTGTGTGTTTATCTTCATGGAGCTCTAATGTTTCCAGGTCTGAATAATTTAGATTTAGGCTGCCAGCAGAGAGTTACATGATAGCATAGACCTAAGCAATTGTGATGGGGTGGGAGGGCCCAACGGCCCTAGATCAGGTAAAAGGGTACCTCATGCTTCACCTTTTCTCCTCTCCTCTGCACTCTTCTCTTGTGATGGGGGGTGTAACTGGAGAGGTGAAACACAACACCTGGCTCTATTTTCAGTTTGTATAGCCATCCTCCTTATTGTCTTCACTGATGCCTAACTGTGAGCAGTCGCATTTTGGTGGCTCTCCTGGCCAGCACGGCTCCGTCTGGACTGAAGGTCAGCACAACGGAGCCACAACTCGCTGTAACTACTGTGGCACCATTGCCGGACGTAGGAATTCAGTGGCGGCGGGTGGGGGAGACGGCGGAGTGTGGCTTCACCATCACCCAGAACTTTGTCAGAAACAGGAGCCACACACACTCGTCCCTTCCTCTTCTTACAGGCAGCTCCAGTTGGACCGGCATGTGCAGCCACTGCTGAGGAAGAACTCTGTTCCTGAACTGAGCAACAGCCTTTACACAAGGCAAGCAATGGCAGGCAGGACCTCTGCGCCTCCACAGGATTACTACCAGATTGATGCTTCCTTATCTGGTCAGCTGCCTGAAGAGTCTAGGTTTTATCGGGAAAACCAGCACCTGCTTAGCAGATCAGCTTTGCATTATGGGCCCAGGGCCATGGGGGTGAGGCCTACCTGGGATCAAGGACAAGCAAGGGTCTCTGCTCCTACACCTGCCCCTGCACCTCCTCCCCCTCCCCCACCCCCTCCGCCTCCCCCTCCCCCTCCTCCCCCTCCCGCTCATGAGCTGAGCCGTTTGTTCAGAGAGACTGTGGGATCTAAGATGATCCCAGACGCGCAGCGCATTGGAGGCAGCTCGGCCTCTCCGGCACTCTACGGGGCTCAGCCCCCTTTTACCATTTACGCAACAGAGCCACCAGCTCTCTCCGCTCACCAGAGTTACAACAACATCAACAGCTTCTCCTTGGACCCTCGCCTTCAGCCAGCTGCCACCGGCTTAGTGGTGGACCCAATGTTTCAGGGAATGGACGGAGCTCCCCCCCGAGCTTATGGAGCTTTACCCTCCCAGAGATTGCCTTATGACACAAACTATGACCCCAGCTCAGCCCTTGTGGCTGCCACAGCTGGCATGACCTCCAGCATACCTTCTCATCATCCTAGTGCTGCAGACCCTAAAAGGATGGTGGACCCAGCTTTTTTGGCTTACCTGCGGGCTGAGGGCTTGGCTGAGAGCACCATCACTCTCCTTCTGCAGCATGGCTTTGACTCCTCTGTCATGTTGGGGATGATGGAAGACCATGATGTTCGATCTGTAGCACCTAACTTGGCTCAGGCTCGTGTCCTGGCCCGCATAGTGCTCAACTACAAGACCAGTGGTATGGCCACACGTACCCGATCCAACAGCTTCAGTCATCGCAACGACCTTTACATGCAGTCTCAGGGATTGAGCATGGACCCCAACCTGATGCAACAACCCTCCACCACAATGCATAACATCTCCCCCGGGATGGGAGAGTTCCTTGGTCAAAGACCCAGCAGTGCCCCCTCTCAACACCTACTAGAGACTGCCACCTACCCAGGAGCTCGACCACTAGTAACAGGAGCCTTTCCTGTCAGCCCTGGGGGATACAGCTCTGCTGTGACCCAGGGAAGACCCTTTTCCATGTACAATGCTAACACCGGCCTTCCCATGCAACAACAGCTTCCACCAGCCGCTATCACCCCTGGAGCAGCACCCAAAACGTTCTCTTGCTCCTATTCTCCCATTGAGCTGATGAAGAGAGCCCCTAACTTGCCCCCAACATCTCCAATCGCAGCAACGCCGCTTCACAGTCCCCAACTTCTCAGAAAAGGGATGAATGTCGCTCCTGAGAATGCGATGGCTCCTGTCACTTCTTCAACTGCTCTTCAGGCGCAGAATCTAAACAACACCAAGATGGTGGGACGCCGCACTGGTCCACCTGTCATAGTCTCAACCATGATCTCCTCACCCGAATCAAGTAATGTCAAACTTAATTGACTTCACCAAGTTTTTCAGCTCCTCTCCTCTGTTTCCTGTCTCCTTGTGTCATTTAGTGGACGTTCCGTATTGCTAACAAATTATATTTTCTTGTCTAACAGGGTGGCGGGATTGCGTAGTTGGTTTTACCCAAAACATCGTAAGATTAATTTTTGCCATGCTTAATTTAGGTCTGACAGTCTCTTTGAATGCCGGAGTAGCATGTGTGAAGCATCTGACAAGTTAAGCAGATTTGCATGTCTAAGAGGTCTGTTTTTAAATTATGCAACTATTAATACATCCATTGCGACAGAGTTGTGTCATTTGCCTGAGGGACTCCTGTCTGAGTCATTCAAGTATTAAAATATTTTTGACGCACTCCAGATTTTCAGCGCATTCTACTCAGTATATTGCTCAGAATGGTTTTTGAAGCCAGATTAATGAGTCACTACTTTGTAGGTATTTGGTTTTGGTTGTTTGGTTGTTGCTCGCGGTTAAAAATACAAATTCGTCATTGGCGAGCACATACCGCTATTTGGCTAAATCCCACTTAAATTTAAGACTTGTGCCTAACAGCTGTTCTCTTAATATGCTTTGTGTAACCTGACAACATCTTATTTTAAGCCCCCATTTGACAAGACAATTTAGTACATGTCAGAAAACGAATAAAAGCCCAGTCTGTCTTTAGTACATAAAGGTTTATTTCCCTGATTGAAGAGTTGCTGTCACTCTGTTTTACACTGCACTCTCTCGTAATCAGGGACTTAATGGCCTCAAATCCAATTACTGTAATTGGATGTATAGTTGTGTAAGCTATAATAGGTAACTGTTTTTATAGACACTCTGTTGTCTGTTTGAAATTCCATTTACATTGCAGTTGCGGTTAAACGTTGTTTCATTTCATTTGCTTGTTGGTTTGTTGACTGTTTACCTGCTTCCTCCGCTCATGCTGTCTTTTTGACGCACATCCCATCATCTCCCAGAACATCTAACAGCTGAAGCAGTCAAGACAATTGCCAGTAAACTCACATCAGTCATAAAAGCGCGCTTAGAAATTCGTATGAATTGATTTGCATGGATAGTAAATGACAGCCGGGAAAGAATTTCAATGTTTTACTTTTGAAGATCATGTAAGCATTCTGCCCGCATTCATTACAGTGAGGCTCAGCTCCTTGTCTACTTGATTTATACAGGGTTTGCCTAAATATAGCCGCATATGTCTTTAAGTATATTTAGCATTCATCCTCTGTGGGTACACAGAACAGGTAATTAGGTTTGTTTTTTGATGACTATTCTTGAGTCTGGCAGCCTTTTATGTGAGGTTTAGAGGGAATTATCTGGTGTAGCATTATCTTATCTTATTTTACACATTAAGACCATGATTTCTCCTCCCAGTTAGTTGATTCATTTCCCTCTTGAAGCACGTCGATGCTCTTAAGGAAGAATTCAATCTTTTAACCTCGCTATCGGCAGCGCAACTCCGTATCTCGCTTGTCCATCATCTGCATCTGTGGGTTGCTGTGCTTGTGATAATGACTTATGAAGATCTCATGCGCTCTTATGGCGTCTGTTCATATGTTGTCAAGGAAATGAGAAGCGAAGTGCCGGGCTAATAGCAGGAGGTAGGAGTTGGGGGGGGGGGAAGTTTCCCACCCCCACTCTCATTCCCTCTCCTTTCCCGAGGCTGCTGCATAATACGCTGTTCTTGAAGGTCGTAGGGGCAGCCATTTTTGTCCTCCAGTTAAACAACAATAACAACAACAACTTTTACCACAACTAACTCATTTGCATGTAGCTGACATTTGTTGCTTCAGTAATTTCATCTGATAATGGGTAGCCCTCGCCGGCAGTCGGAAAGCATACTTCTTAATTGTGTGTTGCTAGGCAACGTGTATTTCGGTGGTAATCAGAGATGGATAATCTTCACATTTAAGGAAGGGGAAAAGTGGAACCCTGCGAGCAGTGTTGAACATTTATTTTGTGCACTTGTTACATTTTTTTGAGCAGCCATTTGCAGTTTGGAGCTGGAGAAAATTGAGGGAAAATAATAAGATGTTGCTGTGGCACTTAATGAAAACATTTCTCTGAGTCTCTTTCCCTCTCTCTCGCTCGCTCTCTCTCTCTTGGCACACATCTCAAGAGATTGCGTCTCATTTTTGTGCAAAGGCACTAGTGCCACAGTGAAGAGCTCTCATATTACATGCGAGGTGTTTTATGTTCACACATGCATATTGATGGAAAGCTGACACAAAATGCCTCTGTACCTTTTGAATAAATTGGTAGCTCTAATACAAACCAGTCTTCTGTTTTAACATCGCGCATCAAAGTGCACATTTACACAGCTAGCTATCACGGTATCAGCACTTCCATAATGTAAATTCCTTTTGAAAGCAAGTAGTTGAGTGAGCTGGTAACATCTAAAGATAAGACTCTAGGTGGGAGGTCCCTGCTTTGTGTACTGCCTTGGTTGGCTAAGGCCATAAGTAGTGTTAATAATGGCATTAAATGGTTGAGTCGAGCTTAGTTGCGACACTTCCCCTTCTGCTCAATGTTGGCCATGGAGTTGTCCGTCAGTGGCGCACCACCTAGCAGCACAGGTGGGTAAAACCTAACTATGATGTCACGTGAATCGGCCTAGCCTCCCCACCCTAGCTAGAGACACGATGATTGGCGGGTAGCTTGTCTGTTGTGCATGCTTCGTAGATTAACTTAGGTTGACATTTACGTCCGCATAGACCAGCACGTGGTTTCCTTACGGAGATAATCCTGTGTTTGAGCCGCTGAATATCTTCAGCTGTTCTTTTCTGTGCTGTAGAGTAAGGAGCTTGCGTGGCGGGGGGCGTTGGGGTGTGTCCAGGGGGCAGGGCTTGTCGTTTACAAGGAGAAGTTTGACTACTTAGCAGATCCGAGCTTGGCAACTGCCCCTTTAGTCCCATTAGACGTGTTGCTGAACATGTTCACCTGTACGTGTCTGTTCTGTTGGTGGCACTGTGCCCAGAGTTGTACTAGTTGCTCGGTCCAAACTGTGGCAGATTGCCCCTTTTTGACTTTAAGCCACGATCAGAGCCGGGGGCTGACAGTTATGTAACCTTCACATGCACGGCTCCTGTGGGGGGCCTGAATGGGATTTTAATTTCCCCGTCGGCGTTTGGAAGGACATCCACGAGGATGCATGCCTAATGTGCTCTCAGCTGTCCTTGGCTGAAGTGCTTCGTTCAGGTGTCTGCTTCTGACATTGATTTCAACCTGCATTCCTGCATGTTTTTCCACCAGAGTGTTTTTGTACACACCTGCAATCTTGTGTGAGTGTGTGTTTCTCTTTTTACATTCAGTTCATACACAATGTTGGGTGCTCTGGCCCACGTGAGGTTTTTTAGTGCTTATGTTGGCACACATGCACAAGTCCAAAGTATCTGTTTTGTGATATATGGACTGTGATGGTCCCTGTGTTTGTGTGTGCGCCAACAGTCTACAGCCTTTGAAGGCTTTCGCATCACCTTACCACAGACACACACAGACACACACACACACCAGATGTCCCGCTCTCAACAGCAGGAAGCATTTGTCTTTGCCGGCTGGAAATGACAGAATGTAGGCCCCCAGAGCTACAATGCTGACAGCAGGACGTGGGGACAAGACCTTAAATTTTCTTTATCTGTCTCCTTCTCCCTCTGAAGACCACTATAAGCTGCAGATATAAAACATATATGTCAAAGCCAGTGGAAAGATGCTTTGCTGTCAGGTCCCTCACTAACTTGTTGATGCAATAATGGGTCTGGGGCTTTTATTGTGGAGGGCTAATAGCTTATGTTACCTGTCTAGAAATAGACTGAGAATTAAAGTGAGGAAATCCTACTGGCCATCTGTGTGTGTGTGTGTGTGTGTGTGGATGCCACTATAGAGGCATCACATGTCAGTGGGACTCTGTGTCATCCTCGCTAATCCCACTGATATGAATGAGTGTGGACAGACGAAAGGGTTCATCTCACACGGTATTGGTCAGGGGATATTACAGGGAATGGAGCTTTGTAATACTCAGTGTAACCTCGCTCCCTGTGCCATCATTTAAACACCACGCACAAAGCACAAAATTGTTAATGGAATCATCGTCTGGTAAGATTAAGATTTAAAAGTGGACCTACCAAAGCATCATGTGCGTTTACTGTACATATGTGCAAATAGAAAATATGTGTGTCATCTGTAAAGCCTTTACTACTTCAAGTGCTAATACCACAAAGGGAAAATGTAGCGTTATAATTAGCACTCCAAATAAATCTGCATGATTAGAGTAAATAAGCAAGATCAGTTAAATGTACTCAGGTACCAAAAGTACGACTCCAGGTTAGACACAGAACAAAAAGTCTTATTTTTGCCACAGCGATAAAGTCAAAATAAAGCTTGCTTGCTTTCACACCACTTGCTCTACTTTGCGATATATTTATGGTACTCAGAACGCAGAGCATGGATTTGGCCAGAGGAATCACGCACATCCCAGTCCAGGTAGTTCAGGGCAAAGTGGTTCCCAATTTAGTTCCACACATTCATCCATCAAGAGTCAAATGTTGGTTACGGCGACCTGTACACTCTCGCATTCTCAAGCGTTTCCTCCTGTCACGTGCCTCCGGTTTGTGGAGAACCTGGTAAATGTTACATGAACTATCTGCTGCTCCATCTCCTACTCAGCGCTCAGTATTGTTTGTGGCCCCGGGGAAATATGTCCAGGAAAATCTATTTTTTCCACCGCAGTAGTTTTTGTCTGTAAAAAAAAAAGAGAAAGCGTTGCCGAGAGCCGTCCTCTCTTCGCCTCGCCCCCCCCCCAACCCCTCCCTCTCAGCTTTCTCATGGTTGATCTTTCCAAACCATCAGTTGCGTTCGCAGAGGGATTAATGGTTTCTGTGAAGCCAGCCAAACCGTGGAGGGAACAGGGCCTACGAGCGAATGAGGAACAGCTGGTCTCCTCCTGCTTGTGACAGCCTGTGTGTGTGTGAGTGTGTGTGCGTGCGTGCATGTGCGTGCGGGTGCGTGTTTGTATGTGTGTGTTAGTGGGGGCTGACCTCTGTAAACGTCAGAAGGGTCGTTTGAGGTGCCAAAAGTGACCCTCAGGTCTGGATTGATAATGTCTTGTTTCACTGTAACTGCTCTCCAGTAGAGAAAGCAAATTAGTCATTTATGACTAGAAGTTATTTATTTCATTAAAGGACCAGCAGTTTTGCCCGTTTTCTAATGCTTGGATCCAATTTTTTAGGACTAACTAGGACGTGGTTCTTTGGCGTGAAACTGAAGAAAGTTCCTGAAAATGTTGGACAAAAAGTCAGTTAACAAAAAGTTTTGTGATAGATTCAATACAAGTTCTTGCCATCTTCAAATAACAAGGACCAGACCTTTTGCTTCTTCTGTCTTCTTTCCGGCTTATTTGGGAGAAGAATGGCACTAAAAAGCACCACAAACGTTCTGGATTTGCTTCTCTGCAGTGCTTAAGGTCACTGCCAACGCTAATGGTGCGATGACGAGCGTGTGTGTGCGCGCTGCCTCTGACATGTTTTGATCGGTGAGAAAACTCTTTGAGCTATTTGGGTGACGGCGCCTTGTCATGTTTATTCTAGCAGGCCTCCGTCCAATAGCCGTTTTGTTTACAGGACGGCGGCGGCGGCGACGTGGCTCGGCACTCACAGCTGAAATAATGGCGACACTTTGATATAATCTGGCCTATTATCCGCCGTATATTAGTCGCTCTCCACGGCAGCTGGGGAAGAGAATGGTTTTGTGCTACGGCAACAGCTGCATCCACTAAAACAGACAGCTACCTCTGCACACCTCCCTGGTCCCCTTTTTGTTTCCCTCCCCCCTGTTACTCTCTTTCTCTTTCTCTCTCTCTTAGTAGTGGGCAAGTCACCCTGAATTATTCATCAGCGAGAAATGAAAAAGCTCATGGATATTGAATATCCTCTCTGAAGTGGCGGCCAACCTTGTGTGTGTGTGTATGTGTGTGTGTGTTTTTCTTCTAGTCTTCGTCTTTCGCCTCAAAGAGCGGCGGATCTCATTGCCAGGATGTTTCAAAGGTTAACCGATTGCTTTAGCTCTCGTCCGTATTTACTCTCTCCGTGGTCCGTTGCCAGAGAGTGTGGCGGTGGCGGCGAGGCACAGACGGAGGATATATAGAGCGAGATGGATGGCGAGCGGATGAAAGACAAAAGGGAAAAATGGTTTGTTGTGGTACAATCCCGCAGAACGTTAATCTGTGTTCCCGCGGATATATCCCCTCACTCCCGACCACAGCAGACTTCCGCGTTCCTTGTTCTCCTCTCGCAGCGGGGGCCCGCTCTTCCGTGGCGCGAGTGTGCCTGCGGTCGGCTGTGGTCATCCCTATCGACCGGTTGTCATTCTCTTCCCATGTGGCCCGCTGTGTTCCTCCATTGTCCTCCAGCCTCCTCTTTTGTCCTGCGTTTTGATCTGAGGCCCGCGCTGCAAATCAATGCTACCGGTTGCCATTCCATTCAGCCCGGCGGCCAACAAACATAGCGGGGGTCTCTTTAGAACGTCCCCTATGTGAGGATAGAAGGGAATACGACGCTGTTGGACTCTTTTTTGGACGTTTTAGTTACATTGCAATATTCCTTTGCCCGCGGTTTTCCAGCTTTGGTCTTTCTTTGTCTAATGAGCAAAGCTGAATGCTGCTCACAGAAAGGACAGCGACTTAAAAGCCCGCAGGAAGCCGATTCTAAGATGACAAATACATGCAAGTACTCAAGTGGGCGAGACCTGTTTTCCATGTTGTACATGCTAATAGGACACATAGTGTTTTATGCGTTCACTAATATCGGAGAGAGCAGCGAGAGCATTGACCTCTTGTCGCATTCTGTCTCTCGCCGGCTATTATGTTTCTTCTACCCTTTACTGGTTCAGTCATTAGAGTCCATTTTCTTCTGTTCCCAATTTCTGCTGCAGCATCGACAATTACGCAGGAATCCTTTTAAGAGTATTCCCAAGCCGACGTGCCTGCCAGGGGTTTTAACTGGCAAAGCCTCTCCAAAACTATTCTTAACTGAGTCCTAATGATTGGCGATTAGCGAGCGGGAGAGCGGTTTTGTTTTCCGATGGCTCAAGAATCACGCTGCTTGTCTTTCGAGAAATACTTTTGCGGTCCTCCATTTGCTGATATCTGGGTTTTTCGTGGGTAATTGTGAGGGGGGGGCGGGGGTCGTTCCGGTTTCACACGGGGACCCGAGCCGGCCGGCGTAGGTGACGGAAGGTGTCGGGTGTTCCAGGTACAGTGTCATGTGACCAAAGTGCAAACTCCAGTTACAGCAGGGGGCAGGGAGGGAGGGGCCGGGGCTGTAGGGTCTGCACCATCAGAGGAAGTGTGAAATATCATCTGCCATGGTGGAGGGAGATGGAAAAGGAAAGGACCTATAGGCGGGTGGGTTTCCAAGGAGTATGTGGGTGCGTGTGTGGGGGTGGTGGTGGTGGGGGGGGGGTTATGATGATGAAAATGGCTGCAACTCTTCACCAGAGTGAGAGAGAGTCAGCTTTAAAAGGCTGTAAATGGACACCTCCGTAGTATCTTGATGGCTGACTCCTGCTTGACAAGACCCGGGGACCCTGGTGTATTTATCATAATGGAGCACAGCTGGGCCGCAGCTCCGACGGGTTAATAGCCATGTGACAGCTTTTGCGTGTGTGTGTGTGTGTGTATGGGGGGTATTTGCGTACGCGCACGCGTGCGTTTTATTTACCCGTACACTCGTGAACGGCGTGTAGGGGCCACGCTCGGGAGGGTGGGGACTCTGCCAGGCCAGATGGCTCCTGTCACCGAGCAGGGAGAGGAAGAGGGAGGGAAGGAGAGGGGGAGGGAAGGGAAAGGGAGCTCAGAGTCCTCCCCCCCCCCACCCTAAACAGTGCCAGAGTGGCCCCGGTCCCCAGAGCCACCACATCTGGAGCCCACCTGCAGCTCACCCGCCTTCCTCCACCTTGTCTCTTTCTCTCAGGCTTAATATTTCCATTAAGTGAGATTTTGCACTTTATCTGTCTTATTTTTGAAGCAAATATTGTAATTTTTCAGCGGCTGCAGTTATTAGTAATTGTATTTTTTATATTTTCCCTTTCTTCTACTGTCTTTTCCTTTCCTATTGTAATTCCTCTAACGTCCTTCCCTAACTGAAAATCCAACCCTGACAGCTGAACTAAACTTCTTTATAAACACATTTTACTTCTGATACTTGAGTACATCTTTCTGCTGTCGCTTATTTGCTTTCCGTTGAGTAAAGATTTGAAGGAATTTGGGTGTTTTTCTTCTGTGGCAACAACACGTGAAGTTAAGTGAAAGGATTCCTGCTCTCCCTCCTCTGCCGCTCTGTGGTGAATGGAGAGATGCAGGGGGGCAGGATGGAGGGATGGAAAGGCGGGAGCGGCGGCGACGAAGCGTAGCGAAGTATCATTTTGTTTTATGACTGCACCAGCCTCCGAGAGTTGCGGGTTTTTGTGTTTGTTGTATTTCTTTCTTTCTTTTTATTCCTCCCCTAAGTAAAAAAAAGAGAGCGAGCGGTAGAATGTTTCTTTGCTTCGCCCGTTTCTGCAGCCGATCCGGAGGCCACAGGGGGGCTGTTCCTGCCTGGAGAAGAAAGGCTGCCCGCCCTCGCCGGCTCCCCACTCCCCCCCCCCCAAAATAAAATACACTCATTTGCATTCCCATGCTGTAATTTAGTTCTTCTCGCCCTCTCTTTCTCTATCTCTCCGTCCCTCATCCCTGCATCCTTTCAGCCTCGGCCCTCGCGGTTCTGTGGGGACTGGAACGTGGGAGGGGGAGGCAGAGGAAACAAAAGCAGCGAGAGAGGCGATGTTGACTCAGGGTTGTTATCTGGACCGCCGCTGAGGGGGCTGTGTGTGTGTGTGTGTGTGTGTGTGTGTGTGTGTGTGTGTGTGTGTGCGTGTGTGTGCGTGCGTGCATGCCTGGGGGGGGTTATTTACCCTGGCTGTGCTGCAGCCACGGCAGGTGCCCCCCAGCGGATCAACCTAGGCCTCCCAAATAAATATTCACCACAGGGAAATTAGACCCAAAGCTACATCACAACCGCTCCATCTCTCCCCCTTCCTCCTCCTCCTCCTCCTCCTCTACTTGTTGTCCAGTCCATTGAGAATCGGCCATGTTTACACCTACGTCCCGCCACAGACGCGTCGCCGGGGCGTAAAGAACGCAAGCGAGCCGGGCGACGAGCCTCAGCCGGGCCGGAAGCTGTTATCCGCGTGTGTTTATCCACGATGTACGTCGGCGTCGGCGGCTCGTTGCCTCAGATGGTTTTGCTCTTATGCTAAGTTGTTGTTAGTGAGCAGTCATGACCTTTGGCTAAGATTACTTTGAATTATTCATTTCCCGCACATGATGTGGTGTGGGTGCAGAGATAGCCGTCTGTCCGGAAGAGCTATTTTGTTTGCCCAGTTAAAATTCAGTGCTTGTCTGCGTATTTCAGAATGTAATTATATGAATAATGGCCCCACTGAATCAATCCACACACAAATACCAATATTTTATGCATTAAAAAGCCATTTTGGGCCAACGTCAAGAGCCCAGGTCATACTAAACCCATCACCAAACTCAACAATCCCATTTCTTTGCAGATGCTCTATCGCTTATGGGACTTTCTTTGCCCTGAGGTTGTCTTCCCAGGCAGTCCTTAATCCCCGTCTGTGTATCCGCCTCAGAAAGCTCCACCGCTTCTTCACAACATTCCTCAAGTAAATATCAAAAGATGACAATCCTCTGCTATCCCAGCCTTTTTCCAGCCCCAATAATGAAGGAATGACTTGCTGAAAATGCGACAAAAACAAATCTGTAAAAGTGGATTAGACGTTTTTGCGTGCAACACTACTTGCCAAATAGCTGAAGTAAACAAGTACCTGGAGCCAGAAAGGGTGTTTATCTGTGCTGCCGCAGTCCAGCATCTAAAATGGAACACCCCCCCCCCCCCCCCCCCCACTTCCCCCAGCTTGATGCTCCCTGGTAACATGACCCCCGAGCCATCAGATGCGGCCTCGTCTCTCTCCGAGCAGCAGGTTGGCTGCTTTTACCGCTCGCTTTCTTAAAATCCCTTTAAGTGCTTTAGAGGGATTTAAAAGGCCCGGAGTTCCAGCGCTTACAGGAAAAGGAGGGGGGGCGCTTACAGTATAATTAGGCCGGTTAAAGAAGACGACTCGTGCCTCGACGATAAATCCGCGCCTGACCGTAAGCGAGTCTCTGGCCCCGGCCCTGTCGGGTCTTCGGAGCGTGACCGGCGCTCTTGGGTGTCTCACTGTGCCAAAGGTCGCGGATTAAGGAGCGGAGGAGGCGAAGGGAGCGTGAACTGTAATAGAGAGATCAGTCAGAGGAGATAAAGACGAGCAGCACCGGGCCACATACTCTTATCATCTCGCTTTGTTCATTTATAATCTGGGATTGAGACCAAATTCATCATGTACTGTTTATCCTTTGCTCAGCTATATTGGTGACATCATCCTCCTGATCTGTATCCATAAATGTGGAAAATCGGTCAGTCAAAGCTGCTATTTACTCGGCGATCATCTTGGTGGTCGCTGTGAGACTTACCCATTGATCAGATCTGGATCAATAGTTGGATTTGGGCTCAATTACACTGTTGATAGTCCATCATGTCATCAATATGTATGAGGGAATTTTGTTGTCTTAGTTTTCGGGAAATAGACAGAAACGTTCCTAGAGACCCATCACCCTACGGAGTTATCAATCGATTGGAAGAGTTATCATTGATTACTTGTGTGTTGGTGAGTTGAAATAGTTTCAAAGCTACATGCGTGTACTTTCCTTTGTGTGTCTGAGTGTGCCTTATTAAGTGGGTGTTTACACAGATGTTTGTGTTTAAAAATGCCGAGGGGTGAACAGATGTAGCCTTCAGGCCTGGTTAAGGCCCAAGTCTGGCTGCTCCACCATCTGAAAGAGTGGGAAAACGGTGTGTGTGTGTGTGTAAATGTGTTGGGGGGAACCTGCTGTGCCAATCTGTTCTCATTAGCGTTTACTCGCCCCCTTCAAAGTGCACTAACATGTAAGGACACGCATGACGACTGCCTGGGAAGAGTCGTGCGCGTACAGCGGTTGGTGCTTGTGGGCCCGTGGCAGCAGGAAACGCCATCCCGCTCCCCTCCTCCGATTCAACTCCTCACACACATCTTCCCGAATTCTTTGTGTGTGTGTGTGTATATATATCACGGCCGTCACTTCCCACCAGCGTCTGATTGGCAGCCGTGCACACCAGCTGGAGTAGATGACAGGCAGATCGTCAGGCGGCTCCGGTGAGCAACACCTGCGAGCCGAGCAGCTGTGATCAAATCTAATCTGAAATCGCTCAAGTTGGAGCTGGAATACGATGCGATCCCGCGACCTGCACACTTGACACTCAAGTGGGCATCGACTACATCTCTATCTGCAGTCTTTGATGCGCTCGCTTCCTAATTTATTCCTCCAACTCCCTCCAGCGGCTGTGTTTTTGGGCGAGCTGTGATCTAGCCGTATTAACATATTGCTGTCCGTTGTGCTCCCCCCCCTCCCCTCCTGCGCACCCTCTAATGTTATTGAGGAGAGGAAGATCAGAGGGACAGCCGTGTCCTCGCACTCCATCAAGAGTGTGTGTCTGTGTGTGTGTGTGTGTGTGTGTGCGGCTGGCCGGCTGGCAGGATGTGGGGGCCGCTTCCTTTGATGGTCACACTCTCTTAGATGTGTCGCCGCTACAGACGGCGGCATCGGACCGTCTGTGGGGGC
Source organism: Genypterus blacodes (assembly GCF_046128005.1). Taxonomy (NCBI): domain Eukaryota; kingdom Metazoa; phylum Chordata; class Actinopteri; order Ophidiiformes; family Ophidiidae; genus Genypterus; species Genypterus blacodes. The sequence goes on from NW_027466839.1 coordinate 783,362, forward strand.
CGACATGCCGCGTCTCCCATCACACCGATCTCGACAGTCGCCCCAAACGCAACACACACACACACACATCCTCGCATCCACAACGCTGCAGACACACAGTTGTTCCGCTCAAGTTTAGCAGGGGAAGAAGAGAGGACGGACACTCGCCACTCAGCAGCCTGACGACTCGGCCCGTTCCACCTTTCCACTTTGAAAATCAGTGATAATCAGGTTTGGTGTGTGACGGCGCTGAGGCGTGGTGTGTGTGTGTGTGTGTGTGTGAGTGTGTGTGTGTTTGTGCTGTGGCCACACTGGCACAGAGGCTCTGGTTACATTGTTATTCTAAACAGGGTGTTTTCAGCTGCCCGTCCTCACAGTTATTCAACAGAGCTGTCTGTCTCTCTCTGTCGGTTGGGCTCCTGGCTCTCTCTCTCTCTCCGCTCCTCCAGGGACTAAACTGTGAACTTAACACACTCGGCTCTGATGACTTCCCCGATGGTGTGAAAAACAGCCACCCCTCACAGCTGTAATGTTATTACTGGAGTGAATTGAATGTTGCATTGTTCTTCATCTGGTTCAGTGTGTGTGTGTGTGGAGTGTATGACATATCCTAGTATGTCGGATGGAGGGGGGGGGGGGGGGGGGGGGGGGGGGGGGGGGGGGGAGTGTGGGTGTGTGTGTGTCACTATTCCAATCTCTTCCCGGTAACCCGCAAAATACCAGGGAGGAGGGAGAGGGGGGGGGGAGGCTGGATGAAAGTGAGAAAGGCAGAGGAGGAAACCAAATAATTGTGAGGGAGAGGGGAGGTGAGGCTGGGAGCTGAGGGAGAGCGAGGGAGAGACTGAGTGTGTAAGGAGAGAGAGAGAGAGAGAGAGGGGAGGGGGAGAGGGAGAGGGGGGCAGGCGTTCTTAAAACACTGTGGAGGCCAGATCAGAAATAAAACATTAAAAAAAAAAAAGGGGTAGAAGGAGGAGGGAAAAAAGGGAGGAGAGCATTTTGTGTGCGCCGACTATGTGTGTGTGTGTGTGTGTGTGTGAGAGAGAGAACGTGCGAGCAGCGACTGTGTGTGTGCGTGTATGTGACTGACTGTGTGTGGATCCTGTGAAGTGAGCGCAGCCGGAGCTCAGCTCTGCGTGTTCGAGCTGACACTTTTCATTTTTTGAGGCTGCGTTTTGTTTTTCCGCTGCTTTGCTCTCGGCGAGATCCCTCCTCTGCCGGCGTGTTAGCGGCAAAGACAAAGACGGAGAGAGAGAGAGAAGGACAGACAGACAGAGAGAGAGAGAGAGAGAAGGGGACGCACTGAATGGCCGATGTTGCGCAGCTGACAGTGGAGGAAGCGGCGCAGAGAGTTTCCAGCCGTCGCCTTCCTCGGCCGCAGCTTTTCCTTTCTTGGAGCTAAAAAAGAAAAAAAGGGGGACAAAAGCTTCTCCCTCTCTCCCCCCTCCCTCCTCCGAGCCTCCTCCGAGCCTCCTACCATCCGATCACCAGCCTGCACGCCGCCGGGTCTGTGTGTGTGTACGCGTGTGTGTGTGCGCGTAAGGACGCCGCGGGTGTATGCTTTTTCTCCCAGCCCCTCAAAGGCATGGAGTGAAGATGATGCAGCCGGGGGCTTAGTGAGAAGGAGCGCACTCACTACGCAGACCCCTTCCCCTCACCAACAGGGCTACACCAAGAGGAGTAACTCCAGGGGAGGGGGGGGAGAAGAAGAGGAGGAGAGGGAGAGGGGGGGGGGGGGGGGGGTACCCTCCTTGGATTATTCCTTCGTTGTGTGTGTGTGTGTTTCTTTTTTTGTTTCTTTTTTTTTTTTTTATTGCCCCCCTCCTGCTGCTGCTGCGATGCGTAGCTTTTGAGCTGAAGAATGTGGAGGCAACATTTTCCAGGCAAGGCGCATGTTTCCTGTTTTCTCTTCTGGATGTCTAATAAAGTCTGGCATGTGGGAGGCGGGAGGGGAGGGTAGGGGGAGGGAGGTAGGTGGATGGCGGGGGCGGGAGGAGTGGGGGGATTAGAGGGAGGGGAGCGTGGACGTGTGTGGGTGTGTGTGTGTGTGTGTGTGTGTGAGGGTGATGGTGGCTGTGCACTGCTGGTAGATATTGGTGAGACTGCAATCTGGCCTGACAACCAGGAATAAATGATGTTTACCTTCATATAAGCAACAAAGTTTATGAATTCAAAGTAGATTGTTCTGGTTTTCGTTGAGCTCAGTTGTGGAGTTATTGTTGTGATAAGGACGGGAAATATTTGCAATGCGAAAAGTCTGTCAACAAATTGTTTAAGACAAAAATTGGCATGGCTATTGTGGAGGGAATTTTGTACAGTTAAATGTAATTTTTTTGATTGTAGTGCAGTGAAATGTGAAACACAGGTGGATCTGCATTGGAGAGACATGATGAGGGAATGATGGAATCCTCTGTCACGTCTGCATGACAGAGGATTCGAGTGGAATCAACACAAAAGCTTGGGAGACTTTCACAAAACCCCACGCTTGTGCCGTGACGGGTGGTGTCCTTTTACCGCCGCCCTCCCGCTTCCTCTCACGCCAGGAAATAAGAGAGCGGGAAAAAGAGAAGGCGGGGAAGGTCTGGCGGCGGGCGGGCGGACGCCGTTGACTGTGCGAGGCTTTTTTGTCCCGCGTGTGAGCGTGGGCCCGGCCTGCCGCGCACACAGGGTGCCATTTAAAGCGGGCGTGCTCCTGGTTTTGTTGGCAGAGAGTCGTGGGGGGGGGGGGGTTGGGGGGGGATGGATTGGCGTGGTGGGCAGCTGGGGTGGTGACAGGGGTGGGGCACACGCAGCCAAACAGGACAAGTGGCCTTTGTGTGCTACTTTTGGGGAAGTGAAGGCGGGGAGGGCAGGGAGAAGGTTGCCAACAAAGGGCGCTTATACCCACCCACCCCCATCACTCCCTCTGCTCAACCACGACAACTCGTGCAGTGACCTCATGCTGTCACTCACACATGAAGGGCTAGCGTGTGTTTATGGAGCGCTGTGTGTGTGTGTGTGTGTGTGTGTGTGTGAGTGAGTGAGCAGTCTGGCATGAGAGGAAACTCCAGCAAGAAAAACAAAGTCCTGTTTGACCCATCTGCACATCTGTGTATTATGCCAGGGGTGTGTGTATGCATGTTCCTTTTCATGTGTGTAGCTTATAAGTGTGTGTGTTTTTTGTGTCACTCCACAAAAACACACATCCATATGCTAATGCCACCGATCTGGCTCACATTACAGCACAGGCCGCCGTAACTGTTGCTGTTCACCAATGACCACCACCCAGCCTTGTTGACGAGAAAGGAAGCCACCTGCAAACAGCAGCTTGGGGTTGCTAGGTAACCAACGGTGGCAGCTGACAGTATTGTAGAGGGCTCATCGTGTCTGCTATCGCCAACCTGACTGCTCCTCCCATTCCACCTCTTCTCTTCGCTTCTCTTCCCTTTCTCTTCTCTTCTCTTCCCTTTCTCTTCTCTTCTCTTCCCTTTCTCTTCTCTTCTCTTCCCTTTCCTTTCTCTTTCTCGGTTGCTTCAACAGTAGTGACAAACTCAAAAACGCAGAAGGTCTCCTCCATAAAGAAAGAAACCAGACTCTGCCGAGGTTTCCTGTCTGCAGAGAAATGAATTCCACTCCTCCACTTCCGTACGTGACTGATCTTTATTAAATGAGACGTTTCATCCGATTGCGATGCAAGAAATAATGGACTGCAACTGGCTGTTGGTCCTACGTTCGAAAATGGAGGCTGCCAACTGGCCGCCGCTCTTATCCATCATGACATGCAGGCAAAAGTGGTTAATGTTTTTCCTCCCAAGGCTGATATCACAGCCAAATTCTAACTGAAGGTTTTGAAGGCTTCAGTTTCCTCATGTAGGGATGTGTTAATAGATAGCAGATAGAAGGTAGTCGTCTCTCTTTTGTCTCTCGTCACTCTCTGGCCTTAGAACGCTGTGGATTGCCATGAATGTCCTCCAGCGAAGGAGTAAAAGTGTTTGCTCATTCACATGATTAATTGTGTTGCGATTTCCTCGATAGCACAGAATTATTAGGATTCTCTAACGAGCATCCTTCGGTTTGTCCTGTTTCTAGGTTGGGAATTGAGAAATTAGCAACTTAAAGAAGTGTTTTCACTGTGGCATATGGATGAAGATGTAATTCAGAAACGGACTAGTCGTTGTGTTGAATACGCCGTCTAGTGTTCGGGATGAAAAAGTTAGTTATACCAGACGGAGAGCATCTCTGCACGAGTTTAGCAATCGTGTCAAACTGCGACAAGCCTTGTGTTCCTCGGATTCACGAAAAATCCAAACTGATTTGAGGATGTATTGATCATTGAGCTGAGAGACACCAGATCATGGAACGCCCTCTCCTTGGTGACTTGTGATCTTGAAACGTTATTAGCATTTGAAACACTTGCCCCATGTGCAATTGACCTTTGACTGACTGAGTTGACTTGAAAGTAAAAGGGAAACACGGCTTGTGGCGTCTTCACCCAACCATCAAATGTGAACGATCTGAGCGATGTGGTTGGATGCCACTTCGTACAACTTCAACATAATGAGGCCACGAGATTTTAACATCCACATTCTCTTAGGCTACCTTCATCCTTCAAAAATGTGGCGACTGATGAACTCGATAAATCCGACCATCTGTTCCGTCGCGCGAAACTCCATCACCGGCCACCGTGCCACCGCAGCAAACGGCGCCATCGATCCAGCGCGCTACTCAGGAGGCTGATTCGTTTGTTCCCTTTTCTGGTCCCGCTTCCCCCCTCGCGGACGCAATCTAACACCAGCAGCAGAGGCCAGCGGTAGGAAGAGGACTCCCAGTTCCCTCCACCGCACAATGGAAACTCTGGCCTCATCTCCCCATGCGGCGCTCTGCTGCGTCCCGCTGCCAGACTCTGACTAAGTGTTGCTGGCGCGGGAACCGCACCCTCTAGCCCAGACCGGGTTTTGCTTCCACGGCTATTTGTCTCGAGGAATGATTAGAATTAGATTTACTGGCCGATTGAGATCAAGATTGCAAAAATGCGATCTCATAAAAGCGAAGTAATCTGCATCTAGTGGTATTAAGCCTTTACACTGGAGACTTACATTTCTGAAATAATTGTCACTGTGACCTACTTTTCATTTTTTGAAGTGTTTTTGCTTTGTAATTGAGAAAATGCACTCAAAAGTCCTGTTTTTGAGTCGACATACATGATACAGGAAAGGCAATTATTGTTGCAGAAGGTCGTACGTGTGTAATTCTTTAGAACAAACAGTCACCGTGGGGAGGGGAGGCGTCGGTGATGTCATGTTGAGTTTAATGATGAAGAGTGTGCACAGGGAATCAGTAGAATTTGGCAGCAATGGGTACAGTTCAAGAACTCTGAAGTGCTAGAGATCAGAAGGAAATGGCTCATAGTCTATCATTATGCAGAACAGGGCCCAGCAGGGTGTGTGTGTATGTGTGTGTGTGTGTGTGTGTGTGTGAGAGAGAGAGTGAGAGAGAAAGTGTATTTATGCACTTACATGCATTGATTCTTGGCAGGTAAACCCACGACAGCTGTCTCTCTCAGAGAAAACTTACTCTTTCCAAATCGTCACACACACACACACACACACACACACACACCCACACACAAACACTCACACACAGTCTGGCAGCAGTTGAGTGAGGAAACGAGCGCGCACAGGATAGGAAATGAGGGGTATTAATTAATGGAGAAGTGAAATTAAGAGCGCTCTGCCTCCTGCAGCTACAACACGACCCCCGCGACATCTCGCCAGTGCTCCGACCTCCGTCCGTCCTCTCATGTCTGCGCACACACACACACACACACACACACACACACACACACAAGCGTCATTTGAGTTGCTGGCCAGCGGTGGCTCCACGAGAACCTGCGGAAAACGCGGCAGCTGGTGGGACTTGCAGAATGTCCCGTTTTTATTTCCGCTCAGTCCCAACAAGCTGCTCCGAGGCTGTTTAAGCGAGCGAGCTGAGAAAGAGCTGTTACACCATCAGTATAAAAGATAGAACCATATATACGCTGACTTTCATATCCTCTCCTCAGTAATACTTTAGAATTACTTTAATAGACCAACTTGAATTTGGTTGTAGACGGTTCCAAAAGCTTCTTAGTTAGTCTTAATTTTCTACATAGCAGCAGTTTGTATTATGGGTTGTTTACCTGAGGACGGGAGCAGGCCTCTATGAATGTGTGACCATGGTTACGTGACACGATTTGCTCTTAAGGACCCAATAAATCCGGTGTTTTTATGAATTACTCGCGTGACCCGTTTGCAAGCTCTTAAAGTCGACGCTTCCTATCAAATGACGCTTTAGTATTGCTACATTTTGTTATTGTAACATGAATGCGACTAAGTTAGCTTGATAAATGAGGTCCAAATATTGAGAAAAATCCACCTCTCTGAGAAGAAACTTACCTAGGAGTTCTGTTGCGGGTGAATAAAATATAAAAAAGGTTTTATTGCATCAGCTACAGTGAAAGACATCCACATCGTTGACTTAACAGAAGTAGGATTTTCCAAGGTTTCTGTTTGTGTAGACCTGCATCACTAAGATAACAGTGAAATTCAATTTGTAGATTATGATAAAGATTGCGAAGTATCACCCTGGAAGTGAACAGTAAAGAAAGTGGGCCGTGAACGCACCGCGACCCACCAATCTGAACTGTTGGCCGTCTGTCTGGGTTTTGCTGGAGGACGGCTTGGTCCCGGGCGTCAGTTTAGTGTAGCCTGTCACCTCCTCCTCCCCCATACATCGTCTCCTCCTCTCAATCAGAACCAACATAGTCAGAATCAATCTGTCACACAGAGTGACGGGGAAGGAGGGGGTGATTACTGGCACGGAGGAGAGAAAGGGGAGACAGCTGAGGAGTGATGGCTGAGGTGGGAACGACGGCGGGCGAGGGAAGGAGAGATAAAGGGAGAGGCAGATAGGCGGAGAGCAAACGGGAGATGCAGAGCTCCGCATTAGGAGGATAGAGGAGCTGTCGGGGAGATGCTATCGTCGCGGCAGAGATCCAGGACAATCGCGGCGCGGCGGGCAATGGTGAAATGTAATGAAGGGAGAGATGGCGAGAGGGAGATTGAGAGGGAGAACGAGACTGAAAGGTCACAGTGAGAGTGAAAGAGAGAGGAGGAGAAGGATGAGGTGAAGATGATTCGCGGAATTCAGCTTGTCGAAGTTCTGCCCCGCGGCGCTGGAAGCAACCTGCCAACCTTCATCCACAGCTTCTCTCACCTGCTCCTCACACTCTGCCGCTGTCTAGTGTGGCTGATATATTTATTTTTACCTTTTCTGAAAAAAGGTGAAAAGGTGAATCTTGCTACAGAAAACAAAAGCAAAATTGCGAGTTAGTTAACTGCACAGCTAGCTTAATGTGCGATTTAAAACAAAGTTAAGTATAAAGTCATCCATTTATCTCAAGAACTGCAGTGGTTTACTCGGACTAATGCGGCCTGAAGGCTCATTGTTTTTGGTTCATTTGAAGTTTTGAAGATGTTTTGAATGGGTGGTCACAATATGATGCCAAGCTAAGTAACGTGGAGAAAAAAAAGAAGATGCCTTACAAGTCATTTGATCGCAGGGGCCATAAGGAAAAATAAGCCTGTAACAACATTAGCGGCTGAACTTCTCTGATATAGTATAACAAAGCAATCGAATAAATAAATACAAATCTTTCACATAAATACTTTAACTTCTCAGTAGTCATTATGTTCATTTACTTTCAAAATCTATCAGACGCTATTTTCGCTGATTTTATGTCCCAGAAGTTTCTAGATTACAGTAAATTAGGGTCTCTACTGGTGAAGGAACTGTTTGCTTTGTTCATAATTGAGCTTTTAATCGTGTTTTGTAGTTATTATGATTTTAAAGGATTTCATAAGAACTAAATCTGATCTCCGCGGCTAGAACAGCTCGTGTCATCTTTCCTGTGTGAATCCTGAGATTGAGGAGATTGTGTGTGTGCGTGCGTGTGTGTCTGACTTGTACGTGTACACACATTTAGTGAAGTGCTAAAAGGCGTCATTGAGTGCTCTCACACACTCTCTTCTACGCGACCTCGGTCATTGTCGGCCAGTCTTCACCATCTGCCTCCATTATTATGCGGAGAGCTGTCATTTACAGATGTGGCACAGCCGCCTCGCTCTCCGCCGTCACGTCACCCCGTCTTGGAACAGCGGGTGTCACATGAGCGCGTGGGGGGGGAACGGGGCTAGAGAGCGCCTCTCTCCTCCGCCCTCCTTCCTGCGGAGAGCAAGCGAGCGAGGAGGGTGCATACGGGTGTTTGCGCCTCCAACCCCGACTTGCGCAGATGCCAAAAATAAAGTGCATTAAAACCAGAGCCTGTTAAGTGATCACCATGACAACAAGAGGAAAGCACGGGGTGACGACAGCGATGACGACGCCTCCGCTCCGAGCCTCCTACTTTCCTGACAGAGCGCACTGCCGGACTGCTCGCTTGCTGTCAACCCTGGGGCACGCCGCGTCGCCTCTGCTCTCACCCTCCATCTTCCTCCTCCATCTTCCTCCCCCTCCTCCTCCTCTCTGTCTCCTCTGATTTGTCTCCAGGGAGCTCTTTAGGGGAACAGGCAGTGTTTAGTGTTTGCTACACACGCTCGTGTTTACATTTTATTCTCAATCCTCGCCGTCTCTTACACTTTCGTGTTCTTCTTCTTCTTCTCTCTCCTCCCACCTGTTTATCCTCCCATCAGCCCATTTGGCACCAAAAAAAAAAGGCCACACACACACAACTTTCTTAGCTGGAACGGCAAATCTTATAATCTTGACTTTATCTCTTCTAATCAGCCTCCTCTGCTGCTGTAATCCCACCGAGCGCTCCTCCTCTCCTCTCCTCTCACCACCTCCTCCTTCCCCACCACTTGGCTTCTTATCTGGGATCTGATGTCATAACGATCTGGGGGAGGGGGAGGGTAACTTTAAACACGCACAGCTGAGCGCCCACGCACACCTGCATGCACAGGATGAGGTCACGCGAAAAGGATGGAGATAGAAATCGCAGCCACCAGCCAGAGGCCTACGTTTCCTGTCCACAAATGTTGTTTCGCGATGAGATACAACCGCGATTTGAATATTAATCTCTCGGAAACAAAAGTACATTTTCTGCATTTAGTTGCAGATGGAACAAAAACATGGCCCGACGTGTGGATTTGGTCATGTTTGCAGTATAATTTAAGTCTTAAAGTACTCAATGAGCTGTAGAGTGATACCAGCTGTTGGTCACATTTGTTTTGCAGCACATTTGTGAATCAAAAGGATAAGAAAATGTCCAAAAGCTCCATAATAACACCAGATTTGATTTGATTTGTGGCAATGCAACATGCCTACAACAGACTTCGGTGAGGTGTGTGTGTGTATTTGTGTGTCTGTGTGTTGGTGAGTGTGTGTGTGCGTGTGAGTAAATGTTTTACGGCTCCATAGAGAGGAGCCAGGAGATCACACAGCATCCATCCTTGGGGGGATTTGTTGTTGAGGTATCTACACGCCGACTTGTGACCTCTGTGTCGAGCGGTTCAGATCCATAGGAACTCGACCGCCGGCGAAGATCGTGACCCAGTGAGCCACAGTATCGACGCTCTGCAGGGAACTTTTGCTTTCCTCGCCCGGTTCCATCCATCCATCCACCCACCGGCTGGCACTGAGCCGCCGCGCTCAGAAACAGCATGAATATTGATGATACTCAGCTTGTTAACATTGTATGAAGTCGGGGCCTGGTAATTGTCTTGTCTTCTCAGCGCGGCACGTCTTGGGCACGACGCGTCGAGAAGGTCGGCACGCTGGGGAGCTCGGCTCAGCTTGGCTCTCTTCACTTTAAGTGAGGAAAGGAAGGAGGGGAGGGGGGTGGAGTGAGCAGAGAGAGACAAGGCCGCCGCTCGGCCCCACAGCGGAATTGTGACACACACACACGGCGCCTCTGTAATGGAGATTTGTCAAGTGTGCCAGGGTGCAGATGTGAGGCGGCGGCGGCAGTTTTGTTTCCGTCTCGTCCCATTTTCTGCAACATGCTCCATTTTGGTGATACACGGCTGCGGGGAGGCGGCGCCCGGTGCGAGCCTGACTCCTCAAGGTCCATCTCACACTTAGTCTTTCTGCTGCGACGCGCTCGCTCCACTTTCTGTTTTCCTCCAGCTCGGGGGCTAATGTGAAAGCTATTTGTGTGTGCTTGTGTGTCACAGGTGGACACAGGGGAATATGTTTCCTGTGCTGTGATGGAGCACAGCCCACCTGATCAAAGTACACGTGGCATTAAATGTGTGAATGTTAGTGTTTATCATCTTAACATCCTGTCCTGATGAAGCACTTCTGAACAAAATTTTTGAAAGATCCAAACATGCTAAACATTATGTACGTACTTTTGGTTCATGCCCCGTCCACTTCACACAATATAAATACAATTATATTGCTAAGCCAGCAGTGCCGCTCAGTGTTTGGAAGCTGTGAGGAAGCACAAGGTGAAGCGGAGAGAGGCTTTCCTGTAAGTGAGGCTGCGGTCTAATCCAGTCTCGAGCCGTCGCATTGATTTATTGAGCGGCGTTTGTTAGCTCAGAGGATCCCTGTTTCCTAATATATCCTAATCAGTGTGCAAACAGTGCAGGTGGCAGGTAATTATCATCATTAATGTTTAAAAGAGAGTGTGGTCGGCTTCTCAACGTGTAATTAAATTTGCGGCGCAAAGTGTGTTCGTCTGTGTTTGCGTGCGAGAGGTTAGGACTTTGACTTTAAAACGTCATTTGTCTTAATCCTAATTGTTGCGGTGATCTTTTTGTGATTAAACCCCGTTTCTTCCCCGGCTTCTCTTCCCTTCAGGTATCCGCCCCCAAATCATGAACGGGCCCATGCATCCGCGCCCCCTGGTGGCGCTGCTCGACGGCCGCGACTGCACCGTGGAGATGCCCATCCTGAAGGACCTGGCCACCGTCGCCTTCTGCGACGCGCAGTCCACGCAGGAGATCCATGAGAAGGTAAACAACACACACGGAAGAAGGGGGGGGAAAGTCATTAACACGAGTACTTGAGTATTTCACTTACGCAGTTTGGTATTCATTTCCTCCTCTGACTAAGTTCCTGCAGCAAGGTTACATCCAAAACCACTGTAAGTGTAAATTGGCGCCATCTAGTGGCATCCGTATTTACCTTCCTGGCTGTCGTGCGAAACGTCTCTGTAATGGTTGTTATAGTCAACCAATACTGTAAGTTACTGCGGTTTGCACTCTGTATGTTTACACGCACACTTAAAACAACTATTATATTCTGATTTCGGCAATAAATCAGTTTGTTTACATCCCGTAAACACAGAAGTAAATATAGTGATTGTCGCTGTGTACAAAAACTGGCCCACAGCTGACAATAAGTGATGGTGCCAGCAATTGAATAAATGTTATTGCTCATACACACAAACACACAAACACACAAACACACACACACACACACACACACTCGGTGCACTTGAGTTTCACACCGCTCCAGAGAGATGGTGTCTGCCACTCACTTACGCTCCCCTCTGTCGCTCTCGTTTTTGTCATCACGGCGCTAATAAGTGAAGCGTGATGTTTCGGGGCCCTCGCAACGCCAGCGCCAGTTCAAATAAAGTGTCCTCATTGTGATTTAATGTCAATTTGTGCCAAAGAGCGCAACGTCTGCATCAACCGCCATCGTCCTAATAGAGAGTTTTGTATGTCGGGAATGCGGTGTAATTACATTGCGTCGGCTTGCAGCGATTCTTTATTGCTTTCTACACGGCGCCGCAGCTGCGACGGAATATCTGACCATGGAGATGTGTATCTGCGAGAGGCGCCATCTCGCCATCTGCAGAGGGGGAGAGAGCTGCTTTTATGAAAATGGGACATATTAAAAAACAAGCATTTGCATAGAGATCAATTCAATCAAAGACCTTGGGCGGCGAGGAGAGCGCGCCGGGAAACGAGGGAGTGGGGCTTTTTTCTTTCTCTTTTTGTGTGTGTGTGTGTGTGTGTGTTTGTTTTAACACTGCCTTATCAGGAAAAACATGATTGTAACATTCACCTCGCCAGCATATTCAGCAGTTCCCAGTAATAACTTGTTGTCGAGACACCCAGGAGGCTTGATGTAGATTGAAAATGTCCAATCTCGGCTTTGTGTAGACGCAAAGATGGCAGATAGAGATGCAGAGCGAGCGAGCTCTCAGTGCGGTGCCGACGCGCCACCTGCCGCGCCGCCCCTCCATCCGACGCCGAGATAGAAATTTCATGGGGAAAAGGCTGGTCAGCGGAATAGGAAAGTAGCCTTACTTTTATATCAGCTCATCTTCCCCCCGGTAATCCCTTATTACGCCGCTGATAGTGGTGTGATGAGACACCAGCGCGCGCGGGCCGACGTGGTTCAAGATCAAGTTGCGATGCCACTTCAGCCAGAGTGAATCCAGCACGGAGCCACCTGCGTCCCCCAACATCATCATCATCATCCAAGGTCAGCGATCCCACGTCTTCAAAGCCACATATGGCCCCATAAAAGTTGGATGATGGCCCATATGGCACAGAGTCAACGCGGGCCAATCATGTGTTAGTTACACCGCTTCGCTCTGCTCACCCGGTCGTGGCCGCAGAGGTTACAGGTCGGCGCCCACGTTTCCCAGAGTGCAGCGGTCAGGTTTGGCTCACCCAGACCAAGAATCCTCTCAGTCTTTCTAAATCATGGGACTAAAATCCTTTCTTTCGCGTTTTTTAGATACATTTTCAAAGCAAGAACAGTTTCGGCTTATACTCTTTAATGCATTGTGTGGTAAAATGAAAGTGTGACTGAAGAGGAGAAGACGGATTTAAGAGGGAGATTTTGTGTTAAAACAACACTGTTGGCTGTGCCAGGTGTAGAATGTCCCGCTCTCAGCGTTACAAACAGCTCTCATTCACACCGCATCCACCCCGCTCACTAGTGGGATGACCTCATTGCCATAAAATCCCTCCCCAGCGAGCCGCAGAGTCTCACACACACACGCACGCGCAGGGGAACGCACAGTCTAACAAAACAAGTATCGTCCACTCTGAACTCCCCTCGCGAACAACACACACACAACCTCTCAGGCCCAGGCGTCATCACACATGATAGATGTGAACAGCAATAAGGCTTTGGTTACCGTGGAGAGAGAGGTGATATAGATTAGGTCATAGTTTCCATTAAAGCAAACTGCGCTCACAATGGATTTCCCTCACAAAGCCTCATTGCTAATGCTTCGACACTTTTTTCCCCCCTCTGTCTACGGGTGTGCGTGTGTGTGTGTGTGTGTGTGGAGCATTTTAACCTTGAGTTAGTGTCTGGAAGGCACGGCTCTAATAAAAGCTGTATGGAAATTCGGGGCTAATCTGCTAATCAGAGAGCTAATGCAGTTTGGCTGGAGGTGGAGGCAGGGCTGAGGTGCTGACAGGAGCTGTGGCTCACACACAGAGGGAGATGGGTTCCATCCACATCAGACCTCATCACAGGCGGGGTCACCTTGTCTGTGTTTGACCCCAAGATAACAAATATTTACTGATGTGTCGTTAAATTGTACATTAAATCCACTTTTCTAGCTCACTACACTTTTGTTTTTACACCAAACAGTTGGTATGCAGATTAAAATTTTACACATGAATTAAACTCATTATGTTGCTGTTGCCAGGTTAAAACCTTGTCCTTTGTTTTTGCTTGATGACTTGAGTGGCTTTTACGTGTTATTCCAAGAGATTTACAAAGGGGGAGAGGTTGGAGAATTTACTCCAGCGTTTTGTATTTTGTAATCCACTAAATCTTTGGTTCTCCCACTGTGGCACGTGTACCACCAGTGGTTCTGTAAGTGTATGTTTCTGATTTCACTGTGGATGCTAATGCATTTACCCTTCCACACTTCCAGTCACAATGCATCTAGTTTCGATTGATTTCATTCCCTTATTTCACACTGAAGTGGATCCAAATGAAATGTGAAATCCACAAATAAAAGCACAACTTCATTTCATTTGCCTTCAAACCTCTCTTTATTGATGATTCTCGCCCTGTCACTCTCCATGCATTTAAATGGCAAAAAATAAATGGGGTCAAAAGGTCACCTGGGCCCAAATTTATATTTCTTTGACCCCTTCCCATCCTGGTTTACGCAGGGATCAGCGGCCGCTCTGACCTCTCCTCGGTCAATTTTCCGGCGCGTCTAAGCGTAAAGACCCTCTGGGTGTGAGTGTAATTGTGATGACCATGCAGAACTGAAGTCCCTCTGAGACAATGGGAAGATTTGTTCCAGTTCCCATGCAGGCCAATAAAAGGACAGTGTGCCACTATTGATAGTGGCCCATGTGATGTCTGTAGTTCCTCCGGGTGTATAATCTTAAACGTTTTCTTAAGTGTCCCAAGTCATGCCAGACATGTGATTTTCATGGCTCCTCTCGGTAGAATGTGATCTTGTGATGGTCATGGGTTCATATGAACTCAACTGGACGATTAGCCATGTTGTATTGAGCATGGACACAAAGGAACAAAACCATGAAGAAGAGAGAAATGAATGAATGATGTCAAGTTTCAATTATTGACAATGAAATCACATTTAATCATGCTAAATGTTGTCTGTCTGTGTGTGTGTGTGTGTGTGTGTACAGGTGCTGAATGAAGCAGTGGGTGCCATGATGTACCACACCATCACCCTGACCAGAGAGGACTTGGAGAAGTTCAAAGCTCTGCGTATCATCATCCGCATCGGCAGCGGCTACGACAACATCGACATCAAGGCTGCCGGAGAGCTGGGTACGATCGATCGCATATAATCAATACTTTATCGTAACCATTCATCCAAAATGTGGAGACAATCCCACGGGTGTGTTTTAGTGGTTATTGCTGCCCAAAATTGACCGGATTGGCAGCCCGTTTCCTACAAAAGAATTCCTCCAGCTTCATAAATAAGCGGTTAGTTTTGAGTTAGGCTGTTTTGATGGTTGAGTGAAGGATCGAGCTGGTAGATGGGTTACAGATGGAATCGATGAGAGTTTGTTAGAGATGGACAACCTGGGAATACTGGGCTACGAGAGAAGCAGAATGTTATGGGACTATCCCTTTAAAGGTGGATTGATCAGGTGGAGATTTGATTTGATCTGCCCACAGCTCATTACAGAGGCTCTGAATTGGATTTGTTCATGCTGGAGAGTGTGTGTTGAAATAAGTCAAATAGGTAGTAAACTAAAACTATAGTAAAATTAGAATAAATAAATAATTAGTAGAGAAAAAACCTAAGAAAACAGTAAAATCATGATAAATGTATAGCAACTTTCGTAGAGTAAAACATTAGTATAGTAAATTTATAATAAAATAGTAAGGTTGTAATAAAAATATAGTAAATTTAGAGGAAATTATTTGTATGGTAAATCTATATGAACGATATGAAGGTATTAGTACAATTTGCAAGATTTCTTCAAGTTTGGCTTCTTTAATCTTCTTTTATATATCATACATAAACTACTGTAATTGGAGAGCCTATGTGTGTGTGTGCATGTGTGTAAATGTTGAGTCCAATGGCTTCCACACTTTCCAAAAACACGAGTTCAGCGCTTTTGCATCTGCATAGAGTACTTTGCATTTCATTTACATAACATTTAGGAGACATGAACTAAACTAATGGCATTATGAATGATGTAACCATATAAACATGAAGAGACATCATGAATGAGGTCACAGTTGACGTGACCATAACCACCCTAGCAACCCGCTTATGTCTGTCATTCCTACAATCGCCTCCAAACCTACAATCACTGGCATGGTTGGAAGCCAGAACTAATTTTAACGTACATTCTGTCCAGAACTAATTTTAGAACACTCTTTTTTGAGAAGACGTTGGAAAACAAATCTCTAAAACGGAAAAACACAAGCCCCATTCCTCTCCAAAGATAAACCATTTGCATTATGCTAAAGAAGAAGAGACCGTCAATGTGGGCAATGCAGCCACAAAGCAAAGTGCCAGAGATTGGCTTGAGTGAACGAATCCCCACAAAAGTCAGGTAACAATGACCTCATCTTAAGGCTACTTAAGATGAGGCTGGGGTTAAGGGTGACGGGGGTGAAATATCAGGGGGAGGATGTTACGGGAGGGTCTTAAAGCATTTGTTCATCTAACTGCTGTGCTGAAACACATTGATCGACCCAAGGCAGCGCTTCATCTATAGGACCAATCAAGAGAACAGCGTTTTTACACTAAGCTGGTCAGCTGGTCTTTCCTCATTTTACGGTATAGATTTACAAAATGGCCAAAAGGAGTGGAATAAAAGAGTCAGATGAAAGGTGGACCGCCCACTGTAAGGCAGGATGTTCAAAGAGAGGGAAAGCGAGGGAGGGAGGTCTTTCCTCTGAACCTCCACCCAGCCTCTGGAACAGCCCTCGCCGTTGACAAAGCTGCCATTTCCCTGCCAAAATGAGATACAGCGTCTAAATTGCCACCCACTCAGAGGGCCTCTGCCTCGCAACGAAGAAGTCAAAAGCTATCGCTGCCTGCAGAAGGTACCGCTGATAATGACAGCTGTTCTAGGGGAGAAAGAAAAGGGGCCATTGATCGTGCAGCTCTGGCTATTTTCTGAGGTCCGGAGCCGCCCGTGCTCAGTGTGTGTACTCAGAGATACAGAGTGGGATGAGGACATTAGGAGAGCGAGCAGGGAAGGCAGAAGTGCTTGTAGAAGTGTTGCAGCAAAAGAGTGGAAGGGTGAGGAAAAGTTGGAGGATAGGAGTTAATACCAAAAGCTCATGGGTTAGAACTCCCCCGAGGCAGCGAAATTAATAGAAAATAAAAGCTCGGTAGTCAAACAATGTCTCGCAGTCTGCACAAACAAGTAAAGGTCAGGAAAATATCTGTTGGCTTTCATGGCAGATTTATCATAATAATGAGGTTGAGCGGCTGGTAATCAAACTCAAAACACTTCACGAATGTTTCACAATTAAAGCCTTCCAGGAATTAATGATGCTGAAATGCAGATTATGACAAATTTACCATGACTGTCAGTATAGTGCAGGATTATATGCTGTGTTTGTGTCAATAACAAACAGCTACAAATGAACCTGACAAATTCCTATGGAAATATCATCAAATGCAAAATAAATACCTGTCTTATAAATGAGAGATTCAGTTACGGAGATAAACGTGTATGCGGACGATGTCTCACCTGTTCTGTCGCCTTTGTCGCCCCCTGCAGGTATCGCCGTGTGCAACATTCCCTCGGCAGCCGTGGAGGAGACAGCCGACTCGACCATATGCCACATCCTCAACCTCTACCGGCGGAACACCTGGCTCTACCAGGCTCTCCGGGAGGGCACGCGGGTCCAGAGCGTGGAGCAGATCCGCGAGGTGGCGTCCGGCGCCGCTCGCATCCGCGGCGAAACCTTAGGCCTCATCGGCTTCGGTAAATGTTCCCTTTCCCCCGCAAAAACAAAGCTAACTTTGCCAACTTTCCAAACCCTTACGTCATTTGTTTTTGTCCTCTCTCTTTCCTCTGCCTATCGTCCTCTGTCCTCTCTCTTGTTGTCTTTCTGTATTCCGGCCATGATAACGTTATTTTTCTCCCTGTGCCCGTCCTGCAGATAATCTCAAGGTTGTCTGTTCTCCTCCCCCTGGGCAACCTTCCTCTTCTCTCTCCTCCTCCTGCTGCTTTAATGCTCACCGCTATATCTCTTAAATTCTTTCTCTTCTTCTGTTTTTCAACCCTCTCCCTCTGTTCCAGGCCGTGTTCACACAATACAAATAGCAAGTGCAACTCCAGAATGATACAGAAATGACTCTGACATTTTCAAAATAAGACATAGCTGAATTTGTCTACTTTACCTCGGGGGGTTAAAGCGTTCAGTGTAACTACAAACACAATTTAGCTTTTAAAACATGCTGTAAAGAATGATGACACTTTTCCGCCAATTCTGTCATTATTAGATTCTTTCAACTGCTCCCAAAGCACTTTGTACGCTTGTGACTCTACTGGTACGAATCCTTTCAAGCATCAATCAACTACTTATTCAACAGGTAGCTCGGTTATCTAATATACGCTTTAAAATCTAATACCGTATTTAAATCAAAGCGGACAGTCCGAAACAGTCAATCTAGTCTCGTTTTTACGTCTGACAACCTGAGAGCTCGTCCAGATCAGCCAAGCCAGCTGCGTTGTGTGCGATTGGATGTATTGCCATGGCGAATAATGATCACAGAGCGAGAGCGGGAGCGGACAGAATGTCACAGCTACCCACCACATGGCCGTGTCTGTGAAACCGCTTTGCCCGCAGACGCTGCCGCCACGCCAGTTATTTAGTATTTAGATTTGTCGACTCTGAGAGAGTGTTTGTAAAAAAAATAAAAGCGCACCATTTCTGGGTGTGAAAACAACAGCATGAAATGGAAATGATGCATTTTACAAATGTAGCCAGCTTAGTGTGGACATGGCCTCTGAGTCCTCCAAGCTGTCTCCTGCCATCCTGCCCTGCCATAATCAGGCCCCCATGGTGGATTTGTGTGTGTGTGTGTGTGTGTGTCTACACTTGTTTTACTGCTGAGTGTGTGTGTGTGTGTCTGTGTGTGTTTATATGTGTGTGTGCGTCATTCTGCTCTGCCTCAGCGTTGTTGGACTCTCTCTTCCCTCCCCTCTCCCATTCCAGAGTGCCACCTTATCTCCGTGTCCACATACACCCCCTCTGCCTCCTCTCACACACTCGCACGGGCACACACAAATACACAACCTCCTCCTCTTCCAGCTGCCCAGACCTGCTGTGCCCAGACCGGCAGGCGCTGGCACTGAGAGAACCTCCCCACCACACACCACCTCCTCATCTCTCCCACCACCAATCTCCTCTCCCAGTCTTGCTGGCTCAGTCCATCTCCAAAACAATGTGGATTGTCAGCGGGGGTGGGGGGGGGGAGTTGGTTTGGACAGAGCAAAGGCCTCCCAGTGACACTAAAGATAATGGTTCTGAGTGCAGGCCTGGCACACACACAGCTGCGCGGCTCTGCAGGCTGCACACAGACAGAACGAAAGCGTGTCTGACTCTCAACAGGATAGAAGCACACATGAAGTACCCACAAACCTAAACATTAGGCTTGTTTAAAGTGATACGCCAGCCATTTTGCTAAATATAACGACTTTCGAGGGCCTCCACTTACACGCTCGGTAGAATGTAGACGAAAGTAATGCGTATCACAATAAAAGCAAAAAGTACAGTATCTTCTAGATTCCCAAACAGAACTGTGTCACGCTTCAATGATTAACACCGTGTAGAATCAGTTTGCTCTGGGTGCTATTTTTCCTTCTATGTTGGACAGTTTATCTCCACCACATTCTCTTGGCTACTTTAAAACACAGACTATTCAGAGGAAAACACTTTCTGAGGCCACGGTATGAATACAATGTATGGAGGCTTTCCCACGTGTCCCTGGATCCTGTTCTATGGATCCATAAGGGTCTGTTCTAGTCTGTTCTAGTCCAGGTAATTAAATGTCTAACATCTCAAAAATCCTCAAAGTTACAAAAGAAATTACAAAACAAAGACACTGTTAGTGACTTACTTTGGACATAATTTAGCTGAGAATCATTCCCTTTTGGAATATTGTCAGAAACCCAAAGAAAAAAGAAGAAAAACAAAGCAAATGCCGGCCACAGGGAGGAGAGAGCCACCAGATGAACACGTTTTCAGATCTGCGTCGGTGCTGCAGACGGCACGAGTTCGCGTTCTCTCCGTTTGCGGCGATGATTGATGTGGGAAAGATGCACCGGGCCAGAGAGAGCTAAAGAGATCAGAGTTATCGCCGCGAGCAACAAATACAGCACGTCATGCCGTGTTCACTCCAGAGGAATATTACCCAGAGACCTTGTGTGGTTTGTTGTCACTACAGAGAGTTTTGTCTCTATTCTCGCCTTCTTTTGCATCTTTCCTGGTTGACAACTCGGAAACCTACAGTGCAAAAACACCTTGGTGAAGTGTCACTACAAAATATCAGCAGTATACCAAAATTGATGGCTGAGGATCATCATATCTCACCTTTAATAGCAGTGATCGCTCTTCTAGCCAAGAGGCGACGCTGGGTCACAAGGTTTGTGGGTGAAGAATACACAGAGATGCTCCATCACAAAGAGACCTATGGGGCGGGGGGGTGGAGGACCTTTATCGATCCTACTCACCGTCAACAGCATCCGATGCTCTGTCACTCTGCCGCGCCGCTGCTGTCGAGCATCTGCAGCTACAAGCCCACGCAACAAATGCCTAGGGTGCAGGAGAGACGGTGAGGAACAGGAGTTTACACCTCGGATTCAGCGTCTCGCACACCCGGAGCTCAGTGACACTTTGTGTGATACAAATAAGTGTGATACAACATCTACAAGTTGTCCTTTACATGTAACCTTGTAACACAGTGAGACAAAAGACTTAACAGTACACACCTTTTTTCCCTGCCCTTTGTTTATGTGTGTGTGTGTGTGTGTGTGTGTGTGTGTGTGTGTGTGTGTGTGTGTGTGTGTGTGTGTGTGTGTGTGTGTGTGTGTGTGTCTGTGTCTGTGTGTGTGCAGGTCGTTCAGGCCAGGCGGTGGCAGTGCGAGCCAAGGTGTTCGGCTTCAACGTCATCTTCTACGACCCGTACCTGCAGGACGGCCTGGAGCGCTCGCTGGGCGTCCAGCGCGTCTACACGCTACAGGATCTCCTCTACCAGAGCGACTGCGTCTCCCTGCACTGCAACCTGAACGAACACAACCACCACCTCATCAACGACTTCACCATCAAACAGGTAGGCGGCCGCACGAGCGCCTGCACGCACCGCCGGGAGAATATTCAAGTCTAGAATTTGACTGGAAAGTCCAGAATGGAAAAATGCTCACCACTCACTGTGAGTCAAACACCTACATCACTGTGTAGGTGCAGTAAATAGATTCAATATGCAGAACAATATACAGCATGAACCTCAGCTAGGCATGAGTCAGACAGGGCCCAAACAAGGAGCAGTTTTTCTACAATATTTACCACATTTTCTAACACCTTTCATAGTGTATTTGTTTATTTTATTTTATATTTTTGAGACAATAATTTACTATAATTTTTAAATGTTATCAATTTAGTCCAAATATGTCTGTAGGGAAAAATACTGGAAAAGTTAAGTTTTCTGTGGAAAGATTCTTGGCCTGCCACTTAATCTAGAAAATTCTTTAAATTAAAAAGGAGGCTCTACTAAAAGAAATACTGAAAAAAAGAAGGAAAGATCTCCCACATTTCAACATCCTGTGTGATTCTGGCTCTCGTTTTATGAATTTGAGGTCTCGTTTGTCGTCTGCACATTCAGAGCTGTCGACATTCTTGACGAGACAGAATTTGTCTCCCCATCTTTTTCAGGATTTTTTTTATTTTTTTTACAGTGCAGCTTTGTAAGGTAGCAAATAAATCCAAATTTAGACTGCAGAGGGCTGCAGCGGTGACAAGCAGACGAGCAGAGCGGCTGGGGTGTTGTGACTCCTGTCAGCCTGTCGGCTCATCCTAAACAGCATTCCAGGAAACGGGGGAGCCAGGCCTCCTGCTCGCACATTCCAGATTTCTTTTTCTCTTTTTTTTTTTATCTTAAGCTGCACCAAAGCCGGACACAAATTCATTCCTTTGCTCTGTCAAATGCAATTAGCAGCAGCCCACGGCTACGGCAAATATATCGACTGGGCTGCACAGCAGGAGGCAGAGAGCGCTGTGAGGGGAAAGTGCTGCGCTGAGTCAATAACACACTGCCTGGGGCGACACCTGCAGGGGAATAGGGGAATTACACAGGCTGAAGAAGGAGCCTCTCATATCTCGCCATGGATCCACTCTTGATCTCTCACACACACACACACACACACCTCTTTGACTCGTGAGCTGTGTGTTCTATGAAAGTGTGTGTAGGGGGGGATTCAGCATAACCTAGTTAAAGATTAAGAGCTGCCTCTTCAGTGCCACAATGAAAGACAACTGCACTCTCTCCTGACCAAAAAGCTCAGCAGGCATCCTCTGCTTCCAATGTGGAAATGTGTGTATTAAGGCGTGTGTTTGCTTGTTTCCTCCGTCTGTCAAAACCATCGCGGCCTAATAAAAGGCTCCCTGCCAGTGTAAAGGCTTTTCATGCCCCTGGATTTCAGCTTTTGTTAAGATTAAGGGATTACTTTCTCCCCAGCATATTCATTTGATTTTTCCCCCCTCACGCTTACAGTTTTTGTCGTGCACAGAAAACGAGGGGGCGGGGGCTTTATTTTATCCCCTGGTTTTGGATAAAGACTTCACCTCTCTCCCACATCTGTCAGCATGCTTCCCAGGTGCTCTGTCACCTTTAGATGTTTTGGCACATCAACAAAGGGTGTCGCAGATTTCCTCCTCTATCTCTGTCCTGTGTTAAACCCAAATTGATGCTCTGCCTGAGATCAGATTGGTTGCCAGGCCAACATACATACGCATACGCACACACACACACACACACACACACACACACACACACACAGCCAGCCAGCCCGTTTAATTCTTTCTGAGCTTTCATCCGCCAATAACCGACTACATCTGGGTTTGTGGTTGTGCAGATGCGTCAGGGTGCGTTCCTGGTCAATACCGCGCGAGGAGGCCTGGTGGATGAGAAGGCCCTGGCCCAGGCTTTGAAGGAGGGCAGGATACGTGGAGCGGCGTTGGACGTCCACGAGGCAGAGCCCTTCAGGTGAGAGACAGGGGAAAGGAAGTTGTGCTATGTTGTGTGTGTGCATGGCTGACCTGTTGTGGAGTTCTAAATGACTGCTTCTTCATTGTGGCTGGTTGAAGATGTTCAGGCTGATAGTGTGGCTTTGCTCCACTGAACCAGTGTGTCAACAGGGGAAGAGATTCACAGCTACATGCTCTCCATCACTCACACACACACAAACACACACACACACACAGTCTCACTGGATGGTGCTCATCAAAATTGGTGAATTTCTTTCATTAGATTTTTTCCGGGTTTTCTTTTCCCCTGGGATCCACCAGCAGGTGTCTCTTTTTTATAGATTTCATTTATTAGCGTTTTCTATAACACACTAACAACACTGTGTTCCCTATTACTGCATGTCCATTTTTGTTGCACTTGACTATCTGGAATGATGTCATGCAACAAACTTTACACCTATGACATCATCGTTCTAACAGAAATTATGTCATTTGTACCACCAGGTTTATATTTGTCATCATAACTCCGCCACTCATAAATTGAAATGCGAAACATAAGAAGCTTGCCATTTGAAAAAAAATTACTTACTCTTACCTTTTTGCTTGTGCATTGCAGGTAATGCAAACCAAACTGCATGTATGTGTGTCAGCAAATAGAAAACAATGACACATTTAAACTTGAACTGAATTTTTACCAAAAGTGCAAGTTGTTACTGCTGCTTCATGGAGCACTTAGAAGAATCAATTTGTTTACATAAACCTTATCCGGTGCCCAGCTCGTCGCTGTGCAGACTTTCAATGCGCTTCACATTTGACACATCTATGGAAGTATGTTTGTTTCATTATTCAAAAATAAACATCACATGTTTGGCAAAGAAGATGTGATTCACAAATGTGTAAAGGGAGGCCATGAAGAAAACTCCTTTGCACAAGCTCCTCAGGACACAATGACACCTTATGAATACATTTACCATTACGCCACAGGAGTTTGAGAGGTTGCTACAGCGCCGTGCTGTGGAGACATGCCACATGACAGGCTGCAGGGAAATATTATTGACCTTAAGACCGTTGTTGGGTGGAGTAATGCTGAAATCTAAATGAGAGGAAATGTGAAAGATACTAAAGCAGGCTACAGACAATTACTTGATTTGCCAATGCTAAAGACAAGCCTACCTGCTCTAAAGTTTACAATTACTTAGATGAAAATAATTCAAGGAATCTGCCTGTTCCACTGGACGAACTTCAAACTTGATCACACATCAAACATTGCAGCACTGAATGTTTAAAGTGAAAGCACATGGGCAAGAAATGGGGATTTTCAGGTGTGGCTCCCCGGTTCACATAAGGATATGGGTTTGTGTGCTTGTGTGTTACAGCATAAGTTAACACAAGTTAACATAAGTAAACATAAGTTAACACATTAGCCGGGAAAGAAACAAGCTACAAGGTACATAAAACAGCAAAGCGGAACTGTTCACCATCCAGCAAAGGATTACACTACTGATGTGTCAGTCAATTGCTGCCGTTTCAGAATTGCAAAATTAAACTTTGGCAGTGAACTAGTAGAACAAGGTAGACAAGTACATTGTATCTACGTGCAACCCCATTGAGTATGGGAGGCATTGCGCCATGGTGGAACTTTCATCACACATATAGCCAAGCTACCGTACCCCTTGATATAGCTGTGAACACCATCTAACCTGGCATGATTCATGGACTGTCTGAGACAGGCTATTAACTCAGGGCCGTGCCACTCTGGCTCATGGTCACCCATACCTGAAAAGGACATATATTTGTGACCATGAGCCAGAGTGGCACAGCCCTGAATGACTTTCCCATAACAGACATACCACAGATCATGCAAGTTCAGATGGTGTTCTCTGCAGATGCCAGCTATGACAAAATGTTAGTTAAATGCAATCTGTATACCCTCAAAAGTGCCAGTGACTTGGCACAAAAGCTCACCCCCAGTAGCCTGGATTGAGCAGTAATCAGGTAGTCACAATTTGAGCAAGGCAAACTTGCACTTAGAAATTGCCTATGTCCATTCAGGGTCCTTAAGCCAATCTGATGTACCCAATAGCGCTGCTGAGAACACCTGACATTATGACTTCTGAGCTGACATGGCACATGGGCCGTCTGAGGCAGGGAAGTCACTCAGGGCCGTGTCAGCCTGGCTGACGGTCACTTAGATCTACAAGTCCCCTCCTCAGCAGCAAACGAGCAGGTCGTTTCAGTAACGCAGATCAGCTGATGTTCTCAGCAGCGATGTGGTGGTTGTTGGTTTATTGCAGCCAGTAGTCTACCTTGCTATAGTACATCAAGTCCTTGTTGGCAGTAGATTCCAAAGAGTCTACTGCCTGCAAGGGCCTGCTGCAGTTGTGCCAGACACAAATGCTTCTGATTCATTACTTTGTGAGAGTCTGGCACAGCTGCAGCAGGCCCTTGTAGGCAGTAGACTATTTGGAGTTCACTGCCTTCAAGGGCCTGCTGTGCATTACTACAGCAAGGGAGACAACTGACTGCATTAAACCAACAACCACAGGAGCACTGCTGAGCTGTGTTACTGTGACACTCTGCTCGTTTGCTGTTGGGGAGGGCAGTGACTCAAACACTTTGAGGACTGTTCCCTGAAATGTATTTATCTGTGTGACCATGAGCCAGAGAGGCACTGCCCTGAGTGACTACCCCGTCTCAGACGGCACAAGAGGTTGCGTAGAGCATTGCATGCTCTATGCGACCATGGTAGCCCAGCTGATGTTCTCAGCGGGACTACTGGCTACAGTGGCCTGACTGGGTATCCAACGGGTTGTCTACTGCAGGGTAGACGACCTGTTGGATACCCAGTTAGCTCGCTTAGCTGTTGTGTCTGCAAAATGTGTGGCTTTGTGAGCTAACCATTTTGCTGACACATTCACATGGAGATAGATCTCAATCTCCTTTTACTTGCAATGTACATTGTACAACAAAATGAATCACTTGACTTGTGCAATAAATGTGACACACATTGATATATAAATAAACAGTTTCAGTTATTTTCTACTTTGATGTAAGAGATGCTAACTAGGTGTTAAACCAGCCTGCCCACAGCAGCTATGGGTTCCACCTGGGTGTTCCCCCAGAAGGCCCCGACTAGCTACGGGGGGCCTATCCGGGTCTTCACCAAGACAGTCCCCCAACTGCAGGCCCTGTTGTGCCATGCAGCCCAGCTGAGATTGTCAGCTGAGCCGCCACGGCACATGGCAGCATAGGGCATGAAATGCCCTGAGCAATTCTGCTCTGTCTGAGATGGGGAAGTCACTCAGGGCAGAACTACTCTGACTCATGGTCACACAGATAAATACATTCAGGGAACAGTCCTCAAAGTCTTTGAGTCACTCCCCTCCCCAACAGCAAACAAGCAGACTGGCACAGCAACTGAGCTCAGCAATGCTCTGGTGACACTGGTGGCCTGCTGTTGTGGTGCACAGCAGGTCATTTTAGGCAGTAGAATCTAAAGAGTCTCAGAAGAGTTTACTTCCTCAAAGTCTGTGTGTCACTCCCCTCCCCAACAGCAAACAAGCAGACTGGCACAGCAACTCAGCTCAGCAGTCCACTGGTGGTCTGCTGTTGTGGTGCACAGCAGGTCATTTTAGGCAGTAGAATCTAAAGAGTCTCAGAAGAGTCTTCTGCCTACAAGGGTCTGCAGCAGCAGTTGTGCCAGACTCTCATGAAGTCATTAATCAGATGTCTGGCACAACTGCAGCAGGCCCTTGCAGGCAGTAGACACTTTGGAATCTACTGCCTACCCAGGCATGCTGGGCACTACTACAGCATGGGAGACTACTGGCTGCATTAAACCAACGACCACCACATCACTGCTGAGAACATCAGCTGATCTGCGTTACTGAAACGACCTGCTCGTTTGCATCTGAGCTGGGGACTTTTAGATCTAAGTGACCGTCAGCCACGCTGACACGGCCCTGAGTGACCTCCCTGCCTCAGACGGCCCATGTGCCATGTCAGTTCAGGTGATGTTCTCAGCATGGCTTTGTTGTACTACATATTGGCAAAATGTGTGAACGCTTGAAGCTACGATTTTCTCAGCATGCTGCAACCGCATCACACCCTAGAAGCCAAAATTAGACTTTGGCATTGAACTGGTAGAACAAGGTAGACAAGTACGTTGTATCTATGTGCAACCCCATTGAGTATGGGAGGCATTGCGCCATGGTGGAACTTTCATCACACATATAGCCAAGCTACCGTACCCCTTGATATAGCTGTGAACACCATCTAACCTGGCATGATTCATGGACCGTCTGAGACAGGCTATTAACTCAGGGCCGTGCCACTCTGGCTCATGGTCACCCATACCTGAAAAGGACATATATTTGTGACCATGAGCCAGAGTGGCACAGCCCTGAATGACTTTCCCATAACAGACATACCACAGATCATGCAAGTTCAGATGGTGTTCTCTGCAGATGCCAGCTATGACAAAATGTTAGTTAAATGCAATCTGTATACCCTCAAAAGTGCCAGTGACTTGGCACAAAAGCTCACCCCCAGTAGCCTGGATTGAGCAGTAATCAGGTAGTCACAATTTGAGCAAGGCAAACTTGCACTTAGAAATTGCCTATGTCCATTCAGGGTCCTTAAGCCAATCTGATGTACCCAATAGCGCTGCTGAGAACACCTGACATTATGACTTCTGAGCTGACATGGCACATGGGCCGTCTGAGGCAGGGAAGTCACTCAGGGCCGTGTCAGCCTGGCTGACGGTCACTTAGATCTACAAGTCCCCTCCTCAGCAGCAAACGAGCAGGTCGTTTCAGTAACGCAGATCAGCTGATGTTCTCAGCAGCGATGTGGTGGTTGTTGGTTTATTGCAGCCAGTAGTCTACCTTGCTATAGTACATCAAGTCCTTGTTGGCAGTAGATTCCAAAG
The DNA here is from genome assembly GCF_046128005.1 of Genypterus blacodes. Taxonomy (NCBI): domain Eukaryota; kingdom Metazoa; phylum Chordata; class Actinopteri; order Ophidiiformes; family Ophidiidae; genus Genypterus; species Genypterus blacodes. The sequence goes on from NW_027466839.1 coordinate 810,918, forward strand.
AGTCTACTGCCTGCAAGGGCCTGCTGCAGTTGTGCCAGACACAAATGCTTCTGATTCATTACTTTGTGAGAGTCTGGCACAGCTGCAGCAGGCCCTTGTAGGCAGTAGACTATTTGGAGTTCACTGCCTTCAAGGGCCTGCTGTGCATTACTACAGCAAGGGAGACAACTGACTGCATTAAACCAACAACCACAGGAGCACTGCTGAGCTGTGTTACTGTGACACTCTGCTCGTTTGCTGTTGGGGAGGGCAGTGACTCAAAGACTTTGAGGACTGTTCCCTGAAATGTATTTATCTGTGTGACCATGAGCCAGAGAGGCACTGCCCTGAGTGACTACCCCGTCTCAGACGGCACAAGAGGTTGCGTAGAGCATTGCATGCTCTATGCGACCATGGTAGCCCAGCTGATGTTCTCAGCGGGACTACTGGCTACAGTGGCCTGACTGGGTATCCAACGGGTTGTCTACTGCAGGGTAGACGACCTGTTGGATACCCAGTTAGCTCGCTTAGCTGTTGTGTCTGCAAAATGTGTGGCTTTGTGAGCTAACCATTTTGCTGACACATTCACATGGAGATAGATCTCAATCTCCTTTTAATTGCAGTGTACATTGTACAACAAAATGAATCACTTGACTTGTGCAATAAATGTGACACACATTGATATATAAATAAACAGTTTCAGTTATTTTCTACTTTGATGTAAGAGATGCTAACTAGGTTAAACCAGCCTGCCCACAGCAGCTATGGGTTCCACCTGGGTGTTCCCCCAGAAGGCCCCGACTAGCTACGGGGGGCCTATCCGGGTCTTCACCAACACAGTCCCCCAACTGCAGGCCCTGTTGTGCCATGCAGCCCAGCTGAGATCGTCAGCTGAGCCGCCACGGCACATGGCAGCATAGGGCATGAAATGCCCTGAGCAATTCTGCTCTGTCTGAGATGGGGAAGTCACTCAGGGCAGAACTACTCTGACTCATGGTCACACAGATAAATACATTCAGGGAACAGTCCTCAAAGTCTTTGAGTCACTCCCCTCCCCAACAGCAAACAAGCAGACTGGCACAGCAACTGAGCTCAGCAATGCTCTGGTGACACTGGTGGCCTGCTGTTGTGGTGCACAGCAGGTCATTTTAGGCAGTAGAATCTAAAGAGTCTCAGAAGAGTTTACTTCCTCAAAGTCTGTGTGTCACTCCCCTCCCCAACAGCAAACAAGCAGACTGGCACAGCAACTCAGCTCAGCAGTCCACTGGTGGTCTGCTGTTGTGGTGCACAGCAGGTCATTTTAGGCAGTAGAATCTAAAGAGTCTCAGAAGAGTCTTCTGCCTACAAGGGTCTGCAGCAGCAGTTGTGCCAGACTCTCATGAAGTCATTAATCAGATGTCTGGCACAACTGCAGCAGGCCCTTGCAGGCAGTAGACACTTTGGAATCTACTGCCTACCCAGGCATGCTGGGCACTACTACAGCATGGGAGACTACTGGCTGCATTAAACCAACGACCACCACATCACTGCTGAGAACATCAGCTGATCTGCGTTACTGAAACGACCTGCTCGTTTGCATCTGAGCTGGGGACTTTTAGATCTAAGTGACCGTCAGCCACGCTGACACGGCCCTGAGTGACCTCCCTGCCTCAGACGGCCCATGTGCCATGTCAGTTCAGGTGATGTTCTCAGCATGGCTTTGTTGTACTACATATTGGCAAAATGTGTGAACGCTTGAAGCTACGATTTTCTCAGCATGCTGCAACCGCATCACACCCTAGAAGCCAAAATTAGACTTTGGCATTGAACTGGTAGAACAAGGTAGACAAGTACGTTGTATCTATGTGCAACCCCATTGAGTATGGGAGGCATTGTGCCATGGTGGAACTTTCATCACACATATAGCCAAGCTACCGTACCCCTTGATATAGCTGTGAACACCATCTAACCTGGCATGATTCATGGACTGTCTGAGACAGGCTATTAACTCAGGGCCGTGCCACTCTGGCTCATGGTCACCCATACCTGAAAAGGACATATATTTGTGACCATGAGCCAGAGTGGCACAGCCCTGAATGACTTTCCCATAACAGACATACCACAGATCATGCAAGTTCAGATGGTGTTCTCTGCAGATGCCAGCTATGACAAAATGTTAGTTAAATGCAATCTGTATACCCTCAAAAGTGCCAGTGACTTGGCACAAAAGCTCACCCCCAGTAGCCTGGATTGAGCAGTAATCAGGTAGTCACAATTTGAGCAAGGCAAACTTGCACTTAGAAATTGCCTATGTCCATTCAGGGTCCTTAAGCCAATCTGATGTACCCAATAGCGCTGCTGAGAACACCTGACATTATGACTTCTGAGCTGACATGGCACATGGGCCGTCTGAGGCAGGGAAGTCACTCAGGGCCGTGTCAGCCTGGCTGACGGTCACTTAGATCTACAAGTCCCCTCCTCAGCAGCAAACGAGCAGGTCGTTTCAGTAACGCAGATCAGCTGATGTTCTCAGCAGCGATGTGGTGGTTGTTGGTTTATTGCAGCCAGTAGTCTACCTTGCTATAGTACATCAAGTCCTTGTTGGCAGTAGATTCCAAAGAGTCTACTGCCTGCAAGGGCCTGCTGCAGTTGTGCCAGACACAAATGCTTCTGATTCATTACTTTGTGAGAGTCTGGCACAGCTGCAGCAGGCCCTTGTAGGCAGTAGACTATTTGGAGTTCACTGCCTTCAAGGGCCTGCTGTGCATTACTACAGCAAGGGAGACAACTGACTGCATTAAACCAACAACCACAGGAGCACTGCTGAGCTGTGTTACTGTGACACTCTGCTCGTTTGCTGTTGGGGAGGGCAGTGACTCAAAGACTTTGAGGACTGTTCCCTGAAATGTATTTATCTGTGTGACCATGAGCCAGAGAGGCACTGCCCTGAGTGACTACCCCGTCTCAGACGGCACAAGAGGTTGCGTAGAGCATTGCATGCTCTATGCGACCATGGTAGCCCAGCTGATGTTCTCAGCGGGACTACTGGCTACAGTGGCCTGACTGGGTATCCAACGGGTTGTCTACTGCAGGGTAGACGACCTGTTGGATACCCAGTTAGCTCGCTTAGCTGTTGTGTCTGCAAAATGTGTGGCTTTGTGAGCTAACCATTTTGCTGACACATTCACATGGAGATAGATCTCAATCTCCTTTTAATTGCAGTGTACATTGTACAACAAAATGAATCACTTGACTTGTGCAATAAATGTGCCCAACATTGATATATAAATAAACAGTTTCAGTTATTTTCTACTTTGATGTAAGAGATGCTAACTAGGTGTTAAACCAGCCTGCCCACAGCAGCTATGGGTTCCGCCTGGGTGTTCCCCCAGAAGGCCCCGACTAGCTACGGGGGGCCTATCCGGGTCTTCACCAAGACAGTCCCCCAACTGCAGGCCCTGTTGTGCCATGCAGCCCAGCTGAGATTGTCAGCTGAGCCGCCACGGCACATGGCAGCATAGGGCATGAAATGCCCTGAGCAATTCTGCTCTGTCTGAGATGGGGAAGTCACTCAGGGCAGAACTACTCTGACTCATGGTCACACAGATAAATACATTCAGGGAACAGTCCTCAAAGTCTTTGAGTCACTCCCCTCCCCAACAGCAAACAAGCAGACTGGCACAGCAACTGAGCTCAGCAATGCTCTGGTGACACTGGTGGCCTGCTGTTGTGGTGCACAGCAGTAGAATCTAAAGAGTCTCAGAAGAGTTTACTTCCTCAAAGTCTGTGTGTCACTCCCCTCCCCAACAGCAAACAAGCAGACTGGCACAGCAACTCAGCTCAGCAGTCCACTGGTGGTCTGCTGTTGTGGTGCACAGCAGGTCATTTTCGGCAGTAGAATCTAAAGAGTCTCAGAAGAGTCTTCTGCCTACAAGGGTCTGCAGCAGCAGTTGTGCCAGACTCTCATGAAGTCATTAATCAGATGTCTGGCACAACTGCAGCAGGCCCTTGCAGGCAGTAGACACTTTGGAATCTACTGCCTACCCAGGCATGCTGGGCACTACTACAGCATGGGAGACTACTGGCTGCATTAAACCAACGACCACCACATCACTGCTGAGAACATCAGCTGATCTGCGTTACTGAAACGACCTGCTCGTTTGCATCTGAGCTGGGGACTTTCAGATCTAAGTGACCGTCAGCCACGCTGACACGGCCCTGAGTGACCTCCCTGCCTCAGACGGCCCATGTGCCATGTCAGTTCAGGTGATGTTCTCAGCATGGCTTTGTTGTACTACATATTGGCAAAATGTGTGAACGCTTGAAGCTACGATTTTCTCAGCATGCTGCAACCGCATCACACCCTAGAAGCCAAAATTAGACTTTGGCATTGAACTGGTAGAACAAGGTAGACAAGTACGTTGTATCTATGTGCAACCCCATTGAGTATGGGAGGCATTGTGCCATGGTGGAACTTTCATCACACATATAGCCAAGCTACCGTACCCCTTGATATAGCTGTGAACACCATCTAACCTGGCATGATTCATGGACCGTCTGAGACAGGCTATTAACTCAGGGCCGTGCCACTCTGGCTCATGGTCACCCATACCTGAAAAGGACATATATTTGTGACCATGAGCCAGAGTGGCACAGCCCTGAATGACTTTCCCATAACAGACATACCACAGATCATGCAAGTTCAGATGGTGTTCTCTGCAGATGCCAGCTATGACAAAATGTTAGTTAAATGCAATCTGTATACCCTCAAAAGTGCCAGTGACTTGGCACAAAAGCTCACCCCCAGTAGCCTGGATTGAGCAGTAATCAGGTAGTCACAATTTGAGCAAGGCAAACTTGCACTTAGAAATTGCCTATGTCCATTCAGGGTCCTTAAGCCAATCTGATGTACCCAATAGCGCTGCTGAGAACACCTGACATTATGACTTCTGAGCTGACATGGCACATGGGCCGTCTGAGGCAGGGAAGTCACTCAGGGCCGTGTCAGCCTGGCTGACGGTCACTTAGATCTACAAGTCCCCTCCTCAGCAGCAAACGAGCAGGTCGTTTCAGTAACGCAGATCAGCTGATGTTCTCAGCAGCGATGTGGTGGTTGTTGGTTTATTGCAGCCAGTAGTCTACCTTGCTATAGTACATCAAGTCCTTGTTGGCAGTAGACTATTTGGAGTTCACTGCCTTCAAGGGCCTGCTGTGCATTACTACAGCAAGGGAGACAACTGACTGCATTAAACCAACAACCACAGGAGCACTGCTGAGCTGTGTTACTGTGACACTCTGCTCGTTTGCTGTTGGGGAGGGCAGTGACTCAAAGACTTTGAGGACTGTTCCCTGAAATGTATTTATCTGTGTGACCATGAGCCAGAGAGGCACTGCCCTGAGTGACTACCCCGTCTCAGACGGCACAAGAAGTTGCGTAGAGCATTGCATGCTCTATGCCACCATGGTAGCCCAGCTGATGTTCTCAGCGGGACTACTGGCTACAGTGGCCTGACTGGGTATCCAACGGGTTGTCTACTGCAGGGTAGACGACCTGTTGGATACCCAGTTAGCTCGCTTAGCTGTTGTGTCTGCAAAATGTGTGGCTTTGTGAGCTAACCATTTTGCTGACACATTCACATGGAGATAGATCTCAATCTCCTTTTAATTGCAATGTACATTGTACAACAAAATGAAACACTTGACTTGTGCAATAAATGTGACACACATTGATATATAAATAAACAGTTTCAGTTATTTTCTACTTTGATGTAAGAGATGCTAACTAGGTGTTAAACCAGCCTGCCCACAGCAGCTATGGGTTCCACCTGGGTGTTCCCCCAGAAGGCCCCGACTAGCTACGGGGGGCCTATCCGGGTCTTCACCAAGACAGTCCCCCAACTGCAGGCCCTGTTGTGCCATGCAGCCCAGCTGAGATTGTCAGCTGAGCCGCCACGGCACATGGCAGCATAGGGCATGAAGTGCCCTGAGCAATTCTGCTCTGTCTGAGATGGGGAAGTCACTCAGGGCAGAACTACTCTGACTCATGGTCACACAGATAAATACATTCAGGGAACAGTCCTCAAAGTCTTTGAGTCACTCCCCTCCCCAACAGCAAACAAGCAGACTGGCACAGCAACTGAGCTCAGCAATGCTCTGGTGACACTGGTGGCCTGCTGTTGTGGTGCACAGCAGGTCATTTTAGGCAGTAGAATCTTAAGAGTCTCAGAAGAGTTTACTTCCTCAAAGTCTGTGTGTCACTCCCCTCCCCAACAGCAAACAAGCAGACTGGCACAGCACTCAGCTCAGCAGTCCACTGGTGGTCTGCTGTTGTGGTGCACAGCAGGTCATTTCAGGCAGCAGAATCTAAAGAGTCTCAGAAGAGTCTACTGCCTACAAGGGCCTGCAGCAGCAGTTGTGCCAGACTTTCATGAAGTCATAAATCAGAAGCATGAGCGTCTGGCACAACTGGACATACTCTTTTGAGACTACTGCCTACAAGGGCCTGCTGTGCACTACTACAGCAAGGCAGACTGAATTAAACCACAGCACTGTTGAGAACATAAACTGTCAGCTGAGCTGAGCTGCATTTCTGTAACGATCTGCCCATTTGCTGCAGAGTAAACAATTTGAGAGTGTAATGAAACAATGGAAATTCTGTAATGAGATGATAAAAAATCCACATATTGGAGATGTGAAAACATGAGACACAGTGCAACGTTGTGAACAAGCTTTCCAGTTTCTTAACAGTGTTTATGTACTCACACCTTTACTTAAAATTCTGTATCATCTCTTTATAAAAAAACTTAAAATGTTAACTTCCATTTTGTTAAATAGCTACGAGTCAGAGAACAATTAATTAAGTTTTTAGTCTAAATTCAAGCTCCTCTTTATTGTCAATTAGGATAAAGCGTCATTCCATTTGTGATCAATAATAGTTTCACTATGTAATAAATCCTAACATTAAGTACAGAATGAAGCAATTTCTTTCTTCTTTTCTTTTACTTTATATATTTGTATTTATAAAAGTAGCATGAACGTGGCAACATAGGACCGACAAATTATTCTAACTAACAAAGCAAATGCAACTTATACAACAAAATCACTTCTGCTAGGGTTTGTCAGCATGTTTTTGTAATATGGGAGAAGATCTTTTCTACTCTACAAAATGTGACATTTCAGGAACTAAGAGTCGAGAGTCGACTTTGTTTTAATCTGGGTTACGGTGAATTTCTGAGATAAGAACAAGCCGGAGGAGGGCTTCACTCTGCCTATGCAGGCTAGAAATTAACACTTTCTCTGTCATTGTGTGTGTGTCAGCTTTGCCCAGGGCCCGTTGAAGGACGCGCCGAACCTGATCTGCACACCACACACAGCCTGGTACAGCGAGCAGTCCTCTCTGGAGATGAGGGAGGCAGCCGCCACAGAGATACGAAGAGCCATCACCGGTATGCTGTCAACAAACAAACAAACACACACACACACAAACAAAAACTCGTTACTCGCTCCAAACAAACAAGTGTACAAACTAAGTATTAAATCCTTCCATCCTGAGCCTCCACAGCTTTATCCTCAACACCCCCCTCCCCTACCTCGGCCCAGGCTGCTATCTGATCAGCTGCACGTACGTCTGTCCCAGATGTCACATTTCCACTTCAATAGGCCCTGCGCAGCCTTTATTAAATCTGGACCTCTTTATAAGATGTCATCATTAAGCTTCCCGGCGCACAGCAGAGCCCAGACAACATCCAGATTGTTCCTGCGGTCTTCATTTGTCTCCGTCCGTCTCAAGTCATTAACGCAGATGCATCTCCTGCTCCTTTCATCTCCCCTGACCCCCATTTGTGTTTCTGCCTCGCGTCACCACAGGCCGCATCCCCGACAGCCTAAGAAACTGCGTCAACAAGGAGTTCTTCGTCACCACGGCGCCATGGGCAGTCATGGATCAGCCAGGCGTTCACCCAGAGCTCAACGGCGCCGCCTACAGGTAAGGACTGAGCGCACTAAACAGATCCTGTGGCCGTTCATGTTATCAGTAGCAATTGAGACACGTCTTTGTCAAACGAAGCACAACTAACAAATGTGCTTTATTGAATTACCGTAAATGCTCAAATAGAAAGGCAGTCAGATGATAGCGAGGCGTGTTAAGAGAGTTTTTGTTGCTGCTGTTACCAGTACAGCTTCTTTCCTGATGATTCCAGAAAAACCCTGAAGTAACTTTGTCTGATTCTTGTTTCGAATGCATTCAGTACTTTGTGTTTTGTTTAATCATCGCCCATTTTCATGCTTTTCAAAAAGGGGTTAAAAAAACATACCTGCCAACTTTGAGTTTTATCTTTGCTGATGCTGTTGTGCATCCACTCTCACATACCGTACGAAAATCTTTAAATGTGTGTGTGTGTTTCCCCTACCCAGTTGTGATGGACAGCTACAGGAGGCCCAAGGGTCTCTAGGTAGTTTAGTTCATGGTGCATAATTCCAGAGTCCCAAAAACAACAGTAGCTTGTATGTTTTACCTTAAGTAAGGTATAACATACAAGCTACGGTACAGTAAAACGGAATTCTCCCAGCAGACGCACCTAAACAGGAGCATGCACATAGAGGACCAGGTCTAAACTGGAGTTGGCAGGTATAAGAATGCGACCGTGACTCAGTTAAATGTTCCAAACGCTGCCACACATACTTGTTACCCCCCTCCACACTAACTCACCTCTGTAGCAACAGTCGTAGGGTTAATCTCTCTCAACCTGTCCCACTGTGGGGTCCTGATCTCAAGCATGTCCGCCTCCGTCTTCTTCTTCCACACAGCCAAGTGAGCCAATCTCTGCCGGCCGTAGCAGCAGGCGTTCCCCAAGACAAAATTAATGCCTAGAATCAGGAGCAGGTAAATACGACGCATCCGGGACGACGGCTCCCCCCTTTGGCTGTGTCCCGGATAGACCCCCACCCCCACACACACACCCCCTCACCCCTCTCACCCCTCTCACCTGATCTGATGTGTGTTGATGCTGTGCCCCCTCCGCCCTCTAGCCGGAGTAGAGATGGTAGCACCCCTGGGTTATTGAACACTGAACACTGTTATCATTTTCCCTCTTTGGTTGAATGGTGATGTCATCAAAACGTCTTTTCTATCCTAAAACTGTTATAGCAGCAGGTATCAGGTTTGTTAGCAGGGCTGAGTATCCAAAAAAACAACAGAATGCTCCAATACTCCACAGTACTGAAGACTAAACGCTTGTATACATTCTAATGCAGCACGACTCAATTTAACACTTTATTTACTGCTGGTATGACATCATCTCTTCTATTTCTCATCAGCAAAAATGTCTTTAATTAATTAGCTGTTCTAACAGTAAGTTTGAAGTTATAATCCCATTTGGGCACTTGTCATGGCTATAAATCACAATTCTGATCTTTTTATAGTCTAAATGGTTTATTGATACTCAGCCTTGTTGTTGGGAATGTGGGCTCTGACTTCACTCCCTTGTTTTCCCTGAAGAATTTGAACTTGTGCCACTGGAATAATTACACTTTTTGTCTCTTGTTATCACTTTCATAACCCTCTTACAAAATAATGTCATAGCATTATTAAATTCACATTTAATCAATGGCTTTATAGATTATGAGTGCGAGTGCGTCGAGTCAAATACAGCAATTAATGGATTATGAGGAATCGGCGACTAAGTGTAAATGGCTCCGGTGGCACAGTCCAGGCTCTGTCTAAGCCTCTGAGTGTGATGTCACTGTCCTGTGGAAACCACGGATCTCCATGTGAATGTTTTAGAATGTAGAGAAAAAGAGTAATTATGTATATTTTAGGTAATCCAGTTTGCAGGTCAGAAAAGTAAGCCGACATTAGAGCACTGAACGGCTGCGTACAGGCTTTAGTCTCTGGCTGTGCGCTCCAGTTTGGTCGTGCAGGTCTGCAAATACAACTCTAAGACATTTTAGTGATTTAAATTTTGAATCCTCTCCACTGTGTAATTTGTCTTACAGGAGTGAGAGTGAATTGGCTTTTGAATCTGAACGTCAGGCTAATAGAATTCTTCATTTTATCTTAGAACTTGATGTCATCAAACGTGGAGACTTGGTCTTCACCTGACAGAGACAAAGGAAGGAGACAGGTACTCACCCGCGCACACACTGTCCCTTGACACAATCTTCTGGCTCTGTGCGTCACCAGATACCCTCCAGGTGTGGTGGGAGTGGCTCCGGGCGGCCTCCCGGTGGCGTTAGAGGGCATGGTGCCAGGGGGCGTGCCCATCGCCCACACCCTGCCCTCCGGTACACACCCCTCCCAGGCCCCGTCGCCCAACCAGCCCTCCAAACACGGCGAGACCAGAGAGCACCTCACCGAGCAATAGCAGCAGACGGCCGTCGCCACCAGTCGACTCTCACAGACAACAGATTACAACGCAAAACCGACCAACCGGGACCAAGAGACAGTGAAACACAAGTGACTGCCTGTCACTCAGTCAGCACCTGGGAGCAAGTGACGTGTTCCAGCGAATTTGTACTTTTAACGTTTTAGTTTTTAACTCTCTCTGTCTCTTTGGGTTCAGTACCAACTTTACTCTTTGATGATGTTTTTTTTGGGGTTTTTTGTTTTCTTCCTTTTGGACATGCCGATCATTGTGGACACAGAGTCTAGTGTTTTTAGCGCTCCTGGATAGACTCTCCAGCCACGGCGGCGAGACTCTGTGCCACCTCCTCCACCTCAGACAGAGCTCATGGGAAACGTAGGCCCACATCTCAACACAACAACAGGAGAACAAAAAGAAAAACTTTGGCATCATGTGCTACTGGACCTTTCCCCCCCTACTCACCCACCCTCTGCCCGTCCAAAACCCCCCTGACCCGCATCCCCACCCGACCTCGACCCTCCTTATGTAACTAATGTATGTTGTTTAGGGCCCCTCTCGGTCTGTATTATTCCTCAGAGAATTATTTTTTTCCTTTTAAACTTCAGTGTGAAAGACAAATGAGACTAAAAATGGATTATCAACTTAAAATATATTTATCATTCATCAAGCAAAAGGAAAACACAAGATTGCTCATCAATTATAGTAATCTGAGAGCGTGTTTTAACCCTTTCCTGGCCACCGTGCGGTTACAGGTATGCACCACCAGAGGGCGCTTGTACATACTGTAGTAAGAGATTTCTTGTCTACCTGTGATCACAGATTGTGTCTCAATGTTATGACATAACTCGGCCTTAGTTTGTTGGTTATATGAAGACAGGGGCGCTCTAAGCCAAGTTAAGATTTATGTTCTGTTTTTTTTAGTTTCTGAAAATGAGTAATGTGTTTATTAGTGATTAACAAAAATAATTATTTTCTAATAAGAGTCTGTCTCCCTCTGCTGGTTTCAAGAGGAAACTGCACGTTCAGTTCTTCTCAGCGCTTATGAAACCAATTTCAACGACAATTGTTTGAATTCCGATTTCCCTAATCGGCACGTACGACTTAAAACTGCGACATCCTCTCTTGGATATTTGATACGATTGAGCACATTTCACACCTGTACAGACAGGAAAGGGTTAAAGCAAACTTAATTCCTTAATGACTCAGGAAAACACTTTTTTGCAGATATTGTTTATTCCCTAAAATTTTTCTTGTCTTGAGGTTAAAAAAAGAAAAAGAACCGACTAATCTGGGTAGTCTGGATATTTTCTCTCCTCCCTCCTCTCCATTGTGGTATTTTTTATATAACAAGGCGCATCCCACGTTTTTGGTGTTAAGAGTTTTGAAGAGTCCTGTTAGATTTGTATTGCCTAGTTAAATGTTCCTATAACCATAGTCCAATGTGATCCGCCCTCTCTCTCTTTCTCCTTCTCATATTTTCTTTGTTCTATTGAAGGCCAGGTTCTTTGGGGCGTCCTGTACTCTGTAAGAGCAATAGCAAAACTCCTACTTAGTGTCCCAACAATAGCAGAAGAAGGCAGCCAGCAGTATGTTTTGTTTTTAGTGTGAGTATTTGTATTTGTTTCTTGTACAAGGTGAACATTTAGCATTCAGTGCAGTTCAAATAAAAGATACGATTCTGAGAAGCGGCCGTCTGTTTGTCTTCTCCGATGAAATACCTGCTTCCTGTTACGGGATGTTTCACTTTTGTGTCACAAGGGGGCGCCAGAACTACAAAGCGGTCCTGACAAGGAGACAGAAAGGGTTGAAGGCGAGTTAACTGCTACAGCTACAACTGATAAACTTGCACACTAAACCTATACACACACGGATTACAAACAGATGCTGACGACAAACAGGATGTGAGCGAGTCAAATTTAATATTAGTGCACTCCACAGAATGTTTGGTTTCTCTTCTCCACCAGGATCACCACCACCCACTCTTTAACTTGAACATGAGCTTTGATAAGTCACACGTAAAAATGTCAGTAAACTTGTACGCCCCCCACACACACACACAGAATGTAGATACAGTAAATCTGTGCAGAAATCAAACTCTTCATCACTGAAAGAATCAAACGGAACACAGATTTGTTTTTTAAAAACGGGGGGCCGTTTGCCTTAACACACCAACTCCCCTAAACAAATAAATAGAGTCCGACGCGAGAACAGGGTTTTGTGGAGGGGATCGGGGGACGACGGATGTTCTTTAAACACGAGGATGACAACCCTCGCTCTGTAAATGAAATATCTCATCTAGTGCAGCTTTGGGATCTCTTTAAATATATATCTTCTATACTATAGGTACTAGTACTTCAGGTAGTAATATGTGGTAGTTACTTTCAGAGGAAAATGGAGAGAAATAAGAGGGCGAGGAGGGCAAACTGAGAAGGGAAAGCTAAGTGCTTTCACGGGAGCGATAATCTCTTCGTCGGTGCTGGCTTTGTGTTTTCTAGCTCGCAGGTTAACATGCAGTAATACACGTTCAACATTTCCACTGTGGAGAAAGAAAAAACACGTGTCGACAGGTACGGTGCTCGTCCGGAGCAGACGGGGCTACGGCGGGCGGACGGACGGGCCTTCCGGTCTCCTTTGCCACCAGTTCTGTCTTTCTACCTTCCTCTCACTCGTCTTCGTCCTCCTCCTCCTCCCCGTCCGAGAGGGAGGCGCACGGGTGGATCTGCCGGTAGCCGTCCAGCCACTTCTCCACCATCTGTGTGACCAGCGGGTGGTTGCGGCAGCGCGAGCTCTTCTGCATGGCGGCCAGCATGCCTCCTTCTGTCACGCAGCAGTCCAGCCACTCCCTCAGGAGCTTCTCCTGCTGCTCCTCGTTGCCCATCTGAGGCAAAAGCAAACACGGCCCCGACTCGTTACGGGAAAGCAGAGGCACAAAGTCACACACACACACACACACACATCCACTATCAGATAAAGCTCCCATGCAAACCTGATATCGTAACCTGTTTACACAAGCAGTGCCACAGACACAGGAAGTGGCAGCAGACGTCACCGTCAGCTGACCAACATATCAGCAGGAACATCAGGCCACATGACAGAAGCTCTAAGCTCTGTGCACGTGAAAAACTTCATGCAGACAGATGTTACATGCTGCAATTTTACATATTTTCTGTTGATCCTTTAGTTTTGGCTATTGTTGTATTTACATTATTCATTATATTATTTCCAGTCACATTACGGTCCGGCTGCAGCTGTGGGATCCTTGTCAATCATTCTTAGTTAAAGAGCGATTGGCTAATATCTTACTATCAGATTTTATTTCACTCTTCTGCTCTAATCTAATCCATACACACATACCACAATCTGGCTGGCTGAGAGTAAATGATTCACAGCTACACACACACACACACAGACGCTTTACCTCTTGTGCAGACAGGAAGTGGATGTGCAGCAGCTTCCTCTCGCTGTCCACCAACGGCAGGAGGGTAACCGTCACGTCGTCGTCGGTGTTGAGGTTGGCGCCTGCGCCGCGATTGTCGTAGCCGTCGTTCTCCATGGCCACCAGGGCGGAGAAGTGTCCCCGGGTGTAGCCCAGGGCGATGGGGCTCTTCCAGCAGAAACTCTGCTCCCACAGCAGAGGCAGGTACACGCCTGAGGAGACACGAGAGCGGGGTCACACCGGCGGAACGCTTCCCTCCCTTCCCTCTCTCCACACGGCCTCGCCGCTACACACTCGGATTACACGCTGGGGCGATTTCCGCGTCCAGGCTCTGACCTGTGGCTGCTGCAGCTGATTGAGAACAACTGGTCCATTGTGAGCAGTGAGCTGGTGGAGCGGCGGCGGCTCTGTGCTGCAGCCTGGTGCCCTCATTTCTCATGAGTATACACACACACACACACACACACACACACACACACAGACACACACCCCCCCCCTGCTCTGGCCTCTTCAGCAGTAATTGGCTGGTGATTGGTAGACGGCCTGCTCATCTGATTATGGGCTTTTCCTTGGTTGGTGCTTGATGGCCCGCTGCCCTCTGCTCAGCTGTGAAGGATCCCCTATGAGCTCCATCAGGATTTGTGTTACTCCACCAAATTCCACCTCGGGCGGCGGTACGAGAGAATGACGCAGCTTAGCTTTCATGCCGATGCCTTTCGAGTGATGAAGGGTTTACGCAAGAACACACACATTGACCCGGCACACTGCCTGAGCTCAGTTCAGCTAAGGTACGAAGCAGCACTCATACCTACACATATCATTAAAAAAACTAAAACCTAAACCTCCGGGTCGGCCCTTGCGCCCGCTCACCTTGGAAGCGAGTGTAGCCCAGCGTCTCCCCGCGGAAACTCTTGTAGTATTTCACTCCGTAGACGATGATGGGTCTGCGGAGGATGTGCGCCAGGACGAAGATGTGCGTCTGCTCCAGGCTGGCCCCGGGCTGAGGGACGGGGCGGGACAACACAAAGACACAAAAACAACACAACGGGCCAACATTAGACATTTTTCTGTACGTTTCCAGTTGTACACTTCAAGGCTGAGGCTCCCATTGAGATGAAGTCGTTTATATTTAATAGTTCAAGCAGATTGACAGGAGACTTCAAAGCCACGCAGATCCTTCAAATCTGACCTCAGCCGTCACTCCGCCTCTGGCAAAGCCTCACACAAGTCACACGCCTGTAATCCTGCGGTCACACACTCACACCTTAGGGGGACTCTATAGATACTCGTTATGCTGTGTGGAGTTAATAATCAAAGTTAATAAGTGGGGATCAGCAGATTGCCTCGCTCTCTCTCGCTCTCTGGTTTGCTCTGTTTCACAAAGCCTGACTAACAACGAAACACACACAGGGGGGCGGGGGGAATTCAAACCTCAGCTGAGTCTGCGGTCAACTGACGGCAAATTAAAGAGGAAGGCGGGCGACAGAAAAAGAAATGAAGCAACACATGGAAGTGAAACTACTCCAGCGGTGTATTCTGGGGCTGAGAGCAGCTCAGACTCAAAGCCGTGCATTTATTCCCCTCCTAAACCTGCCAGTGCACCTGTGTGAACACCTTCGGCAAATACCTCCTCGCCACCTCTTTTCATAAAACCCTGCTGCCCGCTCACAGAGCTTTGATTGATTTGCAAGCGGAAGGGGAGGAAGCGTGTAACGGGGAAGGAATCCGGTGGTTTACCTGGCTGGCCAGCGACAGGATGAAGGCCCAGTCCTCCTGCCACTGCTCCTCTCTCAGGGAGAAGTGCAGGCCGAAGCTCTGCGAGTACCACGACTCCCACTCCTTCCAGCGCGTGTAGAACCTGCAACACCACCAGCAAACATCAGCAGACGATTCCTTGTGCGGCGTTATGTTAAAAGGCTTACGGAAAATCATCTATCTATCTTTTTTTCTGTCCGATTGCCTTTACCAGTGCGAGCAGTCGTGCAGGCTGTCGTGCAGCGTCTTGCGGAGCACAGAGTCCTTGTCGTAGATGCCCCAGGTGGCCTGCAGCACAGAGTCCAGCAGGCAGTCTCCGGCCGTGCGGTTCCACAGGGCGTACAGCCGGCTGTCCAGGCGGGTGCCCAGCTCCAGGGACCAGTTAATGACGGGCGACTCCTCTTCCAACTCTAAACACAAACAGACAAACGCATGGGCGCGGTGCCGTAGTTAGTCTACTGAGCTAAGCTGCGTTCACGCCTTTCTGCAAACTGCCAGTCGCTTCCTAAGGTCACCGTGCAGGAGAGAACACGAGGTGGAGCCGAGCCGAACTCCGACAAAATATGACTGGACTCCATGGTATGCCGCAGGGAGAAGAAGAAGCAAAACAGCAAAACACTGGTTGGAAAAGTAAAGGTGGTTCCTCTGCTCAGCACAGCTGCACAGAGGTCATGTTGACAGTGCTGCAGATAGAGGAGGCAGCTGCCGGAGCCCAGTTGTTATGGAAACAAAATGTGCATTGTGCAACCGGCTTTTCAGCATTTTTTTTTCCCCCTACCGAGACGATATTGAACACAACCCGCACTCCTTACTTCCTTCCTTCCTTCCTTCCTTCCTTAAGCCGCTTTCTCTGCAGCAGACGAGACCTGGAGGCCGTCTGCCCGCGCCCTAACTAGGCCACGGGACACCTGAGACCTGCAGCACAGGCAGGGGGGAAGATGCACACCCTGCAGTTTGTGCGCTCACATGCGCTCTCTCAAAAGAAGTGAGCTGCTGAGAGGGGCGGTATCATCGTCAGCTGAGAGAGGAGAGGAAGAAGAGCAACGAGGCGCAATTATCCTAATGAGAGCGAGAACAGAGCAGATTTGAGCTCTGAGGCTGCTCTCACACCTGAAGCACCACATTTTTAGATCATCAAGTTTAGGTTGAATGTTAGTCTCTGCCCAAATATCAATGCAGTAGGTTTCTGCTTGGAGGGGAGTGGAATCAGTTTATGTCTCTGTCTCTCCACTTTCCTTATGTATTTCAACAAACACCGCTGTCATTTCCCGGGAAGTGAAGTAAACAGCCTCACTTTGACAAGGATGTTCTCGCATACAAGTGCTAAATCACTTTGAATGAGTTCTCCAGAGCCTTAGGCAGAGCTTCGATCCCTGACTGAGGAGGAGTGCAGATAATAGACGGGTACAGATAATCGTTCACGTGTCGATACCTTTCTGTACGTCTCGATCCAACACCTCGTCAAACAGCTTCTCC
Source organism: Genypterus blacodes (assembly GCF_046128005.1). Classification (NCBI taxonomy): domain Eukaryota; kingdom Metazoa; phylum Chordata; class Actinopteri; order Ophidiiformes; family Ophidiidae; genus Genypterus; species Genypterus blacodes. The sequence continues at coordinate 827,904 of NW_027466839.1, forward strand.
TGGACGGCGGGCGGCAAGTCCTCGATATCTGCAAAACACGCAGAGGGGATTTTCACGCTCATGGACTGAAGGGCAGAAACAGAAACGCTACAGTGACGACACACACAGAGGCGACGTCGTCTGCCGTCCCATTCACCCGCTGACATTTTGTCAATGGCGCACTGTAAACACTCGGCTCTGTGCGGCGCGTCGTGTGTTGGTGTGCACTGAACTGACACGACGACGGCAGAACACTGGTGGCTATTCTCCCGACTCAATGGTGAATAGCGCGGGCTTTGTGTGGAGGAGAGAGAGAGAGAGAGAGGGAGAGAGAGAGAGAGAGGGGGAGAGAGAGAGAGGCAGTGGGCCCGGGGCCAGCTTCAGGCCGTAAAGAAATACTTGGCATAACAGAAACAACAACAACAAAAGAGAAAGAAAGATTAAATCCATCAGCGAACTCGGCGTAATCTCTCATCCCGACAGCGCTGTGGGCCGGGAGTCACAGCTGGCGGAGCAGAGTGCACGTCACTCCACAGAACGCATTATGTCACACAGACACTGAGCTGTTTAACGCGGCGGCACGACGACGCTGCCAATCGCTCTTTATTCCCTCCGCTGGGGAAAAATAAACACAATGAAATGCGCTCATCCATACTGCTTAGAGGGGAAATTCTTCAGATAGCCGCGACGTTTTATCATGAATACATTTCCATAAATCCACCAGATTAGTTTCGTTGCCGTTTTGCCTCGTCAGAGTAAACGCAAGCCTGTACTGATTCATGTCCATCCTGTTCTGGGGGTGGGGGGGAGAAGGACTGATGGTGATGAAGGTGGCGGGGGGGGGCGGTACCTGCGGGGAGGGTGAAGGTCACCACGTCGCTGAGGAAGTAGCACGCAAAGTCGCCCTTGCGTTGGTGGAGGGAGGCGGCGATCTCCCGGCGGATCTGCTCGGTCAGCTCGGGGCAAACCATGGAGGGGATGCACTTAGCTGCCTGCTGGGTCACCTGGGAGCACACACACACACACACACACACCATTACACACAAGCTGTAGATACAAGGCGTCAACATGGGCACCAACACTTGACACACAGATAACGTATTGGATATGAGAGCAGTGTACAAAGAGAGGAAGATCCAAACATCTGTCTGCACTGATAACACACTGAGGCCAAAAGTATGTGGACACCTGACCAACACGCTTGTATGAGCTTGTGGGACCATGGGGGGTTAATATAGAAATCCAGCTGCCTCGGACACGACTCTGCCCTCTTCCTCATTCTGTCCCCCCCCCCCCCTCACACACACCCCATCAGCTCGGTGGCAGGCTCACCTCCATTAGGAGTGAGCGGCGGGAGTCTAGCCTGCCCGCTAATCTGCCCTCTAATCCTCAAAGTGCACTTCCACTGTGATTACAGGCATTAGGGGGCATCTGCTGTGTATTGTCTTCTGCCGGGGCGACAAATTACAGGCCAGCACCGTCGACATGGAGAGAGGAGCAACCTAACACGTTCACAAACACACACACACCTGAGCCACTATACAACAGCAGGTTTCTGCTTAGTCACCGACCAACTTTAAAGACTTTAAACTACACTCAATAAACGTGGGTCTGATTTCTGCTATAGAGTGAATCCAGAGGGCAAAGTTCCTTTAAGCAAACATCATTGAACAAATAAATGAAACAAACACATTTTTGAGGGCAAATTTGCATCGCTGATCACTGCACCACTAAGTGTGTGTAGAGGGGCTTTAATGTGAACAAAGCCTTAAAATAGCTCAGAGTTAAATTATGGGTCTGGCTGCTTAGCAACTATATGGGAACAGCACAGCGGTTCACCTCCTCCCGTCCCGGTCTAAAGGCGCGGCGTGTGTACCTCGGTGAGGAGGATGGCCAGCATGTCCTGCCTCTGGAAGCGGATGGCCAGGTGGACGAGTGTGAAGCCCACGTCGAACGCCGAGGAGCGGCTGAGGAGCTGCGCCTCGTCGGCCGTGAGCTGCCGGGCGATGTCGCCGCCGGACGACTTGTAGGCCTCCACCGCCGCCATGTCTCCCTCCACCACGCCTGGGAAACGGGACAGGAAGGAGAGAACACAGGGAGAAGGTGGGTGAGTCATGAGGTGAAACCAGATGTCTGACAAATTCCTGTTTTCAGTCCAAACTTTGACACACAGGGGAAAGGTGATCCATGTACTGTGGGTCAGAGTCCATCATAGTGTTTCCTACTGTAGAGGAGAAAAGGAGAACTTAAAAACGGAGAAATCACAAACTAATAACTGTAACAGAACAATCGTGTTAATAATATGAGCTACAATAAACTTAACACACAGATTAGAACAGACAGCTGCTGCTTTAAGGCAACACCAAACCTCCATCCATTTGTAAATACCAGTCAAAGCGTTTGTAGTATGTTAAAATCAGGGGTGGGGGGGATTGCGTGTCTACTTCAAGCAGAGAAGAGTGTTAGCTATGAGGAGCATGCAGGGTGAGTGGAGGCCTCTGGCTGTTGACGTCAAAATGAAATCTCAGACGACCTCGGAGGCGACAGCAGAGCCTGAGCGAGAACAATTAGCACCCTGTCAGGCCACAAACAGCCAAGAAGAAGAAGAAGAAGAAGAAAAGAAAAGGCTTCTGAAGACGATGAGGAGGCTGTGCAAGAGTAAACAGAGGGCAGTTTGTGTGGATCACGCCGTCCCCTCCTCCTCCTCCTCCTCTTCCTCCTCCAGAGGCCCCTGGACTCCGCATCTGTTCCGACTGGAGCCGGTTGACAGCGAGGCGACGCAGCGACGCAGACCCAACACCGGCTAATTTTAAACCCGCCGGTTTTTGGCAGGCGCGGTGTTATGACAAAGATACCTTAAGGCCGACCTGGACCAGGGGGGGGGGGGGAGCCCGGAAGACACGAACGTCTCCTCTTACGCGGCGGGGGCGCCGGCTTTGCACAAACACGGCTCCGCGAATAGATGTCAGACTAACATTAACAAGGTGGATCTGGAATGAACCAACTGGCAAAACAAACCAACAAAACAAGAAGTGTGACAGATTAGGTGACGGTCACACACACACACACACACACACACACACACACACACACACACACACACACACACACACACACACACACACACACACACACACACACACACACACACACACACACACACACACACACACACACACACACACACACACACACACACACACACACACACACACACACACACACACACACACACACACACACACACACACACACACACACACACACACACACACACACACACACACACACACACAATTAGATAACCAAACCTACTGATGCATGAGGTCATTTAAGAGCTCCAAGGTCAACACATAGAGCTTGTCAACAATGTTTCTCATAATAATACTTGGGAAACTGAACGCCGTGCGACTTCTATTGCCAGCAACCTCGGTGCAGGAGCATAATATTGTGTTCTCCAGAGTGGTCCCCTCTACAGGAAGACTCCCCATGAGGGGCTCTGACAGTGGCAACGCTGGAACAAAGGAGCAGTGTCACGCAAAAACACCGTCTGCTTCCTTTCGCGGAAAAACCGAGTCAATGGGATCGTCCGATTCGGGCCCAAATAAAGCGGCGCTGAACAAAACAGACGCTGGACGGGGTTGTGGGGGGGGGGGGCGGGGAGAGATCTGAGCTCTGGGAGTGGGGAGGAAGTGTGCGCCTTGGCCGTAATGAGCTGTTCGGCCAAGGCACTTCCTCCGCCGACAAAACACTTTGAAGAACTCTACGGGAGCACAAGGGAACACGACGGAGTGAGCTCACAGGCGCAGGAATAGAAGAAGGGCTTTGCATTCCATTAACTCGGCTCACGAGCACGGCACACTATCCAAACAAACGCATTAGGAAGTATTCCTTTGCGCTGCGCCGACGAGAGCAGATTGGTGACGTGCTCGCAAGATGGCTGAGAGATTTGCCAGCCGGTGACACACCTTCATTTATGTCAACAAGAGCAGAGCGACCTTTGGTTGTCTCTCTCCCGACCCTCCTTCCTGCCCCTTAACAACACCCCTGTGCAAGAGACTGATCCAGAAAAAACACCCGCGACTCTTTGATCATACTGCAATCGAGTATGGAATTGAGTGTTTATGTAAATGAGATGAAAAGCACTCGATGCAAATGAAGAGTGAAAGGTTGCACACGTCTCAACTCCGGACAGACAAACAGACAATCGGCTCTCCAATGACAGCGCTGCAGGATCAGATCTGTGTGTGTTTGGGTTTCTTTTAATGAAAGCTCATATAATGCATTTTAATGGCTGCAGCGTAAGCCCTCAGCCTGGAAATGTGTGTGTGTGTGAGTGAGTGAGTGTGTGTGTCTAAGGCAGATGTAGAGCACAGGTGAATAACCTCACTGTGTGTTCCTGTGACCCTTACAATAATGTTTTCTACTCGGCCACAGCAAACGCCACATCGCGGGCGGAGATTGCAACCAGTGTGAAGGTCGGGAAGACGCCGACCATGCGCTGCGCGAGTGTTTCTCTATTTTCCCCTGACTGGCGCTCTTGTGTGTTGCCGGTGCTATTTTTCGCCTCCCGGGTGCCTGGCTCAGCACATAAGCACCACTGTTTACAGGGTCTCTTGATTGCGAGCCAGGAGGAAGTCTCTGGTCCACAGGCTCGCTCGCTCCGCTCCGCGCGCTGCCCAGACAGCCCATTCATCCCCGCCGGCTGGGAAGCGGCTCGCACACTCTGGCTTTCTCAAAGACACGCTGAGTGGCACGGCGAGGGCGGGCGGGCACTCAGGCGATGCGATGAGCTGGATCGGATTCCCGCGAGGCAGCGGTATCTTCTCTATGCTGCCATTCAGCGACATTTCTGCTTTGTTGATACGCATCGTCTCACTACAGACGATACGTTTGCGCACAAAAGCAACACAACCTTGTGAAATGAAACCGTTTCAAGCTCTCTAAGGCAGGAGAGGGCCAAAGCGTAGAGACTAAGGTCACAGGGTCATGTTGTACCTCGATGTTTGGAGTATAAACAACAGAGTATGTGCTCAACCATCAACAAAACACCAAATGGTTCATGTTACTACACAACAGAGGCCTCCACACCACAGAAACTACAACTGAGAGGAAACTAAATATTCTGCCATTGGGACGCAAACAATAAAAACTGTCGCCTTCGACTGAAGCGTGTCCCTCTGCCACCTTCCAGAAGAGACACAAAGGATGGCATCACAATGGAAGTGTTGTTACCAAGGAAATGATGAGACGAGAATACAGAGCCTGTGCACCGAGCAGACTGTTCAGGTGAGCCACAGAGCAATGTAAGCAAAAGCATTCTCATACATAAAGATAGGATCATGTAATCATTTAGTGTACTATATGTTTATATTTCTAATTCTAAGTGAGAGTGGCCAGCCTACGTTCTTAGAGACCAGTTCAAAGGCATACCGGTGTTCTGTTGGCAAGGGAGAAAAGCAGCAAATCTACACATTTGATTTTGATTCCCTTTCACCCACCTGAAAGCATTTCTCTACTTATGGAATATTGTATTTCTAAAGAGGAACTCACCAGCACATGCATTGAGGAACAGCCAGTCTGTTTTCCTCATTCGGTTCTTTATCTGCTTCAACTTCTTGAAGTTGACCTCTTGCTCCTCCCTGCTGCTCACTGCTCCAGCTGCCAGCTCGATCCTCTGGAAGTCCATCTTGCCGTTAATATCACTGTTGGTCAGAGGTGGGGGCCTCCTGTGGCCCTGGCCTCCACTGCAACTGCTCCTCCACCTGGTCCTGTCCTGCTCATTGATCATGAGAGAGGGCTCCTCACACTCGGCCCGTTCTATGGCTTCATGGGTGTTGGGCTTAGGGTGGTCACACACCCCGCATTTTGTGTTTTTGGGCAAGTTCTGGTAAGTGCAAGCTGTGCAAGTCCAGTACTGCTGCCGAGTGTTGAGTCTGTTCCTATCATTGTATTCTTCACAAGGGTCCACTGAGGTGTGGAGAATAGAGTGGGAGGCTGCATTGGAGCCTGAGGTCTGGGGGGACTCAGTGGGGCTGGCGGTCCTCTGACGCTGGCACAGGCACTGTGTGCAGCGGATGGCCCGGGGCCAGTTCAGGTAGGTGCACATCTGACACGACCATTTACTGGCAGCGGAAGCCGTGCAGGTAGATCTGACCCTGGGCCTGGCACTGGAGTCTGGGCAGATCAGGAGGCTGCTGCCACTCTCAGTTCTGGGAGGGTCCCACTCGAGGCCCGCATCCAGACTGGGGCTGATTTTGTAAGGTTCCTCTGTGATGATGGGACCCCTTGACCTCTGCGCACGGCACATTGTACATTTACTTGCAGAGGGCCAGTTTTCATAGGTGCAATAGTCACAGGCCCACTTCACCTTCTGTTCCGTCATCATGGATGGTTAGAGTTGATCAAACTGTGGTGGAAAATGGCATTAGAAGCGATAAACGGACAAAAAACAAATGTAAAAAACGAGACTAGTGGCGACATTTAGATCTTAGGCTGAGTATTCACCTAAATAACAATGTAAACCAACACTTTCTAAACTATCAGCATTCCACCTGATCCTTCCATGACTCCGATCGGCTGAGATTGACGAGCTAATTATCTGCCAGCTGTTCATTATCAGTAACAGCATGTAACATGTTTGCTGTCCTAGCTCACGTGACTCGTAGCTTTACGCGTTAGCGTGTCGTAATGTTGCACTACTCACATTGGGTTTGATAACTGGCTCGCTATGAGGCAGCCTGGTTATTGTGTGTTTTAATGATTAACCTACGTCGAATCAATGGACGAATATTTACTGGGCTCTTACCGTTTCGCGTTTGTTTTCCGTGTTTTGCTGTGGAAACCACAACAAACCCTCCTCGTCCTCCTCCTCCTGCTGCTCGATCAAGCCGTTCCCAGTCCAACTTGTTTAGACTCCGTTGTCCTCTAACATGTTTACCCTTCTGTCGCGAAACAAAACGCGGCTTGGCGGAGCCTGTATACGCCGCGAATCATAGTCCGAATGTGGAACACTCCATACTTTACATCGCCTCCGTGCTATTTAATGGCGGCGACAGGGAGACAAATGAGCAGCTGAGCCAAAATAAACGCTAACAGGGCACAGCTAGCTACGTCACCAACCATCTGACCCAGCGCCCCCTGTGATTGGTTTAAAAGTACTGCGTTGTGTTGATATTCTCTCGGAGATATTAGTGCTCCACCACAAAAGCTAATCGCTGGCGTCAGGACTCAGTGACATTGATAAAGAAGAATCCACATAGAAATTACTTTTTGTGTGTTGCTCTGGTTTCAAACTTTTAGGCCCACCATGTTAGTGGCCCACAAGTAAATCCAAAACCAAAAGTTTACATGAACAGGATAGGTGTTATGTACACAATTACAAATATACGAGCTTTATGAAGGGGCCGTGAAGCATCCATAATTCAGCAGTTTTGGAACAAACTGGTTCCTCTTGATTTTACAATTGAAATATCTACACAAAATGAGGTGAGAGGTTAGTTTATCTGAAATATTCCAACGCATTTTTTACGCAGGAAAACGCCCGATCTAATTTGGACGACATCAAAGACAGCGATGTCAACGAATAATAATAATAATTATTATTATTATATAATACAATATAATTTATATAACTTTAAATATATTGTGTTACATACGTTGTATTTTTATGCATTTATATGATTTTTAATGTATTTTCCTCCTCGAATCAATCATTTAATAATTGTATTTGTTTCATATAAATGATGGTTTGTTAGAGAGAGAGGAGTTCGGGGAAGCAGTTGTTTGAAAAGGAGGATTATTTATTTATTTGATTTTAATTATCAAACCTCAAAATAAAGAGTGGAGAACACGAATGTCACGTGACCTGCCGTCATCGGACACAACATGGCAGCCTACTTAAGCCGGCTGCATCACATCTCTCTCCACGTTGCTAACGCGGAGAAGATCACCTACGATCTCGTGTCTAAATTTAAGTTTAATTTATTCGCAGCGAGACTAACGGACAGATCCAAACAGTTGGCTTTCAGGAAAGGAGCGGCGGTGTTCGTGGTAAATGAGACACCAAAGCAGCGTGGCCGGGAATATTCGTCCGATCCGGACCGGGTCAGCGTGGTAAAACACGACAAGGTCACGGATGTAAAGTGTCTTTACGACGTGAGCCCACGCTACTCTGTGGATACTGTGTGCAATGTGTGTTTCGAGGTGGACGACGTGGAAAGGTCATTCGATGCTCTCCGGCATGAGGGCTGCGATTTCCTGGTGCCGCCCACGCGAGTCCAGGATCAAGGGGGACTCGTGACGTATTCGGTGATCAAATCGGTCGTGGGGAACGTTTGCCACACGCTGATCGACAGGAGTAAATATGAGGGGAGCTTCCTACCTGGGTTCGATGAGATTCAAAGCGTGGCGGGTGACAGGTCATCCGGGACATGTCCGATCACACACTTCGATCACATCACTTACGCGTGTCCCAGGACAACGACCCCACGGGTGATGCAGTGGTATGAGAAGATGTTTGGATTCCAGAGGTTTTTCATTGGCAGGTATGAAAATTATCCTTCTTAATAGTGTTTTTCTGTGTCATGTAATTATTAATTGATAAATCTAAAGTCTTCTTCTTCCAAGTAGCAATGAAGATGTGGATGACGGTTATGTCCTAAACCAGGAAGGCATTGGTTTGCGTCTCACAGCCATGGAGTACTGGAAGTGCAGCGAACGAGGCATTGCACTTCCCTCTGTGCACAAAAATGAGCCCGATTGCAAGTTTGTCATCGCAGAATCTCTACCGGAACAAGGTAACCAGCTCCCATCCTCTCCTACAAAGTTATGTTTCTAACCATTATTATTTTGGATATGGTTCCGTCTGCATGCTGCTACATTTGAGCTTGTGTTCCCTGCAGGTAGGAACCAGGTGGACACCTTCCTGGAGCAGCACATGGGCCCGGGGATCCAGCACATCGGCCTATACACGCAAGACATCGTGTCCACCGCACATACAATGGCTGACGCTGGTGTTCAGTTCTTCTCCCCTCCGCCTGCCTACTACACTGAGGTTTGCCTGACGGTTGCACCATTTCCTCCACCAACTACGCACAATAATGATTAAATTACTAAGGAAATGGCTTGTGTGCTTGGGTTGACTGGACTGAACTGGGCTGACCTCACACACTTGTTGTCTCTGTGCTGTGACAGGTGGGAAAACGGCAAGAGATAGAGGAGGCGGGACACGACCCCCAGAAGCTTTCCCAGCAAGGCATTCTCCTGGACACAGACCTGCAAGATCTCTCACCACACACCACATCCAATCAAATGAAAAGGTGACGATAATACATAATACACACTCTTGCTTAATCAGCTTGTACCAAACGAGCATCTCAACGTCTCTGTCCTCATCCGTTTCTCCATTCCAGATACCTTCTCCAGGTGTTCACCAAGCCCATCTTTGCAGAGGACACCTTCTTCCTGGAGCTGATAGAGCGCAGAGGGGCGACGGGTTTTGGCGAGGGGAACATCAGGGCGCTGTGGAGGTCGGTGCAGGCTTACATGGAGAACGAGACGGGAGAGTCTCAAGGGGAGAGCTCTCCAAAAACTGTACAGACTGCTCAACATTAACCACCATGATAAAGCATCAAGACACAGTTCTCATTTTATTCTTTTATTTATGCATCTATATGAGCGCACTTACTGGGAAGGTGTTAAATTAAATTACATATAAAATCTATGTACATATTTACTTCCACAGTGCTCTATGTTTATAGTGGATTTACTGTTCAAAGTTCTATATTGCACTATTGATACACAAGAACAAACCTTCCAGCTTTCGTGACTCAATGTAGGTAAGATGTGAAATTGCATTATGTGTGATGTATCATTCTGCACAAAATATACTTGTGTTAAATTAAAGGAGTCTACACTGTTAAAGAAAGGTAAGATAACTGCCTAACCCACTTCAGAGCAGCTTTTATATAATAAATCTATCATTGACACAGACTGACAACTGTGATGTTTAATTATGATACAAACAATTCCCATCTTACAACCGATCCACAATTGTAAGATAGGAGCAATTCATAGTAGATCGCTTTTTCAGATATACAATCCTTTTCTAAAATCCTTCTCTGTTGAGCTGCTGTTACTCATGGAACAGCTGCACTCTGTTCAAAGCTGTGGAGCTTTAGTGATGTGCATGCTTTTCCATAAAGCTGGCTTCAGATCCTCTTAGAAGGACTCGCCAAATCCACAGAGAAGTGCCAGTTCAATTAACTTGGCTGGGGAACATTATGGGCCAGGATTAGTTGAATGAGTATGAAGCAACAGCAATTTGGAGTTCCACATGTTCTTTTTATGTTCTGGCTCTACTTACAGTAAGTCACTATCCCACTGAGTAACATCAGACGATCATTTGCACAACATCCTGTAACTGTGCTGCAAGCTGCAACAAGTCGCTCTGTAAATGCATGTACTTCTACTTTTTGTCAAGTGGTGTCACTGTTTTCTTTCAGTCTCCAGTCTGTCACTCCACCAGCCAATCTGCCTCTTAATGTTTTGACTGGCATTTTTGAGATCTGTGTAAGACAATAAATATATTTAAAATAATAAAGTGTTCCTCATTGAGCTTTTCAATTAATGATCATAGCTAAATGTTGCAGTTAGTACAGAGTTGAATGGTCTCTATATGTATTAAAAATATACAAATGTAAACCAGCTTGTAAATCTTGCATAATAGTGAACAGTGTAAGGGGCCTATAGTATTAACTGTTCATTAAAGTTGAGAGGGGTTGGCTCCTGTAACAGGAGTCCTTCAGCCATCTGTCTGAGGCCAGTGTGAGTCACAGATGGCATACAGAAAGTCTGCATGGGGGTCTTGGGTCTGGGACCAGGACTTGGAAGCTCACTTCCTATTTACTGTCAACCATATGTTAGTAACAGGCTGCATCAAAGACATCAAAGACAAATAATAGTGTAAATCATGGTTTACACTTTATTCCTCAGCCTGACATACAAGCTTATTACAGTACTGTTCAAGTTTGTGGCCTTTGAAGTTTCGTATGCTTGGTGAATACTGCCCCCTATGGATTTGTCAGTAAAAACACACTGCCTGACATTACTGGATATTTATCTGCCTCCCAAAGAGTCATTGATGCCTTTGAGGACTTAAAAACACATTTTGCAATCTTTCCCACATACCATTTATTCTGTATGTAGATTCTCACTTCGAAGACCACTAAAGGGTCCTTGCTGACCCCCCCTCCCTCCCTCCCTCCACACACACACACACCGTACCCCACATAGTACAGAAGACAAATCCTCGGTGCCCTTTAACACAAGGAGCAGACAGTCTGAACCTTTTTTGCGCTGACAGTCTGGGGGGAGATTAGAGGCACCCAACAGATGTTAGTCCTTGATTAACAATAGTGTGTGCCAGGGGTGAGCCTCATTTCCACACCTCGCTCACCCTTCAGTATTCATTTGCAAATACTAAATGAACTTGCATGGTGTGGCAGAAATGATATTTTAAATTCTGATCTGATCTTTTTTAGTTATGTACAGTAGAACACATAGTTTGAGACTTCACATTGTCCAGTAAGTGGGAATGACCAAAGAGGTGACAGTGTGTACTACTATTGCATAATATGTGTTTATGCATACACAATTGGCCTTATTTAAATAATCTAGATGCTTTTAGAGTATTAGATGATGTCAGCTTGTATAAAGTTAACCAAGATCACCACATTTTCCACCTGGTAGTGCTTAAATGTCTTCATAGCAGGCAGAGCCGTGTTACTGTATGCATGGCATCATAAAGGCAGCATTTACTCCATGAGAGAAGAACATCTGTTTGTAATAAAAGTGTTTATTTGAGGCTAACCCTTATAATACTGGAACTTGTTTTGTGAACTGTGCATGACACACATGCACATACACACTTTACACACACACACATAGTTGGCAAGCTGTCATATAACACCACTGTATATTGTGAAAGTAACTTGTCTGTGTGCTCAGCTCAGAACCGTGATTACTTTTCATAACTGCAGCTTGGATCACAACAACGGACAATACAAGCGGGGGTGGTTTAGGTTTACAAAAAAATATTAAAAGTCTTACAAAAAGGCCTTAAATGTTTGGGACCGTGTGTTAACATCAGGTTCGATCATGAGTTTAAACACAGCGAGTCAAATAATGCTCAAAAACAACAGTTTAGTATTAGAAATAACTTTTTACACACCTCCCTCCCCCCGTAGCAAAAGTGGTACATCCCGGAGTATGTTGTCACAGGCTCATTAGCGTGCACCGCACTGAGCGAGTAGTGTTGTAGTTTGGAGCTGGACGCAGAGGGAGCCGCTCATCTGGCTTCCTGTCTCCTTATATCCCCGTAAAAACACAACTCAACCATGGTCAAGCGAAAGTAACAAGCCGGTCGTGACGGTGCAGAACCGAAGGATTCACCGTGATGCCCGTGAGTGTCAGGTAATTCTAGTTTTGGAGCAGATTCGGGGGGAAGGCTGCTGGTGGTTCTTAAAGTCTGTGTTGTGTTGTGTTGTAGTCACCCAATCTGAAGTGTGATGTTGAAAGTTTGATTTACACCACAGTGGTTATTAAAGTGAACAATCTTGACGTGCCGGGCAAAGATAAGATCTAAACATTTGTGGGTTTGTGGAAAGTTTGAAACTTCACAAAGTTAGCTTAGCAACTTTTCCTTATGTGTGTGTGTGCTACTTTTGCTTCGTCCTCTTTTGTCTTGTTTGGTTTATTCTGCATGTTTGCTGCTTCAACACACGTTTTCTCCTTTTACATGGCTAAAATAAGGGAATTGTTTAATCAAAGTTGCCTAAGTGGGTGAAGTTCACAGTTAAGCAAAGTTATATTTCCTGGATCTATAACATAATTATCACACAAGTTCCTACTAACTATATTTCTCTATATATTTTCCACATTTGTGTAAATACTATCTAGTCTATCTTATTTATGTAACTCCAGGAAGTGTGGTTGGGCTGTTAGACAGCTGATAAGTGTACATTTGTGACTAAGTTGTCAAGTCTTGCATGAAGATAGTTACATCATAAGACACTACTTTATAGGACTGCATATAATTAGTATATTTATTATGAATTATCTAATCGTATTAAGAGTTTTTTCTGTAGAGTAATTGTCAGGAATGTTGCAAACGTCAATCACAAGACTCTAGAGCACAAGATGAAGTATGATTATATAATAACAGTTCCAAAAGTTTAAAATTGATGTGAAACAGAAAAAGGCAGGAAACCTTCACATTTAAAAAGTTGGAATTGGACTATTCTTGCATGATAAATGAATGGAATGATTACTTATCACAATTGATGTCTTTAATTGACTGATTGAATCAAGTCTTGTTCATTATTCAGCACATTTCACGCAACATAGGCACAAACTCAATGTGCGTCAAGATACCGTCATCTTTTCATTCATAGATTGGAAGATAGGTCAGTGTTACTACGTGCCGCTTAATTCCTTTTTTTCCCATGTGATGTCACCTTAATGCGTCCCTGTCATTATGCTGTTATAGATCCTCCTGCCGGTATGTTACTGTTTGTGCCGTTGCAGAGGAATGTTGTCTTATCTCTATCTAGCGAACCCTCCCCTCAGGTATGAAGACAGGCCTGGCTGACATACAATCCAACAGATTCTTGCAATTTAAGTGCTCAGTCAGATCATTAAACAAGAGCTTGTTAAACCTGAACTCCTCCAAGGCCACGATTATAACAAAGTGCACAGATGGGGTTATAGAAAGTCTCACAGTGACCGAGAGAAAAGAATCTAAACTATTGCGGAGGTTGGTTTGCGAAGCAGATGTATGTTTTGTGCGAGTACATTTCATATTTTATCATCCGTAGTTTGCGGCCCTTTTCTCTGGAGTTCAAAATCCTGTTTGCTCTGTAGCCTGCGTGTAACATTCTGTGAGCTCCTGTCACACCAATTTGCTTGCCAAACTCATTTCCCTTTCATGAGGGATTTTGGGGGAAAAAAAAGGAGTTTAAGGGAACTGTTTGTGTTGGTTTTCTTGGACCGGCTCAGTTTTCAAGGCCTTTTCTGCAGAGAGAGAGGGAGAGAGAGAGAGAGGCATCCACCTGGAGGGCTGACAAATGAATCTGGTAAAAACTGTTGAGCAGTTTTAGCTGAAGGGGAGAAGTTTGTATCAGAACTCGCTGAGGAGTCCTCCTTTTCGTTGTCTATCACTGAAAATATTTAGAATATCCCTTGGTGCTCCTTAGGATTCCCGTGTGTAACCCTGCAGTTATGAAATTGTTTAAGCACTTATCTTGACAAAATATTGTTCCTTGTTCATGTTTCTATGTCGTGCTAGTGGAGAAGCAGTGTGGGGGAGGAATGAAGCTCTGCATGTGAAAGAAGGAGAAGGAGCGTCCCCTTTCCTGCCGAATTCTTAATTTTGATTGAAAGCTTGCACGCTCTGTCCAGTGGATGTGAGCTATTCCTTTTTAGACCTATTAATGTGCAATATTACTCTGCCGTGGAAGTCCAGGCATGCCGCAACTTCAACCTTTCGCAATTAAAAGACTTTGGTTCGCTTTAGCATTCAAGTGGACAACATTTTTCTCCCAACTTTGGACAGGTTTGCTGAAAGGCTGTGTTTACAGAGCTCAACAAAGCTCTTGTTCTGGACAAATGTATACAGTGCAAGTGATTATGTATGAGATAATTAAACAGCAGGCCTTCTTAAAACGTAGGCCTCCTTGGCTGCCATGCATCGCCATGCTGAGCCTTTGTGTTTATGGTAAGTGGGCAGCTGCATGCTTGTGAGACCATGGCTCTACCCCAGGCCCTCAACCGAGGCTGATAACCACTATTGAAACCTCCCAGCCATGCTCATTTTCTGACTATTCACTCCCTGTTTTACATGTAGAGTATGCCTCCTGTTTGACGTAGGCCTCGTTTCTGTGAGCGTGCGGACAGCTGTTGGCGAGCCCACACCCTTTAACATGTTCCATGAATGTCTTTTCACATTCGTGGCACACAAAAAAAAACGGCGGCGCCTGTCCTTTGTGGTAACTAATGACAGCGCTAACAAAGAAGGTTACTGGGTTTTTCTTTTCCTCAATTCCTTAATTGTCACTTTCAAAACGAGGCACGGTGCAGCAGAAGGAAGAGGAAAAAAAAGCAGAACTAATGTGATTTTATCAACCGGTCCGTTTATTTGCCTTGTGTGTCCTTCCCTTTATGGTTTGCTCTGTCAACACCATAAGGCATTACGACCTAAGGAACTGCTGGAAGGTGCTCGTGTCCAAACGGATTCTTCACAAGCCGTGCCCACTCAAACAAGGCCCACGTGAGCCAATAGCTTCGGCCATTGGAGCCTTTTAGGAAAGTGCATATTTTCGGTGGCATGGAACAGCTGAACATGGCACTTACCCAGCATTCCTTGCACAAGTGGCGGCGGTGGCGGCGGCAGTGGCGAAGAGCGCCCGAATCCCTCAGCTAGGTTTCAGGTCCGGGGCTGTCTCAGGTGCGCAGCCCCGACGCTCGGATTACCAATAGGGTCACAATCCCGGGATTGTACTGAGTAGGACACAGATCCCAACAGTGGCACATGCGTGAATGTCAGTCAAGGTGCGCACAAATCCATCTTAAAACTTTAAATATCTTACACATTAGGGTCAGATTGACATGGATTAAACATTTGAAGCTTTGTCCTTGTGTGCCAACAAACAAAAAAAGGCCGAGTCAGTTGATGCTTTAATTATATAGTCGTTAAACTAGTTAGCAAATTGGATTGCTCAGTGGACTATGTAGGGCCAAAGGAATAGTCCCAACAAACAAACTGTGTTGTGTACCCGTAGCCTTCCAAATGGTATAAAATGGATTAGTATTAGCCTTAATTGTCAGTCAGACACAAAGCTGCCAAGATCCTTATGTAATGTTGGCCTAACCCGTGGGATTACAGTCGGAGCAATGTATAGAAAAGCTGCCCTAATTGGAAAACTGCAATTAAGAGCTTTGAAGCGTGACAGTTTAGGTGCCTTTTGTAATGTTTAGACTGGAAATTCTGGCTCGTTCTGGCTTAGCCTTGATTGTTTTGGAATTAAGTTAAAGGTTCTTTCAAATATGGTACGCATATATTTAATCGTCTCGGAAAATAGAACCGTATTGGGGCGTTTGAGAGGCGGTTTCATTGACTGTAAAGCAGTCTTACGCTTTTATGTTTGACCCAGTCGACGCTGTGGTTTCCTGTCTTTCCCTATCTCTAACGCAGAACGTCGAAGCACTCGCGGTGACCGCAAAGGAAGCGTGGAGTTCCATCATCTAAGTCAGGCGTTGCACTTCTTGCAGTCTTGTAAAAAAAAAAGGCCACTGTCACAGCTGAGTTCATCTCAGTTAGTCAGCAGGCTGTTTGCATGTGATGGAGAGGCAGATCTGAGGAACGTCCTGTAACACGTCCCTTACTTTTTGAGATTAGCCTTCTCAGCTGTCACAGTGTTTGCTGCCCCAGCCCAGATAAAAAAAAAAAGCTGCCGGCCCCTACAAGCGTAAAGACAACCACTGATTCCAGATAACGGGCGGCATCGTTATGGAGATGAATCGCTTCCCGCGTCAGAGCGGTATAAGACGTTTTGGCTGAAGTTCCCGTGAACAAGATACCTCTGACAGACTTACGCTTCATCTGCATCTTTGAACACCGGGGGGTGTAAGGCGAGGCGAGTGTAACGGGTGTTATCCATCGGGTGTTGGAAAGCCCTAGAGGCGCATTTCTTCGTATGGGCTATAGTGTTTACTTTCCAGATTGGCCTGTGCATGAAACGGTGGTGGTGGCGACGGCGGCTGGTTGCCAGATCTTGGAGCGCTCCTCAACGTGCACGTTTTTACATTCACAGTCACACATGCTTGAACGGCTTTTATAGGCGGAGGGGTGAGGCTTTTATAATTGTCTGTTTTCATCTGATGTCATAAGCTGTAATTAAGTTATAAACCTCACCCGCTTAAAGCACTTAAGATTTATGGGGGAAAACCTCTCAGCGTGAAGGAGATACGAGATATTGTTGTGACTTCTTAACTCGAGGTAATAGATCTTGTTTACAGTCTCGAGTCCCCAATTGGAAGTTAGTTATTTAAGCCTCATTTCTTCATCTTTCTAAGAAGGGAAACATTACTTGCCGTCTATTCCTTAGAAAAACGGTTTTCCACCCCTTAACAATGATTTCTCTGGAAAGCCTCCTTGTGTCAATGCCATGTGTGTCAATCATGAGTCATTAAAGGCACGAGTGTATAAACAACCATTTCCTCCTCTCCTGCACGTCCTCAGTTATCTCTGCCTTGGAACACGCTGTGTGGTTAATGGTCACGCACAGTGTAAACTGGCCTGACCTATTCCTGCTCAAAGCTTTGATCCGTCCTCTGCTTGTGTACTGTCCCTCTGCTTGTAGATGTCTGTTTACTTCTCAGAACAACTTAGTGGTTTAGGTTGTTTGAAATGATCTAATAAGTGTCAGTAATGGAAATCATATGCTGCACGCAAAACAACACCTAGGTCTAGCGTGTGGGCTCCCTCAGGGTCTTGTGATGCGCCCACCACTACCATCACCACCACCACCACCCGGATCTTCTGATGTCGCCTCTTTGTTTCCCACGGTGTCTCATCTTCTTACACAGAGCTCTCTATTGTCTCACACACGCACTCTCTTTCAATTACTCTCTCTCCTGACTGCAGTTGTTCTGTCATTCAACCGACAGACAGACACGCCCAACTTTCTGCCCTTGCAGTGATCATACCACCATCACATGGCCACTTGACTAGTTTCAAACCCTCACCTGATGTTAGCCTGAGCCGATACTATCAGGTAGTAGCAACAAAAAAATGATTTCAGATCTGTGACTAATCAGCTTTTTCCCCCTTTTTTTTACTGTAACTGTACTGCAGCACTAATGCAAAGAGGTTTGTTTTGATAACCGCAAGGTCAGCTATTCCCAGCCAGCCCCTGAGGATTCAATTACACAACTTTGACTTTGCTCTATCCTGCTCCCTGTGCTCCAGTGTGGAACACTTTGAGGAAACTTATTCTCTCAGATGACTGATTATCTTCCAAAAGGACAGGCAAAGAACAGAACGAGGTGTAGAGTTCCATTTTTGGTGACACACAGGAGAGACCAGGCGGAAGTGAAAACGCAGCGTAGTGCGATTTTACAACCGGCCGTATGATGACACGGGCATTGCTGGCGCTCCGTGAATCAAAGGGAGTTTTTTCAGCTTCCTAGGAATATTTGCTTGCTCACTGAAGAATTAAAGGATCTTGTCAGACCACTGACCTCCCTTGAATTCTCACTTTCCCCCCAGGCATCCACAGTTGCAGCTGTTAGATGGGTTTGCTCAGAGGGCCTTTGCAGAGTTAACTTCAAATTCCCAAAGATTGAGCGATGTGTGTGAGCTGAACTCAGGGGGCTTAAGAGAGCATTGGGTTTGCTGTCTTTTGATGGTCTTCTTCTGAGCCTCCACCCAGGGGGATCAGTGTTCTCCTCTTTCCAGCTTGATTGTGCTCCGCTTATACGGTGGGCAGAATGTTGGAATTGTACCCAATCCTAATCCCGCGCTCATCTTTTTTTGTCTCCATCCAGGATTTCAGCTAGGAGTGAAGAACATTCCTGGAGGAGTTGAGGCGCAGCCGTCTATACATATGAGAAATCAGCCCGCTCGCACCGTCGTGCCCGTCAAGATGGCCTCCGCCCCCATTCTCCCGCACCGGCAAGGCTTGGGACAAGGATGTGTGTTGCCATGGTGATCATTTACAAGAAAACACTGGAAAAGAAGGGCGCTGACGATGTAACATCCAAAAATACAAATTTGGGCCCGGTGAGAGGTTATTTTCTACTTGTGTAAGCGTTTTTCCTGAAGCTTGTGTTACATGTGTGCGTACATGTTTATCAGCGGCGGTGCCAATAGGGCCTCAGCTGTGCCCGGCGCAGGGGAGACAACAACGCGCTGTTAAAAATGGAAGAAAAATGTTTCCGGCCACATTAATCACTCCCTGGCAGATTTATGGCCCTAAATTATACTTTCCTATTTTGTCAGATTAAATCAGAGCCTAAGCTTGACTATGATTAGAGAGCCCAGTAATAAAGTTAACTTTTTAAGTCAATTCTGTAGCTTAATAAACTTTAAAATCCCACAAAGTTATGTCAAAAGATCATTTGGATGTCATGCGTTTGGCAGAAGGGGATGTATTCATTGAAATGGCCATGATTGCCTCGTAAATAGCTGCCAAGTGTTATTGTCAGGATGTTTGTCGTCGGTTTGAATCCTCTTTCTTCCACTCGCCGCGCTGACAAGTGTTTTTAGTTCCACTTGGTAGGACGACTCTGACTCATTTTGTAATCAGCATCTGTGCAGTAGAAACCTTTTCGTTCTGCCTGCCTGCGCAAAGTGAGAAACTTCCCCCCCCCCCGCTAATGTTGTACTGGGTTTGCCCTCTCACCACGTGAAATGAAGTCATCGTGCTCTGGGGCTGGAGCGTCATTTAGAGGCGTTGATGGCCGAGCTCAGCCTCTGTTTGACTTTGCTGCACTTTGTTGTCGGCTCACAACAGCCCAGCTAAAAGAAAAAATGACTTGGACTTTGTCATACGTCTTTTGGATTTAAACCCCTTCTCTTCTTGATGAATGACCTGTGGATTGCTGGCAGGAGAGAGTTCTGCTGTGTGTGTGTGTGTGTGTGTGTGTGTGTGTGTGTGTGTGTGTGTGTGTGTGTGTGTGTGTGTGTGTGTGTGTGTGTGTGTGTGTGTGTGTGTGTGTGTGTGTGTGTGTGTGTGTGTGTGTGTGTGTGTGTGTGTGTGTGTGTGTGTGTGTGTGTGTGTGTACACATTCTATGCAAACCTGTTCTGTGGGTGTCTGGTTTGGGTGAGCTGACACTGGGTCTTTTCTCCAGTTCCAGGCACAGACCATGAGCCAGGGGACTGCCCTCTTCTCTTGTGGACTCATGGGTAAGAGCCTGTTCTTTTTCTACCGACTTTTAGATCGATACTATATACACTCACACACACACACCTCAACCTCATGCACTCACTGGTCACAATATTAGGTGCAGCACTGCAATAAAGCCCATTTATGAAGCGTAAACATAATGTTCCCTTTGATTTTGAATAGTTTGGTAGTGGTGTATTCAACTATTTGACATTTAAAGTCGTTTCTAATATTTTGTCCACATTATTTTGAATTATGAGGAGTAAAATAGCATTACAAACCACTAACAAGCATGACAAATAACCATAGAATTTGATTGTTTGTGCTGATTCGTCTCTAAGCTTCACAAAGGTAAGACGTGTACCTAATAAAGTAGCCAGTCTCATTGTGACCTTTACAATTATGTGCAACAATGAAAGTCCATGGAGTATCAGGTGCGTTTAGGATGATGGGGGAAATAGTTTGGATTGGTTTGCAGCAAGCCAGTCTCTTCCACGCTGGTCGCCGGTTACATGATATTACGTCAAACATGTCTGACAGGTGTTCTTGCCAAGGTTAATGTGCGTTCACGACGATGTATTAAGAGCTTATCATTAGCCTTATTCCAGTGGCTTGAGAAGGAGGCGTGGACACTTTGTCACCCGGGTGAACCCGGTCGTAACTACAGGGACCATATCTAGCATTTGTAGTTGGGAGTTTTTACAATGGTGGCATATTACGATGGCTGGGATTACTGCTGTACTTGCAGTAACTGGGTTTGGGTGTGTTCGATTGGCAAAGTCCTGGCAGAGAGCGCTTACAGGAGCAGAAGGTGCTCTTTGTTCTTTGTACCGTCCACGTTTGATGGCATTTTGGGGATTTTTATCGCCCCGGCAGAGACGAATTCCAAGCCTCGCCCTCTCGTAACTGAATCATAGTGCGACCGCGTCATTCAGCTGACCCGTTACAGTGATTCAGGCACGATCATGACAAGATAACAGGTGGTTTCTTTAGTGTGTGGCATCTGCAGTATGTCACGGAAGTTGAGTTGACTCTCTCCAAACACCCACACTGTGCTTCACACTTAACCAAAGTCAAGTTTGGTTAGATTCCTCATGATGGGTCATTGTTATCAAGCCTCGTTCCAACAGTGAAGCTCAGTGTCTCGCTGGCTACATATAAAGCCTTGTGACAGAGTTACACACAGCTACACACAGCTACACACTGATGCAGTGCCAAGAGCCAGAAAAATATTGGACTCTGCACAATTCAGTGTGTTGTGTCAATGAAAAGTTAAATCCATCATGGGTGTTCCGTATTGAGGCTGCCACAAATTAAATATCATTTACTTAACCTCTCATGATCATAACAGTTTGGGACTAAAAGCGTTTTTGCAGCTGCTCACTTTTGAGTGCAAATGTTGGTCAATGGCTGCAACTCAGAGTACTTAGTTTCTCAATCACCTTTATTTGTAAATGTGACTCACACTGCGCTCTTGTCCTAACTGTTTGTTACAGAGACAAGCCGTTGGCATGAAGTGGGTCACCGCTGTAGCATACAACAGAGGCCAGTGGGGACCAGTCTGGAGAACCTGTGGGACGTCCTGCCTGAGGTGCATCAGAGCCCGGCCCACTGGGGCTGGGACGTCGGTACCACCTCAACCACAATTAGCAGCTTGTTGCAGGACCTGAGCCTGACCGAGGCCGCCTCCTCGCCCTCCACCGCACCCCCCAGCAAGCGGCAGTGCCGATCCTTGTCGTGCTCGGATGAGCTCGGTGGCTGTCGGTCAGCCTGGCGTCCCCAGGGCTCTCGTGTGTGGACAGCAGTGGAGAAGAGGCGGTGCCACAGCGGAGGCAGCGTCCAGCGCGTTGCCGGGACGTCACAGCTCGGTTTCCCAGGCATGCAACGCAGCTCCAGCTTCAGCCTGCCCGCCCGATCTAACACGCTTGAGCTGCCCTGCTTCGCACAGCGTCTCCCTTGCACCTCTGCGGCCTTCACTGACCTGACTTCCTCCTCCTCAGAGCCCTCAGCGCAGCCCCTCTACCTCTCTCATGAACAGATCTGCCTCCCTGAGCTCCGTGGGCCCTCACCAGCCAGCTCCCCCGATTCCACTCCAGAGCTGGAGCGCCGCGGCGGGCAAGGAGGCCTGTCCCGCAGCCGCTCACAACCCTGTGTCCTCAATGACAAGAAGATCGGCGTGAAGCGCAGGAGACCGGCTGACACACACAAACAGAGGCCTTCTCTGGACCTGGCCAAGATGACTCAGGTTTGTACTCAACTCTTCACTAGTACTCAACACATAAGCCTCACATACAGTATATAGTGTGTAGGTATAGAAGGTTTTCGTAGCCTTTACATTCTGCATTTACGTGACATTTATCTGTCGAGCTCGTCCTGGTTTCACATCCCCGAGCCAGTTTGCCCCGAAGAGAACCGCCCACAGCCTGATACAAGACCCTGAGGAAAACGGCCATGCCAGCTGGAAACGCCGCTAGGTCAATCAGTCTCACTAACGCCAGCTCGTTCAACTCTGTAGCTGCGGCAGTTTTTTCCCTTCCATGTTGGATAAACAAACACTTCAAAGGTCACGGCATTGTGTCCGCTCTGTCTCAGCACACCTCCGAGTGTTTCTGCAGGCATTATCATTAAATGAATGCGATCATTCATGCAGGCCTGTTCTGGGTCACATTCCATTTATGAGGGTGTGTATTTGCACTTGGCGAAATGGAAAGAGCCCGGTGCAAAGTATGCCTATTTTTTTTGTTGTTGTGATTGGGAGTAAATGGTTTACAATGAAGTTAAGAGTCAATAATCAGGATAGATGGATTTGTGAAACACTTTTTTGGTCCTGAAGTTAACCGTGCTACGTCTGCAAAGTCTTGGAAAGCTTTTGTCTCGCTGCCCCGCAAGCACACAGGCACACATAAGTGGCGTTTCACACGTACGCCGAGTGGATCATAAACACAGAGCGGGGACGTGTCCCCTCTCACAAGTCACCCAGAGTTCAGCTGTGTCTTTAACAACAGGGCCGCTGTGACACGACAAGCAGACGCCACACACACTCCAAACAGAGAGGAGGTCAGCGTAGGAGAAAAGGGCCCTTTGGCGAGGCCACCGACAATATTTTCACAGAGAAACTTCAGGGTGCTGAGAATGTTAGCATTAGGTCTTTCCTGCTGTTCGTCATGTCAGCGTGTTGTGTTCTTTGTTCCTTTATTTAGAGGAGACTGCTGAGACATTGGATTTCAGCTCAGGTTAAAGGTTTCTCTTGCTTTTTAAACCACAGAAAGCTATTTTATTGTTTGACATTGAATAATCGGTTACATTTACTTTTTTTTTAGTTGAGGAAAATATCTCAATTCCCCCTCGATTGACTCAAAACTTTAGCGGCAGGCCCTCGGGGGAAATGACTTCCAGACAGTTTGGCCCAGATGGACGCAGCTGAACCCGGAGGAACAGTTCTCATCTGTTCTGCAAAGCTACTGTGACACGCAGCGTTAGAGTCGGGACGGTGTGTACAGAAACTACAAGTTGACCTTTGTAGCTGTGAAGAGTCACAGTTTCACCGAATAAGCCCCTTTAAACTTTCCATATCGATAGGAATTTTAGAATGTGCATACAAAATGACTTCAAGGGATACGCTTACTGAATTCCTTCCTTTTAAAAACAGAAGTGAAACCCTAAATGTTGCCGGTGTTCCTCTATGTACTTCTATATTGATGACTAAGCGGTTTCACAAATGGCTTTTCTATGGTCTGTTGGCTAATCTTGCAAATTCATGGAAATGATGTGGCAGGAAAATTCAGAAGTTTGCCATCCAAGTGCTCAAATTTAAGTATAACATTCTCAAACCATCTAAAGAACGTTTACACTTTGCATTTCTTTAAATATCTAATCTAATATTCACCGGAAAAATAAGATAATAACCTGGTTTGTACTTAGCCACTTACTGTCCTCATTATTGAAAGACTTGAGGATTAGATAATCCCACATGTCCCTCTGATTATACACTCTAAGTCGCTCGGTAATCAATGCAAACACTCTATGATTCATCCCACTCGTCCCCCTCTAGTGTCATCCAACTATTCAAAGTGACCTTTCTATTCAAAGATTCATTGCAGTGCTGAGTGTGTCGCTAAAGCGTCCTCTCATCCACAGCCCGGCGGCGGTGTAGTTTACTCAGGGAGAAACCGCTACCCTCTGCTGCGTGGCTCTCTGCTGCGGCTCTTGCGAATGTCAGGAAGTAGAGCAGCTGTGGCAGAGGTTATAGATCGATGTGTGTGTGTTGGGGGGTAAAGAGATATTGATTTCTGTAAATTCAGCTCGGTGGGTGGATCTGCTGCCACAACCGGGCCTCGCGAGCTATTGATCAGGTTTTATTGATGGGAGAGTCAAGGTCGTGATGGATGAGGAGACGCTCTTGCCCTCCTCTCCATTTCACCATTCGGAGGGATGTGATAGTAGCGAGCAAACTGGACACCAGCGGCGTTTGTTAATGACTCTTGATCTAAT
Source organism: Genypterus blacodes (assembly GCF_046128005.1). Classification (NCBI taxonomy): domain Eukaryota; kingdom Metazoa; phylum Chordata; class Actinopteri; order Ophidiiformes; family Ophidiidae; genus Genypterus; species Genypterus blacodes. The sequence goes on from NW_027466839.1 coordinate 852,321, forward strand.
GCGGTGCAGTGTGTGAGTGTGTGAGGATCAAGGTTTTTTTTCTTTCTGCCTGTGAAAGCCTTCTCTGCTGGGTACTTCCTCTCACCTAGATCTATTCTGGGTTAAACCAAGCGTGATGGCAGCACTGTTTTGACTGTTAGGGGTCTTAATCAGTTTGGTCTCAGGATCCCGACTGCCCAGACTGAAAGTGTTAATACACAGGGCAGCAATGCGACACTGGCCTAGTGCTGACAAATGTACCCGCTTGACCAGAGCCAAATAAAACATCAGCGCCTCTTTGATCTACGGCGGCCCCAGTGCAGGGCTCTCACTGCTGGTGGCTCTGGGATGTGGATCATAACTTTCCATTGTCACCTTCCCCCCTCCGGCCATAACCCCTGCTCTAAGTGCAGCACCTCCACATTCCCAGATTGGAGCGGTTCATGGACGATGAACACTGAACGTTGTGTGCACGCCTGCATTAAAAAGATTATTTTTAACTCCTTTCTAATACAGTTCAAGATGTGTTGAGTTGTTACAGAGAAAGTGTGATAGAATCAGGATACTATAAGCCTTTAGGGTTCAGTAATGACAAAATGGAGATTAGTTGTGCAGTTGGACCGGCAGCAGCGGCAGCAGCAGCTCTGTGCCTGTTCAGAGTTGCGTAAGAAGACAAGTGACATTTTATAGAAGCCCTATTCTCCTGTGTCGTTTTATTCCGACACCGTCCCGGTCAGGAATGAGACAGCTGTCCTGCCTGCTCAACATTAGCGCTACAGATTGGATAAGCCACTGTAATAAAGCCTCCCACTCCAGCGTCCACAGCTGTCGCAGGCTCCGATACGCCTGCAGCACCGCTGGCACATGTGGATTTCGCCTGAGGAATTTGCTGGGCTTCCCAGATGTATGTGCTCATTGTGCAGCACCAGTGAAAGGCCAGCACAGTCAAAAGGCTAACATGAGTGACGTGCGCCCTCTGGGTATCTTGGACACTTGCTGCCTTCGTTCCTGCTGGACCTCAATTTGCACACGCATTTCACATAGCCTCGCTCATTCAACCACCAGTTGCTCCAATATGTAATGCAGGCTAAATTTATACCCATCAGCAAATCTTGATAGGTTTTTCTGTTACACTGGTTGCTGTTCAAAGTCCAACTCTGACCTCAGGGATTCACTAACGCACTCTAGAGACGCCTCATATGTTTTTATTTCATGCTTGCTGCATTGAGGACTTCATCAGTTTTATTTGTCTAAAGAGTTACGTCTCTTTTCCACAGAAACTTCGGAATTTCCACAGCCTCAGCTGCCCTGGAATCACCGGAGAAGACAGCTGCAAGTCAGACCAGGCCCTGCCCGTTCTCAGGAGCACAGCTCGGTGCGACACCGACGACTCGTCAGTGAACGAACAGGACGTTCAACCTCGGACCAAAGAGGGCGAGATCACCAGGAAGGTGCCGTCGGGCCCCACCATTGAAGAGGTGGAGTGGAACTCTCCGGACTGGAGTGACATGACATCAGGGACAACCAATGGCAAAGATAACGAGCCTCTGTGGGCGGGGCTGTGTAGCATGAGGAAGGATATGTATCAGCTTGGAGGCGAGCTCGACATTGAGCAAATTGAAAGGAACTGAACTGCTTTCCCCTGAGGAAGAGAATTTAAGGGGGACTGAAAGTTGATCACTAGGTGGTACAGTAAACAGTGCCGATAGTCTTAAGGACAAAGCAAAGCAGCTCGCAGGGAGTGAACCCCGCACTTGCCATGGCTTCTTTCTAAAAGGAGAGATTGAACAGGAGGTTTGTGGGCCAGGGGGCCTAAAGAGGACTTTTAGCTTTTCTTTGGTGGGCGGTAATAGCACGCTTAAGCTGCCCCGTACCGTACTGAGATCATATGCATTTACACTGCGCTGTCAGAGCCCGGAACTACTGCTCCTCCCACAACATCACTGCCCTGATTGAGAGCAAAACAAGACGACAATCAGTATGTTTACATGCACTTTAAGAACGCCTATTATACTGCGATTAAGGCTACAAACGACCTTTTGTCAGATGTCATGCAATGCCTTAATGCGATTGAAACGGGCACGAATCAAAGTATGCTTACTCTGAATAACAGACCTAGATTACGTGATTGTACATTCCTTTATTTCGGCATGTAAACGTCTTTTTGTGAATGGACAGATTTGAATCATACTGCAATTAGGACATGACGTGTTGGAAAGTCCGCACAAACAAAGTAGCTACCAAAACCTGGAAGCACAACTAATGAATTCCACCGAGAATGCATGAAACTGTGTGGGTCATCGTCGATTCATATTGAGATATATATCAAATTGTCCCAACTGTGACCGATTCCATGCACGTATTAATGACATTTCTTGCCTTTAAATCGCAGTAAAGACAAATAATTTGAGTGTCGAGTGCAGGTAAACGTACTGAATGATTTCTGCCTTCAACAGAGCCGTTTCATCATCACAAACTGGCTCGGCGTGTCTCCACAGGACAAAATGCCCCGTGTTGGAAAGGTTAATTATTTTGCAGCTTTCAGTAGTTGTGAATCATTTCTCTAAAGTGGTTCACAGTTTAGTTTCACGCCTACATTCGCCTAAAACCACAGCAGGGCCGGCATCGTTTTCAACACGCTCGCTGTTGTTCCATTCGTGCCGTCGTGTTACTGCTACTAAGTGCACCGCTTCCTGCCGCCGCTTCGCATCGAGTTTCCCACCAGCAAATCACGGGAACAGCTCTTATTGTGAAGTAGTTACAGGAAGTGCTGACTTTGGCACCAAGGTTAGCGACCAACACCTAACCCTGCATTGATCTAAATCAAGTCACAGCACATCAAAATATTGATAACTGTTTGGTTGGTCAGTTTTAAAGCACGACGGGGAGGAATGGTAACACTTAGCAGCTACGGTGAGCTCATTAGCACAAACGGGAGCTTTTTTTGCATTATGGACAGACCCGTAACAAGTGGCAGCATGGGTTCTGGCGCCTGTATCTGAGCTGTACGCGGGAACGGCACAAGTGCGGTCTGAGCTACCCCCCCACCCCCACCCACACCCCGTGCAGTATCTCAGCTGTGTCTCAGGAGAAACAAGCAAGCCAGTGAAGACGAGTACGAGTAAACAGAACTGATATATATATTGACGTCGACTCAGAGGCTGGGGTCTTACAACATTTCTCTGTAACCCTGATTACCTTCAATTGTACTAGATTATGGAGAGAATACACAGCAGGTTTGTATAAATTCTCTGCACTAGAAAGAGTGAATGTTTCTCTTGACGTTCTTCTACAGTACATGGGTACATGATGGATAGAAATGAAGACTACTGTTATTAAAACCTCTGTCTCACTTACTGAGCAATGAGCTACACACACACACACACACACACACACACACACACACACACACACACACACACACACACACACACACACACACACACACACACACACACACACACACACCCCTTAAAAGTATATTGATGAGCTTAACATTTCACACAGTAACGTCGGGCTACTCTCTTTGAGGGAACTTAGTGATGCTGAATAGCGTTAATATTCTTTCTTTTTACAATTTGTAACTACAAAGCTATGTAAAACATGAGCATATTTCTATACAAATAAACAGTTTTAAATGTGGATTTGTAATTGTATCATTTCAATGTCCTCTCCCATTCCAGCTATATATACTGTAGGTGGTGGACGCTACCAAAGTATTGTTGTGGTTTGTTACTTTGCAGGTTTCTTCCATGTTTCTTATTCTTTGCTTTTTGATCCAAATGTCTAACTCTTCCATACTTTCCCCCTTCCACTCTCTATGTTCTCCCATACTTATGTCGAAGCTTCTTGCCGATACTTCCTTTCCTCTCCTTTAACTCTCCAACCCCTCCTTCCTGGATCTTTTGACCTTCTTTAAGTCCTTGCTTTGATTCAATGTCCATTCCTTCTTTAATTGTCCGTCAGTTTTCCCTTTGCTTCCTTTAGTCTCTTCTTGTCTTCTAAAACAGATGTGAGAACAGTGAGAATCCAGAGATCTTGGACACACATCAGCAGATCTATGACACTAGGACATTTAGACTTTCCAATAACTTGCAATGAACACTTTGACTCTTCATACCGGAGCATATTTAACTACTAATGTGCTACTTGTATTTATTTGAATAGTCCTCTCACCCCTGACAGGGTTGAGGCTTTGGGGAGGATGTATGAGCAGAGCACAGGTCATGGTTAGAGCCGTCTTTAGTGCAATAATGCACACTGACCCAGTTAAGCATCAGGAAAGACAATTACAACAGTTGTGTCCGAAGCACCTCTGATGAGCCTGTGTTTGTGTGCTGAAGCGGGGAGTCAGCAGGGACGACGCCAGGCAGGGGTGGGAAGTCCGGTCCCCTTTTTTTTTCAAAAAAATAAAACATTTTGGTGGCGGGTGGCGTGGTGGAGCTGAGTGGTGGTTCACCCCAGAGACCTCCCTCCCTCCGCCAAGCTGAGAAACAAAAGGGGCTTTTGCACAGAGGAGCACAGTGACGTGGGAGGCGGCTGTGAATGTGGGCCATGTGTCAGGGCTGCTGCCGCCGCCACCGCCGCTGCTGCTGCTGCTGCTGCTGTGGCTGCTGCTCCTCCGCTTGTCTGCTTCCCCTCCCCAATTGTAGACTGTGCAAACTTAAGAGCAAACTTAATCGCCGGCACCTTCATGAACTAAATAGAAACATCTTTAAACTAAACTACTGCTTTCCAACTGGGTCCGTCTGAATCCAATACACTACTTCATACTTGTTGGAAAAAGTGTTATTGCAGTAAATTTCAACCTTTATAACTTACTATGTTACTTAATTTACAAGATTAAATGCAAGATAGAAGCACATCAGATTTTGCAGGGTGGTACAAGCACCATAGCAACCATTTTAAATTCTAAAATATTTGTATATAAAAGGGGGAGACTGTTTCAGATTAAACTTTCCACCACTTGATTCCTAAACTTTTGTGTCAACCCTTTTTCTCTCCATGACTAAATTATGAGCCTGGTTGCTGTGATATATAACAAGTCATTTGCCATCGCGCTAGCAGTGATGTCTGTCATTCCTCAAACGCATGAGGTGCCAAGGAAGAATGAAAAAGTCCCTCATTAAAGGCTCAGTTTGGTAATTGAAGATTGGCAGACACACTATACCCCAGATCAACTACCACACAAAGCATAATTGCGGGCTTAAATTTGCCTAACAAGCCACAGCGTACAGTATAGTCTTGTAACGGAATGCATTATGCTGTTGTCATATTATCTGTACGCTTGCACAGTGAGGTCAAATTTACATTGTCACAGAGCTGCTTGTGCTACATCCCAAGCTGTCCCTTCTTCACAGTTGAACCTCCTTTTTGGGGGTAATGAGCAGGGAAGGAAATGGGCAAACAGAAGCCTTGTAAATTGTGCCGAGCTGCAGAGACACGGGGGCCCCCCCTGCCTTTAATCAGCCGAGTGACAGAAGTGAAAGGAGGCTGTGTTCCAAGAGATACGAGCACAACAGGAGGTTGGGGCGTGTCGTGCCACTCTGCCCGAAGACCCCCACCAACAAGGACAAATCAGGGTGGTGGTCATTCTTGTGCCGTCTATGCACATTAGGATATCCAGAGTCTTATCCGCTCTGACGATGAACTCCCATCATCTTCATTCCCTTATTAATTGAAACGGCCAACCCACAGCAGATCCTGACACATGTCCGCTGACATTGTCGTAACTACAACAATCCCGCAATGGTTTACTTATAGATTGCTACTCGACGATGAATGTTTACCCAGAACAAGAACACGATCTGCTGCAGAAAGTTGCCAAAATAATCCTCCATGCTGTTAAAACTACACTCTTGAGAAAAAACAGTTAAAGCCTTTGTGTGTTTGGGAAGAGGGTGCAACTGTGACAGGTCAAACCAGGTAAAGAGGGCTTGGTGCTGAAGTAGTTCAAAGCCAGAGTCAAAGATAACAGCTACAACAACAAGCGCTTGCAGGGACAGAGCTGTGGGCACCACTGGAACTTGAATTTGTTTTAGCATTAAACATAAACAAGGACAGCTACGAGAGCACGATTTCAAGCTACAGGCTCAAAACTTATCAATGAGGCCACAGGATCACGGAAATAAAGCAAATAACAACGGGCGGGGAACTATATTTAGTTGGGCATGAATCAATGGCGAGATTGTTTATGTCGTTTTGGCTAAGTTACAGAAATGACTAATTAGCTAAAAACTGAAATCTGTTGCCAATGCTCAACACTTCCGCGAGTGGAACCGGTTGTTGGGTGTAACGCTCAACGTGTTAATACTGAAAGCTTTGATGAACTGCTGCTCTTGCGGTTTTGAAATCTTGACTCTCTTAAATCACAATGGAGAACCAGTCGCATGAATTAAAAAGGCAGCGTCGCTTTATGCCTCCAGTTATGAACCTTTTAAATAAACAGAATCCAACAGTATTGGAAGTGAAACTCTTGCTTTGTTGCCAACAAGCTGTGCTTACACCCGCCTGCCAGTTCTAATGTGGTTAGAGCAAGAAGCAGTTTACCAGTATCACCCGGCCGCAAAACACTTCCAGTCGAGCAAGTGTTGTCTGAGCTGAATACTGGTGCATGGATACACGCACGCACACACTTCACCTCTAGCTAAATGAGAATTCTAAACCCATAAACTTGCTGTGTGGTATTTGCAGATAGTTGCCAGGTTGATTCTTTCACGGTTTTAATTTGTGCAAGACCAAACCCCAAACTGTGTGTGTGTTGCAGCTGGTTTTTAAGACTGGTGTTATGTCTCAAAAGAAGCAGAGATGCATCAAGGTCATGAAAGCCTTCTCACGCCAAGTAAGCATGTTCCACTTGATTTGCTGAGACTTCATTGACGTCTAAGAATCAGCGTATGGTGGACATTGGCGGTCTTGTGGTTGGCATTTGAGCCCCGAAGATGGTAGCCTGTCCCATTGATCGGTTTAGGGGTTAAAAGAGTGCTCAAGAGTGCCCCCTTGCCACAACCCACATGTGCCCTCAGTGTGATCTTGAGGTCCACTCCACAGCTGTCTAAATCCCCCAAGTCTTTGCCAAAGTGGCTGTGAAGGATCATTGTGGACCAAAATAAGAAGAGACATGACCACAGATGAAGAGACCTCACAACCCACGTTCCTAATGACAACAAGGAAGAGCTTGGAAGGTGGAAAAGGAGCGATTTCCGACTAAACCAATAACATTAAGAACACTTACTTCAAATGAGTAAACTGACTCATCCAACCTCGTGAACTTAACTCACTTATGCTTTGGACTGGCCACAACATTCCATTCATTTACATCCAAACCTATCCTCCAATATGTCAGGAATCATATCAAACAAACAGTTGTGCTTCTTTAGCAGAGGGATTCTAAGACTTAGGGTGTGAACACTCAAACGGAATGCTTTCACTTTCACAAAAGGCAATCCGACACCTTCACAGGAGAGAGGCCCCAGCAGACAGACAGCTTAAGACTCTGTGGCCGGCTACGTTTCGAACATGAGTCTTCCAACCAGTCGCAGGCCAGTGCCCTCACTCCCTGGGACAGTTAGTTTACACTACATGCTGACATATGACCACCTTTTCACCCCGATTATACATACGCACACGCTCGAGGATGACATCATGGGGTCAGGCTTTGTGTCTCGGGGGCCAAGCCTCCCCCACAGCCTTTGGTGGGCAGTTGAGTAGGGGTCGTGTCCCCTGAGGGGCCTGTGACGACTGTGACCACGCTAGCAGAGTACAAACTGCTCTCTGTATGAACTGAGACACTTCTCAGATTGCTTGTAAAGACACTGAGGCAGTGGGAGGAATGGGGTGAGTGGGGGTAAGGGGGGTGAATTCGGTCATCCAATTCTAACTCCGACAGCTCTGGAGTTTCAGAGCCCTCCCATACCACAGAGCACCATCAGGAGTGTTGTAGGCATAGCTGCACCCAAGGGAAGGAGAGTGATGAAATAAGGGGAAACCATGTGGCTTTGGCTTGGAAGAGCATCTTCAGATCTTTAAAATGTAAAAATAGAAGGAACGTAGAGGGAAAAGTACTCCATTACAAGTAAAGGTCCTGCATTCAGAAACTTATTTCATTCAGTCTTAGCAGTAAGACGTATTCAAAATTGTTGTTTTTATGTTAAGCTTCCACTTAGTACTAACTACACAGCTGTGTACGCTCACAAAAATGGGTAAAATCAAGTATGACTACTTCCCTACATGTGTAATGGTGGAGTACTTAGTTTCCTCCTCTGAATAGGAGCCAGCAGTGTCCTCTACACACAAAAGGGAGGTGACAAAAAATCTGCTATCAAAACAGGCGTGTGTGAGTGTGTGTTTCCATGGATAAAAAGTGCAATTGGAGATGCAGGTGTGTGTAGCTGTCTGGTCAGCTGACGTGCCATTTCCTGTGGAACAGGAAGAGCCAAAATGAGCGGAGATGAAAGTTCAAGGTAACATACAGCTGGCAGTTGTTAAGGTGGTAAATGCAGGTGTGCCACAAGAGCAGCAGTGTGTGTTCTGTGTAAGAGGAGCCCAATGCAAACAGATGACATAAAAACATATATAAATGTTGGCTCAGAGACACACTGCAGCTGTGTGTGTGAGTGTGCGTGTGTGTTTACTTTGCGGACTTGAATGATTATCTCAAGGGGCCTCAATTCTAAAAGTGTCTATTAATTATGCTGTAAAGTAGACTTCATAAATGAGATGTAAATGTAAATGTACTGCAATGAGATCCTTCAAGGTTCAGTATCTTAGAACGTCAATAAAAACGTTGTGCTTAACATGAACGTGGGCCCAGGAGAGTTTTTAAGTTTGATGCCAAAGTGGATCAAATGGATTTTTTTCACATGAAAGCATAGCAAAGGTTTCAAATAAGGCCAAGAAATGAAAATAAGAAGACAGCAATCCGTCAGTAAAGTTACAACGGCAGAACTTTAACTTGTAAGGAGTTTTTTTTTACTTCAGTGGTTTTTTTTCCCACTTTTGCCAAACCAGAATATCTAAAGTCTTCCACACCACAGTCCCCCGAGGTGTCAATCAACATAATATGGAAATGAGATCATCAGCTTAACAAGTCAAGGTTGGACAGTGTGAAGTCGAAGGCAAGGGCGGGGACACTCTCCCGACAGTCATAATCGTGTTACAGGATGACTGCAGAAATGGTTTCTCTCAGATAAACATCTTGCTTAAGCGTGCAGCAATTCACTTCCATTTGGACATTGACCGAAAAAAGGTGAATTTTTGATTATGATTGATTGAACTCAGTGCTGCCCATCTGATAAAAACATCTCAACGCAACACTACACCAACTCTACGTCTACAGGAGTAAATGTACTTAATGTGTGTCAACAAGGAGCTCAGTTGCAGTCATACACAGTGATAGTAGTACTTAAATCCTAAAATACTCGCACCAAGTAAACACTGGTAAAACGCCTGTGTTCACAATGGTACTTGAGTAAATAAGTAGCAGCACTAAAATGTACTCAAGCTCCCAAATTTAAAGAGCTCATAGTGAAGAATGTTTGTAGTCAGAGTGCTAAATTGATGGCTTATCACATATCTGCTGCATGTTAATGCATCAATAAATACTAAAGATACCCCATGGGCCTCCAGTTTTAGATATCTTGTGTGTTAGACGCTAAACATTCCGCAATATATAAAAATTGAGTCTGTTTACTGCATCTCCAAGGGTTTACAAACAGCACTTCTCTACTATATGGTAAACTTTTGTGATGCAGTATCGGAAAACTGAAACATGTAAACAAGTATAACCTCAAAACTTAACTCGAGCACACAAAGTAAATCTACGTCGCTACCACCCACATCTGTCAAACACTAAATACACTGAATGCGAGTCAACAGTGGGGTTAACTGCGACTATGTTATACAGTGAGCAAACACTGCGTACGATTACAAGTACAAAGGTGACAAACTGTGTTGTTCACCTCCAGCTGGGAAAATCAACAGAGCGCCGGCCTCACTGAGGACCTGACGGTGTGTGTGAAGTGTGTCGATATGGGTTCAAAGCGGTGAGGTCACACATGCCCAGACATGTCTGTTAAAAATGAGGTCATGTTATTGGAAAGGTAATCTGGCTCTCAGCCTGGGTCACAGTGAAGTAATCAATAATCTATACTCAAGGAGGAAAGGGTTGCTGCTTAACTGCGTGGACGATCTATGCGGTTTTAAATCTTTTATCTATGTAGAAGTATTATTTCTATTCTGTTTCTATTTTTACATGTGTATATTTTGTGCAACTTCTCATGATTGAGAAGTTAGGACTGAGACAACTGGCTAAAATTGTTTTAGTCAGTTGTTTGAACCTGTCAGAGCAGGTAAACTTACTTTATTTATTTGTTTGAATTGGTTGGAAGTCGTCTTTAACTGGTGTTAGGTGTGGTCATATGGTGTATGTGTGTGTTTTTTTAACAGTTTTCCTCCAGCAATTGGCTCCTATTGTACTACATGCACTTTTAATTAAACCATAATTCCGACACGATTGAATTGTACCGACATAAATTCTGAAAGTAGAACCTATAATTTTCCCATTGTGATAATATTTTACCAAAGAATTTGAGTACTTCCTCCCCTGCTTCAGCATCACACAAGCACATTGGGGGGGGGTAAAACCTACTATAGCCAAGTGAATACAATTGAAAGTAGTGAAATTAAAGTTTAATAGCTTTATACATGGCTGATGGGCAGTAACATAATGGAGAAAACACTAGGTCGGAGCAGTTAAGAGTTCTGGGTACCACTGTAAGCATCTGCTAGTACTTTGCTCTGTACATTAACATTTATTTCAGAAATAGGAGTGGTACCGGGTGGGTTATGACTGTGCCGCGATCAGGCACCGTTCCGTAATACTTTGCAGCCTTTAATTACCCAATAACGTTCAAGCTTGTGTCAACTAATGGTGAACTGAACCAGAAAGACCTCAATAAATCTCTTGGCAATGGTCTTTTGTTCCCGATGAATCTGGTTGGTACACTGAAACCTTGGGGGCAGCAGCGATAGGAGAATCATTTGTTTGCTGCCCCACTTCCAGAGGCCCCAACAATCCAGCTGGCAAACAGAAGCCCACAAAAAAAAAGTTTCCCCCTCATCATTCTATTCACCTTCACTGTAGACACTACAGTAAATGCGCTATGCTTAATTACTCGCAATTAACAATGAACAGCGCCACAATTATGCAACGGACCAGAGCCGAGGAGTGATAAAGGGCGTCGATTGTGGGCTTGCCTGATGATTGAGAGCTCATTTCATTGTTTACAGAGGGCGACATGAGCTTAATCGTCAACATAATTCATCACACTCCTGAATTTAGTCTCAGACCTCCTCACTTCCCCTTTCCAGTGATTTGTCTTTGTAAAACAAAACTGCTCCGACATGGATTCCACTATAAAACTGGGGCCAAGTCTTAAGTTTCCTTAGTGCTGTGACACTGTGAACTGTTTGAGAAATGTTCGCAAATTCAAAAACCAGATAAACGTTTTTCACACTAACAGACTATCAAAAATGCTTTATTGGATGGAATTCAGACGCTTAACAAATATTTGGACACCCAATATATTTGTTAAGCTTTGATAACACTTCCTAAACAATTACTTGTTTTTAGGGTTAGGGTTTATTTTGATAGAGAAAAGAGGATTTATTATTTTGACAGAAGTTAGTCATGCATTTTTTTATAAATCTAAATCATATTTTCATGCTGATGACATAAATCAGTCAGACAGTGCACCTCTTTGAATTAAACTACATTCTTTGATACTCTGCAGGACTAAAACGTTCCACTACCTGAAAGGTTTAACACGCACTGCGGCTACAGCATGTTTGTGATTTTCCAGTTTGACTTCAAAGAGACTGTCTTTTGTTTAGTCAGTTGAACTGACTGAGGAACACCAGGATGGAGAGTAAACACAAAAAAACTTCACATGAAACTGTCATTCACAGTAAGGTATCTTATCTCCCGTCTCCCAATCATCCACTGACAAACACACGGTTCAGCGCTGTAGCGTTCACCACTCTGACTCTAGCTTCTAGCTCTGTGTGTAGATTGAAGTGTTTTTTCCATATAGACAGACATTTTTTGATGAAATGAATGCTTAGTTAAGAAAACCTTTTTGTCTAAACACAGCCTGAAAGCCTTAAGGGACTTACCTCAACTACTTGATGAATAACTGAAGCTATCAACTGATTATTGAAGTATTTGTTGAATTGATTAATTACTGGGAAATACAGTATTTGAAATTATTTTACTGTTTTGCAGCACAACACTTGAACACCCTGTGTAACTGAAAATACTAACTGTATAATCCTATATCACTGTGTTCCACCTGGCTGAAGCGTTTCACGAGGTCGGGTTCCAGGGAGTCGGCTGCGTTGTACTCAGTGTCCCCTCTGCTTGAGGATCATGTCCACGGCCTGAGCCAGGTTGTCCACAGTGCCATCAGCCGTCACTGTTGGGTGCCTCTCATCACTGGGCCTGAGGGAGGAGAAGCACGCTCAATGTGCAGTCACATGGGATCAAACGGGAACAAACAACAGCACAAGGCAGTAAACAAGAGGGCGGGCCAGCTGGATGCTATCAGCTTTGTACATAATGCAGATCCTAGAAACCGAACAGAGAAGGATATGGAGGTTTAAGGTGGTTAGAGAAACATGAAAGCATATCTTTGGAAAAAAAATCTCATCGTTCAATGCTATGATTCAAATAAGAGCCAGGCTTTGGCACAACAAACAAAGAGAGAAATACATTTATAAAATTAAGAGGAGGGTCGTTTCAGGGGAGTTTGCACACCGGACCCCCCAAAAAACGGGATTCAAAACATAAGCCAGTGTTCCCTTTTTTGTCTATTAACAGACCTGTCAATCATTTTGAGAGTCATAGTAGTCCTCAGTCCTATGTTTTGATTTTGGTGGTGGGAGCAGCCTTTGGTTTACATTACGCAGATTGTAATCTTTAAGGAGAAAGTCTTATTAGTAGAGAGGGTCTGCAGAGTCTGTGAAGCACTGAAAATGGATTTTTGTTTTCCAAAGTGAGCTTTGGCTCTATTGACGTCTCCACACTCAAGGTGCCTGTGCAGCTGCTTGCCCAACAATTCAGTGAAGTGCATGTTTTCTATCTCTGTCGCCAGCTGTCACACTGTTCCAGTTTTCTCATTTGTGTGCAATCAACTAAAACAGACCATGGGGGAAGTTTAATGAGAGTTGCTAATTCCCAAAATAATCACGCTAAAAATAGAATTAAGAGAATGGTTTTGTGAACTTGGCTCTAATCAGACTTGTTTTAATGTGGTTTTGCAAATAGTGGAAAGTTGTAGCGGGCAGCAGCAGCAGCACCTATCTCCCTCTGACTGCGGCCATTGTTTGGCTCCAGCCCCAGCGATGGATGCAGATACCGCTGTTTAATCAGCTGGTAGGGGAAATGTGATCCATTTGGCATGGCACCAGGCTCAGGCCAGCATGCAGGACCCTCTTCCTCCCCAACAGATCAAAAGACGGCGACGCCCACTTCATTCATCAGCAGGACTGCCTGGGACTCCTGCACATTTATGAAGTGGTGCCTATAGAGCCCCCCCCCCCCACCCCGGACCAGGCTCTGTGTGCTGCCTCTGTTCCCCCAGTCACGGGTTGGAGCTCCAGATGGGGAGGCTTTGTCTGGCCCTGGGCGTGCGACACGCACACCACCATTAATCCTGCCCTCTGAGAACTTGCAAGGGCCACAGCAAATATTTGTGAGCCACCCAAGTGTGGAGAGAGAGGGGTTGGGGTAGTGAGGGGGGAGGGGGGGGGGGGGGAGGGGGGGGGGGGGTGGTGGAGGGTGATATGGGAAAGTGGTGCCATGTGCAGTGACAGAACAATTTCTCAAACAATTCACTTAGGAATATGTACCAATATCATAATGGACAAACGGTCCAATACCAGATCTGTATTTAAAATGATACCAATGTAATTAAGCACAAGCAGAATGATAAATAATGACACCCCCAAATTAAAGAGACTCTAGGTTTTTCACCCTGTCAAGATAATTTCATGCTTTCAGGGCACGTGAAGGATTACATAACCCTCTTTTCTTGACTAAATTCACTTCTATCCTTTTCTAAAACTACTCAACAAATGTCAAATGATCCATTAAGCAATTGAGGTGAAAGAGGGCTGAGATGCAAGGTTTCAATCAACAAAGTCACTGGCAATCAGACACGTTCAAGTAAAAAGGGCGTAGTCTCCTCTGAAAAGTGTGTGTGTAAGTAGAAAGGAGAACAAGTAAAAAAAAAAAAAAGACACCTCAAAAAATGGACACAAGTACAGTCCTTGAGTAATTGTATTTAGTTACGTCTGACCATGTGTTTACGCACGTCTGTCAGCCGCCAGCGCTTCGGTTATGTGAGCTGGTTCACTAATGGTCCTGGTGTTATGTCTCCTGTGCTGGATTACTCCTGCACCCTTTTCTACCCAAGGACTGATTGAGTTCACACACACACACACACACACACACACACACACACACACACACACACACACACACACACACACACACACACACACACACACACACACACACACACACACACACACACACACACACACACACACACACACACACACACACACACACACACACACACACACAGTGTCACATGGATATTGTGTTTCAAGCAATAAACCCAGCAGCATCAGCCACCTCGTCTCGCTCTCTCCAACCTGATGCTTCTTTAAATCTGCAATGGCTTTGTCCTTTACACATGCATGCGTGCGTATGTGTCTGTGTGTGTGTGTGTGTGTGTGTGTGTGTGTGTGCGTGCGTGTATTCATTTTGCTGCTTTCCTCGCATTGCCATGAATAATGAAGGAGTAACCAGGTCAATGTGACCATGCAAAATTCAGCACAATGCAGCTAGTGTTACTGATGAGGTAATGTTCTGCGGCTCGCTGCGTGTCCTTCAGGTCAATGCAATATCAATACACATGAACAGATAGGCTTTGGTCCTCCAGTCTCACCAACGCAACGCAGTCTGCACGTAGGGACGAAGCCAACTATGAGGTCGGCGGTTTGGGAGCAGCCAGGGGTTTTGTTCAATCCAGCTGCTGCCGTAGTGAAAGACCACACAACTTCACCAGAATGTTACCAGTAAATCATCGCCGAGTTTAGGGAGTAAAGTGTGCAAAAGAGCGGAGAAGCACCACGTGTCCAACAGCTGGATGACACTCCCCCAAATCTATAGCATGATTTAATGCAACTTTTGCCTCACTCGTAATAAACAGTGATATTTTTAAATACAGAAGTGCAAAATAGTTCTTTTCGCCCGTCGGCTCAGATCCTGATTGATCATACTCTAACAAGTTGCGACAGTCTGAAGGCTCAATGTTTTTCTATTTAACAGGATTATCACAAGAACTTCTTCACACACCCAAAACTTGTCATATCTGTTTGCAGTAATAAGGTCATAAAAAGGAGAAACAGAGAGCATGAGAAAACTGAAAGGTGCTAATAATGCACCAGAGTTCCTTAACATGAATGAAAACAAACAGTTAAACCAACAGACCGTCATTGGTGCAAACAGATTGTTTGCACCAATGACGGTTTTATAATCCAATTTTCAGGATTTCTGTTATTATTGAAAGGAAAAGACAAAACATATGAAGCAACTTCATAGATTTCCTTATCTCAGCCACACTGTGTTATTGCGTGTACACACACACACACACACACACACACACACACACACACACACACACACACACACACACACACACACACACACACACACACACACACACACACACACACACACACACACACACACACACACACACACACACACACACACACTTCTGTTACAAGTCACGTACGTAGAGGCATGTTCTCATTCAGGAACCCAAAAAAAAAGAGGAGTCATAATTATTCACGTGTTCAGTAAACGAGCTACATACGCCCATAATCCCCCAACAAGAGCCATGGCATGACAGTAGATTTTCAGTTGTGCCAGCTGGCCCACATGTACACTGTGACACACATTCACACACACACACACACACACATACATACACACATACATTGCCTACACTGCCTTGGCAAAATTAGATTATAGTGGTTTAGAGTGGGCAAATGTACACCATATGGCTCTATAAAACATGAGCCTGCGATTTTATAAGGACAGATGTGTGTGTGTGTGTGTGTGTGTGTACTGAAACCATAATGGAGGTGGCTGAAAGCACAACAGCTAATGCTTAACACAGACACTGGTACAGATACATAAGGAAGCTGCACTGTCACACACACACCCTATTCCAATTCACAGTTCAAACTTCTCCCTTTGCTGACTCTGCGGTTTACTTTACGCAGCTGCGATGGGACTACAGATAAAACATGATGCGAGAGTAAATGGGGGTGGAGGGGGGGGGAGAGAGAGAGAGAGAGAGAGAGAGAGAGAGAGAGAGAGAGAGAGAGAGAGAGAGAGAGAGAGAGAGAGAGAGAGAGAGAGAGAGAGAGAGATTCAACCTGAGCCAGAATACTATCTATACTTTTGGGAGCCAGTGTGCTACACAGGAGCTTTACACACATAGTAGGACGATACATGAAATGCGACACCGGTCATGTCACATTTTAACAACTGAACAGCAAAGGAAATAAGGACTGACCGGTGTTTTGATTGTGTTTCAATCAGAGGTGTGTAGAGTGTTTCCACTGAAAAAAGAACCACCTGGGAAAAAGAGGCGGAGCTAAGCCTTGGGGCTCCAGTCGGTGGCGGAAGGGGAAGTGTTGGCATGGCGAGTTTGGCATTTTCTCGTTATGCGTGGAGTCTCACAGGGCCTTCTCAATATGGCCTTCTGACAAAAAAAACAGCTTTTCTATCTCATCTGTCATTGATATCCGGATTCCATCGCCTTCTAGATACTACATATAAAATTAGAGATTCTCTTGTGGTTTGTTTATGGGGCCTATACCTACTTTGCAGCGGGGAAATCACCCTTATGAGTTATGAAGCTGAAAGGAAATGAGCTTGGCCTGCCAGAGAGCGACGGAAAAACACTCGACCCAGTTTGCGATGCAGGAGTGTGTTTTTTTTCATACCAGACCAGTGAAGGCACGTTCAGCCAAAACACAGACTTCTCTCACACCCACTAGTGAACCTTAGTATGAAGTGCGAGTCCAACGGGCAACCGAGCAGCCTATCAGGCTATATAACCATAACCTGGAGCAGAACTCACAACAGCTATAGCCTTTATGTTCAGCCAAGCCTTGTGGGTGACATAAGATACCGGCACAAAACAAAGCTTTCTCCCACACAGAGGGAGGAGAAATGTGTGTGTGTGTATGCGTGTGTTCCTCTGTGACGTTGCAGGAGTATTGGCCTTGAGGGTGAGAATGTGATCACAGCTTTTTCCGATCCCAGTCGTAAATAAAAGGTCATGTGAGATATTGATGGTGCATCGGGACGGCGTCCAGTGCAGATCTCCCAGACTGGTCTTATCACCGTCTTGCCTCTCTTATACCTGGTATTGTTTACAGAACCTCTACAAAAATAGAGGCAACACCCTTAAAACAATACAGCTGCAGCCTCTGACGGAAAACAGACAAACTGAACAGGAGAACCCAAAGAGTAAGCGTAGATTTTGTGAATGTTGTGGCAACAGAAGTGACAGATGCAAAACTGGAACCCTCGCTACCCTCAATGGCATTTCCATGAATGCAGCTGCCGTAATGACTTTACTGTACAAAGGATATATATTGTTGAGTCAAGCTCGGCGAACAGCTGCGCTACGGTTTTCACACGTTACACAGATAACGGTTCTTTCCAGATGAGACTGTGGGGATTCCCTGGTAATTGTGTTAGAATCGCTTGTGTTTTTCCTTTCGGTGGCTGACTGAAAATCTCCTGTGAGCACGAAAAGGTGTCTGTGTAAGATAGAGAGAGAGAGAGAGAGAGAGAGAGAAACAGAGAATGTGAGCGTGTGTGTGTTCTGGACTGTCAAACCACCCACTGGAAACTTTCTGTTCATCCCAACCACAAACACATCCGAGGCTGAGTGAACAGGAGGTTAAACCATAAGCATTCACATGCGTTTCTGTCTTTCAGAGACACGAAACGCTTTTGCCTACTACTGAAATATAATCCGATCTCTGCCCTGAATTTGATTTACGTCAGATGAATGATTATACATTAAAAGTGAATTCTGACTCAACAGGATGACTCAAACAACACTGTCACTTACACAATGAAAATTCTCAGATGTGTTCCCTTTGTTTTGATTTGAGTGGTTTGTGGTCATGAAATCTCTAAATTATGTCTGAACCATGTCAAAACTCTACAACATGTTGTCCTAATCTCATAATTGTAAAATACTAAGGTACATGTTTGACTTTGTAAGTAACAACAGTATGGTAAGGAATGAATGAATGTCGTTGAGGTTAGTCTGAGTCTGACTGAGAAAGACAAAATTGGACTAAGGACCAAGTCAAACCTTAGATTTGTCTATAACTGAGTCAACCTGTTCAACTTTGTATGTCAACAGTCTGACTTACTACAAGACTGGCAGAACAGCCTTCCATAGAATGTGTCTCGTTTAACTGTGTTGTGTTCAATATGCAGAGTCCTTTGTGACCCAGATATAACACTCTTTTCATCGGCATGTCATTAGCAGTGCTGCTGATGATACGCTGAGCCTTTGCAAGCGTGTGTGTGTGTGTGTGTGTATGTGTGTGAGTGTGAGTGTGCGCGTGTGGCATATGTGAGTTCTGCTACTGCTAAGTGAATGCTGAGTCACCCACCACTTCTACAGGGCCTGCAAACGCACACATGCAAACTCCACACAGGCACACACACACACACCATCAGGAGAAAAATGGCTCCAGACGAAACCAGGCAAGGGCCCAAGTCCCCCCAGCCAAGCAGCCTGTCTATTGATAATTGCAAGAGGGATTGGATCCCTATTGAATCGCTAAGGGCCTGTGTTCATGTATTTAAGAGGCAGTGCTATGTTTCAGCCTGCCATCTGTGGGCTTTAGCTCTCCATTTCTCTCCCTCCACAGCTCTCGCTCCTTTTCTTTCTTTCTCACGGGTGGAAAAGTACCATCGAGGGGCTCAGTGGCCAAGCTGCTTTGTTTGGCCATGGGAGTCTGGTCTCACAGTGAAAAAAAGCTCTGGTTAATTATTAATATCTCATTGACTTATAACACACGGCAGGCTTTAGAGGAGCCTGTGGGCAAGGGAAGCTGTCATCAGGCTCAGGAACCCAGAGGAGCCTCAAACAGGCTCTTTAACCTCTTTGTACACTCAGTGCCACATCTATCTTCTTTATCTCAGTCAGTGGCGCAGCGTTACGGCCACGGTGATATATGGGACACAAATAAAAGATTCAATACTCTGAGAAAGAAGGGAAGAAAGGTACTGTTGACCAGCCCTGCTTCAAACATTAGCTATTATTTGTTGTAACTGAGTGCAAACCTATTATACAGTATTGATAATTGTAGTTGCTTCAAATGTTCTCTTATTGGTTACAATGAAATGCTGCTAATAATTAATTGATTAGTTAATGGGCAATATATTAATACATCCAGGAATTTACTTGTATAGCAAGAAAAGAAATTTAAAGATTTTCCTTGTTTTATATCCTTGCAAATTGAATCTCTTGGAGTCTTTGAGTCTCCTAAAAACAGAAAACATTATATAACGTATCAAGCTGGGTCTGGGATGCAAGAACCAACTCTTGTGCTTTCTCTATGTTGTGGGGCCGACTGAACATTACGATCATTTACATTACGATCATTTGGCAGACGCTTTTATCCAATGTCCAATATCCAATGAACAAAACACCAACTGAGCAGGAAGACTTGCCTGCACTCATACTCTCAACTGAAGGTGATGCAAGACAAAATTAGAACATAATAGTCTCAAACTAACATTTTGAACAATTGGTCTTCTATGACTATGGCTGAACAAATGAGCTGAGGTGACATGCAAGCCATTAGGGTCAGCCGCAGTTGGCTTAGTACCAGGCAGATATAACATGGACATGTGACTGCGTAGTCAGTCGCATATCGGCTCTCTACTTGGGATTCACAGAATACAGGTGTGAAAGATCTAGAGTAGGTTAGAACAGGAAACGGTGTGTCCTATTACGTGGGTCAGCAGGTTTTCAAGAGCTCATCCTGATGTCTCCTGCTGGACCCAGTCAGTTGCACTTTGATGCAACGTGCTTTACAATGATCTCACGTTCACTCGTTCATACACTGATGACAGGATCTCTAGGAAGCCAGGAACGTTCCAATCCCTAGATGACTGCTCTACCATCCTGAGACGTGCCGCCCCTAACATCGGCCCAGATAAACATCACAAAAGATAGAAATGTAGATGTAGGACTAAGAAGGCCATGGTCAAATCAAGACAACAGAGTACGAGGGGATCATTCCCAGAATTGATTGTGTTTACACCGCACACTAAGATGCCAATTCCAATCCACGACGATGGGATGAAAACAGAGATTAGACTGTACGTAAATGAATTAGTAAGACAGCATGAAGTCAGGGCCAATGTAATTCAGTTTATGTATTCATGATGTTTCAAGAATGAGGTAAGACAAGAGGATATTGACGTTTCCAATCATTTACTTAGACGCATTTAAAAGCACTGCTGGGTAATGACAGAAGTTTACAATTGGAAAGCCTTGGGGTAAAAGACATACATCACAATAATGGAGAGAAAAGAATCAATTATCTAATCTATATCAGAGATTAGATAATTAGATAATTAGAGTTTATTATGTAAAAGTATGAGTTTGAGAAAACCTATATTGCTTCAATCTTTCTGGAAACAAAGTGATAAGATGGGAGCATGAAGACTAAGACCACACTCAAGGAGAGACAAAGACACATCTAAGAAGGTTTCATCCGGTTATCTGTTAACAGGGAGGGAGTGGAAATAAAAGCCATGTGTGCTGTATGTATTTTCGTGGCCGTGCACACATCCTGCATTGGGTTCTGCTGTGAAACTGATGGAGATTCATGAAAAGATGTCAGGGATCGATGGACTGAGATGATGCAAGTGTGACAGGACAGAAAGATACCTGTATGCATTTATAAAAAATAAAATCAAGACTTGTGGCGGCCCGTTATTGAGGATTAACTGAGAACACAGCACAATTCCCTGGGTTCATGTAAAGGCTCCTTAGAGTAATACAGACTTTGATAAAGAAGTGCTCAGAGTTTTGGGGTGTGTTTTCTGAAATATAAGCGTGTAATTTGCGGTGGAATTCTTAAGATCACAGTGCAAACGACTCCACCATTATTATAAATCACCGGGTCCCTGGGCAATATTAGATCCTAGGTAAATAGGGCTTTGATGTGTGAAGTAACTGATGGCTTCAGATAATAACGTGGTGGTGTAAAAGTAGAAAGTAGGACAAAATGGAAGTAAAAAAAGCATAGCACGAGTTTCTCGAAAATGTACTTCCTACAGTACTAGTACTTGGTTACCTTCTACGTCAGTGTAGAGGCAGACAGACAGACCGCAGTGACAAATTTGGATATGTTATTCACGGCTTCTGTTCACGGCTACGGCACAGAGTGAAATGAGACAACTTAGCGTCTGAGGTTACAGGTCAGGGCTGAGGGCCGCGGCTCATCGACTCGACCTTATAAACGCCTACGCTCTCACTGAGAGATTAACAGAGTTCACAAAGGTCGAGACGTGGCGCGTCACAGGGAATTTGTCAATCAAGCACAACCAGAACAGGCCCAACTGCAAATGAAATCCACTGCTACCAAAGTGTGCCGCAAAACAATTAAGAAAAGCGGAGAATTGAGAAGATTTTTCATGTCTGGGTCGCACAAAGACACAAACCAGACGCTCACTCCCTGTCTGAGGGACACACACCTGAAACCATGTACATGATCATAGCCAGTGGGGCTATAGGACACCAGCGGAGGGCTGAAAGATAAGCTAGGCTGAAATACAGTATGTACCAAGAGCTATCCCAGGGGCAGCAGTCGTCTTGTAAGGGGGGGCTTAAGCTCCAATCACATCCATGCACAGAACACACAGCTGTCCCGTCATGGTGCTGTGTCACAGATCTGCAAAAGACAAAACCCATAAACCTAACACTTTAGTGGTGCGTTTACTCCGGTGTGTCTGTCTGGCTGAAGAGAATGGAAGACATAACAATAGGATGTTTATCTTGAAGAGGGAGCATCGTCTCTTCTCAGACACGTAAGCTGTGAAACCCACGCTTTCCTGTGTAACAAATGCTCTGTGAGGACATTAAGCCTATATTTACAGTGATGATCAACTAACACACACACACAAAATACTGGGCAACCTTGGACATCTGGACCACTGCTACGGAAGATGGACACCCAGAATGCGAGCCCGTCTGAGGGAGAAGTGGAATTGAGGAGAGGTCAGCACACTGGCTTCCCAAACTGGACAAAGAGCCAAAAGAGAAGGACAAGGATTAAGAACTCAAGCAGATGGGAGGAATCAGACTCGGATAGTTTTGAGATTGTGTATCGGACTGTATCGGACTGCAGCACACACACACACACACACAAACACACTCAAGGGTTAGCTGTCCACCAGCTGTCACCCCCGAGTTTCCCTGCTCTCCTCCTCAATCACCTGACACACTCACCTGCTCCAAATTCCAGAATACATTCCTAAATTATCTGGCAAACTGACCCTGCGTTTCTGAAAGAAATGTCATTCTACAAGCGGCTCCCTGCCCGTGTGTAAGCCACTAACTCCAATAGCAGCACTCCTACTATGTGCTAAACTTTATCGCTGTTTTTGTAGAGAATTGTGAAGTGGTGCTACAGCCAATACTGTAAGGATGACATTTAAACACAGCTGGAATGTTGTAGACTAAACATTCCAGTAGTGTTGGGTCTATACTGGTTATTACATGTCGCAAAATAGAACTCATGCACCCTAAGGAATCAAAATCACAGCCACAAATGAAGCTTCTGTTATATCCATATCCCTGAGTCACATCATTACAATAAATCCCCACACATTCTAATGACATGATAATGAACAATAATTTACTGAAGATGAAGTAAATACATACAAATCCATAAAGGCTAATTTTCCCTGGAACATCAGGTGTGACAGTTTATCAATTATCATAGTTTATCATATCCACGAGTCCTTTCCTCTTCCCTTTTTCCCCACCAGTAGCAGTTGCAGTGATAGGTAGGAGTATTTGCATACCAACCATCTGCCTGGAGCTGTGTGTTCTAACTGTTCTAAACGATAGTCAGAGTACAGAGTGTGCGTGTGCACGGGTTTGTGCCTGCATGCCACCTTTGATAAGTTATTTGCCAACAACTGCATTTTACACTGCGTACATACAGTACCTCTACATTCAGAAATGTTAAGTAACCATGTACAATACTATTTTTAATTTTATTTCCTTGCAGTATTTCCATGATGTGCAACATTCTAGTTCTATTCCATTACATTTACAGTATCTGGTGGCAGTTACTAAGAGTTACTAAGATGAGGACTATGAAATCCACTCCAAATAAAAAAATAATGCCGTTGTGTACAATGCAATCGACTGATGTAGAGGATGATGTAATTCTTCATATGTATTAAAAATCCCTAAATGGAGACCCTTTGTTATCCAAAACTCGACATACAAGTTTGTTCCCACTGCAATGCCACAATAAATTGACACTCTCATACTAGTTTGATACTTTTGGGCTACTAAATATTACTCCCAGTATTTACAATCATTACAACAGAATTCTTAGAATATAATTTTTACTCTTAATGTATTTTTTTTCCAAGTATTGGAGTTTTTCTTCCACCTAAGAGCAAACATACTGTATCAACAAACAATGACAGTGTTCCTATTTACGCTACAGTTACACCAGAATGTTTATTTTTCCTCGACTGCGTGAGCACAGGAGCACGCAGCAGCTCACTCACAGTAGAAGAAAGGCCAATATCTGCATGGTCATCATATGGTTGCAATCCCTCCACCCCCCGCAGTAGTGTACTCGCTTCCTGTTGCGTCCCTGTGTGCTTTATGCAGACAGAAAGGCCATGAACCTGGGTGTGGTCTCAGGAAACTAGTTCAGAATGTGCACCATCAAGGAGAAGTATGCTTCTGCAGAGGATTTATCTGACTTGGCCTGTACATATGTTCAACTCCTCAAGTTAGCGGTGAAGCATTAGCTGCAGGGAAAGGTTTACAGTGTAAAACTACTTTGAAGATGGTTGCTACTGTGAGGAAATGTTTGCTATGAGCTCTCTGCCATATTCAAACAGGAATTCAGCAAGAGCTTCCTCTAACTAGTTGGCCCTCAGTCAAAAAACCCTTTCAATACTGTGTCGGTATCTGAAACATCACTGCTCCATGACAGAAATAGAAATACCATTAGTGCCTGATTAAACTGAAAGCTTTCTTTGACAATCATATTATCACGGAGTTGAAGAACATGTACGACCAAATGGTTGACTAACCCGTGCCAGCTAAATTTCTTTAAACTGTTTTGAACCCGCTTTCATGATGCTTCAAAGTGAGCAGCTCTGGGCCGACGCATTCCTTGAGGATAAGAGACAAAAACAAAAACAGGGACCAGTTGCTTCAGAGGTCACAGGCCATTCAAGTGAGATAATAGTTTCAAAAGTGTGGAACACTGTGAGCCCCGGGAAACCAAGATCAAGGCCAAGATCCTTGGAATTGTAATGCTGCCTCACACACTGGAAACAATTTGCCCATTGAGAAGTACAGTATTGTGTGGGAGCACTGGTACCAAAACAATAGGTTTAAGCACTTTAACATACTAACAGCCGGGCCTGACTGAATCAATGAATACAGTATAAAAGTTTGATATGTTATGATAGACGTAAAAAAAATACGATCAAAGATTAGTGTTACATTACATCATCCATCCGCAGCTGAAGAATGCCGTCACTCTAAAAACTTTCCATGTAGTTCCAATTCACATCAGAAAATAAAATATCAGACTTTAATTTAACAAGACAAGATATGATGATGATGAAGTCTGTGCCAACTCCGGGGTGCCAGACAGATTTTCAATACGGCCAGAAAAAGCTGTGATGACCATTCAAACTAGAGCCAAGAGGTGAGAAGGTGACCTCAGAGCCGAGTGCAGATGGTTCCCATGCAGCTGAGTAACATCAGCAGCCAGATCTCCATAATGCCAGTCTAATTGTCCGCCTCTTTTTGGTGCAGGCCCCTCTTTGCAAACCTGTTCTACATTAGAGAGCAAACCGTTCCTCCAGCTCCCCTGAGGGATCTGTGCAAACTTAACTCATTATTCAAGAAAAAGGGAGAGTTGACCGCTGGCTGAACATTTGCCATCGGCTCCGCTCGCCCGTTATAATTTCCTCTGCTGCCTGTAGTCTCAGCAGCCGTTATGCGTAGGCACTCTGATGCCACTTTTCCTGGCCTCTGCTGCTGAATTGACTCTAATCTGTGAGATCCACAGCAATAACAAAACATGCACATATATGTACATACAGCCGATGGAAAAAAGTATAGACGGCATTAACGTGAGTAATCCACTGAGATTTCCTACATGGTTATGTCATGTGTTTGTCTGACATATTCCTATGCTGCATAAATTCAGCTTTCCTGTGAACATGCCATTTGAAAAAGCTTTTTTGTGACTTTGGGGCAATGGACAGAAAGGTAGACAAGAAAGTCTATCAAAGCAGGATAAGCACATTGCAAGAGTGAATGTGAACCTTACCAAATTTCCAATCCTATTACTGGGCAATACACACCGATAAATTGCGCTACTGGATTGATTCCCCTGACCTAGCCTGGTGCAGGCTGGAAGCCCAATCCTGCTGCACTTCACCTTCCGACACTGCCTTCATATACTCATCTCTCCTGACCAAGATATCAAAGTTCACCAGAAACCCTGTGGTTCTCAATTCTTTCAAGATATGGTACCAATTTAGGAAGTAATATAAATTTGCAAAGGCATCTCCCCTAGATCCAGTCTGCAACAACCACCTGTTATTTTTGGACCATTCCTTCTCAGTATGGCATCGTAAAGGCATACAATGTTTCCTTAGCTTTTTCTAGTCTTTCAACAAAACGTGGATAACCTGCAAACCAATTACAAATACCGTTAAATCAGACTCTTTGCTTTTAACAATTTTCAAAATGGATATCCCTCACCCCTCCCTCTGTCTCACAGTGGATGAAGGACACCATGTTTTTTCTTAAACTTGAGAAAATCAAATACACAATAAGGGGACACTGAAAAGTTCTATCGCAAATGGCAACCATGTTTATCCTACTTCACATATCTACAGGTTAAACTAGACCAATGACTGGATACTTGAACACTAAATAATACATCTCTGGTTTATGTGTTATTGTTATTACAGGTGGGCCAGGATGCGGGTGTATGGGCTTTCTCCCCTTTTTCTGTTTTTGTTTTGTTTCCCCCCACAGCCCATGATGCGTTTTGCAACTGGTCCGGTTGAATGATGTCATCCTGTAAAAACTGTGCCTATAAGATCAGCATACAAGCAACACAGATGTCAATTGAGTCTCCATAGTTATATTGCCTTGCCTTCAAGGTATTTGCTGGCTGTGGTTGGTTGCTGTCACTCTTGTTTGTTATCCCTTTGATTGAATTCACAAGATCACACATCAATGCTCTCTTCCCGTCCGTAAGTATAAAATAATCTCAAACACTGTCCCATAACTGGATGCCCATTGTTACGCCAAATGCTTTCTTCATTTGAAATATTCAGCAAAGAGAAAGCAGAGAAAGTTTGTCACATCCATTCATCCAGACCTTTCACCTTCAATAAATATTCAGGGTGGATGGTAAGACAGCCGTCAGTACAAGCATACTCAATATGCAAAGTCCCCCATCCGACAGATCTAAATAAGGCCTACAGAACTTCATATGCTGCGGTACAAGTCAAAAGCCTTTTAGTATAAGCCCATATAACTCAATCCGTTCGTGACTTGTATCTTTTTCCCTTCCTGTCTTGTCACTGCTCCTTGGGTATTTGAAGCGGAGGTCTTTTCTCCAGGCGTGATGGGAACTGGAGGCCTGCACAGCATCTGGTTGACTTGGAAACAGCTGTGTTTTCATAGATCTGACTGAGGTTTATAGCTGCTCCCAGCAAGCCTGGGTTCACTGGGCCTGTTTGGCTAAACAATGTTAAATCTCACGTCTCCCACTCACTTACAGTCTCACAGAAATGCTTTTACTGTCACTGTTTCCCTTCATGTACACAGGGAATGCATGTAGCCTATTAGGTCTGGGAGAGAACTGTGAGGAGCCTCGGTTTCATCACACATTTTACGTGTCATAAATACAAATTTCATGCACATTTATTTCCTCTTTGCAAATGTACTTCAGCTGTTGATCCAAAGCAGACACCCACTGTATTAACACGAACAATCCAAGCTTGTAAGAAAGCAAATGATGCATCATTATTGGAGCATGCAAAGCAGTAATACAGTAGATTCAAAACAACTAATACTTTGTTTCTGATGTAAATTGGAGCCCTTGTGCTGCCATTAAAACTTTTCGGAAATGAACATTTTTTTTTTTCTTGAATGCAGTACGTCAAAGTGCTAAATTATAACATAACTGCTTAATCCTTAAATTGGGAGCAAAGGTAAACACTTCTGTAATAACCTTTTATTCCGTGGGGTCGATGCTGTGTGCCTGAGTGTGCCCCAGTATTTCACCGGAGCTGAAACACGACACTGTACGCAACACGGCATCGATTCCACATATGTTCTTATGCGGGACTCGCCCCACTATCCCCGCAACTTGCTTCCTTCGAGAAGACCATGGGGGAGCAGTGATATCATTTAATCTGGTTTATGCTGTGTTCAATTAAGTATTTCAGGCGCTGCTCTGGGTGGCTGCACACTGACAGGAGACCAGCAGGAGGTGAGACTGTGAAGTCCTATAAAGCAGATGGTTTCTGCCATGTCTGCTGAGATTCTGCACTGGACTGAGCTCAGTCACATTTATGACCAACACATAGTACACTCAGGCAGAATGGCGTCAACATTTTTTACATCATGATTTTTCCAGGATTACAAAAACAACTGGCAGCCTTAAATGGCAAAATGGAAAACGGATCCCCACCAGTTTTGAGAATTATCTAGCCATATACTGTATCTGAGTTTTGTGTACTTTGTTAAACTTCTACTAATTTGAGAATGGCTCCGAATTTTGATTCTTTGTGGCACTGATAAATTACAGTTGCACTCCTCTGAAATTCCAGCAGAGGGCAGTCACAACTCTCCAGCTAATATCAGCTAATAATCTCTTAAACATACAGAAATTGATTAATGTTGTAATGACAGCATTGCTCTGCCTTACAGTATACCCCTAATTCCTTAATCCAGGATAGCATACACAGTCTCAAGTCTCTCTCAGATACGCAGGTGCATACACACATACATACACACACGCCATATGTGGGACACACAGAGGAATGAACTCTGCGCAGAGGACATCTTTTACGGCGTACACGGTGGGTGACTGACAGAATTAGAGCTGAGTGATGATCAAATAGGTTACTCAGCACTTTCCAGTCACACGACTCAAACCTGCATGCCATTCCACAGCAGCAGAACAGATCATCTGACACGGCACTGGAGCTCAGTGAAATATAAATCAAAGAAGTTCTAGGAAAGAGCAGTTTCATGTCTTAAGTGTCAAATAGGAGGGATGCAACTAATTAATTAATTGATCTCATTATAACACAATATTTAGCTTGATTTTCCAATAACCACTTTAATCACATAAGTCTTTATAAAATCAAGTAATAGTGAGGAGTGCAAATCACAAGTTTACAGAGTTAACTCTTTCATTAATCAATAGTTTAACTGCTGAGTTTGGGATTAAACATAGTGAGGGCTTGCACCAAATATCTGCCATTTCATACCTTGTCCAAATATACTTTTTGAGTTCTACTGAAATATTCCAAGAGTGTTGTTATGTATGAAAAAACAAGGTTGTGAGTGATGATTATGAGCACACATTGTCTAACAGAAGGTGCAGTGGCGTGAACATATAAAACAGAATAATGTAAACCCCACTTATGACCATGAACATTCATTTCCCTGCAATATAACAGTCATGAATGTCCCTTAACAGGGTCCCCTCCCACTAGCCAGTCCCTTTTCCCATTTATCCCACCCATAAGCGCCACATATTTCTTCCAAAATAATCAACCATATGTTTCCGTAATTACACCGTGAGAGGGGCGCCTCGGTAATCTCCAGACCCGGGATCATAAATCCTTCTGTTACAACGACTTGTGGGCGACTCCCATTCAACATGTGGATGGAATAAAGCTATTTTCAGTGGATTCTCAATCACATAAACAAATCTGGTAAGGCTGAAGAATGAGGTAGTTGGCAGGTTGTCACAAAGGAAACCCGGGGAGGAAACTTTGATTCAGAATCCTGGTGAAAGGTCGCCCTCTTCTGGCAAATGTTTGATATTAATTTGTGGATAGAGATTCTACATGGATCACAATAGTTATGTTACACAAATATTTATTTATGCTCGTTCTTATTATGTAGCTGCATTAGGATACTGCAGTTATTTTATATATATTTTTTATTCGCCTTATTGTATTTTGGTTCCATTAATTCAGAATACTGATTGAAACGTTTCATAGAAATAAGCATAATTCTAACTCAGAGGTATTTTATTAACTACTAAGAAAGCCATCGTTTCATGATCAATTCCAGCTCTAAGCGCTGCACCCTTTACCTTTGAGCCAGTACGGCCAAAAAGGAGCCGTTTTCAGTCATTTTGAAATCACCACTGACCTGTACTTGCCAGTCCTGACTTGTACGCCTTTCATTCCACAGCGTTGGGCCCCGCCGACATCATTCACCAGATCGTCCCCGATCATCAGTGCCTGCAAGTGAGGATGGAGAAGAGGAGGAGGAAGGTTGGAATTTATATTTCAAGCATTTTCCTGCAGCTTTTATCCAGAGCCAGTTGCAAAAAGGGGCAACTTGTATCAAATGAACATCTAACAAGTTGAGTTATTGCACAGACACAGTCTATAGAGATCTACCTCTTGAGGCCGAATCCCCATGTCGTCGAGAACAGCCTGGAAGAACATTGGAGATGGCTTTCCAATTACTTCAGCCTCTAAATCACAGGCATACTGAAGAAGAAAGGAACAGAAATGAGTAAGCATTGATTTGTACAGAATTGCTGTTCAATTTTAACCTACTATACCTCCAAAGCCTTCATGTAAACTCCTACATCGAGTTTCAATCCATCTGTCTCCTTGTAGTATCTCCTATAAAACGTAGGAGCCTGTTGCAAATACATAGTACTTATATCTTGTAAATGTACTGTGATTTGTACTCATCATTGCCTGTAAGATCGGGAAGACCCTCATACCCTTGGCCAAGAGAGAAGAGCACTGGCTTTTCCAGGCCGATGAGAACCCTGAAGGCCTCATTCAGGTTATGGTACGAAAAGTTCTCTGCTGCGTCTGCTATGACGACACAGTTTGGGTCAGTCTTGTTCACGCTGTCAAATTCAGGAAGAAGATCTGCAGAGAAATGAATCAGATTGAATGTAGATCATAATTACTTTTAGGTCCATTCCCAGGCATCCAACAGGTCAGGTTAACAGTCAAAACCTGTTGTCCTTTAACAAATATACAATGCAATTACCATCATACACCAGCAGGTGTGGCCGCAAACCTCTCTCCTTGAGGACAGCTACAGCTGCAGGAGCTGGAGAGAAGACCTCTGACACAGAGATGTCAAAGCCCATTCTCTGGAGCTTGGCCACAAACTTCTCTCTGGTGGCCTGGGTCTCATTGGTGCAGAAGCGAAGCTGGAGGTCTGATGCCTTGAGCCTTCAAAAGGTCAAATACAGAGTTTAGAGTGGCTTCTGATGAAGTTCAAATATTGTAGTAATGACTTGCTCTGTCATTGTTGTCCCATAGCACAGAAGAGTACATCAACCCCAACACTAAACAGTTTGTCAAGCTTTTAAACACACTTAAGCCTAAAGCTTGTGCCAGATTATATTACTAGTAAAAGCAACAAAGTATTTCCACACAAGCCAAGTCTAGTCAAGGAAAACTTTAATAGTCTCCACTTGTCAAACCTGGAGGAGGTTATTAGAACAGGTAAGTTCCTGTGACCAGCAGAAACGCCCGTTTGTCGTTACATTAATACACTGATTAACCCTCCGCCATTGTTGTATTGGGAGTTTTTAAATGGGTAAAAGCATTAGTGAAGCATTGTTCACTTGTAATTTTGAGCACACAACATATCACCAGACCAGTTAAACCCGGAATTTTACCTGCTAAGGGCTATATAGACCCTTTTCGGGCTGTTTGAAAACAGGAAAGGGGCTGCAATTACGGAAACGACCCTTCAAACTTAAAGCCCTTAAAGCTTGTTGAAAAACACTAATATTGAGTGTCAATGTCTTAGCCGACTCAGCAATGACTCACTTTCTCACAGCTTCGACAGAGCCAGGTATGGCGACTCCGCCGCCCTCCCCGCTGTCATATAAAACACCACACATGTCCAGAACAACACCTTTTAAACTCTGACAAGCGCCTAGCCATCCTGGATCCGCCATGACAGAGCAGTCTGTGCTTAATGCGCATGCGTGAGAATGAGCCCTCACTCCCTGCTTTGAATAAAGTCAACGAATCATTAAAATGTTTGTTTTCAGGGAGTATAGTGTGCTTTTATTTAATTGGCAAAATAGCTGAATTATTTCGACAGACAATCATTTACATAAAATAACAAAGTAACAATTTGATTGAAGATTTCCACCATTATTTTACCCCATATGTGTCTTTCTGTCCATCCACGGAAATAATCATTTGAATTTGAGCTACATAAGAGCAGTAGAGCATTTACAAAAACTTAAATAAAAAAAATTAAAGACAACAAAACTAAAAACAAATAAATATAACAATAAATAAACAAATAAAATATAATTTGGAGATACGTAACAAGATTTATTATTCATTTATTTCAATAATTGGAATGCCGGCAACATTCGAGTCGCCCTACTGCTGACAGAAGTAAAGAATAACATTAAATAATAAAAATTGATAATAAATTAGTTTTTTGTTGTGCAGTGCTCCTCTGAACGCTACGAGGTCTTGGTTTGATTTTAGGTACTTTATATATGGATTCACATGGAGAGTGATGGGTTTATCAGTAGATAGGGGGATCTTTCAGCATGATCGATCTATGTCATAACGTGTAATGTTGCACCATGCTCATGTGTCCTGTGACGCACACGTGTACGCCATCGAGTACAGCCCACTCTTGCCTGAAGATAAGCCGCTGCTACCGCACTACTGTTTACTTTCAGGGCATCGTTTTATCCACGGCCAGGACACGCACCATCTCGGTTTGAAGTGCATCTCCAGGACTTCTGCTCTTTGTGGTACTGCGTTTCTTCATTTAAATCCGACCTCTGCTATTACATACCATTGTAAATCTAACTGAAATAGACGTTAGCTCTTAGCATTTCATTCAGCTGAGTGTAATCTCTCGGGGTACAAACCACCAGCGACGCCTCATCGCTAACCGATCATTGTGTATTTATCGGCTAAGTTTTAAGCTTTAGAGTAGAAAGAGCTCCAGGGAAATACAAATGGTTAATTCAGGGAAGTTGCCATTTATGGCAACTTGTGCTTCGAGTTTAAATTTAGCTCATGGCAGCGACGCCGGGCGGCGTGTCGGGGGCCTGGCTCTCTGTAGCCTATCACCTTCCATTAGCCGGTTTTACTGGATAAATCATTAATTAAACATCGAGGGTCGTTGTCCTTGTAATCCAGACCAGCTGCTTTGTGTCAGTCCACTGTGGAAACTTTTGTTATCGTGGACTTAACCACCTGTGTCGACACGCACGGTTTCCACTTTGTGGTCTTATCAGACGTCACGGTGATTTCTTGTAGTTTTCCATCTAAGATCATGCATTTTCTTCTATAACATGTGTTTCCGGTGTTGCTACATCTACTGCGTAATATTAACATCATTTTAATCATGAAAGCTGTGATGAATAACAGATAATAACATCATGTAGTAGTGGTTTCCACACGAGTTACTGGGTTTTAATGTGTAATATTAAAACTAGTGATCGTAACCACACATTAATAAACAGGCTGCTGGCACGTCAAGGTTTTTTTTCCATGGTTCTATGGGATTACTGCTTGGAAACTCGCGCACACACGTTTAGAGCCGCCCAATGGCATTCCGTTGTTCTGTATTGTAAAAGAAAGGTGCTGCTCAGCAAGCCTGTCAACTTTATGTGCGTGTCTGGTTTTTTAGAGACATTTCAGCACCCTGACATAGCATATGGTATGTTGTAACCTCTGTAGTTTTAAAGGGGTGGACGGATAGGACCAACTGTTCTGATATTGGAACAAAATGAAGAGGCAACGATGAGTTTCACCGTCACTGTGCTGGCAGTTGTTGGTCAGACTTCCACTTTGTTGTAACAATTTAAGTCAAGTCAATTTTATTTCTAAAGCCTAATACAGTGTCTCAATGGGCTTTACATGCCCACAACATCAAGAACATTTCATTCAGAGTTTTGTTTTCATTATATCAGCATTAGTTATGTGTTATACTGATCTGATCTCCATACTGCTTAAACTCCCTTAGGTCATTGATCTTTGCTTGACCTCAGCCTTTGGCAACCATGCACACTGTAACCATGTCTGCTCTTCGCATTGCTCCTCTAAATTCTTTTTCCGCATAATTTTTGAGTCTTTTAGTCAACAGTCTCTATTGAAGTAAAAGTGGTGAAATGATCCAAATCAGACTGCATTGCATGGTATCACATTCAGTACATAGCAACTGCAATAGGCTACAGTTACTCATTCTTCACGGCAGCTTGTCGTTACAGTGTTGCTGGGATACTTGACCCTTTCCCAGCGGTTGGCGTTGCTGTATCTTACTTGAGCTCATTATTGTTTTTGTGTCGGTACCTTGACAACGCCTTTTTGTATAAAATAGCGCAATACTTCTCTATGGTCATATTACTTATGTTATAGTCATTTTTCAGACTACTGGTACACTGTTGTGCTACTTGGTACTTACTGAATGAGACTCTGTGCTTATGCAGGTGCAACACATTGCCGTAAAAAGGAATGATCTCCCAGCTCAGCCGGAGCCTGAGCCGCGCCGCTCCTCTACTCCAGCGCAGTGTCCACTCTGGTTCTCGCACTGCCTCCACCGCTGCATCCAAACAAGAGAGGGAGCGCACCCTCACCGCAGAGGGCATCTTCGCTCGTGAGGACAAGTATGGAGCACACAACTACCATCCCCTCCCCGTGGCCTTGGAGCGAGGAAAGGGTGAGAACAGACCATTTTCAACAATATGAATTTGTTTAAAAATGTTACAAATCAACATATGATTCATAAACGTCTCTATACTTAAGGCATCCATGTGTGGGATGTGGAGGGAAACCGATATTATGACTTCCTGAGTGCCTACAGTGCTGTCAATCAGGGCCACTGCCACCCCAAGATAGTAGCAGCGCTCACAGCCCAGGCCTCCAAACTGGCCTTGACCTCCAGAGCCTTTTACAACGACGTGTTGGGAATGTATGAGGAGTACATCACCGGCCTGTTTGGCTACAACAAAGTCCTACCCATGAACACAGGTAAGCAAAGCACGCACAGACAGACAGACAGACAGACAGACAGACACAGAGAGAGAGAGAGAGAGAGAGAGACTGACTGACTGACTGACTGAGAAACTTGTCTGATCACTGTGAAACTCTTGACTGCACTTATTGACATTTTGTTTCTTAAGGTGTTGAAGGTGGTGAGACGGCTTGCAAGCTGGCACGCAAATGGGCTTACCATGTTAAGGGTGTTCCCAAAAACCAGGCCAAGATCATCTTTGCCGGTAGGTACTCATCCACTCGCATATCATTGATAAAGTTAATGGCTAAACTTAACTACAGAGAACGCTGCCTTGTTTTCAGTCATTCGCTCTTGTTTGCTGCTGTCAAACCTTTTTTTTTTAATCTTTGGCATCCAAAACCAATTGCCTATGTTCCTTCTCTTATCATTGGCACCAAAATTGTCTGTCCTCAGGGTTCCTGTGCACACATGATCCACAACAGACTAAATATGCAACGTTCTACTAATCTGCATGTCAAATAATAAGAATCAATGCCAGCTCTTGATTAGGAAAATGTTAATGTCAACATTTTCAATAACACAAACAAATCGGTATTCTCAATACTGAAGTGTCAACATGCACTTTGGGTAGTCGACCACCAAACAGGTCATCATAGTGCCAATAGAGAACAGGCTTCAAATAGTATTACCTATGGTCTATAATGAGTACTATCCTACAAACAATCAAACTGTTTCTATTTGAATTTCTGCTAGACGGTAACTTCTGGGGCCGCACCATGGCAGCCATCTCCAGCTCCACCGATCCCAGCAGTTACGAAGGGTTCGGACCCTTCATGCCAGGTTTCGAGCTTGTCCCATACAACGACATTCCTGCACTGGAGGTAAAGGTTTTGTTTACGTCGTTGAAACATTACTTGGTGTCGACTGGCGTTGGCAGATTTTGCACAGGCAGGTCATTTGTGAGAGTTGTGATGTTGGATTTCCAGTGTGTGAACAGTTTTTCTGCATTGGATACTGTCACAGGCGGCAGAAGTTTCATCACACTGCTGCTCTGAGTCCAAGAGACGGCAGGAGGAGCCAACATCTGGAACTTCAAGGCCACGTTGCTAAATTACAGTGCTCTCACTTTGTGTTTCCTTCGCAAAGCAAATGCTGAGGACACAGAAGAATGCACGTTAGCACTTGCATGTGTGGAAGTCACAGCTTTGCAAGCGAAATTTGGTTCTTAAAATAAGGAAGCTAATGATTGCCTAAAGCCTAAAGTAACTACTGCTTTTCTATGCAGCATGGGTGCAGGTTTATCCTCGACAAAGATAACTGTCTGACTTGCTGGGCTGTATATGATTTGTTATTTGCTTATTGTTCTCGCTCTTTCTCCTTCTCCAGAAAGCCCTTCAAGACCCAAACGTTGCCGCTTTCATGGTGGAGCCCATCCAGGGTGAGGCTGGGGTGGTGGTGCCTGACCAGGGCTATCTGACCAAAGTCAGAGAACTTTGCACCAAATACAACGTGAGTCTCAACACGGGCATGAATAATAGAATAAGACTGAGGTGCCACAAGATCTGCCCTGTTGTTGCGTCTGTGGAAAAGCAGGAGTTTTGAATACTAATGAATCTCCCTCTGGGTTTCGTCCAGGTGCTGTGGATCGCTGACGAGGTGCAAACCGGCCTGGCTCGTACCGGCAGGCGTCTGGCCGTGGACCACGAGGAAGTGCGTCCCGATATTTTGATTCTGGGGAAGGCTCTGTCAGGAGGAGTCTACCCGGTAAGCAACATAATGATTTGTTTAGTGGAAGGGATCAAATACTGCTGACTACATTGATTCATTGATCCCTGCAGCAAAATAAGTTGTTTTTTTGTTTGCTTGAACTGTTGCTGACTTGTGTTTACTTGTCTCAGGTATCTGCCGTGCTGTGCGACGATGAGATCATGCTGACAATCAAACCCGGGGAGCACGGGTCCACATATGGAGGCAACCCTGTGGCATGTCAGGTTGCCATCGCTGCACTTCAGGTCAGTGTCAAAACGTCCTTCACTTATCTTTCTATCTCAAAAGCTTTCAAGTTGAACATCTTAACCACTCCTAAAGTGAAACAAATGAAGTCAATTCCACAGTCACTTAAAGTTTTATGCTTCCTCAGAGCATAAACTTGTTTTTGTCCTTTACTTTTTGGCAGGTCTTGGAGGAGGAGAAGCTGGCAGAGAACGCTCAAAGGATGGGCGAGCTGCTGCGCTCCGAGCTGAGAAAGCTGCCCAAAGACATCGTCACCTTAGTCCGAGGGAAAGGCCTGCTCAACGCAGTCGTCATCAAAGAGACCAAAGGTACATTAATGTTCTGCTGCCAAACTGTTGAGAGCCGTGTCGTAACTAAGGTAAGGCTTGTACATAAAGGTTTGTTCTCCATATTTGATCCAAGGCTGCTGCTGCTGTTGTTGTTATTCCCATCAGTCATGTCCTCTCACCCCATTAGGAGCAGACGGTTTGTCACTGGGAGCAGATTGACCTTGCGTTGCCACAGATCTATAACTGCTTTTAACCTTCTTTGCACATTTGGCTATTTATGTCCTCTGGTATTTACTGAAGACATGATCCCTTAAGCATGGTCAAATGATTAAGAATTAGCAAACATGATTAAGTCATTTAGGAGCATGCATACACTGATTATGTGAATGGAGTAAGATCAGCATAAGGGATTACATGAGGTGTGATGTCACTATTTTCCCTAACACCTCCAACATGATCATAAATGTCAGTAAAAGTAAGGTGGCTACATTCTAAGGGTTTTTCTTCCCATTTTTAAGGGTTTTTCTTCCCATTTTTCACCGACTACCAATTTCAGGATTTATGACATTTTGACTACAGCCTTAAGGGGAGTCCGACTCTCATATGTCGTTTTGAATTGAGTAGCACAGCACAACAGAGCGTCAAACGGCACACTCCCTCGCTGGTGGAGAACAGGAGCTTTGTCCGGCAGGAATTCCGCCGGCAGCACAATCCGGCTCTCCACCGGCCTTTTGTTATGTTCAGGAACGAGCATTGCGTCACTAAATGTTTTCTGAATGGCCCCATTGCCCTCATGGAAGGCTGGAACCATGCATGATATGATGCTATGTCTGCTGCAGCATAATGTGCAACTATACTTCCTGTGTTCCTGTGTATCAAATCATTCCCCCTCCCCTCAGATTACGACGCCTGGAAGGTGTGCTTGCGTCTCCTCGATAACGGACTCCTGGCCAAACCCACCCACGGCGACATCATCCGCCTGGCCCCTCCCCTCATCATCAAAGAGGACGAGCTGCTCGAATGTGTCGACATCATCCAGAGAACCATCCTGTCCTTCTGAGCCGCCACGCCTCTGCGATGGCAACCTTCTCTTTGATCAAGCGCACCTCTTACTGCAACAGTCAGAAAGTGACACTAATCATTTATCAGCTTTTATTGGCTTTTGGAGAAGAATGTTACAGTAAAAAGCACATTATACATAAACATTACATACAGTATCTTGCTTAGAGTGATATACAGCAAGATGTGCATGTTATTTTGGATATCCTGGGATATTTTTCGAATTAATTGCATAATTCAGTTAATCTTATGTGGAGTAATTTACAGTTGTTACATTTTTTTATTCCACAGGTAATATGTGCTGTAAATAAATGAGATGTAATTTAAACGGGAATATCTAAGTGGTTTTACCTATTCAATTTAACAATCCAAAGTTCAAATGGAGTCAAAGAGATTGTTTGGACTATTTAAAAAGCACATGGAAGTACTATAATTTTGACGTTGTTTCATGGTTCAGTGTTCTCCAAATAAATTATTGCAAAACGTACTAGTTGTGTTACTGTTTGTACGGGACAAATTTTGGATTTTGACCTTTCAGAATGCACCCAAGCACATTTTACAGAGATTGCAGTGACGACACTAGGTGGGGCTGTTGCCTAAATGGAGACCAAAGCTTGGTAGGTGGTTAAAAGTGGGAGTCTGGGTAATTTGCTGAATGCAGATACTGAGGTCATGCTTCAGATCAATCAATCAAGACTTGGTTTGAAATGTAGTTGTACATCTCTCCTCTCTGTGGAGTCTCTGGTAGAGAGAGAGAGAGAGAGGAAGAGCGATCTGACTCGTATGACACTTGTACCCAGCGGACAAGCTGAGGATGACTGAACAGGATCTCCGACTGAGTCAGCTGAAGGTTTTATTCCCTCTGAGATCCTGCAGCTGTGCCTCAGACATCATCGCAAAGACAGCTTACAGTAAAGAGCAGCACAATTAACATTACAGCGTTGCATCAACTGAACATAAAATGAGTGAAAAGTAGCATTGCTGCGTCATTTAATGGACCACATCGTTTTAAAGGTCTAAAGGTCACATACACGTAATTATTTACCAGAAGTGGGACCACCTCATATATTGTCACAAGTAAGACTCCAGTTAGGTCACTTGAGTATAAAGTCAAGACTGATACGAGTTTTGAGTCCTAAACAAGTCAGAATCTAATTGATACCACATTTTTTTACTCATTGTCTGGTTTTTAAACACAAAAATTAGTTTATCAGGTTAAGATCATAAACATTGTTACTCCTATTAGTAGCTATTGAACCTGCCTGGAAAATACCTTAACTTCTGATTAATTGTTTGTTTTGAATCTTTGCTTTGAGGATGTTCAGTGTTTTTGAATTTCAAAATCACAAGTTCTTTTATGATTGTCTCAAGAAAATTTGTCTCTCAATGCCAAACTTGTGCGTCTAGACTCCAATTTGTATAAAATTTGTATTTTTTCTCTTTTTTTCCAGCCTTCCAGGAAGCCATTAGTTTCTATTCATTTTTGAATGATAAGAAACCTTTTCACAGACTGACTCTCCATTTGTTTTTGGCAGAGTTTAATTACTGTTCCAGGGTAATGTGCAAGTTTTTCACTCAGTCTGTACCAACACCTGCTTAACCATGCGTGTGTGTGCATGTTAATCAGTATTGAAATGTAAATGTGAGGTATTCATGAATGAGTCATTTTCAGTTGCTTGATGGTTGGTGTGTAAAGGTTCAGGAGTCGGCCCAGTGAAGAGTGACCTGTAATACTGGGTTGGATCAGATTGGGATGCATTCTGCTTTTTCAGCCAAGCTGTCAAAACTTGTAGCTCAGGACCAAAGTGCACATGTGCTGCTACAGTGTGAAGGACGGGTCATTATTTCATGTGAAGCAAAGCAGCGAGGCACAACGTTTGCTTGTGAAATATGAGAGGAATTCAGCCTGGCAGGAGAAGTGAGGGTTATCGGAAGGTGACACAGAGTGATGTGTTTGTGTCCCGTTCGGGGGTTTGATCCTACGCTCGCCGTACACCTGCATCCCACCGAGCCGCGAGAGGGAGGGGGCACTGTATTCTACAAATGAGCTTCATTTCTGGCATGTTGGTGACAGGCCGCGGCTCAGTGGAAATCTGGGAACACAGAGGTCCGGCGGCTGTTTTTGCTCCGGCAGGCATTTGACACCGTCGGGCCTGACACTCCCATAAATCCGCTTAATGTTCCAGCAAAAACAGGAAAGTCTGAAGATGTTCTTACTTCTAACGACTCAGTCATTCTTTTTCATATCCAAGAACATTTTTAGAATCCAGTCTGGTTTACTTGAACTGACTTGATAAAAGTCTAAAAAAGTGAACTGGAATGCCAACACATTCACATCCCAAACGTCTTATGATGAAGAATTGATCAAGTCCTTAATGTTCTCTGTGAATGTTAAGCTTTCAAGAGCTACAAACAGCACACATCAGCCTATTTTTGATGGAAAAAGCAGATTTGTCCTTCACCGCCACTTGTCTCCCAAACAAAATAGTCTTCTAGGACACGCACAGTGACCGCTCCATGTTTTCAGGCCCCGACGCTCAAATTCCTGTGGGCACCATTATGGTCCCATTTTCCCCTGGTCATTTTTTTCCTTAGAAGCTGAGATCCACATAGCTGTCCTCCTCCTCCTCCTCCTCCTCCTCCTCTTCCTCTTCTCATCCTCCTCCTCCTCTCTAGCCTTGGCACTGCAGTGTGTATATACATGTGGCTTTGTCTGCAGCTGTTGTGGTCACTGCATAGCGTTGAGTTAAACTGTCACGGAGCATCACTCTGTGTATGTGGACAGCCACTTCTGTTGACCTAAAAAGACAGAGGGAACCACTCTGACAGGCGCTGTCTGCGGCTTTACATGACCTACGAATGACCGTAGGCCTATTTTATGACCACATGGGGCAGCGTGTCCTCATTTTACTGCACTGTCAATGTAGAGAGGTTACCATATGTGTGCGTTGTACCTCCTCTAGAGTGGCAGATGCACTTGTGACACTTGTGAATCGATGACATTTACACTTGTGTCACTTGTGTGTCACATGTCTGTGGTTTTTCATTTTATTTCAAGGCCAAACACAGCCTGAAAGAGCTTTATGCCTCGCGACAAAAGATATCCACTCAAAAAAATGACCTTGTTATTTTGAGAAAACAGTTTGACCTCTGGAATATTCAATTCGTTCTCCAAGAATAAGATACCTAGGAGATCTAGCTGTCTCAAGGGACTGTCTCAATTTGTATGTCCTTTTGGGGAAATGCTTTGTTTTCCTCATATAAACAATAAAAAAACCCTGTTCAAAATTCACAAACTGTTGTTTACAGTACAGCTCTATCATCAGTCCTGCAGCCTGTCCCCCAAACCTGCGCCACACCCACTGGGAGTCCCTGTACTCCGTTCGCATACCACAGTGGATGGGCTGGACCCCAACAATGGGTGTGCCTGCGCCCTTTCCCCACACTCCAGCACATCAGATATGGGCGTTTTTGACTATGTGGTCTTCACAATAAAAGCTCAACCCCATCTTGGCAGGGAGACAGGAGTGATCATAACACAGACGAAAGACAAAGTCAAACAACACAGGCAACAGTCCAACAGCAGAAGTGAGAGTCAGTACGCATCCACATTTTTTGGCACAAATGAAACCTCATGCATCACAAGTATCTGTCTTGGCCTCTTGGCAATAGGCACATCTTTCTTCTTCTTTGGGCAATTTGGAAATATTGCTGCCGCTGCTGGCTCACTTTGATTTTTAAAGTCAGCTGAATGAATCACAC
Organism: Genypterus blacodes; assembly: GCF_046128005.1. Lineage (NCBI taxonomy): Eukaryota > Metazoa > Chordata > Actinopteri > Ophidiiformes > Ophidiidae > Genypterus > Genypterus blacodes. Next base: position 894,055 of record NW_027466839.1, read on the forward strand.
TCTGGCAACAGCGTCGTCACCCCAGGTCCTGTTAGAGCTGAATCTTACCTTCCCTCATTTATCACAGCAAAGTGAAGCAAAGCTCTAACAGCGATGGTGCATTGAGTGTAATTACGCCTTGCCTATCAGATTGAGATGTTCTGTGCTGTGGACAATGAAATGAAAGGAAGCTGTAATTGAGTTTGTGTTTTAATGGAAAATGAGGAGTTCACGGCCAAAGAGGTGAACAACAGGTAGGTGAGTCATACAGCACTGGATCACCAGGCGCTCTGCAAAGAGACACAGAAGACTATTTATCTAAATGAAAAGCCCACTGTGTTTACAGCTTGGACGGGAAATGTCTTTTATGAGTTACAGAAAGTCTTCATCTGTAACAGAGCCCTTAAAAATAGTAGTACTTTTAAATCTCCTATTTTTCAAACTGAACGACTGAAGCGACATTAAATGAACTAGAAAGGCAAGTTTCAATAGTTGAAACGCACAAAAAGATATTTGAGTCGAGAAAAGTCTGGTGGAAGCTGCTTGACACCATTTTAAAACATAATGTGATGAAATGCTGGGTTTTTGAATAGTTTAATAGCTTAATTTCATTGTTGAGTGAGATCAGGTTTCCAGTAATATTTGATTTGTTATCAGAATGAGAAATGAATGAAAAAAAAGTGAAGCCTTGTGGGAAATTGAAATTGAAATCGTACGTCAATAACATTTCATTTTCTGATATCATATGGCCTTTAGAACAAACCGTTTCATGATACATTATGATGATTCAATTGCGATAAGCATGTGGTGTTTGCTTGGTCGGAGGGTCTGGGACAAGCTCAATCCTTTCAGAAATAAATCACGTGCCTGCGTGACGACCGAAGCGATTGCTGTGACAGACGCACTCGCCAAGCGGACCTCAGATCTGCAGGGGCGAGTGCGTGTCCTTCTGAGGACCTTGCCACGATTGATCAATACATACTCCCTCCAGTGCGAAGCCAGAAAGGCATCAGGGAGGGAAAGAAGGAAAACGGTCAGTGCACATTACTCTTTCAGCATTACGTGTCATTTGCCCTTTAAGATGCACATATAGTATTTTATCAGTGCGCTCAGATGCCATAAATTGAAGCAACTTAATGCAATAGGCCCATTTATATGAGCAATAGCGGGTGAACCCAACAGTTTTCTCTGATTTATCTATGGTGGCACAGGAAGAAGAAGAAAAATGGCATTTTTTATCCCAGCGCTGAATCAGTCATAATTCTCAAAATGCCGATTTATATCTGGCAGATTTAATGAATAAAGGCTTTAATTATTAATCTGTAAACTGCCACTTGATGTGAAATACATAATGGGCGAGGTACTTTGATTACATCCCGGTGTGAATAGAAATGTGGCTTGATGAGAGTGCAAGTGAGAATTGAACTGAATTGAATTGAAAAGAAGTCTGATGGAGAGATGTCAGGTATGTACACACACCAGTAGGCTGATTGATGAGTTTCCCGATGACATCTATCTATGTTTTAACGTCTCAAAACTACTCTTAGCTAACAACATTTTGTTTAAGCAGAGTACAAAGGAGACACTGTCACCTGGAGGAAGAGGAGAAGCTACGGTGGTGAAGGACAGATACAGTAAACTGTCCACTTAAATACGACACTAATAGGACGGTGCTGTGTGTAGCTTTGATTGCAGCGGTGCTGAATCCTGAAGAAAGAGAAAGTGTGTGTGTGTGTGTGAGGACTGGCAAACTAAAGTACCACGACACTTGCAATGACAAGGAGACTACAAGCCAGAGTTGGGCGAGCTGCCACAGAAGCTCTCAGTGTCCATAAAGGATAAATGATGACACTCAGCATCGGTGCGGCTCTCCTGCACCTGATACAGCACTACCGCTCCGTGCTCCGGCACCTTCCTGTCACCACGGAGGTCATCAAAGGTACATAAAAACGCAGCCAATGATGCATGGTGCAAGTGTTGACATTGCAAACATGGTGCAACACTGTGCAAAAGGCTGCTTAAATGCCTTAATGTGAAAACACAAACATCCACACCCTCGCCACAACACTACTGTGCAAACTAACTGAAACCTACCTCTCTACAAAATCCTGCTCTGCTGTAATTGCTCAACCGTGACATGTGGGATGCAAACCAAATATTTGCTTCAAATTAGGTATAATACTGTCAACCCGTTTGTACTCGCAGTCTACGTTTGTCAGAGTTTGAGTTTTCCTGCTCTGTGGAAAGTGAAATAGCAGCAGACAGAAGCACAAGCTGAGAGTGAAGTCTTAATCAAAGCTTGGCGGCGTTTTCTCAAAAGCAAAAAGCAGTCGCTTGCGGCAAATTACCAGTGGATAGGGCCGGAAGAAACATACACACACACACACACACACACACACACACACACACACACACACACACACACACACACACACACACCGGGGAATGATTGCTGGAGCGTTTGACATGCAAATGACAATTGAGCTTTAGTCGCAGTTTGTCAAAACACGACAAAGTGTGTGACATTCCTTATACATGTGAGCGAATGTGAAGGATTTTACTGTTGTTTGAAAAGAGCAACATCTTTTTCCTATTCCAGGAACGCAGCACTTTCATATCTGGAGCTATTCAGATGGTGAAATGTTGCAATCCAGCATTTTAGTGGGCAAATAAAAGCTAAATTCAAATTGAAATGGCATAAAAAAGGACTTTGGTTATGGTGAACTGTTATTTTATCCATTATAGTCCTTGACAGGGTTACAGGGTTCATACAGACACTCAAACACAAACGTCCATCATCACAACTTCCTCTGCCTTATAATGTTCAGTTTGAATTCAAAGATGTTGTACAGTGCTTTGATCCTCAATTGTCCCCTGAGTCCCTGCTGACGCTGCACATTCAGGCCTGGTACTGTAGCTATTCAGAAGGAAACTCTAAAGCAGGTTACTGTACTACCAGACCTGGAATACAGTAAACACAGTACATTACAGTAATATTGGTTAGTGAGGGTCACTATATTGAAACAGGACAGATTAAAGCAGAGCACAGCCGTTCTTGACTTAAGACAAAGTTGGCACACTTGATTGTCACATGCATGCACTTGCTTTGTGAACTACAAACACCGCAACAAAGGTATGTTGGGAATTATGCAATATGAGGTCAAAAATATTCATTTAAACACAAATATTCCAGTTTCAAACACATTTATCTACAGGTTTGTGTTTTGAAAATCATGTTAACACATCTCTAGGAGTGTGTTGCAGTGCATTTTCACTTCTAACCCTTTCTCCCTCCCTCCCTCCCTTTCTCTCTCTCTGCGTCTCTGAACTCTTGTATCGGCTGGTGCTGGTTCCAACATGTCTAGCTGGAAATCATTGACGTTTTTGTTGAATGCAATTTAATGGGCTGATTAGGGCGACTTTGCTCTATTCTCAAAGTGTCCATCCATCTTCCTGAAAGTGTCGACGCTGCAATAACGTCGCCTTTCGGTGTGTATTCACAACGGCTGCATACTTCAGGCATGAACTGCCGAAGCGCCAAACAAGCACACCCTTGATATTTTCCTGCAGCACTTTATGAAATCCATAAATTCAGTATATTTATGATTGGTCCATAGTAAGAGGTGTGAAAGGTTTGTTTGGCAACACCTTGACCTGCTGATCAAAGGAAAACACAGTTATTTAGTAAGTGATGTCATATAAAAGTCTCCACTCAGATTGGCTATCGCTATGTGAATTGGCTCATGAAAATGTCACGCCAGACAGATTAGGTAAGAAGAAGAAGAAACACTTTTTATTGATCCCCGAGGGGAAATTCTTTCTTTATTTCAAGGGGAAATTCTCTAAGACTAGCTGCCGGGCCGTGAATGCAGCCTGTAGTGAGATTGTCTGTCAGTAGTTAAACCGTGAGTGCAATAAGATGCTTTATGAGTTCTTCTGGACTATGATGTAATGCATGTAAACAGGACTATTTCTGTCTTTCTGTTCAAAGCTTCAGTCGTGGTTTGTAGCCAGTGCACAATGAGGACTTGTGGACCTCATTTGGGGTCAAAGTCCACCAGGTTTCATTATGTGCATCATATGGTACCTGGGTCAATGTTGCTACGTCAACAAGTCTGCATTACTACCACCCTCTGGACTGGAGTGGCTCTAATTAGATTTCCTATTTGGTCTAATCTACAGTGTATATAGATCAGGAAATGAAACACAAGAAATGACAAATGTGCGTCAACAAGGGACCTTCATGCTTTTAATGCTGCACCACTTCAACGCGGGCAGAAATGTTCTTTTTCTGAAACACTGGAGGAGAAGATCCAGGCAGCACTGACTTTGTTAGACATAAAGCCCTAAGCCAAAGTAATGAGCAATCTGAGTCCTTAGAGACACGATAGTCCATATTGGCCTGTTACCTCTGCGGATCGTATAGCCGGTCACCTCGCTGACACACAGTTTAGCTGTTTGTTTCGGGGGACAGCGAGGCTCTGTAATGTTTCATAATCAACCTTATCCATCCAAGCGTGAGAGCAGCTGGACAGCGCCGGTATTAGTATTCTCCTAGTGTTTGGTGCGGTGACAGAAGCCGGAGCGCTCTCCCTCTATTTCTCTCTCTCCCTCTCTCGCTCTCTCTGCACGTTGTCAGATGGAGAATTTTGTGTGAAAGGCTGCAATGGAAGATTCTGGTTCTCTCCGAATAAACTCAGATTGCTGGTTTGTGGTTTTGACTTTAGACTGATGGTAAAAACGCAGATCAGTCCTGAGTGTCATTGCATGAAATCTAGATAAGACTTTGTAATCAAAACAGAAAATGTGCAGTCAAAAGAGATGGAGAGTTTCGAAAGACTTGAATGTGTGAACAGTTATGAGCTTAATGATGTAAGATTTGTTTGCTTACATGCTCAAAATTTCCCTGTTCTCTTTTTCTCTTAAAAGGCTTGTTGTGCAATTTGTTATTTTCCTTCCAAGTCACAAATCTAATTCTGATTCGTCCCGAAAGCTCAGTGAGTCCTTACCTACTTTTTGGTGGCGGGCCTTAAAAAGACAAAACCTGAAACAGCCTGTTGTCACCCCGTGTGCACACTTGTGCATCGATGTGTTTCTACAAAGAACCGCAAATGAAAGTAGTTGCTGCATATTTCTCCCACACAATGAACATTGTAGGATTTGCATTCTGTTTTGCAAATGAAAACTAAACCCTGTGCAAAAATGCACATCAGTCTAAACCGGAGGAGCGTGGATCTGCGTGCCAGCTTGTTAGCAGATGCAAATGCGATGTGATTTGCCTGCAGGCGGGCGGAACACAGGTTGACTATGAAAGAGGCCAGAGGCTTCACATGAAAATTTGTGTGAGGGTTTTCAATCTAAAGTCCCCGGCAGTGATTTTGTGAAAGCAGGTGGGCTACTGGAGTGGAGCGACGCTGTAATCTGACAGACTGTGATAAAATCAGCTTTGGCATTTGGGTTGCTTTACCTGGAACAGCTCTCCCTCCGCACGGCTGTGACAGATGCTGCAATTAGTAAAAGTGACGACTGCCAACTGCTGACATGGCTTTGTGCATCACCTGACCCTTGACGCACCTGACCCTTGGCGTTTGTCCTGCTTCTGGTTTTGGCTGGAGCGTTACCTTATCTAGATAACCTACTTCTAACAGAGAGCAGCCAGCCACAAAGGCGGCCCTGGCACAGACAGGCTTTGACAGACGAGCTCGACACCGGTCGATTTTCACAATTACGCTCAGGGGCTTTATTAAAGGGAAACTGTGTCACCGGTTTAAATACATAAAAAGCACTTTCTCTACAATCAAGTTTTCCCTTTGAGAGACAATTATTCTGTTAAAAGTCAAAGACAGAAACCTGGCACTCACTTTAATCAGCTATCTGGAGTAGAAACTTTTCAAGTTGAAGTGCCCTGAAGACGACAGAAATTAGAGCAGAAGTTATGTGTCGCATCCTCTTACTGCTGTTTCTAAGAGCTGCTGTGATTGCAATATCCTTTTTTTGAAAAGATTTCTTGAGATTTGAACAATAAAGACTGGGTAAAGGCTGATGTACTAAATGCTAGAATCGCCATGGTAAAGCAGTGATAGAAAATCAGGAATATAGAATGTATTCATTTATATACTTTCATCTCATTTCTGTTCAATCAGACCTGAGAGGACGTCCTGGTGGTTCCTCGCTGCCAAACAAAGGAATGTTCTGGAGTTACTGGAGGGTTTCTAGCAGGCTTGAATGCTTCTACCCAGATCACAGATTTGCTCCCAAAAATGTATAAACTATAGTTAGAAACCTCCAGCAATTTTAAAAAGAAACAAAAATACATTTTCTAGAAATTCCACAGGCATTCCCACAAGAATTTAATTCAGCTCGATTATTGAATATTATTGGAAACTCGGAGGAAAATCCAGCAGTGCAGATTTTAAGAACAAACTTTCCTTTGTGTCTCACAAAGCCGCTTTCAGGCTGATCTGCAGAGTCTGAACATGTTCCAAGTACTGAAGGAAAGAACTGAGAACCAAAAGCCTCCTACAGTGGAAAAGCTTCTTTTTTTTCTACCTCTCTTCTTCTACATCCATTAAGAGTGAATTCATTGGTTGCCAAGTCTGGGGCCGAGACTCCACATAGATAACAGGTAACGTTATCCACCCTGACATTTCCCTGCTAAAATGTAATCTCTGGAATTTAAGCTACATTTCTTCACACACGTAGGCTCTGCTCTTCAGATTAGCTTCTGGCCTGTTTTCTTTGCTTTTGTATTGGTTTAATACAGACACAGGGGAGGTGAAGGCACAAAGGGAAACACTTACTATACCCTGTCCTGGATTTCTGATGGTGCACCATAACTGTGTTTGTGTGCAAACAGGGGAAGAATACTCCATACAAATACTTTCACAATGGCTGACTCATAAACACAAAGTGAGCAAAGGTTGTATTTTTTTCTATCTACTTTTCTGGAAGTAATAGGAGCTTTTGCGTATTAGCATTTGCTTTGATTTGGGCTCTTTGATCGACTGCACGTTTACATGAGAACAACAAGTAGTATTCTGTTGTTTGCTGTGTACAGGTGACTTGTTGCTTAATTGGAGTATGTTGGAGGCTGATTAAGGTTTACATGCTTGAGTAACTCTATACATAAGCATAATCTCAGTTTATGATTCAAGTCAATCTATGTCAATGAATTCCAATTTCAGTCAAACAACAGTGTTTACATAATGAGTGGAAAAATTCAATCTAATGCCCTAATCTGAGTGTAATCAAAGGTTAAACGTGCATTTATATGTAATCATACTGATTGTGCCCCCACACACAACAACTGGCTACTAGATGGATAGAAATCCTGAACAAAGCAGATGAGCTAGGTTGAGTTAGAGCGCAGGTGTTAAATCCAGTCAATTATCCACTCAGTCACCCTGACCTGACCTGTGCATGACCGTGGCGTTGAACTTGTTCAGCACCCACATGACTCGCTGGATTTGGTCCCTGCTGACTTCCAAACCTCTTCCCAAACATGAAAAAGGCTTTAACTTGCACCTCTATGACACTGGAAGGAAATCCCTCCTCAAGTCTGTCATGTTTGAAGTGAGGTTAGGTTGAATTAAAGTGATTGTGAAAGCTTAAGAAAGGCTTGAAACTTCTGAATCAACTCTTTGTCACAAATATATCAGAGAAGCTCACAACATTGACAGAAGAGGGAAAAGCCACTTTAATAGCAAATATAGTTAAAAACACCAAAAACTTCAATCTGTTTCTAATAATGAGTTTGTTCCTGCAATGTCCTACATGCAGTCAATATCTCAACTCAAGGAAATGACACCTGGCTGCTCAATCAGGATGTCAGCATCTAAGGTTCAGCTCACAGCCTTGAATGCAGATCTCCTACTGGAACAATTCTTTTTTTTTTTACGCACAGACTTTCTATACGAGCACAAAAAACATGTCACAGCCCTCTGGAGAAAAGAGAAGCTGTCGCCGTGACGTTAGGGTAACATCCATCGTCGTCGGTGGTGGTGGTGGTGGTGGTGGTGGTGGTGGGGAGGTTTGGGGGGGAGGTCGGTCCTTTGTTGGGTGAGCGAGACGCAGACAAAAGAGAGCAGGAGCCACGCTGCTTTTCACACAAAACTGCCAAAAGCTCGTCACACGTACACGTTCTCTTTCCTTAATCTGCCTCTGTGTCACTCTGGTTTTGTTCTCTTTCTGTGATATGAAATCTGAGAGGACGTAAAAGTCATTGAAATCCAGATAAGACAAAACTCTATCTGACATTGAAATGAATAATGAAGATTTTTTAGCTCAGCTTCAGATAATGCAAAGCAATGGGGGATTTCAGGAATGAAATTGGAAGATGCTTGAAGGCCTCAAAGTCAGTTCGGCTGTGAGGGACTTTACTTTATCAAAAAGGAATATTATGGATCATGTTGCTCCATAAATGGCAGTAATTCATTCTATTGGCTGAACGGTGTGCCGAAAACCATATTAACTCTCCTTTCCTGGTGCATAAAGTAAACAAACAAATTAATAGGGTGCCTGAACCCACCGGGGCAGCCTTGGGAGGATGGTAAAAGATGCAGCAAATACGACTATACATGGAAAATGTGACGATATCCAACCGACTTTCAACTGAAAAACAGACGGATCCAGATCAGTCACTACATCTTCAAATCCATCTCATAATCTTGTGCAGTTCGATTGGCGTTTGGATAAGAAAAACCACCCAGATGAAAACAAGACGGTCTGACTCTCTCCTGCACTTTCCTCGCCCTTTTTTAAAATCTCACCTTTCACTCTGATTAATTTCCCCTCCATCACATTTGCTGCGTGCCATCACACGGCAGTAATCCGCCGGCTGGGGACATCCTGCAAACAATCCAATCATCCCTCAGTAATTGCCAATATTGCTTTTTTTTCTCTTTTCTTTTTAGGCCGAAGACTGAGACGCGGCGCTTTAAGGGCACGGCGGTGTAATTCCAGATGTTAAACGGGTCAAGCTATTCCTCTGTTAGGTACGTATTTGGCTCCGGGCTCAAGGTGGCGACTCGCCTTTATAGCGGGGCGGTTTGTGGTTTTATTTCTCAGCGGAGGCCTGCTAACAAGAGAGAAATGGAATAACACGTGGGGTGAGCATATGAGGAGGTCTGCAGGTGAGCTTCAGATTCGCTCAATGTGCTGATTACACAAATGCTTCGCGGAAATACAGAAGCAGCCGGCTGTGGAATATGGCCGCCATTAAAGCACAGAGGGCCTGTTTTTATTGAACGGAGCTGTAGCTCAAATTGGCTTTGGAGAAATTTAGGAACCCATCGGTGTCATTTTTAGTGCAATATAAAATCTCAACAGCTTTGCCAAAGAGGAAGAATGACAGTGAAAACAGAGAATCAATCATGAGAGATTGTTTAAGATGATTCTCTCTCATATAAAGCACCAAATATAGATTATTTAAACACTTTTGAGTTGATTTTAAGGTCCCGAGTGCATTTTTGCATCGTGTTTTTGATGACGCAGCGGAGATAAGATGTACAATTGTCCCTTATTGCCTAAAAGAAACAAGTAAACATATCAGCTGGTTAACAGTCCAGAAAATTACTTATTATTATTTCAGGTTCATGGACCATGAATGTGCAACTGTAGATTTCTTACAAATGTTTTTAAAGCCATACTCAATTATACAAGTTCAATGATTTGAAGGACATGACATCGTTACTATGTTGCTGACATTGTTTCCTTTGTACGTTGGAGCATTTTTGGTGCTATTTGCCATTCATGTACTATGAGACTAGAGAGACTGACACCTTCTGATAACTGAAACTGACTGAACATTTCAATTGCATCACGTGTGGTTTACGATGGGGTTAGGGTGGGGGGTGCACGTGCATGAGAGACGCCACTGTCACTCACTCTCTGACTCTCTCTTGTTGCAACTGGTGGTTGAGTAGTTCCGAGGGTTTTCTCAGATGAGATTTACATCAAATAAAATATTCAATTTATTTATTTATTTGTTTTCTAAAAAGGGACCAACTGCAGCTTGAATCCACTGTGAGCTTTCATTCTCGACGTGAAGCTATTTGAGGTCAGACGGAGTTTGCCTCAGTACTGATGACGATGATGATGCCTTCATAAATAATGTTGTGTTTGTGCTTGACCTAAATGCAATATTCATTGTCCCGAGGCATCTGGACGGCAACAGGGATTCATTTAAAACCAGACTAAAGTCTTTGCACTCAGTCTCACCAGTGTGACACAGCTGTATTCATCAACGGTCAACCGTCACGCAAAACAAAGGAGACGATTCAGAAGTAAGGCAGCTGACTTTTAGTCTCACATTCAACTCTCTGTCTCCGTTTCTAAACACACACGACACGCTCGCATTTGTCTCTTTCATAGTTTTATTTCTTCTTTATCCATTTTCCACCATCCGAACCGTTTCACTGCAGCTTTATTTAAATAGAGTTTAGCAATGATGAAACAGATTTATAGGCTCCGGAGGATGATATCAAATATGACCTTTGAACATGAAAAAAACTGTAAAATGTAGATTTTCAGCGCAGATTTGGGCCACGTTCATATGCGGAAACAAAACAAAAAGTTATCCGATATCCGTCAATGCGACAGTGATCTCACCACGGCAATTGAATTCCGATTAAACAAAATGCCAAACTCTACTGTCTGCATATGAACGATGTATCCAGTCATCCCTGTGAAGCAAAGTAGCAGCGATCATTAGCACACTCAAAGTGCTCCAATCCCTCATCTCCTGCTGAAAAATACAATCAAGACGTTGCAAACCTTTAAAAGTAGCTACTGCTATTAGTCATATCTCATTTGCATCTGTTGCCAGGAACACAGGCACACACACACACACACACACACACACACACACACACACACACACACACACACACACACACACACACACACACACACACACACACACACACACACACACACACTTAAATGCATTCCTTGGAACTAGTAAATACACAAAAACAGTGTCTGACTTAAGAGCTTGTGATAAAGCTTAACAGACTTTAGTTTAACTGTGTTGAGCTTCATATAAGCAGCCGTGTAACGTTTAAAGATGCTTGAAACTTTACGATTTCTGTTTTAATTCGCTTCATTTTAGGAGTTAATGCCTTGAAACAGGCCTACAAATTTTTATTCGCTATTTCAGCGAGGTCGGTAAAGGATGAAGGAGACCTTCACAACAGTGAAAGGCCACTTTCAAGGCATCATTTGCCCTGAATGTGTGTTCCACATAAGATAAGATGTTTTATGACTTATGTATCGGCATAAATATCTGATGCTTTTTTGCAGTGTGGCGCTTATTGATGCACAAGTTGTTCAATTTCCCATCAGGCCCGCGGCCGTGTGTGTGTGTGTGTGTGTGTGTGTGTGTGTGTGTGTGTGTGTGTGTGTGTGTGTGTGTGTGTGTATCTTCATCTTGTGGTTGATGAGTATGTCAACGCTGCAGAGTCTGATGGGGTAATGATAAGGGACAGGGATGATGACTCGCATCAGTCAGCCTCACTTGCAGCTGTGGCAGTGAGTGTGTGTGTGTGTGACTTTTGTTTGAACCCCTAATTCCCTGTTCGTAACTAGATTTTTCAAGTACTATACTTGTTTACAGTTTTGTCGTACTAGATTGTTGCTGTTTTATACAAACTTCCATCTATCCAGAACTTCATTTCAGAGTGAAATTTTGTAATTTTTACCTCTTTAATTATGAGTTACCAAGAAAATGGGAAAACACAAGGTTCTTCCATCAGTTTTACAATTTCCAGGTTTGGGTCAAGAACATTGTGTGTCCTTTTAGGGAGAGAACATTCTGTATAAATGAGGGAAACTTCCTTCGTTTCAGCAGAATGTTCTACAGAGGAGTATTTTTCCAATGTGGGATTAGTACTTAAACTTAAATAAATGTTGTGGGTACTTCTTCCACGGCCACTGGTCATGGCTGAATATTTTGCCGTGAGTGTTTGTGTGTGTAAAGGAAGGTCAGGCGAAATGAAAAAGTCGAGTTGGAGATTGGTATGAAGTCATGAACAGAGGCGAGTTCAGCTCAGTGTGAGTCATCATGGGCGGTGGGGGCGGTGAGCAAACAAGCTTCCTGTGTCAATAATGAAGGAGAGATTCTGTGAAGAGGGAATCCTTGAGACACTAAGTCCCAACAGCCAAAAATCAAATAAAAAATATAAATATGCTCTGACCTTTAGGTGGTAGGAGAAGCAAAGGTGAATTTTAGCAACAAAAACACCAAACACACAAAAGCATCCGACTTAAACCTCCTCACTGACTTCAGCCCGTTACAGTGTCAAACACTATATTTGCCTGAAAACGAAACGCCGCTCGCTAATGAGCGCGTGAACCGCTGTCAGCTCCTCCATGCAGGTGTTTGATGACAAACATCACAATGCATTATTCCGTTCGAGAGGAGACACAACAAACGCTGCGAGAGGAAAAATATAAAATAAAGAAGTTCAGCACACAGCCGCACGCAATCAGGCGCTGCAAAAAACAGAAGCATGAATAAACCATGAATGTGGAGGCAAGGTTCAGCTCTGCGAATATTGTCAGAAAATCCAGACTCTCCGTGAGGATTTCTCTCTACAAACAAACTCTACCGGGGTGATAATGCACAAGGGGAGATATTATCAGCTCCTCGTTATTCTTCTGGAACAAACTCATGGCTCTGCACACCTACACAGCTCTCATCTTTACCCAAATTATTATGTTAGTAAACTCTTTTTTTCTCTACCTCAGATCAACATAAAAAAGGAGAAACTAAACAAATTATCATGCTTCTCTCTTCATTCACGGCTTTGATCTCCATTTTTCCTCGCTGCAACACCACCGTGCACACTGGGGTGTATAAAAGCCTTCTCTGCTCCGATTGGCCAGCTGATGAAACCCAGACGGAAGACTCAGAAACACTGATGCTGACCAAACACTCTAGCCCTGCATTCGGTGTGTGTGTGTGAGCAAGAAAATTCCAAATGCTGATGTAAATGAATCTGATATACTTTGTTCAACGTTCAAAACATAACAAACACCATAGTGTCTCCTTCAAGTAAGACACCAGTTAATATACTTAGGACTCTGTAACCTGATCAAAGATGGCTTTAAGGCTCCGACATCAAAGTGAGTACAATCTGATGATCATGTGCATCTACGGGGCAGGATTAGATGATAAATGCGATAATCAGATGATTAAAATCTCTCTGGATAAGACTAATGATGGCTCGTAGGTGCTCCCCTGGCTGAATGAAGGTGCCGCGATTCTATTGGCAGTTTTTCCCCCCTCGGCCTCGCAAAATCTCTGAAGTTTGCTTTTCCACTCGGCCTGCCATGCCCGCATGCGCCTCGGTGAAAGGCCCAGGCCGCAGCTTACATCTACGAGGGGCCCCCCGCTTTTCATATTACTACATCAGAAATTCCTGCGGCGCTGTTGCACAGTGCCGCGACTGTTCCCCGCTCCTGCCAAGTCCATAGTAACAGACAAGCCTATATTTAGCTGTGTTTCAGGCCAGTCGGAAAAGCGCTTTAAATAGTTAGGAAGGAGACGTGTTCTAAACGCTGCCCCACGGGGTTCACGCGCCTGTAACAACACAATCGTTATCATACTGTGATATGGAAGAGAGATATCAGTCATTAATCTCATTTGTCTTGAAGGGGGGAGTACAATCTCAATTTTGTATGACAGCTTTGGCAGTTTGGTATTTTATTTTGAAATCTCTTTTTAGTTTTTGGGTCGGTTTAGGGATTTTTTATACTATAACACAGAGGAAGTATTGTTCACAACAAGTGCATTCAGGCTTCAAGTTCTAAATTACAAGTCCAAAGTAGGAACTAGGTGGTTCCTTTAGTCACTTCCTTTCTCACTATTTTACTCCACCAAAGATGACAATAAGATTTAAGGACATCTTGGTGCAGCAGCTGCCTCTTTCCACTAACACATCAGGTTCTGTTCTGGTTCATGAACCTGATTTTGAACCTTGGCGGGAACTGTGGCGACATCACAAAGGGGGTGTGGATTGTGTCAGAAAAATGGTAATGTTACAGCCCAGTTTCATTATTATCAAGGAAGATGAATCCTTGTGTTGAATGTGTTACGGTAGACTGCATTTCCCATAAGACCAAGTAAGGTGAAGTGATACATGCTGGCATTTGTTCAAGGGAGTAACAATGCCAGCAGCTGGGGGGGGGTCGGCTGCAGTGTGTGTGTAAGTGTGCGTGTGTGTTTTGAATTCAGCAACAGTTATATCAGACTGCTACTTCTGGAAAAAGCTACAATGTTTTGAAAATAGCTGTGCTGCTGCCAAACTATTTGTAAAAAGCTACTTGTAGCTGCCACATCCCCAACACTGATTTCTACCCTTAAATGGTTCCATGACAGTTTGGTTAGTTTCTTGGTTCCGTGGATGAAACTGTGACAGAACCACAACATATAAGATTGAAAAGTGAAGGGAGAGAGAACTGAGAGAGTTCCAGCACCAAAATAGATCTGGCTTGATGCAAACTGAAGGAATGCAAACTGAATGGCTTCTGCACTACAAAACACACTTGTTACTGGATTTAGTCTGCATCAGCTTCGAATGATGAACAAAGTTTGGAAAAGCAAACCAAAACCCTCATAAATATATCAAATCAATCTGTCCCAAACCTTTTAGCACATCAAGGTTTGGACACCAAGCTGTCTCATCTAACATGTTTGTTTTCCATCCATCATTCAGATCCATGCAGGGCATCCCAAATCCAATCTGTACAGGGAACAACAAAGGTTTAACCCTCATAGCCAACTTGGGACAGGAGGCGCAGATGAATATCAAAATGCCTGAACTGTCAGTCTCTAGCCTGACACACACACGCACTTTCAACATTTTCGATGAGACTTTGAAGCAGCTGCACAATGAAAGGGAATTATAACATCATAAAAAGACACAATGGCCATACCTTCCCCCCAGCACACCACAGGTCCCATCTCTCACACGTTGCCTGATATTTACAATAGCTTTAAGAGAGAGCCTTCTCCTTTCATGCGTGTCCTGTACATGCCGTACACATAACATATATTATCCCCGTCACTTTCTCAGGGTGATCTTAATTATATGCTGTGGCCTGTTGCGAAACAATCCGTCTAATGGACCGCTGTGAGAAGTGTTATGCAAACAGAAGCGCGACATAGACGCTGCTGGAGCTGCCGAGTGAGATATAAACCCCAAAATCAAACCGCAGAGGCAATTGCTGTTTAAGTGTGTGAGGAATCAGAAGATAGCCCGAAGCTCAGATAATGATGCGGCATTAACAGATAAACTGGCGGTACAACTGGTAACCAAAACTCCCTTCTTCTCCCTATTGCAAACTTAGATGCGTATCAACACTATATTTAGACCCTGTTTGGATTATTCCACCTCTGTGTGTTGATATTATAGATACACATCACAGCCAAATTTTCCAGCAGTGGACCAAGAAAAGCATAATCAATCCGCTCATGTGCCGGCAATTTTCCTGACAATCAATCCAGTCTAAACAATCCAATGCCTAAATAGGAAATTCTCTCCCCGGTCCAAGCCAAGCCTCCACCTGCACCGGGGACTGCAAAACACCTGCGTCACACTTTGACCAGCTGCAGTGGAAAACAAATGAAAAGAAAAATATGAAGTCATGATTTTGAAACATACACCACACACCCTCCCATCCATTCATCCGTTCTCATTTCCTGGTTATCCTATTCCAGAGTGTACCTGTCACCCAATGACATGCATCTCCTACATTTCATTAACTTTTACTAAAACCCTATTATAAAAATCACATCAGAATTTGGACTTATTTTTGATTTATATTCATTCATACCTTTGCATCTTTTATTTAACTTGATTCCAAATTCTTACAGGGAACTGCATTCAACAGCTACCACATCTTGCCCAGACAAATCAGAACAAATGATCTTGGAGGAAGTCATACTATGTGTGCAGATGGTACTTTATGAATTTTCTTCTCTCTGTTGGCTCCGTTTCATTAATCAACCACCCCCCCCAAATTAAATTACTTCAAAAGATTAAATCACTGTTTTTCCAGTCTTCAGTCAGGGAGTAAATATTGAAATTCAGCCAGAAACTTGTGTTTGCACCTGTTGGAAACATACGTAGGTGGAAAATGAGGCCTAAATAAACAAATATTGGGAACAGAAATGTGGGCTAGTTATTGATGTTCTGTCTGCGTGGCCCTTGTGTGTAGTGGTGTGATGGTGTGATGGCATTTTTCAGACGGTGCCTCACGTCACGCCAGCTGGAACAAATTCCCCCAAGCATGCCTGGCTTGTTCTCTGTGAATCCAGCACAGATTGCCGCCCTCCCTCCACACACACACCTTCTTGGACCCTAATAGCTGCACCAGGACACTGATTATGCTGTGCAACGTGTGCTGGAACACCACCAATTACCCTGATGTGCCTCTTCATGTTTGCACACTGTTGACCAGCACGTCGGTTGCTGTCCCAGCTGTAACGCGGTGGCATGCGTACAGCTGGACGGCAGCAGCTCCGACAGCAGAGGTGACTTTCTCTGAAGGATGACAGGGAAAGATGGAGCACACGGGCATGATTGAAGTGGGAAATGTCATGCATATGAATAAACTTATAACCCAGTGAAAGACGGCTGACCAAAGTCAAAACGGCAGAGCAACACAAATCACGCTCAGGCTAGATTCTATTATGTAGCCACTTACTTCATAGTCTGTCTATTCTGTAGCCTTGGCCAGTGAATAAAAAAGAAAAAGGCACAGCTTTTGAAAGAAGAAACAGCACATTCTTGTTGAAAGGAATGTAAAGCTGAATTGATAAGGAGTACAAATCAGTTCAATACACTTGTAAGTATGCACACTCTTCACATTCCTGCCTCTGTACTGTGTGTACCTGAGGTATTGTAAGGTATTTCAGCATGGGTACAGATCAGAGCCACCACAATGGGAAATATTCCTTCATAACATCCGATTTTGCCCTGTGAAATAAACATTGTGACCTTGAAGGAAATGACTATTATGTTGCGGCTGAGAGCAGAATAGAAAAAGCCACAGAACAATGTAGCAAAGCTCATACAGCCTCTGTTTGAAACGTAAAGCCATTGTTGTTGTCCTCTTGTCATTCCTTATTTGTTGGCTTGTTCTTTGTGCTCCCACAGTTTGTCTTTGTTCTGCCCTCACAGTTCTGCTGCCCAAGTGGTCCACCCAGCTGACATCAGGATCAATGACTCAGCACTCACAGTGTATGGTTGGAAGTAACGGCAATAAATGGATGACCCTATGCCAACCCCAAATTTGCACTCTGACCTCTGGGATGTTAATAGGCTCACTGAAGCTGATGCAGCTTCTCACATTCACCCAATCAACATCCATATTCAGTTGGAAGTATATTAGGCTATAAAGATGAAAGATTTTTTTTTTTCCAGCTATAACAGCATTCAGGGTTATACAAAAAATCTGGAAATTTAAGATCAGTTGCAGGAAAACAGGAAAACACTCCACCACAATGGCTTTTATCTGTCTGAATGACAAATATATGTGATTATTAGAAGCTATTACATACAGATCCTAATGCATATATTGATAAATACAAACTGGTCCACACTTCACATTATAATCTTTAAATCTGATCTGCACAGGCATTTGTGCAAAGTCACTGTAGCCTTCGGTGGAAGAAAGCGAAAGAATATACACAGGTTCTGCCCAAAGCCTTCAACCAGTTTGAATCTGATAGCACACCTCAGACAATTGGTTGAATCTGTCACTAGATTGGGGTTGAGGTTGCTATGACTGGTTGAAGGGTCACTTCAGGTCATGGTGTTGTTTTGTCCTGAGGCCTTGAGGCTGAGACAAACCAGTGATTGTTGTGTGTGTGCGTGTGTGTATACTGCAGTTTGTAGCTCTTTTTTATCACCACCCCCTCTATAGCTGTTGTGCTTTAATGGTTATTTAAATTTTATGTTATGTGACTTTATACATTTTGTTGTAGTTGCTCTTATATGGTGACTGAGTAATAGTACTAATGAGCCTCTCCAAGTTGATCACTTCAATTTTAAAGCTGACAAGGCCGTGAGTGTCTTGCGCCTGTGTGCGGGGGAGGACACGACACAGAACCCTATGACTTCTTGAAAACTTCTTGTAGAAAGGTTGTTTCTGAAAGGCCTGGAAACATCACCATCATCTACATGGAATAAAATTCTCACCTCATCGATCAGTTGTTATTTTGGAACTGTGATGTATCCTGAGGAGACCTGTACGTTTGCTGTTCAAACCTGCCTTAAAGCCTTTAGCACAGGTACACACTGAAAACCTTTTTTCCCTTGACACCGAGCATAAACTCAACAAGATTCTACAGTATTAAAACTTTCTTAATAAAATAGCTTGTGGAGATAAGATATCCCCAATGGACCACCCTGACCATTTGGCTTTAAGCAGAGAGCTTTGGCTATTGCGTAAATCACTGATTTATGTAAACAGAGAGGAGCAATGATGCTGAGCTATACATGCAGTGCAGTTCTTCTAAGACCAGCTTGGCAATGAGCAACATGCCCCCCAACAGCAAAATTCTGCTCTGTTAACGTGGGAAGGTCCCCTACATCCACATTGCTGCTGTTTGTAAATGGCAAAAATGGCAAAATGTCCGTATAACAAGTTCATGTACAATTTCCACGTTGTAAATTTTTGATTTCCCAATTTCCCATATGTGAACGCAGCATTAGTTTGATGACCTATACAAAGACCAGTTTCTCACTTTTTTCAGTGTTCCTCCCCAGGCACACCAACTCAGAAAGTAATTTGTTATTATCTCCACAGGTCATGATTTCAATCAAATTGTTCAGGATTGCAGCGGGTGAATCATTGCAGGTGTGTGGACCATAGTCTCATCTGTCCTTTGGCTTATAAAGCTGCTGACTTGCTTCAGGGCGTGTTTGAAAAATACCAGTAGAAGTTTCAAGGTCGCTGGAGGAGGATGTTGTCAAGTTTTCTATGGGCTTTCCACATGGATCTTCTCTCGCTCCTCCGTATAAAGCATCTATCTAAGCTCCAAGGTTGGAAACAATCATGTGTGAGCTTGAGGTCTCTCGCAGCATCTGCCTGCAATAATAACACCTGCCTCTGTCTGCTGCTGGCAAATGAGCTCTGTCCTCTGTGACGAGGATCTTCAGCCAGCACCCAAACACTCAAACAACCTCCACCTCAGACCTCAGGCAGAGCATATGGAGTCACCAGACAAGATACATAGACATTTCAAGCTAAATCTTCTTCTAAAGGAAATTTCACTGATTGTATTTATACCTCCCTCCCTACCTATCTATCTATCGGCACACTCCAGCCTCCTGAATGCAGACTTACAGCAAAACTCTACCTTTTCCACCTACAGACACTGACAGTGAATAAGAACATGCATCGAAACCTAAATGACTGTTGAGAAGGAAGTGCGCACATTCTTTGGAAGGTGGGAAAGACTATGAATAACAACACAAATCCCACACAGTACTCTGCCTCAATCCTTTCAAACAGAGTATATTCACTTGAATACAAATGTCACATTTTTTGCTGGATGGATAGGATCCAAGGCTAGCAGCCCACACATGAACATCTTATCGTTTAATCTCGGCATTCATTAAGGGTGAAGAATGGGAAATCCGGTTCGGGCTGACTGAGAAAGCATAAAAAAAGGTCCGAGACAATTTGCGCTGCATCATTAATCACAGAAATTGGTTTGATCAGATATTTCAGGTTGGGTGTGTGAAGCACACAGATGATGGCTTTCTAAGGGTCAACCATCAGACATCTCACGCTTGATATTTATCCACAAATTAAATACGTAAAGATGATGGATCATCCACAATTAGGGGAGGAATTCTCGTAAATATTCATGAGTGTTATAGAAACTCACTTTTTTCTGCACCCAGCAGACTCAGTTCCAATGTGGAGGCTCATTAGTCATTGTAAACTTTACCGGCGACGCCTTAGATTAGGCTACATATGTTATGTGAGCACTGTAGAATACTAAACGGACTTGAATAAAGACCCAGTTTTTGTAATCAGTATCCACGTCATCTTGAAATGAATCAAAGTTGATGGTTTACATGACCTTAAATTTGGAAAATACACCAGGACATATTATGACATTTATTACAGACATTCCCATCCAGCTGGAATGAAAAATAATGTGTCTGCTGCAGAAAAAAGAGGAGATTTGTAACTTGCTACACTTGGTGGTTCATTTTCACAGACTATTTTTCATTTTTCTTTCCAACCTTACCAAAGAGTCTTTGAGGCAAACCCATTTGTAAGTAGTCAAATGTCCTGCTGGAGTTATGTTTGTTATTTATGTGACTTGATGCAAAAGACCAGTTATACAGAAGGAATAATCTTAAACTTATCTAACTACGATTCGGCACAGCTGTTTGTTAGACAATGGAGCATTCACCAGGCCGCAAAGCCTTGTCCTCTTTTTACTAACATCCTCTCCGTGCGGCACCTTTCAACACACATGTGGTTTCACACAGGACGTGAGCCATTTGTACTAAGAGAGATGCAAAGCGACCCGAATTCAAAACAGTCTGCAAATATTTTCCACCAGCAAGCAAGCAAGCAGGAAGAGACAATCGTGGTTATTTCTTCGATCATGCAGTTTGTCTCTCACACTCGAACAGCTTCCCTGTCTCACACCCAGTAAGTCTATTTTAAAAATGCATAAGCACGAACCGGTGGTGCAGCAGCAGCGGCACGACAAAACACAACGTTGACCTTTTCTGGGGCAAATGAGCAGGAAACTGTGTAGATTTTCTGAAACATTCTGTACTGACTTGCTCCACAACTTGGTGACCTCAGAGGGCATCAGCATTGACCAGAAAGCAATTTCGAGCGGAGCGAAGCCTTCATACTTTCCACATTAAAGACACAAAAGCATAGAAAATCTCAAAAACCACAGTTTCTTACAGTGTAAATCGCACCGACAGGCAAGAGAACCCTGCACAGCTTGTGTGCAGTCCCATGTGGTCGAGATATTTCCATCAACGCGCGATAATAGGCTATTGCTGCAGTGAAATGCGCCGATCGATCCGGCACTCTCATTCCCTCCATCAAAGCACAAAGCTGTGTGGAGCAAGCAGCCTTTTATTCTGCAAGTATTGTTCACTTAACAATATGGCAAGATGATACACAAACAGCGATATGTCTAAAACAACAAGAAAGAGCCTTTTTTGGACAGATCAGATCTCACAAGTGGCTGAAAAAACAATTTAAAGCCCTTTAAGAATCTGCCATCTCGACAGTCAAGGACTCGTTGCCCATGACCTTTTTGTGAAACTTTCTAGACTTTCTGCAGAACCACACTGAGAGACTGAAAGCCATTTAACTTAATGTGAGGGACTGGGATGGTTGGAATGATCATGCTCATCAGTCCCTGTCTCTGAAGGACACAGTAGAAATTGGTCATTGCATCAGATTTAGGTGAAGGGAATTCAATCAGATCACTATCAACACATAAACACGCCCTTAGACTATGCTTAGCCACAGCCCACTTCACACTTCCCTTAGCAACAAGCTACTCTAGTTTCGGTAGATACATAATTCAGCACATAAATCTTGTGTTCTTTGTATCAGGAGACCATCTGTGTCTCTTTAGAGATGGCAATTTTGTTTGTAGGTTAATTTACTGCATCCTCTCACCACTTGACAGTTTTGTAAACAAAAATGAACAAAGTCCCAGGCGACAGCGACGAGATTAGAATCTCAGACACATCAGCTGGTAAGCACGGAGCGGAAATGAAATGTGAACTGAGGCGCGGTGACGAAAAGCAGACGACGAGAAGTGAAATCAGTACAGGGGTGGGACGAGTAAACCTTCAGCTCGGAGACATGTTTACTTCTTGCTGGTAATTGCTTCAAGTAACATTGGTAGTAGAGTAATGGACCTCTTCAAAAGTGAGTGTGTAAACTGAGTCAGTCACACTTCACTTATCAGACAGTTACAGACCCAAAGTACATAGACCCTTATGGATCCACAGAACATAATCCATAGAACACGTGGAAAAGCTCCTCTAAGCTATGTAATGATCGTGTGTTATATGATTAGGTAGATACAAATATAGTCATGGTTGCCACAGGAAGTGATATTTTTCCTTTGACATTTTCTTCTATAGTATGTTCCAGATTCCTTCACACACCAGGAAACCAGAAGACACCTTTGAGTTTTATTGCAGCATGCATGATTTCTATCTTCATGATGCGGAAAAAACAGAACTCTGTTCCAAAAGGGCTCATTTAAAAGCCACATAAAAGAACACCAAATATCTCCAAAATGCTCCGTCTTATAAAAAAACAATGTCAAAGACCTAGCTCAGACACAAATCTCCTGAAAAACATTCAAATTTGGCATATCGCTTCTAGAACAGCAACACAAATCAACACTAAGCACCTCAAACACAGCTGAACAATCTATTATGTTGCACAATGAGATAGTTCTCCTTGGATAGTAGAATCCTTTGTTAATCATTTTGAAATATGACTCCGAAACTTGTAAACTGTTTTGTGTTCACATGGAAACGATGAGGCAGCGGTGGAGAGTCTGAGCCCACTCTTACCTGCGTTGTGGGGCAGGAATGAAGGACCTGCGTTG
Organism: Genypterus blacodes; assembly: GCF_046128005.1. Lineage (NCBI taxonomy): Eukaryota > Metazoa > Chordata > Actinopteri > Ophidiiformes > Ophidiidae > Genypterus > Genypterus blacodes. The sequence continues at coordinate 916,667 of NW_027466839.1, forward strand.
AACTCACGCCCCAGTTTCTCACAGTTGGACACAGAAGGAACGGTCCCAGTGTTCCTCCTCCATAAAAGCGGCTTGGACCAGCCGTTGTCCTACCAGAAAGCTTTTGGCCTAGACGGCCGTGGCGGCCAGAGCTCTGGGGGAATGAGATAAGGCCTCAGAATGAATTTGGCGCTTCAAATCTTTTTAACATGCACACCCACTGCATTTTGGACACTGTTGCTGTTTGAGCTAATTGTTGAATTGAAAGACTCTGAGCTCAAAGCGATGAACACAAATGACCAAGGGATTCTCATCGGCTTTGTCCAGAAGAGTCCTTGGGTGGAAAACGACACTGAGATGAAACCAGGGTGCAGCTATCACAAAATAAATGAAGAAATACATAAGAAAGGACAATATTTGAGACAGTCAATGACAAATCAATGAGCAACTATGTACTTTTACTGCTATATCTTCTTTTTATTTTGTACCTTATTCCCTCCCTTTCTTTCTCCCTTCCTCCATCCATTCAGGACTCGTTCTTTTCCTTGGCCCTTGTTTGTTGTCTTCTTTTCTTCCTTTCTTCTGATGTTCCTTCCTTCTTTCTTTTATTCCCTTTTTGATTCTGTTCTCTCCTTTAACATCTCCCCTGTTTCCTGTATCACCTGATCCCTTAAATCCTCCCCCCACAAATAAACCATGATCTTCACAATTAGGGCTTCTACTTTTGATATTAAGGTACATTTTACCGCTAATACATACACTGATTTAACTGAGAAATAAGATGAATGGAGAGCCTTTTAGGCTGTGGTGTTGCCTTTTTTGACATAATGGATTAGAGCTCTAATCTCCTCCATCCCTTGTCTGAAGTGTGTAATTGTTTTGAGGCACAGCCTGGTTGGGAATACTGACCTTGGACACGTGCCCAAGTCTGTTGGAATCGGCAGACGCTCCACCGGTGCTGTGAGAGCCGGCGTTACAACACGCTGAACGAGTGTGAAACACCAAGCTGTCACAATAAAGCTCCACAGGGACGAGGAGTGTGTGGGTTTGCACGTTTATGTGTGTTGGAATGTGGATTTGAAGGTTACAGCCACTCATATATAAATGTGAATCTTATTTAGCGGTTTAATTAGCAGGTGACAATGTCGGACTTTGAAACGTTTTATTCCGACACCAAACTGATTTCTTGACGGAGGAACATTTTCACATTTTCTTTGTTTCATGATGGATGTTAAGCCCCACAAGGCCTCGACATAGTGTTTGTCTGATAGTTGCCTATAGCAACAGCAACATTTCTATTCATTTCCTTTCCTCCACATTTGTTTTGTTTGGATCACAGAGGTGGAGCAAACTCTCTTTGTCTCTCTCTCTTGAATAGAAGCTAATGTTGTAGCTAGCATACAGCTAGTGTTAGGTACACACAGTACAATGGGAGCTTTTGGAAGTACTTCCATTTCTGGGTGCTAATAAAGTGAATATTTGTGTACGTCTTAATCAGCTTCCACATCTCTTCTGGTGTAATTTTCCTCCAGTGTTGAGGGATTTTATTCCGAATAGCTCTAGCTAGTTTTAGCTTTTGCTTCGAACGCAGCATGTGTTTTAAAAATAGTTTGACATGAGAGGATTAGACAAGATACATTGCCAGTTGTGAAGCAGGTTTTACACTAAACATTTACTTACTGTGCCTTCTCCTGAAGTGTTAAAGGACTCCATTTGTGTTTGCTTCCTGCTCACTTTGCATTGTGGGTAATATGAGGTCTTTCTTATGTATCACCTGACACAAAGTCAAAGAAGGACAAGCAAAAGTTTGGGCCGTGCTCCTGGAAGTGACCCACAAAGGGAATTTGATTAACAGGAATTTACATCAACTGTCACCGGGAGCGCGGCTCAATGCTATCAAGAGGATCTTCCGGGCTTAATTGCGGTTGTGCATTTTCTTTGACCCTCGTCTAGGGTCAAGTAGCATCCCGGCTGTGCTGAATATTTGATTTTACAGGTGTAAGTGAGGCCACCGTGTATTTTTGCCAGGTTTTCGGATGAATCCTCTCTATCCTCTTTCCATTTCCTGCCCCTAATTTTTCTGGCTGTTGTGTGATCCTCCTGCGCTCTATACATCTGCAGGTCTCTGTGAATGGGACTCAGTGTTCCTGGAGGATGTGAAGTCACCGTGTTGGCAGGGAAACACAGGATGGCACCTGGAGGGAGCAGCTGTCTCACTGTCTGTGACTGACAGATTACAGTTTGGGAACCCGGACAGTAGCCACACAGCCAGGCAGACAGCAAGCTGGACACCAGCCATACAATTAATCTCAACCGTCAGCCGTACACCCACAGCCGCTATGATTCTGCCATTGCCTCGGTTTCGGGTTTATTCACCTATATGATTCCGCTCCAGGCCAGTGATCCAAATCCAAGTCCAGGCCAAGCTCAGGCAACTGCTCTGCCATATTCCTCTTTTCCACTTCAGTAATACAAATTTATTTATCCAAATCATTCCATTACTCAGCTGGACTGCTGGCGTACATGCAGTGTTGTGAGTTGCCATGATTTGAATAATCAACCTTTGACAGGCTTCAGAACTTAAGTCCAACAGGATGTATTTCTACAGTAATTTGATCATCTAATCTATTGCCCAGAAGTTGATCTTGGCTGATTTTTTAAAGCTGTCTCTATTCTCTATTTTTAGGCTGCTTACACTCAAGAGGAGTCTTTGTTTTAATTCAATGTGCTGCCTTCTCAAAATGTTCAGTTCCGTGGCTCCATGAAATTAATGCTGTCCATTTTCGATTTCTTTTTGATAATGTGTTTGTTACAGTGAACAAAGTACACTGCAACATCCCTGTAGCCCAGATGTTCCTCTCCCTGGCCATGTTCTCTAGATCTCCCTGGGGATTCCAACATGTTTCCAGGCCAGAACATCTGATATGTAATCCCTCCATTGGTCTGCGGTCTCCTCCCAGTTGGATGTGTCTGGAACATCTTCATTAGATGTCAGGACCACCGCAGCTGATTCCCTTATCATTTATTGTGAGGAATTACTATTTAAGTGTAATCTCAAACTAACCCTTACCCGAAGACATATAAGATTAGATAAGAGTTTTCTAAATGTCTCTGTGAAAATCTCTTGTGATCACAGAGCTAAAGCCTTCCAATTTAACTGTGGTGTTTAATGAAAAGCTCCACTGTGGTGGGGTTTCACCGCATGCTCGCTCTCACAGCACAGCATTCCACAGTGTGTTCACCTATTAAAACCATGTTCATTTGTCCATGGTCAAATGGTAAACAGTTATAATTACTTGTTGCGGGGTACAAATCTGCATTGAACCAATTATTTCTGTTTAGTCTGTGGAGCCCTTGTGCAGCGTAATCAGCTTTGATCACACACATTTGCATGGAAATGGATATTGACTGGTGGAAATTGCTAGAAGTACATTTACTCTACTACTTGTACTAGCTGGCTGCTAAGTTACTTGTTACTTTGCACAAATGTCACTGTTGTTTCTCAGACTTGTTTTTAGCTTTGTAGCCCTTTAGACGTTACCACAGGAGTCTTGAACGTGAAAGAGGGCAGACAATTTACTGTAGTTCAGAGGAGCATGTAATCATTCCACTGACCCTAAAGCATGAAACCCCCCCCCCCCCCAAATTCCCAAGTGTAGTTCTATGGCTTTGTTCATTTTATTGCCTGTGTCTGTGTTGTTTATTTACTGAGAAGAAGAAAAAAGAAAGCATGTAACCAGACATTGCTGTGGGCATTCTATTTCTGCCCAGCTTGTAGCATAGAATATATGAATATAGAGATATATAGAGATATATATTTTGTTTTATTCATTTTATTTCATTTTTGGTTTGGTTCATAGTCAGTTTATTGCGTCATTGTCTTGATTAGCTTGACTTTAAGGAATTAATTTAACATAAAAAAAATACCAGGATACTCTCAGTTACTATTAATACTTACTAACTTTCACATTGGTAGAATTTGAATGCAGAACTTTTATGTGGAATGTTTCTACTGCAGTTTTAGACATTTTCTTTATATAAAGGTTTCTGATTCCTGTCTCCAGCACTGGAATATGTCACACACACACACACACACACACAGTGTTTAGTGACTGCAGTGTCACAAGAAATCGCTTTTCATTCAGTTCTCATAGGAAAAATGACAATCGCAAGATGAAAAAGCAATTTCAAAATAAAAAATGTACAATATAAGCCTTTTCCTCAGTATGAACTCTACTATACTGATGCGGATATGGAAAGGTGAGGATATCAAACTTGCTCCTCTGCTTGATATGAAGCAGAGGAAATGCGGTCCCCTGCGGTGTGCATACTGAAACGCTGAGCTGAATGAAGAACAACATGTGCTTCCACACTCTGGCACGCAGGAAACCAAGCAGGGTGGCACAGGATTCACAACTCGGCATCGATTCAAAAGCCTGTATGTGGTCTCCCAAACTTCAAACATAAACATCACAAAAATACACTCCTCATGCTGCGTCTGTGGGGACTGAACCAACAGCACATGACTGCTGTAGTGTGTGTGTGCGTGTGCGTGTGTGTGTGTGTGTGTGTGTGCAAGGAGTCTAGAAATAAACAGTTGGAAATAATAGCGCTGACTTTTTGACGGACATGTTTCCATTACTCTGTCATAATTATTTAATCAGGATGCTCTGAAGGTCTGTAATATGTTTATGTGGTTGTGCCATTTAAAAACCTCATTAAATCCCGACAAATCCAAATGGAAACAAATGATACGTTTCTCTATTTACCTCGGGCCATCTTTTGTTGCATGTTTGTGCCTCAGTTGCGCTGCTTAATTTCTTTGTCGACTCATTAAATTCACCAGGCCCAAACCAATGAGGTTTTTCTCTTTCTGCGTCTTTCCTCAGCGTGTGTAAACTTCTCCACAAGAAACGACAAGGAATCCTGTGTTTACTTCCCATTTGCATTTGGCAACAAACATATTTTCTCTGATTCTCTAGAGTATCCAAGCGATTCTATATTTAAACTGCAGAAATGACACGGCTGATATACAGAAGGGTTGACTGCTGAGATCTAAGCCTTGCGCAGAAAGCTCAACTCAACACATTCATCCCAGTTTCACACAAGTCCTTCTCTCGGGTGTCAAAATACGTCCTCCACAGATGATAGGATGCCATCATATGAGGCCAAACAGATTCCACATAAAAGCCTTTCACGGGTTTGAGAAGAGGTTAAAATCAGATGAGTAGGATGGCAGCTGAACAAGTCCAAACCCTCAATCATGTCTAGCAGGCAGCAAGTTCAAAATTAGTCCATGTCGGCTCATTCTAGTCTATTTTGTACAACCCCAGAGCCTCCAAATTACACAACATCCTTAAAAATAGTACAGACCTTATCAATCATCGTTTGTAGTATCATCATTTTAGTGGAAGAACCTAGATGTTGACAGCTGCAGAATTAGACTTTCCTGTATGTGTTAAACCGCTCAGAAATTGAAGAACATGTCTGTAACCGAGGAAACCGCCAGTGCTGATTTAGCATGTATCACACGGAGGGGAAACCTGTGAAATAATGTCTGGTGAGTACTGCATGTCAGGAAGATGAAACATTATCAGTGCTGAGCTATACATTTAGGCTCTCAAGCTGCTGTACAGATTCACCTGGCTTTTAGCTGCATAGTGCAAAAAGCTTCTCCTGGATAAGCAAGCAAAACCCGCAACTCTGCATTGGAGTGAAAACCTGAAGAAGAAAACAATTTCACTAATGTGGTAAGAGAGAATTTGTTTAAGATTCCAACCACAAAACACATTCTGAGCTCAAATGTGGTAATGAAGAATTTAGTTTTATGCTTCGTTAGCCTTTCAAGATTATTTATCCTTTAATTCAACTTGTTATTAAGATCCACCTCTTCTCTCCTCTTGCTGCAACACTGCTGTGCACACAGAGTGAAAACACCACATTTTATGGCCTTATACTTGCGGGTGTGTATATACATTTCTGGATCTCATTTTGTAGGCATAACCTTGAACTTGCGACACTAATGAGTACAAAGACTTTTCTTAATAACAATGATTTAAACATACAATTATGATTGTAATTCGATAATCAGTTGCAGCCATATCATAAATGTTTTGTTTCCTGCAGTAGATTGCATTTGGTTTGTATATAAGCATCGCTGGTGGCTGTTTACATGCAAGTATGTGTGTTTGGAAAGTGTGTGTGCAGCATGAGCAGAGCTGTGGGAAAATGTGCATTGACCCTGCTGGGTAAACTGATGTATGGCATCCTGTCTAACACACTCTGGATTTCCCTCGACTGGCTCTCTCCAGGGGCAGGACATCTTTAGAAAAACATATATAAAGACACAAAAAAAACAAGCTTTTAACAGGAAGCGGCAACAGAGACCCAAGCTTCATAAATCAAATGCATATTTTAGGAAGAACGCCAATGTTTCCTCCCTAATTGCTGTCAATGCGCAATGTAGTTCATTGATTCTACAGTAGAGTTTTACAAGGGGAAAAATTGCATTTTTCCTTTCATATATTGATCTCAGAAGAGAAGAAGTATGACAAACATGATGAAGTATGGCAGCTTCCATACAGATTTACACTTAGTGCTGAGGCGGCACGGTTCTATGTGGGCTCAGGTTCTGGTGTGAAGTCAAATATCACACAGTAACACAGATTACAGCAGATTTACATGTACAGTAGTATTTCCCTGCTTACAATAAAGTGAAGTGAACGGAAATGTCCTGAAGTCAGTAAAAAAGAAATCCGCCCGTTTGGTAAAGCTCTTATTTTCATTTAGGGGTCTAATGTGAAACAAAAAACTCTCCCTTGCAGCAGCATCACTATGCACACTGGGTGAAAACTGCGTATTTTAGGTACGGCCACATTAATGCGGCCCCTTCCCATAAAAAAATGCTATGTTCATTGCCCAACTGCATCAGGCCAGAGCTTGCACCACCCACAGGCTGTAAAGCCCAGATGCTGATCAAACACTCGCTTGCTAACCTTGTATTTTGTGGGTGTGTCTGAGCCGGTGTGTAGATGGGAAAGTCACTTTACATGTTGATGTCAACATTTTACAGAGGTAAAGGACGAAGGAAAGGAAAAGCACTCTAACCCTCACCAATGTGAAAAGTATGAAGCTGGTGATTCAGAGTTGCACTTTGCTTGATATAAGACATTTTAGACAATCTAATTAAATCTGCTAGAAACTAGATTATTTCTGTGTTTCATTCATCTTCTTTTGAGTTAATGTCTGAAGACAGGAGGACCAATATTTGCTTCTAAAAATCGTTAATTCTCTCAAAACCCTGTAACCAACGAATAATGTGATTACTCCCTTAACAACAAAGGCGATGATAGTGAAATTCCCACAGCAGGCTTTGTGTTTGGATCTGACGAGTTCACCTGACAGCAAAAAAAAGTATTTTCTGCAGTGAGAGGGACATGTCATTACGGAGAGCTCAAAGAAACCGGCGGGTGTTTCAGCTTTAGATTGATATGGACTGGGAGAATAAATAATGCAGAAACCCCTATGGCTTGACACACAGGCTAAATTTACCACCATCAATGTCAACCTGCTGAACTCTTAAGGTACAGAGTGGACTTCCTGTAGGGTCAGATCAGTAAAGTTGCTTTAACGGGGGGAGATCAGGAATTCCAAAGCCCTTTTACATCACCTGTTTGTATGTAGATTGAAGAATCTGAATTAGTGTTTATCCCTTATCTTTTTCCTCATCATCCAACAATGTAGAGATGCGTAACGGCCTTGTTTAATGATGTCATTGTATAGATTTTGAACTGGCTGCAGATAAACGAAGTTACGGAAATTTGTGTTGATTGACTCACCAACATTTTTTCTGAATAGATCAATTAAATACAAAAGATTGTATTTAATTTTTCTTGCATTTTTCAGCCCTGAGCGTTTTTGCAGCCTTCATACTAGTACGACTTGTGCTGATTATCATGCTATGATCTCTGTTCAGCCGTGGAAAAAGCGGATGAGTAATAACCACATTGGAAAAAACCCCGCAAACTCTCGGGACTCAAAGCAAAGAGAAGGAAATAAATCTATTTCATCCTCTTCACATGACCAAACACACTTGGAGAACTATTCATTGGAAAAAGTGAAACACTGAGCATGAGGTAAGCACTCACCCTTCCTCTGAGATGATGTTATCAGACAACTGTTCCACCATGTAGTGCTAACAAGTGTGTGTCAAGGCTATTATGTCGGATCTCAAATAAGTCTGACCTCTCGGATATTTACAATGCAGAGGCTCTTTGTTTATGAAAATATTCTTGCAAAGAGGTCTGAATAATCACCATGGTCATCATCATCAGCCGCAGCATCCCACAGATAATAGCAGATAGTTGCAGGGCATGAGATCCTTGGCTGATGAGTAATGGCGTCTGTAGAAAATCACAGAAAAATGTTCCCTGCGACATATTTCTCAGCCGAATGTGTTCAGTCAAGCCTTTCACGTAGCTTGATCTGTGGCCATTATTCTGTTCTGTTGCAATTATTCATTTTTGAACATAATCTCCTTCCAACTCCACACTCTTCTAGCAAAGATACTGGAAGGACCCCACACCCCTATCATCAATATGAGAGTCAGTGTTTGTTTTCACTATCCAAGAAAAGCTTCCACAGCTGATATGACATCATCATCTGGGACTAGAAGAGCTGTTTTCATGATTGGGAAGAAGTAAAAAGCAAAGGGGGCTGAATCAGGGGGAGAAAGGTGGATGCTGCACTAGTTCAAAGCCACAATCACGACCATGGTGCCATGGTGACAGCAGATGAGTTCGCTGGTACATTCGATGTCCTTCATCTACAATTCACATCCTCTGGCAGCCTTAAGTTCCACTGAAACCTGCATGAAACAAGCCTTTGCTCCCACTTCCTAACACACCAGGGTCAGAACTTATCAGTCAAACCATGTTTCTTCTTAGAGCAATGAGTGTCATAAACAAACAGATGCAATAACTAGATACGATTGTGGATTCAGATTCATACAACGTGCCAGCGAAACCCAGAGTATGACCGTGCTTGATCAAGTCCACATAAAACTGAGATCTGTGTGTGAGGCAAAGACACGGGCAGTGATTCATTATGGCAGCAGACGGACTCAGGTGAGTCAGCAGCTGCATAAATCAAAGTTGGACCACAATGGAGTATTTGTCTGAGTGAGATTTCTTTTTAATTACTCTTTTTTACTTGTGTCTTATTCTCTCCTTGTGTCAAGCGGGGGAACTTGTAGATCAAGGCTTGTAAAATGCTTTTGAGGTGATGATGATGATGATGGTAGGCTATTTAAACAGTGTTGTATTGTTGCAAGATCAGAGTGTCTGTATGGGTTTTGTGTGTGTGTTCAGATGTTATGCCCCCTGCCCCCACACCCAGCTGTCCCCCCACCCGTGCCCTTTCCACCCCAACTATAATGAGCGAGAGAGAGCGAGAGAGCGAGAGAGAGAGAGAGAGAGAGAGAGAGAGAGAGAGAGAGAGAGAGAGAGACTCCCAGCCTTTCATACCGTCAGATTGCGAGCGCAAAGACTCTCTGCCAGTATGCACGGTGACCAATTTACGCGCAGCGAGGAAAAATAATTACACGGACTTACAAATGTCATCAATTCCGTGACTTGCGACCGGAATGGAAATATACGAACCGGCAAACCGGCAATCACAAGTTATTTGATCCGGGTGGTCGTGTGAGCGCTGCCGGCTTCAAGGAGACGGAACACATGGTAGGTTTTTGTTACATTCTCTCTCTCTTTCTCTCTCTCTATATATATGTATCGATTTATGTCAGAGCTTTTACTGTTTTTTTTTTTAGATTTGCAAACTCCCCGGTCGTTTTTTGTTTCACCGTCTCCGTTAGTCGCGTCCGCGTCTCTGTGCAGAAATGGAAAAGTTAAAGTGATTAGTCTGTGGATATCCTGTCTAAAACCCGAGGCATCGCCGGTATAACGGGCTCCTTTCAGCGTTGAGCCGCCTGCTGCCCGTACAGAATGAATGGCTCACTATGTATTCTAATGTAACTCCAGAGTTGAGTCAGTTTTCGGGATTAAAGTGAGAGAAAAAGCTGCTGTTACACGGAGTTCACGGCGCGTACAGTGCACCCCTCTGTTGTCACACACACACGCACACACACGCACGCTGGGGGGGAATTACCATCATGCATGTCTGGATGGGAGTCTCAGATTTTGTATTTTTATAGAGGATTGTGTGGGAATATTTGCTTTGCCTGTTGGAGATGCGATATCGGGGCTGATCAACCCCAGCGAGACCCCGAACAAAAGGGCTGCTTGAAAACCAAAGCTGGCCAATAGGAGCCAAGGAAGCCCTAAGGAGTGACGGAGTGGTCCTCTCTCCTCTCCTCTCTCCTCTCTTTGTCCTACCTGAGGCACCACATAGAGCCAATAACATGAGGCTGAGCCCTAAATGTTGGATCTTGGTGCAAAAGACAGAGCAGTGATTTGTAGTATCATGTGAAGAATTTTGTTTTGTTTTTGGAGGGAGATGAAATTCAGACAGATACATTTCACAGATTTAGCTTTGGATTGTGTGATTATGTGTTTTGAAGACCCATGTAGCTCGTGATCTATGTTGGTTCTTAGCTCATTGCTTGTTAATTTGGCTACGCAATACTACCACTGGAGTGAATTACAATAAGAATTCAAACAATTCTGAATAAACTGCACCATTCCACAGTCAATTATTTTCTTAATAATGAAAAATAATAATGTTGAACTTGATAACATTGCCAAGCTACTTTGTATCACTAAACCAGGAGTTAGCAAGCAGCGCGCCAGCATTCCCAGCTAGCTACAAAGTATCATTTCAATTATTGGCTACATATTGGACATGTCAGGTTTTTTAAACATTCACTATGTTGCAGTTCACGGTTGATAGAAATGTAGCTGAACTTAAACTGTAAATACCTTGTAGGAACCTTGTAGGGTCGACTCTGCAGCCGTTGTTCACGTAGCAGCGCAGTCGCTAGGCTAGCACAGAGTGATGAGAATGGGACTATTATTTCTCAGTGGATGCTTGTACTTAGTTATAAATCAATTTAAAGTTTAATTTACTGTTTGAAGTTATTTACTTCTTTGGTAAGTAGCTGGATAATGTTTTGTCAGCAGGGTATTATCCTGGAATAAACCTCCACAGGGCGATATAAGACTTATTTAATATATATATACAAAATTGGCTGCAGAAAGTGTTTGTTCTGCTTGGCCGCCAGAGTCCCTCCAGACAATTTTAACATTTTGTTCTTTGATTTTTTTTGTGTGATGACTGAAGACACAGTTTCTGTTTTGTTTGTGTTCACTGGCCATGATTTAATAGCTACATGCTGGTTTTGTCTTTTGCCAAATCTTGCCCCAAAGGGATACTTGGTGTTGCTTCAGACGTACCAGAAACATTCCAGAGTCACAACAAGAGCAATATTAAAGTGATACTTGGTGTTTTTTCCCCAAATTACCTTTTCTCGAGGCCTTTACTGAAAATATTGCTTATTGATAAAGACTAGAAGAAGCTGTCAAATTCTTCTGACATTTGTGCCACAATGGAGAAACCACATGGAGGCCACACACAAAAGACAAACCTGGTTAAGTAAACTGTGAAATGGCGGAAAGAACGCCACCTAGCGTGCCTCTGGAGTTACGCTGAGTCTTACCGTCTTACGTTTTACCACTTTCCCTTCAAAGCTGAAGCATGCATGTCGCCTAAACTGTTCTGTCTTCCGTCTGTACACCAAACTGAACAAACAGAGTAACATTTTCAATTAACTCTGTGTTAGCTGTTTGCCAGCACATTTAGCATCAGGGGTTCAGACTCTTAATCTGAGCTAAAGCAGGTAAACAGTCTGTGGTTGAGAGTTAACAGGAAACTGCATTGTTGCAGCCTCAACAGGGAGCATTGACAGTTCTGAGACACATATTTCATAATGATGCAGACATAATGTTTATATGACATGGCGAGACATGTGGTGCGCTAGGTGTATTCAGTGTCAGGAGTGCCTAGCTGTTTGCTTACTAGTTAACAAGGAGCCTGTGTAGGAAGGAAAAATGTGGGCGTCGTGACTGTGGCAGGGATTCTCCTTCTCCCTGCAATATATCATTATATAGTGAGTGGGATGGATGATTAGAATGATTTAAATGCCACGAATGGGTGTAGTGTGCTTGTGAGCTTATTTCATCTCCCCCACAACAAAACTCTATGAAGTGATGGAAGCACTCGGATGAATTACTTTGTCAGAGATAAATTAAAGTACAGTATTTCCGACTGATTTAAATGCAGCGATAACGTTTCGTCTTTGCAGTGGACTGATGAAGTGCCCGTTTAAAAAACCTTAAAGTAAATAAACTATGAATCACAGTCTGTGGCTGCCACACATTATCAAGCATCTGCATGCTGGGCAGAGCCTTGTAACTGTGCACAGAAGAAATGAATAACACGCATACTAAGGCTGTTTATCTATCATGACAAAAGATGTTTTTCAGATGGACTTGTATTTTGTGTAATGTTAGCACAGGAGAAAGCAGAATTTCCTATCGTAGCTGGTTTTCATTAGAGATTCCAGTTGTAATGCTCCTCTCTATAATGGATCAAACTATAGCCTCTCCGTTATTATAATACAGATAAAGAGGGAATGCCTTTATTATTGAAATCATTGGAGAGGGGAATTCAATAGAAGCGGTAAGAGCATCCTGGGATAATCATTTCAAGCCCACTTTATAATGTGAATCAGGGGGAATATGGCAAAGTACATGTAGAGCAATAATGGCCTTTTCATATTCATCACATTCATATGGCTTTAGCTCATTAGGCGCGATTGCCAATAAAAATGTATCCTCACGTTTCAAAAAAAGGAACACCACAGACTGGATTAGTGGGAGTTCAGAGGATGAAACAAGTGCTCCTTCAAAGCTGTTGTTTTCGTGGGAGGGAGCCTTCAGTGTGAAGCCGAATGTCACCCGGGAATTAGCTGGAATTATTTGACCGTGTTGTTCCCATGTTGATAGAGGGTTGTCACTGTGTAATTTGTAAAGCATGTACAAGTGGATTTCCTGCAGCGGCGTGTCTTTTATGAACAGAGACACTCGGGATTTGAATGAAGACCTTCGTTTGGATCCTCCTTCCGTCCTCCATTTACATTGATTGAACATGGTGGCGTGCTGTTTATTCACACGGTTTTTCAAAGGAGATTGAAAATGAAACGGCCTTTAGTGCCATTCATACATCTAGAGAGATTGGTGCGTTTGTAATAGATTCATTTTGTGACATGGTTCACACAAGTTTAGCAGAATCAAAAACAATAATAAACATTGTGTTGCACCCTATTAAGCTGAGACTTTCTGCCAAATTCCACAGCTTCATATCCCCTTAATTTGTCTACCAGAGTACACAGACTGTCCCAGGACATTTTGAACCAGACAAGGCAGCTCTTAGAATTGTGCACTTGGCTGCCAGCTGACTCTCCCAGAGACCCAAAGCTGCAGTGTCTCATCTCAGTATCTCTGAATTATATTTTAGTTATGCTGGATCCTTTGCTCTCCCACAGGCTCACAGATCTTGGCCCTTTTCTGACCTTTGACATGTTTTTTTTTAGTGTCTTTGGGATACATCTCCAATGTCAGTCCGAAGGCCTGAACCTCCACTCTGTATTTCTCAAATGAAGCATTTGACCTCTTTTTTTTAGGGGTCTTTTATTTCAGTCAGTGCTTTGGGAAGCTTAGTGCCAAGAGTGCTCCAGGGACCACTGTGTGCAGCTCCACAAAGGGCATGCAGACCAGACCATACACATGGATCCTCATCCCATACATTAACAAACAACTGTGTCAGCAATGCAAAATGCTAGAAAGCCTTAAGGTCTTGTTTTAAAATTCAGCCAACTAAATCTCATTTTTCACAGGAAAAGTAATTTACCCTACAGTTTTTCATGTTGTAAAGCAGAACATTTCTCACATCACAATCTCCTGCATATCAATGATATGTGTCACACAAAGCCCATCCATAAAATAATCAAATCACTGATCAGCCCTAATTGCAAATATTATGACACAATCACAGATTTTTCTTGTGTTTTGCCATGAGCTACCTTCCCTTCCAGATGTTCCTGCATCTGTCGAAGCAATGATCGATGATTTTGCCTTGTAGCACATAATCACAATCAATTTTATTTTTGGGGGGGAGAATTTGCCTTATTGAGTTAATCATCCACAGCCAGAATGCAGATTATCATTTGATTATTTTTGATGGCTAACACATTGTATACTACTGAATGCACAATGGAACATATGGCACAACACCGGAATGCAGATGGTGCTTACATCAACATAAACAACACAGAGTAGCTGTCACATCCTGTTTTGTTTATTCAAAAGCGAATTGCTGCGCCCCTCAGCAGTGTATCAAAACACGTCAGGTCTTCAAGATGCTGTCTTTAGCAACGAAACTGTCACCAGTAACTATGGGTTGCATAAATATTGCACAGACTGGTGTTTTTGTGAGCTCCCGTCCGTATGACAGCGGCGTTGGAGCGAACGATCAGCACTGAAGATGGTATCAGGCTCCACTGAAGTGCAGGAGCTGGAGAAAATAATGTTGCATGGGAGAGCGCACTGATGGATGGATCCTCCCATGAAGTTATGTTGTGTATTCCTGATGAGAGCGGCGGATCAGCAGGCAGGATTTATGTGGATGTGGAAGACGAACCCCTCCAGAAGGTGCTGTCTGTTTGAAGAGGTGGTCCAAGGCTGTTTGTCAGAGTGAATGATGAGCTTCCAGTGATTAAACTAACAGGGGACAGACATTAATCTGCTTTATCTTGTGAAGGACTGGAGTTGAAGTCATTTTCTCCAATGTTACTGACGTTAGTAAACAAGAGGAAGCATGATGAAATCTGTGCATTATTCCCATCTCAGCTCAAGTCAATGATTGTGGAAGAAGAACTAGGAGTCTTTACTTCAATAAAAGTACTAATACCATAAACAAATATCTGCGCACACACACACAAATGTATAATTGGAATTTATGCTTATGCCTTCATGTCAGTTGAAAGGGTTAGAGTTACATTAATTCTATATTAATTAAATTCTCAGATTGGTTCCCTTTCTAGAATGTTTAAAGGAATAACTTATAGCTATTTTCATAAGCCACTGTGCCACCAAGCTCAAACAAGACTGGCTACAGCAGTATTTCAAAGTGGAATACCTCACCAAATAAATGTAGCAGACTAAAAAGTACAATATTTCCCTCTGAAAGGTTAAAGAGTAAAAGCAGAAGGTAGCACAAAAGGAGAAAGAATACTAATGTACTAGTGAGTCTGCGTACAAGCACAGAACTCTTCAAGAACCAATTCATCTCTTTACATGGAGCACTTTCCTTTATAATGAATAAAATGTCACGTGTAATCATCTCAACGCACACGTGCTCTCTGTCAAATATTTCATTATGAGGGAATTGTATTTGTGTGACATTACAATTCAAAATGTAAAAAAACAGCTTTCATCTGTGGAGGGACATTTTCACGCTGCAGAAAAAACAGTGCTGTCTTTTGTTTGTTTACAATTTGTTTACAATTTGTGAAGTAGAGTCATGGGAGAGTGTGTGTAATCTGGCCTTCATGCTGGGAACGTGAACATGCTGAGTAAGAGGAAGGAGGAAATTCTGGCAGTCTGAAGTTACCGTGCTCCTCTGCCAAACTCGGGGTCATTGCTTGTATTAATGACGCATGGGAAACTAAACTGGCTTTTATTTGGCCGGCCATCTGTACACTGTTGTATTATAAAGATTGGGCCTGGCTAATGAAAATGCCCTCTTGCAGATCGTAGTTTGATTCATGGCACCATATGATGTGGGGTAATATTACCTTACCTCTAAAAGCTCTCTTTACAATTAAATGTTGACATGTTTAATGTCAGTAGCTTGATCTGGAAGGTGTTTATTGTTACCCTAGCAACAGTATATGACAATGAAATAACAAATAAGGGTGTTTTCGTTCGTAACTACTACAAGTGATGTGTTTTTATTATCGCATTTTATTGTGAAATACAGCATATAGCATATCAGAAGCATTGCAAAATAAAAAAAGAAATAAAGGCATGATAGAAATTGCTAAGAGAAGAGAAGAAAATAAAAAGAGGCCAAAATTGCAGTAAGTACAAATCGCCAAGCATATTGGGTTAAATCGCAGTCTATGAAGATATTCTCAATTCTGTTTTTTCACACAGATGATTTTAAAATCTATATTTACTCCGCCTGTGGGTGGTGGATGCTTTCATGCAGTGCCACGGAATCCCTTATGTTAGCAGAAAGACCCAGTATTAGTGGGTGTGCGGGACTCCAGGCTGAAGTATCTGTCTTCCAGATGTCACTCTAATGGGCCTGAGCGCAGACCTGTGGGGACCCTGCTATTGTACTACGCCGGGAAGGGATGTGTTCATTTCCCAATTACCTGCGGCACCTCCTGCTAAATGAGCAACTGTGGAACCTTTCAATAGCAATGTCATTTTTTATTTCAACGTTTTTTTCCCCCTCCTTTGAAAGACCTACAAACCACAGGGATGGTTTTTGATGAATTCACACAACCGATAGCCATCTTCATGTTTCTGTTTACTCTGTCGTCTGGGTAAAGCTCGATTTATTTACTCCAATACTGGAACTGGAGTGTAACATTGAAGCACCTCTACTTGCCTTCAGTAGTTATATTTGTTCTACTTTTAACTTCTACTCCACTTTTGACTACATTGATGGTTGTAACTACAAGTTTCTTTGCAGATTAAGACTTGAGAGACTTTACAAGGGTTGGACATGAATGCCTCAAACCAAACTCTCTAAAATTGGAGATGCAAGTTTGTCACGCTCTCAGATGCCAAACCTTGTGTCTCCGTAGGTGCATTTTATAGCCGATGCATATAACTGAAAATGTGGATAAAATTGCGATTCAAGTTTGAAGGCAGCTTTTTTTCCCTGAGGCAGATTTCACCAAAACAAGAGGCTGCATCGGGACACGGAAAGATTCAGAACTCAGACGGGTAAACAAAAGCCTTGCATGCACTTGTCAGCTACCTTTATGTCAGACTTGGGTTCAAAGGTCAGCATTGAGTTCCGTTTACCAGACAGCTCTGAAATGTCCAGCCAAGGTGTCAGACTCACCTGCAGGGCTGAGTAAGTTCCTCTGGCTTTTTGGGACACACTCCAAACTGGCCCAGGTCACATAAAGAGTGTGGAGGAATTTGTATAAATGTTATTTTCACAAGCTCCCTGTTATTGTTTCATTACCCAGATTATCCCTGACGACTTAATCTGCGTCTGGAAATTTATGTGTGTGTGCTAGGCAGCTGCTGCCAATATGAACTTTGGCGATCCAGACAGCGGTGGAGGAAGTAAACAAATTCTTGACTGGAGTAAAAGTGGTAAAAGTGGCGATGATGATCTACACTCAGTTTCTAAGTGAAGAAAACTAAATAAGTATAAACAGTCAAATGTAGCCAATTTCCCCAAGGTAAAAGTATTGTGGAAAAAAATTAGCGTTTAAATTGGAGGTCAGGGGAAAAGAGAGGAAGAAAGGAAGGAAAGTAAACTAGAGGATGAGTTTCTGTGATTTATGCTCAATGTCTGATTGGGACTGCAGCTATGAAAGAGGTGGAACATATTGGCAACTTAATCAAGATGGCAAATGGTACAATGCAACGCGTTAATGTGAGACCTCTTCATCAGTTAATGTCCCAGTCTGCCTAAAGAAACTGATGTCATCTGCCACACATGGAAATGATTCCTACTGCAAACAAGCAACCTATTCTGTCAACTTGTTAACTTTTCCAGTTAAAGGAACAGGTTAAAGGAAAAATGGGTCTGAGTAACATTCCAATAATTAATCTGGGTGAAAGATATTGTTTTTTTTACTCAATAACACAAAATTTCTTCTTCAGAATCCTTATTTGCAATGAGTTATTATTATGGATATTGCCGGATGTCCTTGAGCTGCCTCCCCCAAACTATTTGCATCCGGATCCATTCTCAGATTTGCCGCAGTGCAACCAACCAACTCGGATGATGTATTTTGTGAAATCGCACATTTTCAGGTGGCATTCAATCCATACAAGCAAATGTGCCCGTCAGGAGGCTCTGTGCTGTTGACAAACCCCTTGTAAAGGATGTTGACCCCAGAGAGCAAGTAGACATTAGGGAAATAATAGGAAAAACATCACGACCTGAAAGTACTTTTGTCAATCACAAGACAAAGTGACAGAGGGACGACGCTGCTCTTTAATAAACAGGACACTGGCTCATCTGTTCTCAGTTCAGTGAGTCGCCGTGACGCATTGCTGTGCATCAATCAGAAGCTGCATTGATGTGAATGTGAATGTATGCGGAACCAACTGAGAGATTTGGGAAAGATTGTGTGTTTTGAGGGAGGGGGTGAGGTGGGAGTGGGGTGTTGCTCAAGTTTCTTCTACCTGTATCCACACATCTAAGATAACAAATGAGCTATTCCCGAAATGCGCTATGATACTTTCCTCCCCTGTAGCTGTGATCTCGATCAAACAGATTTTTGTTAGTGAGAGGCGTCTTCCCGATGCTAGGGACTGCATACATATGAGCTACGAATAATGAGCCACACAATCTGCATTCAGGTCATCATAAACACAGTAGAAATCATATTAAGTTAACTTGCCTGATGCTCTGAGGGATTTGTTTCTCTTAAGTTTGATGTATTCTTTGCTCGTCTTGTAGAAGTTCGCCTCAGGTGGGCATCAATAACTTCTGCTATGATATATACGGACGGCTCAGTCGGGAAGACGTGACAATGTAGCGCATTTCTCTTTCATCAAACCAAATCAGAATGCCGACCAACTTGCAGAGAGAGGTAGAAAGAAACACATCAAACCCACAGGAATCAATTAAAATCACAGCCGCTGGTGCCAAAACATGGACGTTCTCTTTTCTTTGTGCTATTATCAACTTCTTCACTTTGCTCAGGAACGGCTGAGAAGATACTTTCAAAACAATTCTGTTATATTTAATCAAATCCGGACCATTTTTGAGTCCTTTGAGTGTCATTTCAATCAAGTGAAAACCGCATGGTGGTAAGTTATCCCTTAAAAAGTCTTTTTAAGGAGTAACTATTGTCTTGGGCTCATTTCTCCGTGTCTGTTACACGTTGCTGCATGCCAATCAAGTGTTAATGTCAGTGCTTCAGCCGTTTTGGGCTCTTTGATGTGTTTTGTCTCTCACGTTTGTCTCATTGTAGCAGAGTGTTGTTTACCCAAAATATATATTTATACGTCAGAAGTGAGCCATAAAGGCACATTTCAGTTTCAGGGCTTAATTGCAGTGGTTTACCAATATGAGGGGCAGTGGGATCCTAAAGCTCATTGTTTACAGACGTGTCCCACAAAATTTCGAGGCCGTCAATAGACAAAAAACACGTAGATGGAAAAATGCTGTAAATCTGGCAAAACTGTTCTAAATGTTACACAGTGTCGTTTGTATTCCACACCAAACAAACACATCTGACCTGTGACGTTTAAGGGTTGTGCTTTTGCTGATTGACCCCAAAACCACTTCAATGATTTCAACATTTTAATACAATGAAATCACTCAAATTACTGGCGACCATCAGCCAATCAGCTTGACTCAGTCCACATGTTATATAAATGACAATGTTAGAGGATTGCTGAGCTTTGGAAGAGATTCGAGTCACTTTGTAGTTTATGTGCACCACTTTCCTTTCCTCTCCTCTTCTATTTCTGGTTTCCCCCAAATTTTCTTTGATCGGATCTGGGCTGCAACCATTTATGTGCCTCTGTGGTTTCCGTGTCGTTCCACTGGAAACAGTAAACACCCCCGCTGCATTATTTACCAAGTAACAGCTTTGGCCCCGTCCTACCTGCTGCTTTTTGTCAAAAATAGTAGTTTAACAGTCGATCAAACTTTGGTGCGCACGTAGGGGTGTCTGATGAAACGTGTTAGGAAGTGAGTTAGAGAAAGTGTTTGGAGGATGTTGTGCAAGCGGAAAGGTTTCCGTGCGAAGGAAAGGTCAGCTGAAGGAAAGAGTCGACTTCTAATTCCGCTGTGTGTTCCGTGATGCATACATTTCGCCTGACTGCACACCACAGTCTGGGCTTGAACCTGGCTGGGGCCTTTCTTTGTAGAGTTTGCATGTCCTTCCGCGTGTCTGCGTAGGCTTCTACCACATGCTCTGGTTTCCTCCCACAGTCCAAATGCAAGCAGGTGAGGTCACTTGGAATCTATAAATTACCCATAGGTGTGAATGTTTGCGTTTGTCCGTCTGTCTGTGTGTGCCAATGTGTGCGCGAGTCCAAGAATTTGGACTACGCCTGAAATTGGAAAGGGAGAGAGCGGAGGACAGGCCGGTCTGACCTAGAACGGACTCCGGGATAATCAGACCCGATTTGAAACGCAGTCAACCCAGCAAACCCAAACACAACCGCTCTGTCCTCAGAAAGCACATCATGTCCAGCTGAGACTGTAACAAACCATGTGATCACAGCTGATAGGGATGTAAGACACTGACAGAGACCCAGAGTAACAGTACGGTACCTGACTCAGGTCACGGGTCGGGTCAGGTGTACCACTAAATGTGGTGTCGGCACACCACTAAATGCAGCGACATCACAATCTTATACCACAATTTACACTTTTACTCTCTCGCTCTTTCTAAGCTGCACAGATCTGTTGCCGAGTTACAAATTGGGTCTTGATGTAAATGTCACAGGCTGTAGTCGTCACCCACACGGCTTGGTAGCGATTCACAACCGGAGAGTTCTCGGACCCTCAGGGAACGGGAAACAGATTAGCACATATTTCACACATCCCAAAAACAAAAATGAATCCCGTCCTCCTACACTGCAACCGAGCCGCCGAGGATCCACCTGTTACTTTTCCTAACTCCACTCACTCCCAAACATTGTCAGATAATACAATCTGAAATAAAATCGAATTTAAAGAATTTAAAGCGACAGGATTAAATAATTGCTCGATCTTAAAACCAAAACTCTTCGTCTCCAGAGTGATTTCAATCGATTCGGGTATACATTTTCACTCAAGTTACATAATAAATAAGCGACCCATCACATCTAACTTACTGCTCATGAATGATTCATTGGAAGCTGCTCTGAGGAAACGGGGCTGTTTTGCATACACCCCTGAAACTGGAAGCTGCTTCTCATTCACACCAGAAATTCTTGGGTTGTTTATCGTGCTAAATAGCGGGCGCAGAAAATAAATATGTAATGAACCAATAAAATGGCCGAGGGCGTTCGAGATATAAAAATAGGACTTTATGGGTATGAACGCAATAAATAAAGTCTTAAAGATGTGACCTACCCACTTTACAAAATATTGAAAAATGAATAAATGTGTTTTGCGTTCTCTTATCTTATCGTAAAGCTGACCAGACTTTTCTTTTTCATTTAAATAAAAACCTTCCATAATCGCCCAAATTGTCGTGACATTCGTTGAGAGTATTGTTTACAGATGAAGCTCACGTCTTTGATGAGATGGATTCGATTTCTCTAAATTCAGATCTTTCCCCTTTTTATAAACGGATCCCTTCAAACTTCGCACACGGCCCGGCGCACAAACACGTCCATTACCGCAATCAATAATTCAAATGGCAGCCATTGTTTTTACGCACTTTTTAATGACACCATCATAAGCACTTATCCAGTTCAGATAGAGCTCAGGCTGTGGGAGTCTGCCAGGCAAATTACAATAATGAATAAAAGATAGGCTGGGGAGTGGGGGGGTGGGGGTGGGGGACTCTGGGACTTGGCTTTTGATTCCAGCCAAGCACAGTTATGAATCCAGTTTCCCATTCTGCACTGCAGTTCAAGTGTCTGAGGGCCACTGTGTGGATAATTTACCACGCCCCCCCCCCCGGCTCGGGTCACGGTCGAGGTCCTTTTGGTCTCACAGGCGAGCTTCTGCCCGGCGACCTGGAGATTAGCATCTGAACTCCAGGGCAGCCGTGTGTGTGTGTGTGTGTGTGTGTGTGTGTGTGTGTGTGTGTGATCTGAGCGGGTGATGGATGACTTCACCCGGGGGGGCAATCTTGAGGAATAAATCCACTCTGGGAAACAAACAGATATCGATCTTCCCTGTCGTCCCTTGTGTCAAGCAGTTATGATTTACATGATTTACTGTTGCTGTAGTCTCTTAACTGAGCCACCGGGTGGGGAAGTGACTTGATTGACAGGTGGTAGGGGCTCCTATTTACTTTGTTATCACTCTGCTTTATGGTGCATTATTGAAACGCGCCCCACTGTCGTCTCATTTCCAGATGCGTGGCTCTTATATTCATGCTATTGTAAGCATTAATTTCATGCTTCAGTTGAGCTCTTTGGTTGTTGCTTCGGGTAGATATTTACTCCTTCAAATGAAATTCTGTGATTTATTCAATTTGACTAGAAAACACCGAGATAGTTCAGACTCCACCATTCACAATCGTCTGAGATTGGTATTTCCATTACAGCGTATAGAGAGATTAGGTTGAAATATCCATTTTTTATTCAGGAATACAAGCCCACTGATTTATAACCATCTAAATGTATTACGCCTCCTATACGTGTACATTGAAGGGTTAAAGCAGCTTATGTAAGCCTCTTTTGCAACAATGTGCCAATAGGATGAGATGAGGCACTTCATTATGAATCATCTAAATGGGTACAAAGGTTGCAAGAGTGGTGGAAAAAGGGAAATGGAATGGAAGAAAATCGAGTTCTCAGCCAAACTGTGAAGTCTTTTATACGCATGGTTACACAGTGTTGATATCTACAACAAAATGTAACCACTTTCCACCTAATCTCATTTAATTTACTTTAAGATCACCCTGACATAAAGAAATAGGCATTTAAAATTCTTATATTAGAGCCAAGTTTCATTGTTATTTATAACCGGCCCCTCCTCAACCAATCACAGGGCTCGTTTAGTGTCACGTGTCAGGCCTCATGCTGAGCTTTTAATTATTGTGAGTGGTCGAGTGGAAAACACATTGTTCTCTCCAGCTGACACAGCGATGACACAAACTTTTGTTTCTACTTCTGTCATTACTTCCTGTGTTTCTGATGGTGTCAAATCAAAATCCACTTCCTGTTTGTCAGAAATGTCACAAGGTCAGATTTCGACATACAGATGGTTCCCCAGAACAGAATACTGAATTCTATCTTAAAGCCACTTTGGAAATCACAGTCAGCCCATCATCTTTTAGTGTGAAGGAAGTCATAACAGCAAAGTGCCAAAGTCTGCAGGCACTGCATATACTCTTACTGTCTGAATGATGTCGTTACCCGCTGCTACGCTCCTGTCTTCTCTGCTTTAGAGGATCTGTAAGTGGTCCTCCAGGAGAAATGGCTTGATAATAATGCTCCTTTCTGAATGTCATTGTGTTTGTTTGGGATGACAGAGTTGATAGAAATGTTCGGGAGGAATCTGTGTCTACACTGTAAAAAACTAAATCCTCATCTGATCATGCTCTCTTAAAACTCTCTCCTCAATGAAATTAATAGCTACGTTTTGTGAAGTTTTGTGACGCAAATCTACACATTCTTACATTGTGATCTTAGCTGTTTTGTCCACAGAGTTATGGACAAAACAAGGATGATATGATATGCGGAGCGACGGTATAGAGAGCGGGTCGCTGCGACTCCTGGGTGGCTGCACTCAAAAGCTCTATGGACAGAATGTGCTATTTTATTTTCAAGGTCTCCCAAGTCTCATCATCACAGGATTTTCGTCCACTCCATCATTTTACGGCCGCACTTTACAGTCTCCTACCGCCGCAAACGGTGGTGGCAAGTAAACCGAGTTGGTTTGTTTTGAGTTCCTCCTCCAGCTCCTTGGTGACGATGGATGAGAGTTTCAGCTATGCACGTTCTGCTTTTGTTTATCTTCTTCGCTTTACTGTCACTTAAGGACAAAATGTTACGGATTCTGCGATAAATGTTATACTGCAAAGTGATATTCAGGGAGTATCCCGTGTTTATGTATTTGTCCAAAGCCTATGTGTTCTGTATGGTTAATTTATTTGTTCATAGATCATTTCAGAGGGTTTTTATAGGCTTTGCGGTTGATCTTCTTCATCTGAAGCTGCTCCTTCACGTGTGTGCTTTGGATCGTCGTCACGCTGAGAGGTGACATTCCTCTTCATATTCAGTTTTCCGCCAGAGCTCAGCAGGTTTTATGCCAAAATTATATGATATTTTCTGATAGTTGTGGATCTCCTGTTCCTGGCATAATGAATAAAAAATACTCTGCTGATCCTTTGACGGTGCTGGAGGCCCTTTGATAGTTTCCTTCTTCTCTTGTCATCAGCTTTGGAGGTACATCTTGATCTCAGAGTCGCAAGAGTGCCACATTTTCTCTGCTTATTGATGAGTCACATTGTTCTTCACGCCTTTTATAAACCTCCTCTGACTGGTGCCTTTCCACAATCAGTCCCTTGTGCTTGTAAGCATCTTTATGGACCGTGGCGGCAACCGACAGGAACAGCTGATTGAACACGATTTGTGGACTTGTGCAGAGGTACTGTGAGCTTTTCATGTTCTATAATATTCTATACAAATCTTTGTTTTAATTGCTTTAATCGGTGGGAAACTGTCTCAAGCTCTATCTTGATTTTAGGCTCTGCATCACAACAAACAATCGCAATTTCAGCCACGGTGCATAGACTTCAATATCCTCTTTACGAGAACGGTGATTCAAAGATATTCGCTCCCTCGTCATTCAAACTCTTTTATACGAGTCATTTACGACACAATAATTATAGATTGTCCAACGATCTGTTGTCAGTTGGTGGCAATGTGGATTAGAGTTTCTTGAACTAATGGACTCACACAAAGCAAAATCTCATATACCCACTCCAGTGCCTTCCCCCCGCCTGCAACAGAACCTCTAATCTCCCTGTTGCTCCTGCATATAAGTGATGTTTAAGCTGTCACACGCTGTAAACAGTACTGAACAGTAAAATAGACTCTGACATTTAAGGAGACCACCCTCCCCTCTTCCCTCCTTCCTCCGGTCCTCTGAGGGGAGGACACATACACCGAGACAGATCGCCTTAAAGTGTTTTTGAGAGTTTCCCAGCAGAAGAAGTTGAATTTCCACCGTATTAGTCTTATTCTTGGCCGTCGGGCATAAATGAAGACAACGCACGCGGGGAGGTCTCTCTGTGAGGATTACCCAGATGCCTCAGCAGCCCTCTAACAGTCAGGCTTTGCTTTGAATCAAAACAAAAAAAGGGCATTTCAGGGGCCCATCAGCAGGCCACAGAGTGAATGTTCATCATTAGAGACGAGAGGGAGCGGGACAGCGAGTGTGTCACGAGTAAGTCACTGCCGCGGTCTAAAGAAGTGATTTAACCTCTGGGAAATATTTTTCCATTGCTTTTGTCGAAGAGTCGTCGTCGTGCATTGTGTTATACAACCATGCTTTATGATCTTTGGAGGAAAAATAGAACAATATTCGTACCATGAAAACATTGGTTTGTCCCCGTCAGCAAATTTCACAATATGATTGAGTCCGTAAAGTCTTTGGCAAGGCTTTGCATGAGGACAAATGGATTGGAACTGATAAATAATTGACAGATAAATCAATATTGTAAATAAGCATGAGCTGCACCTTACCCCAGCTCACATTTTGAATTCGTTCTGCCACATTAGAGGATGAAATAAAGTTTAACAGCAGCAGATTTTGGATTAGAAAGCCGCCCGTCCTGTAGACGTTCACCCAAACTGTTGTCGACCGCGATAAACACAACAGCAATAAGTCAGACGAACAGGTACACAAGAGAACAACAATTAGCCCTCTGTGACTGTGATTAGGTAACACTTTGTTTTTCCACAGCAAAGATCGAAGGCCTGTGGCGCAGAAGGCAGACTTTAAACAAACCCCCCTGATTGCCTCATGCCCCGATCTCTGCAGCTGACAGGGGAGACAGTAAGGAGAGGTTTCCCCCTGATGACTTATTATGGCCGTGGCAATTTCATTTGCACACACACACGGGGAGGGAAGCGTCAGCGCAGTAAGCGAGCCCGCCATTACCGCCGACGCCATTACCACCAACGCCAGGGTCTTTGAAGTAAATTATAATCATACGGATCTCATTATGCATTTGTGTGTGTGCGGTTAATGTATTGATCTTTCCGGCGCAGATGACGTTTATGTGTGGAAGTTTTTTTCTGATTTATCAAACTCCCTGAGGCGAGAGACGTTTCATTAACTGGCATTCATTCCCGTTTCATGTGCACAGATAAATACTTTTGAGTATCCGTCTTAAGCGATCCATTCACAGCCGCCTGTGTGTGTCTTTGTTTACAGATTTGAAGTTTGTCGTTTGGAGGAGCAGGAGGACGTAACCTGCCGTCCTCCTTTTCCACTGTCCTCTATTAGCATTTCCGCTTGAGTCGGGCTGTTTCATCATGTCTGTGGACAGGCCAAACTCATTAGTGATATGACTGGAGCAGATCTGTCATGCAGACAGCCTCCCCCCCCCTGCAGCGCCACAGTTACCTGACAGATTTAGATGCGGATTCCCTTGAGAGCGACATTCTCTAGTCGGCGACAGCGTGCCATTTTCCTGTCTTCTCCACATCTCTCTCCGCCCGCCCCGTCCACATCTGTAACCTCACTGCCCCCCTTTTCCTCTTCCCCTCTTAAATAGCCTCCGGCACAATCACCTCATTGACTTCAGCCTTGATGAAGGACACAGACAGTCGATGAAACGCCGGTGGCTTGACAGCTACAGATGAGGCCACCTTCATCAGTCTCAGGGTCTCTGGGTGGCAACCTGAATTAAACCTGAAATAACTGAGACTTTTGATTTTAACGTTGGATCAAATGGGTCTCTCACAGTAATTAAACTTGGACTAATATCAACTCTACAACCTCTTTCAGCTCATTGTCTTGGTATTGACAGCCAGAACACAGAGAACGTTCCAAAGAATGAATAAGTGGCTGGTGAACATTGATCATTTAACAACTCAGGAGCAGGTGGAGACACAAACCGAGCGAAAAGGAGAGTTGATAGTGGACCTGCACAGAAACATGACTCCATTGTTGCCTTGCTGATGCAACTGTCTGCGATAATACTTCAGATATTCACATTAGGTCAAAGTTTATTTCTGAAATGTTCTGGTTATTTGCATTGAGATGAAACAGCACAAATATTTAAAAGCGACCCTTGAAGTAGCTTTAATGTATTTTACTACTTTTTCTCAGTAGCATGTAGAGTAGCTGACTACTGTATTAAGAAGCTTGAGGTCATATTTCTCTCTGGTATCATGCCACCGTGTGGACTGTTGACTTTCCAAACAGAACAGCGTGTTCTCGGGTTGAACTCTTTATTCTTTACCGCTCTGTTTTTAGCAGACTGAAATTGCACATTCTGTTTTCCAAGCCGGGGCTCATTATCTGTGTTGCCTGTCGCCAGCGGAGAGCAGGGACTGATAGTGCGGGGGGGGGGGCCGAGGGGGCAGGCTGGGGGGTAAAAGACATCACTCGAGCAGGGAGGCCGGAGATCTCCAGCCCGTCCTCTTATCAGCTCTTTTCCCGAGATGCGAGCGTGCGGGGATGCGGATGGGGGGTAGATGATGGGCGACGGGGGTGTGAGGAGTGTGTGGGGGGTCTGACACTATCAGGAGCCGAGAGCGATGACTCACTGCCCCAACCTTATGTCAAGTGTGATCAAGCCCGAGTATAAGAGGAATCACGTCATCCAGATGCTATGAAATGCACGATATCTATTCGTTTGAAGAGGGGAAAGTCAATCTTCTGCATAAAAATTCCTTTTTTAGAAGCAAACCTATTATTCTGTTCAAGTACAAAAACAAAGTGCTCCATTCAAGTGTCCAGCTTCTGTCCAGCGAGGGGATTCAATCAATACACCAATTGACAGGGTTTGGGGATTTCTTAGGTCCTTGTTGTGGTTTCGGTGCTTGATCATATTGTTTTGCAGCGTATTGTTTTCATGCCATTATGTTGGTTTGGCTCCAGCATAAAAACCAGACAGAAGCTGCTGCAGGAGCATTAAAGTCAAAGATCCAAACTGGCCCTTGCTGTTATCTGAGCGTGACCGCTGATCCGTGCGACTTGACAGGGAGGAAGAACATTTTCCTGATAACAATAAATCCCATCTCAGGTCCGCACCGAGTATCTGTTATGTTCATGTCTCTCCCAGGAGATCCATGCGAAGCCTCGTCGCTTTTTTTCCAGGCAGGCTCGCGTCCCTCTTCCTTATCGCTCCCTCCATATTGTGGCTACGCTTCACCGTGTTTGGGTGGATGTGCAGGGGGGAGGGGTGTTGCTTTGCGATCGCAGATTAAAACAGGAAGTGTAAGAGGAAAAAGGGGAATTTAGTTTAACCCTGTGTAACCTGATTTGAAATAGCCCCAAAAAAGAAAATGCATGACATCAAATTTACTGCTAATATAGCGTATTTATCTTGTATATTATTTCATACAGTGATAGAATGAAATCTGTGGAGTTGTCACGTGTCTTTTGAGAGGCCTTGGTGGCATTGAAACAGGTAGAAATGAAAAGAAACTCAATCAGTGTTTGGCCTTGGTAATGGGGAACTTGAATGTGGCAGTTGCGTAAATGCGAGTCAGCACATGAACAGGGTATGACTAGCAGCCGCAGTGTTACATCAATAGAGCTTGCTGAGACTGTGACGCCTCTCAGAGCCATTTGCAAATGTATTTATTCTTGATTCTGACAGCTTTAAAGCCTCGGTTACACAGAAAACAGTAGGAGGTAACAAAGAAGTACTTTGCACATTTCGGAAGCTGCCGCATCGTGACAGATGTGAACGCGTTGTGGAATTGGAACTACATGGGAAGCACTGGGTTAAAGTCCAGCACTGCCTTCGATTGCTCATGATTTTCTTCTTCCCCTTTTCAGGCAGACGTCAGTGGATGAGTCATGCTGTTCTCCTGAACTTATCATGGACGTGAGCCCTCACCAATACCTCCAACTCCATCACTCCTGCTTGGCTGGCTCCTTCTCCATGCCGTCTCCTCGTGTCTGAGCTGCCACATCGGGCCTTGACACCATGACACAGATGGACTACAAATACAGCCTGCTGGGCTCCTCGGTGGATGACTACCGCAAGAGGCCGCTGCTCCTACAGGTGGACAATGCGCCCCTGAACGTGTTTGCGGTCTTGGAGGTGAAACGGGAGCTGCCCAGGCGCTGGAGCATCACAGGCTCCTTCCGTAAGGTCAGGGTCTACAGCTTCCTGTTCATCCTGGCCGTCACCTTCGTCATCATGGCTTCGTACATTCTAACGGGGGACAAGAAGGGACTCCTCCTCACGCCGTCCCCCTACCACTTCAGCAGTCTGGTCAGCCCGGGACCCTTCGGCTTCAACATCTCCTCATCCAAGGACTACGGCCATATCAAACTGTTGGTCAAGACCATCACAGCCAAGGTGGAGTTTCACAGCAGTCGACAGCTGCCAGAGCGTAAAGAGCTGTTCAACACTGAGCCACATGTGAGTAACCACACCTATCTGACAACTTGCCTCAACAACTGTCAGGCTCAAGTCATTTTCTCAGATTCCATGGCAGCAATGTACATTTTCTGTCATTTCATACACACATTTGCATATGGTCTTGCAATCAAACCGCCATTGATGGATTGGGTTTGATTGGACCAGCAGAACACCTTGAAGCAGACGTGTGAATCCTGCTTCAAGACTCACTTATATGCAGCGGTGACTTGATAAGGTGAATGAATAGCGTAAGGTGTAAACACATCTTTAATTTAATCATAACACAAGAATGATATTGATCTTTGCTTTAACAGACAATCCCAGATGTGTCCAGAATGTAATTACATCCTCAAAGAATGGGCGATTAAAATCATCTCTCATGCCTACAGGTTGGATACACTGGGGTTCAATATCAACGCTAATATAATTCTCCACTCGATGCGATTTCTAATTTAATTCATAAAGAGATAAAACAACTGAAATCCTTGTATAATACTTCACGTCTCAGCAGATAATTGCATGTGTGTCTACCTAATTTGTCTGGCTTCCACATTCCGTAAGGGATTTACTGCTCCGAGTCATTTGACTGTCTTCCAGCAGATCGGGCCCCGTGGCTTCCTCGCAGCGTCCGTCTCACCTCGGAGCCCGGTCCAATTAATTGCTAATTCTAATGATAATGGATTGTGCCAGAGCCATTTGCAAACCAACTAATTTCGTATTGAACAGGCCAATGAATAGAGGACAGTGGTTGCAGTACAATCAATACAGCATCTCAGGACAGATCGGGCAGTAATTGTCCCCAAAGTGGCCTCGTTGTGTAGGCAGAGAGTGAATCATAAAAAGTGTTATTTTCTGAAAACAAATCAGTGTACTAGTGTGATTAATTCAGCTGTTTTCAAAATCGATTTCTGTGTAATTTCTGGAATAAAGTGCAGCTTCTTATTATTCTAGTGCATTGATCTCTCACTGCAAGATACAAGATTTACTTTGAAAAGATGAAGATGAACTTTGGGACTTTTCATAACAAACAGGATGACGAGTGTGACATCATCTCGACTCCTGAAGATGACAAGTTTAATGTTTGTGTATTTATGTTGACCCTCCTGTCTATTAATCCTCTAGTATGTGTGTGTGTGTGTGTGTGTGCGCGGCATGGTTTGAGAGGATACTATGGCTTGTTACCGTCTTCAAACCTGGCATCCATTGTAACGGACAGAATTGAAGAGGAAGCTAGAAACGTCTTTAGATACAAAAACAAAAACGGGTTTCTTTGGCGTCACTTTAGGTTTGTACCTCCACAGACTGTACAAACTTGTCACCATCATGTAGTTGGATCCCACACAGATGGTGTTTGCCTGCATCTGCCAGCACAGTGGTCCTCATACAACAAAGTACCAAAGTTGTTTGAAGAATCCTTTTTTATTGCAACTTGTCTGAAATCTGGAAGCTGTTTATCTTTCATCCTGCAGCCTAAGCAACAAAGGGCTCAAGGGACCGCGGGAGGCTTCCGAATGCAATGTCTCTGAAATGTTTCTGGGTAATAAAAATGTGACTCAACAAATTTTAATGCCGCTTCTTCTCTCTCTTTACAGATGTTTTCTGTTATACCCCACAAATTCCTGCCTGGTGTTAAGAACCCGTGCTGGTATGAAGAGTTCGCTGGGAATATCACATCAGACCCTTACAGGACAAATTTGTACGCGCACTACTCAAGGCGCTTCCGGACCGTCTTTGAGTACCTGAGGAACGCTTTCAGAGAACACTTGTCTCACCGCAACGGCAAACTCTATCGCCTGCGGTGCCTTCCTTTTTTCTATATCATCGGCCAGCCAAAGTGCGGCACGACGGACCTGTACGACAGACTCAGGCTACACCCAGACGTCAGATTCGCCACATTCAAAGAGCCACACTGGTGGACCAGAAAGAGGTTTGGTGAGTAAAGGAAACTGTTTGCTCATTGTGAGTCGTCCAATGATAGAAGCCAAAGAGTATTTAAAGAGTGCAGGGGTGAAAGGAAAATGTTTCACTGAGGTACAAGAGTTTGAACCACAGTGAAAAGTGTAAAACTTGAGTAAAATAAGAAGTTTTTGTCCTGACAGCGTGAGTAACCTTGTATCTCAAATCCTCAAGGGTTTGAAACGATGAAGAAAAACCTCCAACACTTCACACTTAAGTTTCTCACCCAAAAACAGACATTTCTTATTTGAAAGTATGAATGTGCCAAGTACAAACAATATTACCTGAAACCCTCAGATAACCTCAGCATTATAAGCTTCTATCTGGCATTGAGTTAAGCACACTTGAGACAGTGAAGAGTGCTTTATGTTAATGTAGGGTTATTTGGGAATTTTCTGGGCTTATATTTATATTTATATTTAATTTATCAGTTCGATGGCGAGGCAAAACTTTAGATCTCTTTTAAACTAAGTTGCACAAAATGGAAATACTCCACTAAGGTGAAAGTATCTGAACATTGTGCAGTACACATACTTTCCTGTGTGTGTACTTCATCCATCATGGTGACACGCCTCAGTAGGGTTTGGAGAAGCACCGAGTGTGACAGAAGTTTGCATATCACCGGCCTCCAGGCAGATCTGTCTGTTACATCAACATCATTACTTTATCTCACACACTCGCCCTGTCACCGTTTCATTATACATCATTAAATCATCGTTACTTAGCACCACACGGTCTACATTTCTCTATCGTTCACCAGCAGGGGGGGAGTCCTCTGGGTGCTGTGTCTGCGTCAACATCATCTTTGACCAGACAGAGTAATGAAGAGAGAGCCATTATTTCAGGCTACCAAGGGTTAAGAAGCATTTATTTGTTGTCAGCACTGGCAGTGGAAGGGAACTGGCAGGTGGAGCAAGGTTTGGATAAACATGAAACTCTCCAATGGGCTAATAAAATCGAGCTCATTTATAAAGAAAGAAATGTGACCGCACACATTGGAATGTTCGGGCCGGAGTGAAAAAATGGCGACTCCTGAAGTTAAATATTGTTGAAGTACCACTAACGTTGAGGACGTATAGATTTTCAAGGCCATAACTTGATGGTTATGTTAGAAACCATGAAGCTACTGATGAAAGGAAACTTTAAAATGTGACTTTGAAGAAAAGAAATCATTCTTGAACCTGTGGCCTCGCCCATTTTGTGAACCATCTTGACTAAATCCATCAATAATGGAGCCATAATTCCTCTTTTAACATTGGGATTTGCAAAGCTGCTAGATGATGGAGCTCTGGATGTGATATGAATACGCATCTCCTAATGCCGTACAATCTCTCACCGCAATTAACCAAGAATTGAATATTCAACACCCATCTTGTGCTGTGCATTAGAATACTTAAAGTGTTTATTTTCAACCCGGTAGTTGTTAGCTCCGAAATTTACAGCTCTAATGGGGTATTTACAGAGTAATTGCTGTGCCCTCTCGCTACTTTAAATGCCGCTCGTCTTTATTTTCACCCCCCCACCCGTCCCCTCCCCTCCCCGTGTGCCTTTATGCCATCATTAGTCTCTTGCCACTGCAGGTTCCCATCGTGACACACAGAGATGAGCTCATGCAGTGACAGTGCTCATTAACGGCTAAACTAGGACCCACTGCACACACACTCACACACAGTAGAGGAAGTACCTCGAAGATATTTCATCATTGTTCGTGACACAGATTTGCTGTGGGTGCACCGTTTCCTCTTAAGGGTGCTTACTGTGGTGACTGCTTTCTTATGATTAATCGCTCTCTTCTTCTCCTTTTTTAAGGTGTTTAATTGACAGATTTTTGATTTCTGGCCCAAATACTGCGTCTAACTCTACCTTAAAAGACAAATTCTGTATATTTATCTGTCAATGTCCTGACAGCTTTATCTCCGTATTGCTTTTTACCTTCATATGGAAATGCAAGTAGATTAAATATTTAAGCATAAGTGAGAGTAAATGGGGATATTTGTGGTCATTATTTGTGTTATTTCGTCGTATCAAGACGTATTTGACATCTGATATATACTTTTAAGTTTCAAGATATTTTTATGGTTGGTTACTTGATGGAGACTGGAGCGTTGCCTGAGATTTATTACATTGGCTGTCATGCAGTTTGAACAGGTGGTAATTTGCGGTCGATTCAAACAAAGAGACAAAGCCTCAGCCTGTGCTTTGAGAGGTAAGCGTCAGCTCACAGCAGGGGTCTCACGGTGTGTTTCCACTCCGCTTTGGTTCCTGTGAATGTGCGGCTGCCAGCCAGCGCGTTTCTGCCTCCACGTGCATCTGCGACGTTAAAAAGCATTACGGCCACCACAGATGGAAGCAAAAGTCAAAATCTGTGATAGTGAGTGAGAATTTATTCATACAGAACTCAAATCACCATCCAAGTCCTCACTTTAAGCCTGTTTAACTCTGCTGCTTTGCTGCCTTAGCTATCTAAGGAGAGACACATTATTGCTTTCTATTCAGTATAAATAACAACTACTGATACTGCAGCTTATACCAATATCATTATTTATGCCCAGGTGCCTTGATGATACTTGGGTCGACACATTCTAGAAATAAAGCTGAACCACATGATCCTCAGTCCTGATGACACACAACACTGACTTACTGATCGTTTGTGAGGTTGTTATGGCTTACAAGTAGAGTAAGAGAAACACATCCTGCAGACACAGAGCAACATTAGCAGCCTGATCTCCACCAACTCTTGAGAAACATATGGACAAACAAGTAGCATCTGTGTGGCTATTTGCCTATTATTAATATAAAATAAGATGTTTTTGTAAAGGAAGTTACATATTGGCGGGATGAAGCATTGAGAAGCAACTATATTATAAATGAATACCAATATTACCATAGATATAGATATACCAAATCCAAACATTTGATGTTGTTGAAGACATGCATGGGTCCAATAAGTAAAGTAATTATTCCTTCTTCCATACCCACATTTACACCATGAGTGTTGAGACAATCTCAGCTGAAAACACACACACATTCGGTGGAAAGACACAAATCACAAGCTCTATCCCCAATAACTGCTTGCATTTTAATGGATTTCTTCTAAAACGGAACCTATGATTTAGACTCATGAATAATGGAGAATCTTCACCAGCTGAAGAGGATCAGGAGTGTGTGAGTCAGGCTTTATGTGCCTGTGTGTGTGTGTGTGTGTGCCTGTGTGTGTGCCTGTGTGTGTGTGTGTGTGTGTGTGTGTGGCAATTGTATATGTGTGTTTGTGGAGGAGAATGTGTAAGGAAAGTCTGATATGATGTAAAACTGCAAAGCTCCGATCTGCCTTCCCGCTGATGACTCTGTTCAAAGTCACGGCTTTGAAATTGAAAGCGGAATAGATAATGGCTTTATCGTACGGGGGAAGACGCGGCGCCAAAGCCAATGTACATATGTAGATAATCTCATAATTCCCCTTTAAGTACAGCTGCTGCACATCTAATCATTGCAGAATGTGGATTTGATTTTCATGCCGATTTCTCACTGTGGATAAGTTCTATTTTCCCATACATCTAAAATGTACTTAATAATATGAGTCAGATATTTTGGATTATACATTGAACTGGAATTTTTCATCTGAAATCTCCTCACACACACTATATTCAAAGCAAAACCTTTTGAAGTTCATCCAATTACATTCTCTGCCTTAAAGCCGTATTATTCTTATAGTCACTAAACCTAATCGCTGGATTGCCGTCTTGCACTGAATAGTTATTCTAAATCGGCGTTTCCGACTGAGCAACTTGGGCATTGGCTCAATATGTTAGTGTGTAATATGAGCCGACTGCTAATGTGTTAACGGTGAGAAAAATTGAAGAAAATGAAAGAAGGGGGAAGCCACATTATTACCCAGCTTCATCATGCAGCAGGGCCCGCTACCAAAATGTAGTGTGAGGCAGAACAGCCACACATTACTGCAAATGTAAGTCGAACTTCCATGCAATATTGTGAATTTGAAGGTTTATGGCTTTACTTTTGCTGCATGAGCCCCTTGTTGCTTCCGGGTGCTTGGACTGTTATTGTAGCATTACAAAGAGCTGCACAGATACGTAGAAGTGTTCAAAAATGCCCATTCAGTCCATGTATTTTCAAAAAATGTTATCAATATATCAACAGTTCCTTATTATTGAACACACACCAATATTTTGCCACGATTTCCGCTTGCAGGAGCCAAGCGGAAAAGCAATAGACTTGTTTTCCTTGATTCGGTCCGCTCATGCTGCACTCCTTTCGCTGCAGCTTGCCAGTGTGTGCAGTGTGTGAACGCTGTCACGTAGCCGCCAAACAGAACGGCCAGCCGCTTCACGCTGCCAATTTGAAAAAGGGCCTTTAGGAGTTCTGTCACCGAAGATTCTTCTAGTAAAAAGCTAAAGATATGTAAAATAATACAATAATATCTGCTGGCACATCAATCCGGCCCTGCTGGTGTGTTTAGGATTGTCCACTTCTGTTTTACACAATAATTATTTAAACTTCAAAATGCTGCTAAATGTGTTTGACTCTGTGTGTGTGTTTGCTTGAACTTTTCGGCCTCCTGATTGTGTTTTCAGTCTCATCCTCATCTCAAGGACGCCGACTTCCTCTCCGTTATTGTCCCTCTCTCTCTCTCTCTCTCCGTCCTTTCATCTTTGCCCGCCACTCTCGCGCTCTCTTCCTCCCCGTCCCTTTCACTTTTGCACTTCAGGCGACGTGCGGGCAATCAAGGCTTTTTTCTCTTTAGGAGCCCCTTCAAGTGCTCGCTGAATTTCAATGCTCTCTGTTTCGCATATATTTATTTCATTTCTCTCCAGGCTGCGTTTCGGCCTGATGCGCCGAAAACGGTGATTCCGAGCCATTCCATGTCACACGAGGAGAAGCGGTTTGAAACTCCAGCAGAAGTATCAGCATCATCACAATCAGTACCACACAAAAAAATGAAGAAAAACAACGTTTGAAGCTCAAATCGGTGGGGCCTAATGATGCAGACAGGCTGTTTACTCGCGTTTTCTAATCTTGTTTCCCCGCTAAGTACAGAAAGGTGTTTTACTGCGGAAGCATTAAAGAAGCATTAGAAGTAATAGACGCCTTAGTTAGCTCATTATCCTATTCTGCATGGATACTTCTTTAAATCCCGCACTGAATCTCCTTTTTCCACAACTTCCAAGTAAATTATAATTATAGCGTAGACCGCAGAGGCTCAGACGGAGAAGACGGTGGCTAGGCCTGCATTTAAAAAGGCATTAAGTTAAGACATCGGCCCTTAATTGGGAGACAACGGAAAACAGAGCCGGGACAATGTTCCCCTGCTGTATTTGGACTGGATCTGAACTTAGATTTTATTAGGTCACAGTATATCAAAGGATCATGTCAGGACTGGCAACCGAGACGCCCTAATGACCTGCTTTTGGTTGATCGCAGAAACACATGGAAAGAAAAAGCCAGGCAAGAAATGAAAACAGGATCAAACATGCTGGATGCAGCCACGCCCGTCCCACAAATGCACATCCCCAGCCAAACTGTGTCTAATTTGTACTGATTTGTACTTTCTGTCCCAATGTATCCATAGAGACATGCATCCTTCTGACTGGGAAGAGGTGTTTCTCTTCTAGTAACTTCGTCTTACTTTCTGTCCTCCAACAGGCATCATCCGTCCCAGCGAGGGTTTCCACAGCCGATACCCGGTGGAGGACTACCTGGACTTGTTTGATCTGGCAGCTTACCAAATTCAGGATCACATGACCGGAAATTCCAGCAGGACACCCAGCAAGCGCAACATCATCATCGGTACACAAAACAGTCTTATATCTTAGTATTAAGTAGATCTGATGACTAAACGCCACATGGTACTTTAAAAAGCAATTCCCTACTTTTATTTTGAAGGGCCATATCTATCTTAACTTATCTACTGTCACAGTGGAAAATAAATAGTCCTCGTTTTTGTTTGGCGCAATCTAGAGAGGGGGGTGCGCTCCATATCAGAGAGGACAGATTTGGCTTCCTTCTCTCGCAGGATCAAAATTAGAAACCCAGGTCGTGTTTCAGTCCCGTGACTTGTGTGTGAAACCCGAATGTGGCAGCAGCGGACTGACAGCGCTCGGCGCCCTCATCAGGCGGCGGCTGATAGCTGGTGGCTGCTGAAGTGACCCGACACTTGCCCGCCACGTCACTTTTAATCATCCCTCCAATATTACAAAGCAGCTATTAAAGCAGCAGGTAGCGGTGGTGAAACATGCAGGGCCGTCCCGTATCGCAGCCGCTCTCACTCAGGCAAAGGACCGTGAGCTTAAGCTTCCAACTGCTCTAATAACACCAGAGTTCCCTCTACTTTAACTTAGCCACTTTTCCCTAAAGTGGCCTATAATGGAATCATTGTTGTGGTGTCAGGACAGCAGTAATACACACAGCGGGGGAGGAGAAGTCTTACAAACCTCGTTCTTCTCCCTCTATCTGCATATCCCGCCGCCATCTGTCTCTGTCCTCTCCAGCCGCCTGAACACAATCATAAAGAACTCCATCCAGCAGGATAGGACACACTGATGTATGGTTGTAACAATAGCCCCTTTCACACTGGACTGAGTTGGCCGCATTGAGCTCTCCCTCGCACGCCACCGCTGTTTTCTTTGCCACTTTAAATAAATAATCCGAATAAGGGGGCCGAACGCGCCAAAGCCCCACTCAGTATTCACGCCGAGGCCCTGGGAGAGCCCAGCGAGGTGCAGGCGTGCGGCCAGGATCGTCTTCAGAATTTTTTGCGGAAGACCAGAGGCAGAGCGCTCCGACTCCACCGTTTTGTTTTCCTTATTACAGCCTCTTCCACCCCCTCCCTCTACCCTCTCTCCCCCCCTCCTCGGATGAAAATGAGCCTTTTAATGGCCGTGGAGTCCATTAACGAACACTGGATGATTAATTAGGTTGTGAGAGGGCCAATCAGCTGTACTTTGGAAGAGGGCAAATCCAAGGCGCATGCAAGTGTGTGAACTTCCTGTGGTTGAGTTTGACAAATGAGAAATGGCAAAATGCCGGTGAGGAAGAAGAAGGAGAAGCTCAAGCTTACATGAAAGGACCCTCAGGAGCCTCGCAAAGCAATTTATATTGACAAAATATGTTGAAAAGTGACATTTTTGCCATTTATCTCTAAGAATGAATGAAGGGGGATTTTGCAGAAACAGCAAGAATTAACATCCAATATTTAGGGGAAACCAAGATTTACAACACACTTCCTCAGGATTTAAATGGACATATTTGGTATCATTGGAAACGTCTGGATCGGGTGAACCAGATTCTATCTCAGCTCGGTGCAGGGAGGCCGAGTATCTAGGCGTGGTGATGCGCATCTCATTTACGGCTTAGCGACATTAGTGCCGATCTTGTTTCACTCCCACCATTGTCGTGACAGAAAATAGGTCCTGAGCTCTCAGTGTGAGGGAGGTGAGCAGATAAGGAGCGCGTTGTGTCGCCTCCTAATGCGCCGCAGCTTCACTCGGTGGAGATAAGAGACATAATGAAGGGCTGAGGCTGCCCTAATGAAGCCTGGCTATCGTCTCTCTGCCCAGCCTGAGAAAGTCGTGCTCTGGATTGTTTGAAAAATGACCTCCCAGACTCATTATGAGGTGAAGTATTAGCTTGGGGGCGGACTGCAACAGTTCTCACAGCTGGGAAAATCCCTTCCCTTACTTTTGACTTCATTGTAAAAACGTATTTTTTATCTGTCAACCTCTTTTACAGAAAAAGTCAGGAACAAAATTTGGTATCAAAGTTCTGCAAAGTTTAAATTGACTGAAGAGATTTGCATAAATTTGAAATGATTGAACTTCATTCAAATCAACCATCTTCTACTGGAAAAGGGTTGAAATCCTCTGACTGTACTGGAATCTCATCTCTCTCATCTTCATTTGTTCATTCTCTTGTTGAAAAATGTGACTTTTGAGACTGAAAAACAGATGAAAACGTCCACACGTCCAAGCTCGATCGAGTGTGTGTATCAGTATTCAAGTGTGTGTGTGCGCTGTGCCAAATTGTGGTATCATGTGCCGGTGCTGCTCTGCAGGAGAAGCCAGCGCCTCCACCATGTGGGACAATAACGCGTGGGTGTATTTCTACGACAACACCACGGACGCCGAGCCGCCCGCCCTCATCCAGGACTTCGTCCACGCGCTGCAGCCTGACGCCCGCTTCATCGTCATGCTCAGGGACCCCGTGGAGAGGTGAGACACCTTCCTTCCTTCCTTTCTTGTATCACCACTAATTTCTTCACTGAGTAATTCTTTTCTTCCTTTGATCCTTTCTTCCTCCCTTGTAATTTGTTTCCTTCCTCCCTCCTTCCTTCCAACTATCTTTTTCTTTCCTTATTTTCTTCATTTGTCCATCATCAGTTCTTTCCTTCATTTTCTACTTTCACTTCTGACTTGCTGATGTTTGTTTCTTTAAATACAATCTTTGGATCAGGAGGTCTTTCCCCAGTAATGTAGCACTGTTAAGACGGAGGAATAGCAGGAATAAGTATCCAAGTAAAGAATTGGAAAACTTCGAACACACACCGAACACACACACACACACACACACACACACACAGCCTTTGTGTCTCTTCCATGACTGCAGGTTCTGTGTTTATAGGAAACAAAGCTGTGTTGTTGCTGAAGTTTCGTTGCCGTTCCTCGGCCTTGGATGTCCCATAAGTTTCACTCCGACACCTTCATCAGCTGCCGTTATAGCAGGATTACTTTACACCGCTTCCCCTGAATCTGACTTCAGACGGCGTCTCAACAAGCTCCTTTAATTGCTGCTGTCTGTCAAATCCCTGCCCGTGCAATCTTCCCCAAATGGAACTCTAAGGGAAATGAATTGCACGCTCAATTAGATTAACAACAGCGTTTTTATGACATGAGACTTGTTTACAACATAGGCACCGTTTCAGCACAGACTCCGTCTAACGTCTGAAACTCCAACGTAAGGGAAACTTTCAGGCGTTTTTTGATACGATCGTCACATTATTTTGACTTTGTTTGATCATGTTTATAACACCAGACATGAGATTTACTGCAGTTTGTCTCATCACAACTGAGACTGCCACGGCACAAAAACACTGGAAACAAATGCACGACTCGTAAAGGGGTTTGAATAACTAAAATCCTTTACTCTTGATAAACAAGGCTTTACAAAAATATACATGAGGCCAAAATCTAAACTTGGGAAGATACTTGGACTTGACACTCAATTTAACATGACTTTACAAGAAC
Organism: Genypterus blacodes; assembly: GCF_046128005.1. NCBI lineage: Eukaryota > Metazoa > Chordata > Actinopteri > Ophidiiformes > Ophidiidae > Genypterus > Genypterus blacodes. The sequence goes on from NW_027466839.1 coordinate 957,371, forward strand.
ATACATGACGTTGCAAGACAAACTGGCAAAAGGATGAGGGGAGACACGGACTACTTATACATGAGGTAATGAGACACAGGTGACAACAATCAAGTAGACGAGCACAAGACACAGGTGACGGTACTTAACATGACGAGAGACAAGGACGAGATTAAACACCTGAACATGAACTAAACTATAACACGGCATGACTATGATTTAAGGACATGACTTGAACAATGAACAATGAACTAAACTATAACATGACAGAGACAAGCTTAACTCTTAGCTGCGGTATACAAAGTACTTAGATACTTTGGAGCAAAAATACCTCAATAAGCAAAAATGCTTGGAAAATTGTTATTGTTCCAACTGTTGGATGTGGATTTGTTTTCATGTAGATCACAGATTACACCTTTAAATGTATTACATGAGTAAATGTGCTTTACTTTGTTTCCACTTCTGCCCCCGACTGTGAAATGTCAGGTTCCTCACCGAGCCTCTCTCTCTCTCTTGTCTTCCAGGCTTTACTCCGACTACCTTTACTTTGGAATTGCCAATAAGTCTGCGGAGGACTTTCACGAGAAGGTGTCGGAGTCTCTGCAGCTGTTTGAGGGTTGCCTCACGGAGTACACGATACGCTCCTGCGTCTACAACACTTCGCTCAATAATGCCATGCCAGTGAGTGTGCCTCCTCCTCCTCCTCCTCCCCCTCCCGCATTAAACCATCATTTACCCAGCGGAGCATTAGCTGGTGGCGAGACGAGAGAGAAAGGGAAGCGAGGAAGACAGAGGGAGTGAAATCCACACTTCATTAGCGCATGCTGAAGCTTGCGGGGTTGTACTTTTATGAAAGGGATTGGCAGAGTCGCTAAAGCACAGAGGATCCACGGCCTCGCTTTTTTGTACCACACAAATCTAGTTGAGCAGTGGCGTGAACAGGCCATCCCTCAGTGTCAGACGGTGCCGGGGGGGGCCCCAGTGTTTTGGGCCCCTAGCCAGCTTTTCCCACAGTGCCCCAGGGCAGAGCAGTTCAATGGGGGAGGAGGAGAGCAGCTCTTCACCCCCCCCGCCTCCTCCTGCATGAATTGTACTTGGCGGCCCTCCTCTTTACTGCTCCCCTACTCAGCTGCCTGGTGGCGAAGCTTTATGGCCCTTTGGGAGCACGCTCGCTCTCTCCGCTGATGGCCTAATTGTCCATTTGCTAATATCTCACTGCAAAAATCCCCATTTGAACAAGCCATTCCTGTCTCTAACCGAGTCCGGAAAAGTCTTATTTTCCGATAACAAGTGATTAAATGCATAAGGTAACAAGATTTAAGTTAAACGACCCACCTATTCCACTTCTCAAACAGAAGATTTTCATTTTCATTTTCATTTTCATTTTGCTCCTCTTTTTGTACATTTCTATGGGAGCTGCCACAGAATTCTCCACTCCAGCAGCTATGCCATCTCCAAATGTTGCTGTTTTAAACTCGCAGAGCATCGGTATTTTAGTATGAAGGTGTCTGAAACAGAACATTGGTCTGCATGTCATGGTTAAAGCTGAGTCAGACCGTCTCGCCTGCTGGCACCCTTACAATAGGATTTAAGCCTGTGATTGTGGCGGACAGTCCGTCGTCCTCTGAGCCCTCCAGCAGGCCGACCCCATGATACCAGAGCATTCCCACATGCTCGCACGGTGCCCGGCATTACCCAGCCCAGTGCACAGGAGAGATGAAAGAGAACGCCGGTGGAATTCCCTCCCTCTGTCTTTCCTGCCCTCCCCTGCTTTAATGTCCTTAGAGAAGTGTAACCATGCATACCCGGCCCCCGTGTTGTTGTGTCTCACCGCCCCGCATTGATCCTTCTTCTCCTTTTGTGTCCCCCCAGGTCAGATTGCAAGTCGGCCTGTACATAGTGTATATAATGGACTGGCTAAGCGTCTTCAGCAGGGATCAGATTCTGGTCCTGAGGCTGGAGGATCATGCCTCTAATAGGAAATACACCATGCACAGAGTCTTTGATTTCCTTAACCTGGGTAAGTGCACAACACATCCCAACACAGGCCTCGGCTGTAATCGCTCCCTCTGCGCCGCTGATCAATAGTAATCAAGGAGAAAGCTATTATGCATATGTGTGTTACAATTCCCCATCCTGCTCTATATTCTATGCCTTACACATAAAGATAACACTGTCGGCAATCAATCATTAGGCGGCGGAGAATAACTAATATATAAATCACACTTAAACAATAACAATGCACAAATATATAAACGGGCTGGACTCTTGAAGTACGAAATTTCGGTCCTTAACAAACCATTCACAACCTTCTTGTTGGAATACAGAAAAATATCATCTGCAGCCTGTAGAGGGTGCTAATGCAATATTAGCTGGGCGTGAATGCAATGTTACTTTTCATTGATCATAGCATCGTTTTGAGATATAAAAGACAATCAAGTGTGTTTCTATAGATTCTATAGACCTTGAACTGAAAAAACTTTAAAAAAAAAGGGGAAAAAATCAAAAAATCAAAAAAAATCAAATCAGTTCAGGGTAATTAAATATTATGAACTACAATGTGTGTGTGTGTGTGTTTTTCTGGATTATCTGACTTCACAGGGTTAACACAGCACACTGCCCTCTCACTGACCCTTTCAATTTCAACACTGAACACCAGCTGCCACACAGTTCTCTGTTGATCTCACTGCGCAGTTGATACACTCCTCACCTTTCTCATGCTTTACTTACTCTCAGCACGAAAGGTTGAAGTATTTCCTTGAGCTATGAATTGCTGCTGGCGGTGTGTCCACAGGGTGTGTGTGTGTGCGTGTGTGCGTGTGCGTGCGTGTGTGTGTGTGTGTGCGTGTGTGTGAGGGCACTCTGATTTATCGTGTGAGCTCAGGCTGAGAGTTTTATGCAGTTCTTGCTTAATCTGGATACCCCCTTCCTTCTGTCTCCGTAGTTTATCTCATGCTTTAATTGCCCCAAAGCCCCAGACTCTGTTCCTGAAAGAGCTGCCAACAGCAGTCGAGGTGCGATTACCTCCCAGAGAGTCAAATCTGCTGGGAGAAAGCAGCACTCAGAGCAGCTCGGCACACAATGAAATTGCAACCCCTGATTGAATTTTGATCCATCTGTTTCGAGGCTGTACTGAATTCTAAAGTGGGTATGAGCATGTAATTGATCACAGGGTTTTGGGCGCTGAAAGTAGGGATGACAAAGCTCCAGTGCGGATTGCTGTGGCGCTCGCACACACTCGGCCCCCGAAAGGTGACTTAGCAATAAACTTCAGAGTGCAGGAAGATGTAAAGCAGGAGCACTTCAAACTGACATATAGTGCCTGCAGCAGAGGCTTCACTTCATTAGCTGATGTTTCTGCACCCGTGTGCCTTCCTCTGGGATTTAAAGTGCAAAAAAAAACAAATACATTTTGATGAGACGTAGTATCAGGCTTAAATATATATATATATGTATACAATCAATTTAGACAAAACCTACAAAAGATATGTTTACAAGGTCAGAACAGCTATAAACAAAGTGAAAAGACTCCTGCTTTCCATCGTGTGAATATACTGACTGTAAATGCCAACGTGCTTGGAAGTATTGGCAATATATTTGAGTGAAAGTTGCAGTAAAACAAACAACAACACATACAAAAGGGATCCACGGTTAACTATAGTTGCCATATTAATTTTGTTAGTGCTGTAATGAACTAAAATATATGATATCTGTGACCTAATCTGGAAGGTAGTAAGGGAATAAAGTCAAGTCGGAGTAAAACGGAAATAATCAAGCAGAGGTACATGAATAGTCAATGTACTGGGTTCAATTCCAACTCTGACCATTTGCCATTGTCTGTGTTTGTGTGTGACAGGGCCTCTCACAGAGCAGAAAGAAGCAGAGATCACTAGGAGCCCAGCGTCCAACACCAGGAGGCCGGCTGACAAGAACCTGGGTCCCATGCTGCCCATCACAAAAGAGATCCTGCAGGACTTTTACACGCCGTTCAACGAGAAACTGGCCAAAGTGTTACGGAACGACTCCTTCCTCTGGCACAACAAGTCCAAACTCTAACGGGATCTCTTAATTGGTAAAGCAAAACCACTGACATGCCAGCCAGCCCCCCCCTTTTTGTTTTTGCTTCATCTCTCTCAAGTGCCCATGGAAATCAACGTTTTTATTTAAATTATTTTTTTAAGTTATAAAAAGCAGAGATTAATCAAAGATAGAAAATAGCACAAGAGAGCGGTTTTGTGTGTGTGTTCGTGTGTGTATGTGTGGGTGTGTGTGTTCGTATGTGTGCGTGTGTGTGCGTGAGACAGAGAAGTTGATTGATTTAATGATTGGTTTTTGTGACAAGATGTACAAAGTTAAATAGCGGATTAAAAGGTATCAAAAGAAACCTGTGTGTTCTCTTTTCATGTTTATTTTGGCTGGATTGAAGAAATAAAGTCAGTCTAGGTTTTGCACCTGATGAGGACACAGCAGAAAATGTAGTGCAACAACGCCATCTAGTGGTAAATATGTGTAGGTGCTACATAAAAGCACAATACACGCAACAAACACAAACTAAAACCAAACTCTCTTGGGATCTGTTAAGAACGCCTCAGTAAAGTGGTCAATCTTGTGTGTTCGTTTGAAAAGCGAAATTATAACACTTTTTTTGTGAATTGTGGGAGCTTTTGTTCGCCAAACGTGCTGCCAGAAGTAGAGAAAAAGGAATATCACTAAGAAAAGGCTTAAACTCTCAACGTAATACTTCACGGTATGGTTGACCCCGTTGCTATGGATGACATCATCTTTCATAAGTGAGGTGACGCGCGTTTCGCTTGGTTATCAAGTTAATTTATGATTAAAACAAACTAAGAAGATTAACTCGAAAACCAACTCAGATTTATTGTCATATCGCTTTTTGACACTAGGGGGCAGAACTCACCAAGGAATATAAGGCATGTGTGTTATGTAGCGTTCAATGATACGTTGTTAGGCAATTTGGAGTACTGACAGAACAAAGATTCCTCAGGATCAAATACACTTTTCCAAACCGACAGAGATGTGATCGAGCTGTGCAGCAGTCACATCAAGAACGATCAGACTGATCATAGGATGAGAAGGGAATGATGGGAGAGCAGTTATGAGGGAATCCCCACACCCAGCTGTGTCACATGTATGTATGGTTTGGTGGTGTCGATAGGTCAATGCTGTATACAGATGTAATGATGTAGAGGGTGGTTTGGGGTTCAAATCCTTCTCTTCTTATGTACTCTAAAAATTTGACATGATGTATTATTGATCATATGATTGCTGTATCCTGGGTGGGGGGAGGGGATCCAAAGTCCAGTCTATCATTGAGAGAAACTGACCCGGCACTGACTGGACCTCAGTTCATAGTTAAGCAGAAGCATGTGATCACAGATCTACAATAGAATATTTGATTGCATATTAAACCCCAGCAGCTTCTACAGTTTCGTCTACTGACTTTGAGTCTGATGAGCCATCTGGCTGACTGAAGAGGATCCGCTTCAGTGCTTCAGAGCGCTTTAACCAACTTTGAAATCCGTCTGGAACTCCCAAATATTATCAAAGCATCTCTCATCCTTGCCCGGATTGTATAAAAAATACAGTGATTGACAGGAAGTTGGACAAATACCGCAGATGATGCAGGGATTTGTGGGTAATAAAAGAAACCTGACTTCCAGCTATTTCACATTTCTCTCAATCACATGTGGTATAAATTTTTACTTCAGCATTTGCCAACATACAAATTGTTGTCCTGGGAAATTACAGCATTGGCCGGATCAACCGTCTCTCAGAGAAAAGAATCATTATTATTATTAGTGTCAGTAAGATTTGTCAGATGAGCCTGAATCTCACGGTAAATGGATCCAATCATCACTGAGAGAGAAAGTCAAGATCAATGATTAGCAACAACCTTATTTGTCAGAAATATCATGATTAACAACATTTAGTTCAGGATTGAAATCTCCCAACAACTTGTGGAAGGTGAGAGAGACCTTCAGATGAATTAGAATACACATTTGGTCAATCCCCTGACTTCCAATACAAAAGAAATGAAGAAATTGTATTATCACACAACTGGAGAATGGAATATAGAGTGTAAAAGTCTATTCTGACCTTTGATTTGATTCTCAATGCAAACCCTGCATGGAGTGTAGACACATTAAGTGCAGTACTTGAATAATGGGAAGTGCCTCGCCACCGTGGAACTACTTTACATTTCAGTTTGACACAGAGAGAGAGAGAGAGAGAGGGAGAGAGAGAGGGGGAGGGGGTGTGGGGGGTTTCTCTTGCTGTTTCAAAGCTTACACACACTGACAGATAAGGAATAGACCTGGGGAGAAAGTTTATCTGGGCCACATCCAAGCCCGCTGCGGTGAAAAAGCTGAAACGCTCGCAGGTTCAGAAGCTCGGTCGTGATGTTTTGCCAGCACGAACGCCCTCCTTATATTCCTGGGAGGCAAGGAGACAGGCAGGGAGACAGGCAGGGAGTGCTGCTGCTGCTGCTGCTACGTAGTAATGAAGACACCAGAGAGGACCGACTCCTCTCCTCTTATCTGGAGAGCAGTTCGCCCGTTTCAAGCACCAGCTCTCACATTAACGTGTCACAGATTCACTCCATAGATCTGTCTTACACCACTGACCCGTGTTTGATAAGGATGTGTCCCAGGAGCATCTATAGGGGGAAATGACCTACATAGTCTGCGGCATTGATCTAACGGTTGCAAGCGCATTACGATACATTTCACACACCAAAGGAAAACGAGCTGATTGACAGATCCTTCCTCTTCCTCTGAGCTCAGCGATGATCACTTCCAGAGGCGCTGAGCGTGTTTAGGTTGCACTAAATAGCCATCAGTTGTGGTTTGTGAGTCAGCTCAGCGCCCGACCCTCTCACCTGAATCGCCCCCGCCTTCAGTCACTCAGTGTGTTAAAAATAGATCCGAGGGTTGGAAGTAATCAATCAAACCCTGATATACGTTGAGGAAATCTAATGCATGGTTACTAATGAAATTACCCAGTGTGTAACAGAGTGTTTAAAATGAGCTCCATCTGCTGCAGCTGCAACTATAAAACGCCGCTTACATGTTAATGCATCAATCGTTAAACGCTCAGCGGGGATCATTTTTCATCATGCCACCATTTACGATCAACACCTTCTATCCATTTTACAGCTCAAATCTTTATTATTATCTTTATTTGACAAATTTTTCCGAAGCTCTGGACTCCAGTTTGAGGGAAATTTGTGTTTGTAACTCAACATTTAGTCAAATTTCCCCTTAGCAACAGTTAAAACAAGCAAAAACTAAAATCCTCTCAGGAATTCTGTCGTCGCCGATGAGTGACGTTTTTGTTAAACATAGCAATAAAAGAAACAAAGATCTCCGTATGCTAGCTTATTCAATAAACTCTGACAATCCATCACGCTGAAGGCCGTGATGCGCCGCCAGCCGAAAACACAGAAGAAGTCCCGCGTGAGCCGCAGCCGTGCCCGCCGATGATTCCGCCTGAGAGGAATGCGAGGAAACTGTGTGAGAAAAGCATGTGATTCATTTGCTCTGTTGAATCAGACTGAGCTCATTCCAGTAAGCTGAGAATACTGGACACCGAGAGCTTCACTGCTGGTTCTGCTTAGTCTTACTGACATATGTAGGATATGGAGGACGTTCAGCCAAACGCATCTGTTTGTGATACGCAGCACTGTGTGGATTTATCTCTACTGGATTTGTATCTCTGGAAACGGTCGCCGCCGTCCTCACATCCTTCACTCGAGCGCCAATCCTTTATTGTTTAGATCACGCACAGATTCTGTCGGTTACAATCTGTAAGAAACAACCCCGTCGTCTATTTTAGGGGGCGACATCATCTCCCAATCTGGTATTTTTGATTGTGGGTGGCAGGAGGAGCCTTTGGTTGACATTTGGAGCCCAGATTGGACTGAAAGTAATGAGGAATGCTGTTACAAATCCCAAAGCGTTTCAAGTTGATGCATTAAAAAAAAAGGAAATAGTTTGCTGCTGCGTTGCACGTCTCCTTACAGAACTGTCAAATATAAGTTAGAACTTTGGGGTTCTGGTAGGCTGCACACTCAGAATAAGTGAAGTGAAGGCAGAACACCCGAAACCCTTAAAAACTTGTTTCCTGTACATTTTGCATCCTAATTATCTTCCCTGTTGGCTGGGTTCCATATTTATCTGATCTCTTCCTGTTGGAACTAAAAACCTTAACAACAGCCCGAAATGTAAAACTAACTTTCGCCTCGTCTTGTTTTGCCCTTGCTGTTGTCCTGGTTTCCAACAAGGTGCATCCTGGGTCATCGCTCTCGTTTGTTCTCTCTCTCACTCTCTCACACACACACAAAACACGGATTACATCCAATCACAACGTAGCAACATCTGCACCTCCTCTCTACTCAAACTGCCAGATGTTGCCACTGCACACAGACTGTACAATTAAGAAATCTTTGGGGGGGATTTCGAAATCCTCGGTGACCATCAAGGATTTCCCAGAGCACAGACGCTCGTCAACAGATGACAGAAACACACCAGCTGGGGAAGAAAAAGCAATTTCAGAAATAAGACGGATTCCCAAAGAGTTGATGGTGATGCAGTGTATGCATAATCTAGAATTCCTCAATTATGTTTTGCTATTAGATTGGGACTAGAATGGGAAAGCTGACTAAGTTGGGAACACACATCTGATTTAGAAACGTTGTCCTTGTGCTATTTTCCGATGTAAAGCATGAACAAATTCCCCTTTAGAGGTGAAATCATCCTAATCCATAGTGTATCAGGATGCAGGTGCAGCTTTTTGACTCGTATTCAAAAGCCTCAGAGGAAGAATTGAGGAAGAAATCAGATTTGATTAATTTGCAACTAGCATTTGACTCACATACAACCCAAGCTGGGATACAGTTTGTCATGACAACAGCTAAACTGAGATTACAGTGTCTCTGCAGATGTGCGGCAGCTAACAGCTAACAGCGGCATGTATTAAATGAGATCACGGAGGCATGAATAATAATAATGCTTCCTTTGGCACTGACTTTGCGCTCAAATTAAAAAATGTCACTCATATTATTAGATATGAACATCTGGCCTGTTTCGGTCGCATCCAGCTGGAACCTTTCCCAGCCCGGCTGAATTTGGAGAACGAATTAGAAACACAGGTGTACAGGAAGAAGCTTTTTTCCTTTTCTTTTTCACAGGGAGGAAACCACTGACGGCTGTGCTGAATCACATCAGGATCCAGGGCCACCACGCTGTAAAAACTTGACATTCACACTGACCAAACCTCTAACTCGGTGATGAATAGATCCAGAATCTTTTCATTACCTGAGCGTCTCTGAGGGGAGGACACATAAGCAGTGCCCAGACTTACTCCAACCCTCTTCCAAACCACAAACAAGACTACACTTGTCAGAAATTGCAGCAATATGACAAACCGCCCGATCGATTCTGCAGAGACTGTAAAACAACGTCTCTAATTGAGCGGAGTGGAAGGACGGACACCAGAGGTTACAGTCGGTGTAGAAAGACAGATGTGGAGAGAACATTCAGAGTCTCAATCGACCTGGGTAACGAGTGCGCTGTGCACTTTGGTAACGTTACTGCTAGCATACCGCTGCAAACATCTGCCGTCAGATGAGTGAACGTTGATTGCTTTCAGCGATGTTTGGACTGTTTCATCGCTTCCACGTGTTAAAGAGTGAAACTATTCCCTTTGGAGAAACGCCACTCTGCACGGAGAAGCTGCTGACAGAGGCGCAAGGGGTGTTCAGCAAAGAAGAAAGTTTACTCAAGTCTACTTCAGTGCAACTTTGAAGTACTTTTTGTGTTGTTACTCCACCAAATGTGCATAAAAGCTGAGATTAATACTTCAATATGGTAAAAGAATAAACCTAATATATTGCTGCTGTCAGCGTTTCTGAGGATGTTCACTCCTGATGCATGCACCAGATGAATGTTGATGATATAATTAATAACACTAAATACATTTACATATGAAGAGAAGCAAACACCAGATGTTAAAGGAGCACTTTGTTCAGACTTTGTGTTCCATGTGTCCATGTAAACAAAATGAATCCATTGATCGACTTGATTTTTTTACCTCAAACGTCTTCGATCAATATTCTAATTCAGCCGTCGCTCTAATTCGATCGGCGCTGGCCTGCTGGAATTGTAATTACGCTAAATACGCCCCCCCTGTGTTTCATGTCTGTGGTCAAGCCAGAAGCAGAGGAGAGGAAATATCAGTGTGCCGTTTTGTATCCGGTATCCATAATCTCTGTGAAAACATCATCTGATGAAAGAGGATCAGTTCTGCTTATGAGCCTGCATCAGGAAATCAAATTAGGGCCACAACTCAATTTCATACCTGCTCGTGACCTTCATCTGAAATTCATTTGAGTAACAGGCAGCATCAGACAAACACGTATCTGTGGGCTCTTCCAGCCAATCAAATGGCCTTAGCGTGATTGTATTACTTAATCCATGTCTGATAACGTTGGAATGGATGTCGCATAACTACATCTGTATTCTAAAAATGGAAACAAAAGCAGACGTAGGCTGGGAGACACCGGGCGCGTCGCTTTGGGATATGAACCCGTGACGTATACGGTTTCCATGGACACGCCAGAGGACACATTCATCCAACACCAAACCTTTTCCTGTGATCAGAACATCACAATCACAACTGGGCCAAGTTTGAATATGAACCCAAACAGGAAACTCAGTGTGAATAACTTTAGTGTATGTGACAGATTGACAGCTTGTACCGGGTGCAGCCTTGACCTATGACCCCCCGGAGAGGATAAGTGGCCGAAGAGAATAGATGGATGGATGTTACCTCCTCAAATGTGCTGAATTAAAGCAATTACCACCAATTTTACAAATCGTATGCAGTTTATTTTTCACAATTGGAGCACAATGCATCGGCAGTTGAGGGTGATGAGGTCATTGGGCAAAGTCAAGCAAACTGACCTTCATTACCTGTTGTGTTTAGCTTTGAAGTTGCTGAAATGTTTGCTTTAGTTTCCAGCAGCAAAGGGAAGCAACTTATGATGTCGCATGTTTTAGCGACTTTGCGAAAAGTTACTGATGTGTTTCAATCGAACTTGGTTGGACAGTCGGCCTGATGGTGGCGCTGCAATAACAGATACTAGATGTTTTGTCGTGTGCAAAATGAAACAGCGCTCTAACAAATTTTGTCGGCGTGGTTTAGAGGACTTCGCGGCCTTGGAGGAGGTATTTTAGACCCTTCGCATCCTTTTCCTGGTCATTATTAGTGGATATTTTGCAATGTTTCACTCATTACAAGGTGACAAAGCAGCAGCACTGACAGCTCAGAGTCTCTAAGCTGTCACATTGTTCCGCCGACGTCCCCGTTAATTAAAGTCAGCCGGGGGGGGACTTTTCCCCGTCCGCGAGAGATCACAGACGCCGTCGCTCTCTCTCTCACCCCTCGGCTCTTCTCCGGGAGCTCAGACGGGCCATTGTCACGGCCATTCCCTCCTCAACCTCGGGGCTGTTTGTGCTCCGCCGCCTGATAAGCTCGCCACTTTGATACGCCTGCATCAGTCCTGACCAAGGTGTGTTTTTAAAACGCCTCCATCCTGGCCGGCGTAGATATACATCCACACAAAAACAAGAGAGGAAGAAGAAATGTGTTCTGTGTGTGAGGGACTTGTGGTGCACAGTGGGGCTCTGGTTTGTGGGGGCAGAGAGTAAAGTTGGGCAGAGAAGGGATGAGTCATATTTCTGATTGCTGGGGTTTATCTGCTCATGTCGCAGAGAGGTTAGAAAGGTATGAAAATGGTTTCAGTCTAAAATAACTCAGCTGCAGCAAACCTTCAAACAGAATCTGTTCTGATACTGAATGTGCATGAAGAATTATAAAACAATAATAACTTTTGGTATCAGTGATGTTTGTTCATATTGGAAATGAAGGAACTTTGCTCTTCCTCCTCCTCCTCCTCCTCCTAAATTTGAGCCCCACAGGTTAAGCAGGAATACAGAATGGAGGAATCTCCTTTCCTCATTTCTCCTCATCTTATCTTCATAGTCTTACACTAATACTTTCAATTTCCAGCAGCTCACAAGACATTCTCCTTGTTTCTCGCCACGTGCTCTTTCTCCTCCCTCCCGTCTTTCCCTGAGAGGATAGGAGTACGAGTCTCGTTGGCGAGTGGGCGGACGCCGCACTCCTGTCTCATTGGCCAAACGACTGGCAGGCAAACAGTGCTTTCGCCTGTAGCCATCCGCCCACTGTCGATCTCTGTCCTTCGCCCTGGCTTCACATGTCTTTAGCCTCCACTCACGACCCATCAAGCCTGAAAAACCAATTTCAACACGGCCCTCCTTTCCCCCCCCCTCCCCCACCCCAATTTCCCACATGCAACCTCTCAGCGGGGCGTCCACGTCAATTATCTGTAATGAACCAGTGGGGTTTAAATTATTCTGTGTGTCCAGGCAGCTCTCCATGCGGTCTGAGGCTCGTTTCCCTTTGGTGGGAGTGTAATCTTTGCTTGAGCTCATCTTGCCTGGGGTTGATGAAATGTCAGGCACTGTACTTATTAGTTGTGCGATCGCTGCGGTGGAATCCCAGTCCCTCCTAATCACTCCTAACCTTTTCGAGGCCCCAGACGAGACCTTTTCTGTCCTCAGCAATAAGCCCAGATGCTTCCTTAATGTCAGCGACGAGGCCCTGAGATTCGTGTGATAAACGCTTTTGACGTTCGCCACTTTTAATTTTTCGTTACGCATCTTGTAGCAGTCTATTAGGGAGCCTGGAGACTTGTGAGGGGGGGCAGGTGTCCAATATGTCCCCTCAAGACACTGACACTCAAAAATTCTTCCAACCAGATTGATTGTTATTGGAAAATAACACTTGCAAGATCAATTTATAACCGTTTAGCTGCAAATCAAGAGTAAATTGTCGATCGGAAGAGCTGTGATGACCTGTGATGATTTCAGCGGTGTTGAGGTTGACAGTTGGCTTTGGCCTTTGTGTGGGCGTGAGAAAGACACACAAACGCACACGCAGGCACGCACACACACACACACACACACACAGATTGTGACGTGATGAGCTGTGACACACACACACACGTGCAGCATCCCTGTGTTGGAACATGCCTGGTTGCTCCGCAGAGAGTTGCTCTGTTAAATTTCAGCCACTTCATTAACGTGTAAATTACTGTGAAGTCCAGGCAGGCCTCGGCTAAAACCAGCACAGCCTCACACAGCACACAGGAAAATAGAAAATGAAATAAATAATCCCCCACTGGATACAAAACAATCTTAATCAAGAGAAACAATGGAGAAATCAGACAATTAGGGGCATAGTTCATCAACGTATGACCTCTTATGTGTGTGATTCCTGATGTGATCGTGAAGCACTTTGCATTGGATCATATGAATGGTGGCCTGTTCTTCCCGCCTGTTCTCCTGCTTTTCCGCGTTGATCTCTCTCACAGTGACGGCAGCTTGACGAGGTTTACATTTGGGTGGCAGATTGCGGCTCTAAGCTCGTACACCAACAGATCAGTAAGCACTCGCCTCTGCTGCTTCTTCTCGCTCGGGATAGTAAACAAGTTAAGAGCTGTTCAGCTCCCGAAACCCCCCCCCCTGGGCTGAATGAAGGGAACTTTTCCTGGGCTCGGAGCAGCTCCATGCCCCCAGACGGAGTGGGAGGAGGACATGCAAGATGAAAGCAGATCCTGTAAGTGACAATGTATGTTTCCCACAGAGAGAGCAGCTCCTCTCTATCTCTCTATCTCACTTTCAAATCACCCCGATTAAACCTCTGTGAAGTTGGACTGGTTTGGATTTAGAAGGCAAAACAATCCCTGTGTGTGTGTGTGTGAGAGAGAGAGAGAGAGAGGGAGAGTGTGTGTGTGTGTGCTTAAGGCTTGAATCACCTGCCAGCATCAAAAGGAAAAGCAGCTTTTACTGTACTGTACTGTCTGTCTCTCTGTTTTCCTCCCTCCCTCCCTGCTCTTTTCCCAAGCTGAGGCGTTCATGGACCCTCTGGCTCAGCTGCTTTCGTCAGTGACTTGGAGCGCACTGAGAACTTTGTGAACCCTCTGCGCTGAAGAGGAAAGGGAGGCAGTTGATGGGACTCAGCCTTGAAGTAGAAGGCTCCTCTGGAGACACCATTGGGACTCTCTGCAGGAGATAATCCACCATCATCCCCCCTTCTCCCTCACCTCTGGGTCATGAGAAGACACTGCCTCAGCCTCTTCACCCTCTTGGCTCTGCCGGGGCTCCTGGCCGTCGGGGTCGTGGACCACGACCACGGCCACGCTGATGAGGACGAGGATTACTACATGCAGGAGCTGCTGACGAGGAAGCAGCACAACCAAATTCAACGACGGGATGAGCCTGTGGCCTCGGCGTCTGACAGGAGGCAGGAGCACCCCGGACATTCCTCGGCCAAGAAAGGACCTAAGGGGAAGGCGGAGAGCGGCAGGCATCTGGATAAAAGCGCCGCTCATACCAAAGCAGGTAAAAGCAGTGTCACCTCGCAGCATGACGAGGTGAGAAAGTTTGAGCTTTTTCCCGGTAACAAGCTGCTTATATGAAAGTTTATCTGCGCTGTACCAAATCCTCTACAAAATGATTTTATCAGCACAAATCAGAAGTTAGTGAAGCAGCGGTTTTTGTCTGCAACATTCTGAATAATAAACTGTAAAACTCTCCATCTGATCGAGCTTCTTTTGACAATAACTGAGGCATGGAAGGCTTATTTTCATAAAACAAGGGAGAGTCCACTAGAGCCTGAGGATACGAGGAGACATTTCTTGGGCTTTATATTCGAAACAGGTTGAAAGAATCTCCCTGCTGCACGCCGAGATGTTTTTCTTTTATTTTAAGAAAAAAATACACTTTTGTAAATGACTTATAGATTAGAATAAAGTCTTTAGCAGAGATATGGCGGGGTGTCGCTCTGGAGTTAGTTAGCTAGTTTACCACCAGATGACAGTGTGTGGTGCTTTCATTCTAACGTTTCACTTTAGGTTTGGATTAAAATTCCAATCTAATACAGACACGACAGCTTCAGATGTATTACACGCCGAGCATGTATTAATAATTGCCACGCAGCGTTTTGAATCGCCCGAACATGTGGCAGCGCTTTTCACGTGTAATTGAAAATGCGGAATGAAACAGAAAGATCAAAGTTTGGAGATGATTTACGAGCGAACGCAGTCACCGAGTACGGCGGGATGGCTTTGCCCTCCGTGTGAACTAACGCGGCCCAGACCCCTCGTGCTGCTTGATGAATTCAGACAGAAAATTGGAGGCTTTAGAGTGGAACCCGTGGTGTCCTGTGGGACGCGGGGAGGAGCAGCTGAATTCAATTCGACCGCCGCGATGGATGTGAGGGGAGGGAAAACAACAACACTGGCCTCCTCAGGTAGTCCTTCCCTCGCTCCTACGACGCGTAGATCACGAGTCACGCGTGTTTTTCCCTCTCGCCTTCTACAGGACGGCAGGATTAACAGCCCAGAGCTCAGAGGAGGTCAGGATTTCATTAGGAGCCGCGGTTGCAAAGAACACATGTGAACCCCACGTTTTCCTTCCAAAACTACACTGGCCCTCTAATACACCCCAGACACACACACGTCCTGCCTGTAGAGAAAGAAGTACTCCACATGTTTGAGTACTAATATTATGATGGAGAAATACTCAAAAACATATCCTGTATTCAAAAATGCTCCTGAAATTATTGTAAATAGGTATGAGGAGTAAAATATGCTAGCTAATATGCTACGCTAACCAAAGTAAAAATACGAGAAGAAAATTAGATTCGCTGTTGGGGGGAATTTGACTGAAAGAATGAAGTCATCCGATAAATGTAGTGCAGGAGAAAGTACAAACTCTCTGAAAATGCACCACATCCAAGTACCGCAACACCAAACTACTCAGTTATACCCCAAGACCCGTCCGTAAGCTGCAGTACTTCGTTCCCGTGCACATGCAGCAGCAGGTTAGCAGCGTGTTGAAGGTGATTGGAGGACAGTAGCGTAGCGGCCGGTGGCAGCTAATAGAGAGCAGCTGTGTGGACGCTGATGTAACACTGCAGGCATGATACTGCACGTGGATACACACAACCTGTACTACACTACAGGACATGAGGTTAGATTATATAATACACCGTCTCTTATGTCCATCGTACTGCATCCCTCATATCACATCAAAATGCAATACTAATATCTAGGTTCACTCTATTTCTATTACAAAGGTCAATTACAAAGGTCATTAATACGTTTAAACTACATATTAACCCATTGATTATACATATATCAGCAGGGGGGGGGGGCTTTTATTTATATCTATTTGTAATATATCTCTAAGTTAGATGTGAAAAACTATTTTGTAAAGTGCATTTACTCAAATACTACACTTTGAAGTATTACTTGAATATTTCCAATAAGAGTCTTCCCACTTTTCCTGCAATATTATACAGTTCAGAGACTTTTTATATTTGGCTGATGGCAATTCTGAAAGAGAGTAAATATGAGAATGTACACATAGAACTTGCATATAAAAAATGTTTATACTTGGGTTATGTTACTGATTATCTGAGTAAAGCATCTGTACTAATCTTTCATGGTTACACACATGATTCAGGGACATAAAAGAAAAAGTGGTAACCCTTGAGTCATGGCTGACCCAGACCCCATGAGCATTAGCTGTACTTTGGAGTCTATATGATCACATCCTGGTCACGCTGACGCACACTGGGCTCAGAGCTGCTCGGGATTTAACCTGCCTCCACAATAAGAGCATGGTAAAGACTTTCAGATGTGAGGAGGATGGTTATCACGTGGGGCCTTTCCTGACCTGATGCTCACTTCACAGTCAAACAGAACACGCCGCACATTTCCATCTACACTTTGCAGGAATGTGACTCCTCGCCCGCCGCCTCCCTGCCTCTTGCACAAGCTCCTTCTATTCTCATGACTGGATTGAACTTCGATATGTCAAATATGCAAGATTACTGCAGAGCGTCATACCAGAATGAGGGTTCAGAGCAGAGTAACATGGCTCGCTTTTCTAGAATGAGGCGTGGGAGCCATAACATGAGGAGCAGAAGGGTTAAAAGTTTTCATACTCGGCCGCCAGCAATTGTTTCTAGGTTGAATACTAAATCCATATGTGTAGGCCTGAATCCAGCTCGCTTTCCAGTGTCTGTGCTCTCTGTCGCCGCCTGACAGTAATGAATCAGCAAAATTATACATGATCTGACCCACATTTTGTAAGTCTCTTCCTGCATTCATGTAAATTCCTGCCTGTGGTTTACTCAAGTCAACCTTTAATGCAGCATCTATACTTGTGATAGAGTGTTTTTCCCACAGTTTGTCTACTAATTTTGCTAAAGTGAGTATTTCTTCCAATACGCAGTCAAAACAGCGAATAAAAAAGCAGAGAAGATCAAGAAGAGCTCCCTGAAAACTCCAAACAGCATCCCGGAAGGAGAGGGACAATTCAGGTCCGTCAAAGCAGGTGAGTTAAGGACACATGACACTGAGAAATTCATGATCTCATTAAACGATATTCCAAGAAATTTATCGTCCCGACGATGAGCCGGGAGCATTTCTCTGCCATCACAGGGGCAGTTAGGATGTGAAACAGAACCAAAACTATATGTCCAAGATGACAAATGTTTTGGAGAGGGAATGGCTTTCAAAAAGCTTATTTTCCCTGAGAGGGAAAGTCTGGCAGTCAGGATGATGCTCTCAGATGTGGAATGGAGCCATAGTGGCACTGATGTCCTCTTTGCTCGTGAAGCATTATGAAGCCAGGATGCCCTCAGTCGCCTGTAGTGCTGTGACAAAATCTGTATCCTACCAAACTCACACTCACAGATGTCAGATGAACCAAAGGTCTGATTTGCTGCACACACACACACACACACACACACACTGCAGAAACAGCAATTCAAGACAGTCTCAAGGGCCTTTTTTAACAGGATTATTGCCTCTTATCCAAGGAAAATATTACAGAACCATATACGAGCAGGATTGTTAGACTCTTCATGATAATCCGTTTTGATTTGATTTAGGAAGTTACTGTTAGGAGTCTGTTTTTTCAGACATCTGGAATGTCTGAGCATTGGTGGAAGGGTAAAGGTGTCACAAAGACCCGGAGTTCAAATACAGGTAGCAGCTCCTCCATCATCCCGTGAAAAACAAAATTCCGAGTCGGTCTCCTCCTAAAATGAGCAGCTTTACATAGTAACACTAAACAGACTTAAATTGAACTTGTTAAACAGATTTTGTGTGTAGTTTTTCACTTTATACCATGCTTAGTTAATTTTTGTCTACACCATTGGCAGATTAATTGTGTTAGATACTAGATAAAATCACATATATAGTTATATATATTTATTTTGGTCTTGCAAAGGGATTTTTGCAGAGCAGCACATGGGCCTCAACCTCAAACTTTCCACAGCGAACTGACATATTGCTCCTGCCACACTTATTTACATAGCGTCAAGCTTTTTGTAGCATAAATGAGATACTGTCATTACCGATGCTGGAAGGTAAAGTGTGGGCGTGTCGGCCAACTGTGAATTTATGTGTTTAGGTTGAAGCTATTGTTGGAAACGTACAGTGTAGGACAAGAAAAGCTGCCATTTTCTAATTTGGCATTGGAGACCGGGAGAAGAAAGTTGGATCGCAAATCTCACATGTTGGAAAATGGGAACGCCACACCGACACTCCTTGGCAGAGTTATGGCGCTATAAAGAAACCCAGCGCACAGTTCAGATCTGGACGCCTCACAGTCTCAAAATTCATGTTTTCATGTCTGGAATTCCAACTTTACACCCATTTTCTGGGATTGTAAGGTGATTTATTTGAACTCTGGGTTTCAGTTTAATAGGCAAAATCATAAAGTAAAAAAGGATACAAATAACTTCATCATCTGTGTCTCTCCCTCCATATTTCTCCATGTGGTTTTGGTTGGAAGCTGAACTAAGAAAGCCGTGACCACCACCCCAACACGTCCACAATACCATGGGGGATTTCAAGTCAAGGATTTATGTGCATGTTGGCTTTTCAGTGTTTGATGAACTGGATGTTCCAACAATCATTAATCTCATCAGTCATAAACGTCTGCAGAGATTTGTTGAAACAAGATCTTGGAGTTCAGACAGGCTTTATTTCACGCAGTCACTTTGTTTCCTGCCACTGTTTTAAGTTTCCAGGTAGCCACTTGTGTTTAGACTCATATTTCATCACAAAATACACTTAATGTTGACTACTCAGGCCTTTACTTCATTATTTCCTTTCCTATTTTCAGTACTTTTTCATCTATCCTTCCTTATTTTTCCTCTTTAGACAGGGAGGTAAGGTTTTCCTTCTGTATTTCAACAGGAAATGCATTCAGTTCTTGGGGTTTATTTGAAATTCAACAGCTTGTGTGTTATTCCAAAGAGTGGTGCTGAAACAAGATGTCTGAGCTTTGTCCAGTGTGTGATAAATAATTAGCTTTTAATCTTTAGAGATTCCTGGAAGCCATTTGTGTTTGGATTGATGCGGCTGTGCTCAAACCATTTCCTCCTCTGCATATTGAATCATCAAAGGCCAAAATCTCTCTAATTGGAGGTTGGTTAAAGCTTCCAGTGCATAAACATTGCAACAGGAAGCAATCAGACAGATAAAACATTTGAATAATAACTTTTGACATACATACTGTGACTAACTTTGATCTCAGGCATTTGGTTTTTGGCTTTAAGCACTTAAGATGGCAACTGGCCTTGTTTGCAACACACAGAACCATGACTATCTGTTTCGTCATTTCGTTGCATTATTGTAGAATCCAGATGCTGTGGTCTTGTGTGGCTCGAGCAGATGATTGTGTGCAGATGGCGATAATGATTTAGGGTTTGGTCAAATTCCATTCACCTCTTTATTTGTCCCATGCTAACCTTGATGTGTTGTCTTGCTTCCAGACCCTAATATGCTGTGATCCCTTGACTCAAACATGTGGATTTACTGTACGGCTCCAACCTCAAGTGGAATTCAACTGCATTCATAGAGGCCTAAATAACTGAGGGTCAAAAGTAAAGCAAGACCTAGTTTACTCCTGTATGAGCTTCCTGTGAATACTTCACTGTGGTTATATGGGAAACAAGAGGGTACTATATGGTGTAATATAAGGACATTTTGTAGTATTAAGCAAGATCTCTCAAAACTAGAATCATATATGATGGTTGACTTTGTACCAGGACATGGCCAACCTGCAATGATTATGTATATGGATATAAAAAAAAAGATGTTTAAAGAGATTACAGCTAAAGGTCACCCATCAACTCTGCCAAAGGTGAGGGATGCCCCATCATGTGCTAGTGTAAGAACATTTAAATGATGGCCTGTCACATAAATGTCACCAGAAATCATCCAGATGATCCATGACACGATGACGGCTGGCTATAGATAAAGTGAGACTCGCATTGACAATTCAGTAGGAATCTCCCAGGAGAGAGTTTATGTTGTCATCAGGGATGATCTGACATTGAAGAAGGTTTCAGCTCACTGGATTGAAAGAATTTCAACTGCTGAAATCCACAGAGAGCAGCATGTCTCATGAAAATGTCAGTACTTGTGAAAATGATCCAAATAAGTTCCTGTGGTAGTTTGGGACCATGGATAAGACGTGGCTGCATTACTTCCAACAAAATCAACAGTCAAAACAGTAGAAATGTGAGCGCTCTCCTATTAAATACAATTACTACTTAAATTGGGCATAAGTTCCTTAATATTGGATGTGGATTGTAGATGTGGATCTTCTTGCTCTCTTTTTCTTTCGTCTCCTCAGATGGTATTTAGGCCCCACAGTGCAGCTTCACTCAGACTATTCCTTTGTCTTATTTGTGTCTCTTGCAATTCATTTGTGAAGGCAGCCCTGCTGTGTGACTGCGACATGTGCAGCACATGCTGCAGGCAAACTGAGAGCAAGAATTTCCGACTGGGCAGCAAACTCCATAGCTGTGGTGGAAGTCTCCAAACAACTTGATCTGACCTAAACTGCCATTGGCCAGCAGGGATTTCACACATCAGCCCTTATTTATCCTCTTTGGTCCTCACAGGATGAATTGTCCATTGTACTGTAAAAGATGAGCCAAACTCACACAAAGAGCTCCATTTACTGGGCACAATCTTCATTTCTGTAATCACTTAAAATAGGCATTTTGTCAGATGAATTACATTCCCCCTCTAGCAACAGATAATCTCTTCTAAGTGATCTGTAGCTATCTCTTTATTTGATAAACTGTTCAGTTCCATAATAAATGCTCAAATATGGCTGCATATTTGTAAAACCCTCTCTGTAGCATCACCAAGTCTTACTGGATAATTGGCCTACTGAGGCACCTAACTAGAAGGTGATCACGTAGATTGATTATAACTAATTTACACCATTACTGCCGTCAGTGAAGATATAAGAGACTCATTTTATCATACGCAGAGCTGGGAGGATACCTGCGCACAAAGGTTTTTAGAATAATTCCACTAAATCTCCTAATCTCCTAAACAAGTCATCCAGTCTTTCTTCCATGATAACCTTTTGCTGACAGTACGTTATCCTGCTAATTATATGCCCATTTACAAATGAAATAAATGATTACACACAATCATTCATCTCAAATGAATTTATTACTAATGACCAGCTTTTGTTTAGAAAAACAGTCCAATTGCTCCTTTTTAGAAAAACAGTCCAATTGCTGTTAGGCTGTGCGAGCCTCGCAACTGCGCTGCTGCATACACAATGGTAGCAGTTGAAGCAAGACGCTAGCTACATAATAGCAGCTTCTTTAATTTGTAATTGTGTAATTTTAAGTTGAATTTTTACATTTCCATCATTAGCAAAATGCAATGTAGTGAATTGGATGTTGATATTGATGCCTAGTTTCTTTTCAGTTGGTAAACTTGGCACATGTTCTTATTCGGTGTGACGGAGCAGTACTGTGACAGCGCGGCCCCGTCAATGACTGTGGTCAGCGCACACATGCCCTCCCTCCTATCCGTTCTCCCTCAGTTTTGAATAACCCCGTTATTATTTTGCCGTCAGTAGCGCAACCAAAGGTGCACACTGGTGGTCTCAACATACATTTACGCACCATGTGGTTGAGATGCGCTGCGCGTTCGCTCCTTTTACTTTCCTTTGTTTAAATAGAATGTTTTCGCGCCCTTGCACGGTGACGTGAAAGGATTTTGCACGATTTGCCCCTTGGAGGCCGGTAATAAAAGAACATCAACAATATCATCTGACTACGCCTGGTGTTTGTGGAGTTTAGAGGAAGAACTCCACGACATTCGGTAGAAGCGAAAGCTAGGTTATAGTGGCAATACTCATATGTAGCTAGTTAGCAAAGCTGCAGGTAACTTTTGGCGCAGTTATACCAAGTAACTCGGCGATGTGAAACAGCAAGAAACAATTACATTTCTGGATGACTGAATAATATTGTGGGGAGTTTGATATCAAAGACTATTGATGATGATGTGATCTCCATTTTATAACAGCCTCCCGCGCCTCATATACAGCTGCTTTAATTAAAGAACCCATTATGAAATCCTTTCTTTGCTTCCATATTTTGAGATAGTACATTTATTGTACACACAGAGCTGTGTTAGAATGGAGATATGAAGCTGTCTCCGTCATGTCTCCTTAGCTATATCTTTACGTCTCCTTGGTGTGAGGAGGTGTTCAAATTGGCTGTGGAGGAGACGTGCTTGATTAATAAGTTTTCACTTAGGTTTATTGCTGCGCTGGGAGGAGAACAAAGGAGCACCAAGTCCGTAATGGCCGCCCGCTATCATAACAATCACCCATAAATGGTGCGCTTTCATCTCAGCCCTGCACATTAGAGCGCTACTGAAAATGTTTCCAGTTCAGTATGTGATGACGACACTGCTGCCGCTGTTAATATGTATAGATCTCTGCACTCTCAATTATTTGGCACATTTCAGCTGGTAATGCAAAGTCTAAATTGCTCATTAAAATGAACCAAAGCTATTAACAATCCTACGGCCCCCGAGTCAGGAGCTATAGTGTACATAAAGCAATGGCTTTGCAGATAATGTGGAATAAGCATAAAGATCCAGCACAACAAAACATGATCAATCGAGTTTTAAAAAGTATTTTGCTGCCTTAATAGTTTCATATTATCATTACAAACTTCACATATTCATGCATGTTCTTCCTTGGACTACAATAATAGGTCATTCTCTTATCTCTTGTGTCTCAGAATGTCCACCAATGGGACTAGAGACTCTGAAGATTGACGATTTCCAGCTTCATGCCTCAACAGTGAAACGATACGGCCTGGGTGCACACAGAGGTCGTCTCAACATCCAGGTAAGAAAGGACAAGTCTTGGCTCAGGTAGGATAAGTGAGTTTTGGGATGGCCGCACTTTTCATAGGGGCTTTCGCAGTTTGTGTCTAGCATCCACAATGCAAACAATCCAATATAAGAGAAACATGGTTGAGATCTTTACATTTTAGCTTCATGGAAACTGTTGCGTTGTCTGGCTTTGGCTCCAAAGCGCGAACTGCGGCAGGCATTATCACCCTGCTTCATTTCGCAGCATATTTCAATACTCCCAAAGCCAACAGAGAAAGCAATACTGCTGCCGTCAAACCTGGGGCACATCCCCAAACTTAATAAAGTGGATTGACATGTGGAAGAAGAGATATTTCCTGTTAGTCTAAGCTCTGCGCCATGGGTATTTTATATTGCATAAGGCTGTGTGGTTTGCCTCATCTTTTGCAGGCACTATACAGAATCATCCTGTACCATTAATAAATGACACTTTTGCAGATAATTCACCCAAGAATGCAACGTAGCGATTACATTTAGCGTCTTCAACTTGAATTTCTTATGCGTGGTTGCTTATACGAAGCGTAGGAGTTACTAGTCTTAAGGTGACTTTCCAGAAATCTTATCAGAACCGATTCTCTTACACCGGCAGCAGATTTTATTAGTTGATATGAGATAGCCTGTGTGGTCCCTGACGCAGGAATTTAGGAGGAAATCAATAATACAAAGATGTTGTTATTTTTTCATAAGTGAGTACATGTCAGGGATCACTGAGGAACAGAGGTGGTTGTTCTTCTTCTATCTGATAATCTGGAAAAACACAAAGCAGATGTTGTGGTGTCTTGTTTTTATCCTTGGAGTCTGTTTGTGTGTGTGTTAATCTGTCCTCACTGTCTCTTTCAAATACCACTCGATGCAGTGACATTAAACTTTAGTTAGATAGAAAGAGATTTAATATTTCAGATGATCTTTTGGAGCCACAACAGTCCAAAACGAAACATGCATCAGGGAAAAAGAACTGTATAAATTGTTGTAAATCTGGGAATGTTGTGAATCCTTTCCAACAAGGCTCTGTTGCCCAGATGTGATCAGCGTTATTGCTCTCACTCAGCTCCACTGGCTCAACCCTTCAGCATTTTAAAGTTTGAGAAATGTAGCCTGGATCTAGTTCAGGAAGATTTACAGCCACACATGCTGCTCTATCATGGATACACACCAAAATGTCACACCTATCTTCTGTTCAATGTTTCTTATCCAGACTTCGTTAGATCAGCCCTGGTTGTTGCCTTTATTGCCTACCACTTTCAACAAACGGCACAATGGTTACATCAAATGTATTTGTAACAGAAACAGCCATAAATCTAAGGGTTTATGGATGAAAAAACTATGCAGTACATCATCAAGTCAGGAATTTGGGTGAAGTTCTAAAAAGATTAGAGGATACAAGTCCCACACCTCAGTTTGAAGTATTTTCATTCCTCTGCGAGCTAAGCAGCTCAAACTGTCTGCACACCGACATCCATCTTAACAAACTGTTTGCCTTGTTTAAGCAAGTGAAAACTAGTCTGCCAGTGAAAATAGGACATTTCAACTGCTTTCCAATGCAAATGAAATTATTCCCAGAAATTCCAAGAGTCACATCACGTCATTTTCATCCGTTGTACTCTTTCCACTTTCAAGAAACTGACAACTAACATCGAGAAAAGTCTCCACACTAAGTGATTTTAAATTGAAAAATGGTGGGAAGAAAATGCTCTAGGCCTCAATAATAGACATGGTGGTTTTTGGTGGAGGCAGATTTTCTGCAGGGCACCCAGCTATGTCCTCTAAACACTTCTTTGCCTTGCTTTGGCTCGCAGTCAGGCCTTTACGAAGATGACCTATATGATGGAGCGTGGTGCGCTGGCAGAAACGACCCGCTTCAGTGGTTGGAGGTGGACGCCCGGAGGCTGACCAAGTTCACGGGGGTTATCACACAAGGCAGGAGCTCCCTCTGGTCGTGAGTAGCTGCTCACACTCCACGATGTTTCCCAGTTGTTGCTTTGGGGATAGAAGTTGTTTTTAATCGTATCATGGACCGTGAATTCATGGATCACATGTTTTCTGGGGATGGAAACTATAGAGTCCCTATAGAGCTTGTTTCTTCAGTCATCCATCCATGTCTTTTTATATGCTGCATATTTGTAATAAGACAATAATACATAAACAAAACATAATTACCAATGTTGTGCTTTTCAGAATGTTCAGGGGAACATCTGGCCACAAAGTAAAATAATTGGTCCAGAACTCTTACATGACTCTAGTATTTTCCTTTAAACCCGACAGGAAAATTTGACTTCACAAATTTCATCCTGCAGCATGAAAAAATACACGCCATGAAAAACAACTTTTTCAATTTTGTCTATGCTCACTGGTGTTGTTGCCCTTTTCTGATCTCCACACTCTGGGATTAAGGATTTATGAGTTTGATTGATCGGAGTGCAGCCTCATTCTTTCATCTCTCTTAAAAGGTCATTACATTATAAAAATAACCGCAGAGAAAATAGATTTTAACTCACTGTAAGCTCATTCATCACACTCAGCTGACAGGTAGAGGGACATAACGATTTAGGATTTTTCTTAAAGAACAGCTTAAATTGTGTTTTCTGACTATGGTGTGAGATGACTCATCCGGCTAGATGCTGCTAACAGGGTCTGTGAAGCTTGTTAGGAGAGGAGCTACACTACCATCATGCCTTGGTGGCATTTTACTTTATGTACTTTGCCTCCAAATATACAGAGGGATGAGTGCCTTCCATCTCACCTCCCTCTGACTCAACTCATTAGTCCACATCTCTGCCAGACATTTCTTATTATCCTTGCCTGCAGGGGTGGAGAGGGTATTGTGATGGGTCCTGTGCGTGTGTGTGTGTGTGTGTGTGTGTGTCTATCCGTATGACTGTACAGATGTCTCAGAAACATCTCTCATACATCTCAACATAACTTATCAGATTGGCTTGAATTTTTTACAGTAGAAGGAGAATGATAGAAGTAGAGGAGGTGATCCCGATATGGATTTGCATTCGGACTCCAGAATTCTTCACCATTAGGACAAATAAATATATATATTTTTGTATTTTGTATTTCTTTTTAATTTATTTTGCATTTCAAACAAAACTCTTTTTAAAAATACAGAAACTCGAATTAATTTAAAAATATTACATTTAATTGCATGTTACAATAGATTTTGATCTGCACTTTCTGGCAATTAGCATTATTTTGGCATGATAGCTGGGTTATATAACCTTCTACATATCAACTGAGCTAACACAGCTTTTATGCAGCCCTTTATACATTTCTAATGGACTAATTCATTTGCAAATAAAACAAAGTACAGCACTCTGCTCTGCTGCACTACACTGCTCTAATTATTAGAAGCTAGAGCTAAACGCCTTTTGGGTGTTTGTAGCATTTTTGCTTGAGCACTTTCAATGAGACAGTTCCGGTCAGTCATGGATGGAGTATGGATGGATAGTTTTTGCTTCCATATCCATTCATTAGTACTACAAATAAAAATTGAAAGTGCTCATCAATTATTGATGTAAATGAATTATTTAAATAGCTATATGACGCAATTATACATGAAACGATAATGCTGAGATATTAAACAGAACACCCAATGTTGTTCCATTGGATGCAAAAAGTGTTTGGGGAGCTGCTTTGTTGGATCGCTGGGCTGCAGTTATACTGTCTGTTAAGTAGTTTGTTATTGTGATTCAATGGTTCAAAAGCCACAGCAAGCAATGTGTTGAATTATTGATTTGTCCGTTGTAGTTTGGGATTTATCGTCAACATTTAGATTTGCTTTACATTTGTACCCTTGACCAATAGGAAAACTGTCTTCACTAATTTGATCTCTGTGGGGTCAAGAGTCCAAAACGTGTTCAATGTTTCAGCACATGTTACTGTAGTTTGACAGTTATAGATTGTACTAAGTATGGAAGCATGTCTTGGTATAACTATCAAAGTCCAAGTTTGTCTCAAATCACTAAATATTTATTCTGAGAGAGATTTAGACTCACAATCTTGGTACAATAAGCCCTCTGTGTGTTAGTTGACTTACACCATGTTGTAAAGCCTGAATTTAATTAACCAAAAAAAAATCAGAAAAGAATCACTTTGATTTGCAGTGATTCTACACATCTGTTAGTCAGACTTGTTCTTTGGTTTCAGCTAGTAAACAATTTAAGCCTCTGAGCTACAACATGTTTTTTAATCTGGTATTGTTTTTTCCCCTGATACCACCAAAAGATGTATGATCGATAGTGAACCTGACTGCAACACAAATTTAGCAGAGCCTGGATGGATCCGTTTTGTTGTTTGCTGGCCTTTGGAATCACAACGTTCCTGAGGGTCTTCACATCTATTTTCAAACATACAGAAACACGATGAGGGAAAATGGAAACTGCACGTTACGATACATTTAGCACTTAAGTTATCATGGCAAGAATCTCATTGAAGAAATGGACTGAGCAGGGGGGAGCATCGGCTTGTTTTAAACACATATATTTCACATTTACTGTCAGATCTTTGTACACTCACTCGCCCACATTCACATCAGCAGCCACTTGATTCATTTAAGAACATTTTAATCACTCTGGCCCAGTTCTTAAGGTAAAGGTGACACTAGTGCCTGTGGGAGATCCTTGCTGACAGACTGACAAAGCCTTAAGTGTACATTTAGCTCAAAAGTAAGGTTGTAGTTATAGACCTTTACCATTAATTACTACACCTCCACACTGTTCAATTAATGTGTCGCAGAACAATGCAGAAAATTGATCCTCACGCTATTAACATGGTTCTTTAATGGTATATTGTGATATAGGAAAGCAGAGTTGCTAAAATAAAAAGTCAAACTAAAACCTGTGCCTTTACTTTTTGATCTAAAGAAGAAATACCAGCGTCATGCACACAAGACTGTGTTTTGTAAGAAAAACATTTTTCCTACAATCTGCCTCCTCCAACTTCCCCTCCCCTTAATAATATATGACAACTTCTGGCCTTCGTCCTCCCTAATTGGAAAGTGTTACATAGACTTCAGGAGTCTGAGCGCGGGAGGAGACACTTTATCGGGGTTGTGTTCGTAATTTTCATCCGAGTCCGGCGTGATGTGAGGGTGCGGGAGACGCCACTGCCTCCTCGGTGGATGAGACAGGATTTCTCTGCAATTAGCTCAGTAGGGCATGTAGCTGTCTGTGGTGGCAGCTCTGGGGGGTTGTGTTCAGAGCAGCACTTTAATTAGCAGGACTGGGAATTCTTACCAGACTAAACCAGCAAAGCACTGATGTCTTTATCTGCAAGTGCAGGAGAGCAGATTACACACACACACACACACACTGGGAAAGAGCTGCATGGGACATTTAGTCGTTTGTGAATTTCATTCACAGACTTGACTTTTAAAGATACTGTTCTAATGTATCAAAGCACTCCAGTACTTCAGATTGGTGCTCAAGCATTAGCAGTACAAGTTAAACACATGTAAGGTGGAAAGAATGACAGCAATGAGCAAAAAGAAATAAAAAGGGATGAGAAAAAAGCTGTGAAATTGAAGACAGGATGAAGTGCAGTGAAAGAATATATGAACGCCACTCGGAATTCAGAATTGCACCGTCGAGGCAGTAAGAGGTTTGTCATGTCCGCAGTTTTGAATTTAATCAGTTACAAGGGATTCCAGTTATCACATTTCCTTGCATTTCACTGCATTAATTAGAAAGTCGTGGTAGAATTACCCCATTGATCACATAATCCTTATTTTACCAATCTATCAAATCAATTCTACTGACTGGATAGAGACTGTAATTCCCAACCAAGTCTCCATGGGGATGTGATTGATACTGAAAACAGGTTTTAGTGGGATTTAGTGCTTTACATCAGTCACATAAATGATATACTTGCTTTAACAGAAATTCAGAATGGTCTTTAGAGCCGCTTTAAACATCTGCCTGGCATATGTTTGGCTCACCTTCCTCCGCTGGCACTGTCAGTACAATTCTTTGGCATCTTGGTTTATTTCTAAACCAACTCCTCTCCTATGAGATACGCATGTGTGTGTGTGTGTGTTTCGTCTGAGCGCTCTGTTTGCATGAAATTCAGCCTGAGCAGATATTTCTTTCCTTCTTCTCGTCACTTGATTTCTGCTAATGTCAACAGGAGTGACTGGGTGACCTCCTACAAAGTCATGGTCAGCAACGACAGCCACACTTGGATAACGCTGAAGAACGGCTCGCGAGATTTGGTGAGTGACGTCTACGGATAATTTAATTCCAAGCATCTCCTGGTGTATATCTACAATGTATGCAGGCATTATTATTCTTTCCTGCTTCACGAGAACGCTTGTTTCACTCATCCCCTGTGAACCGAAACATGAGAGAAAAACTAATTCTTGCATCAAAACAATTATGTGGAGAGATTTATATTTCTGTTTATTTCCAAGCTTAATGAGCTGAGAGGCACAAGTAAATACTGATGATCCTCAAAGCAGATGGGAACTTCATCCTGGATCATTGTCAAAGCTTTGTCTCCTGTCTCCTTGGGCACTTGATGTAATTGAATCGACAGAAACCCAATACACCATAACCAGTGCAACAGTCTACAGCATTTGCTTTCAATTAAAACACCAATGTGTTTCCAATGTGCTGTTGTTACTAGTTAAAACAATATTATATTCCATTTCAGTAAGTAAGCATACACGCTCTAATAAATCCAAAATCAGATCCTGGTTGCTCTTTATTGATCCCCCTGAAATTGCTGCAACTGTACACTCCCTGTGCCAGTGAGGTCACCAGTTTGAGTTTTCAACACCCCCCTCCAGTAATTTAGTTTCTGATACAACAAGCAGCCCACTCGCTTACATTGTGTGCCAAATCACAAAAAGCAATGTTTGCTCTTTTGAAATGGCAAAATTTACAGAAAGGAACACAAACCATTGGGCCTTAAAAACAAACAATCAACTCACGCTCTTATTATGAAAGGTCAGTAACATCCTACATGAGCTGTTGCGGCTCAATGGCTCTAAGAACTTTGTACCTGGTACGTACACATACATATATTTGTGATTGGGCTTATTTGTATTGTGTTGTACAGGTGCATCTCAATAAATTAGAATATCATGGAAAAGTTTATTTAATTCAGTAATTCAATTCAAAGCGTGAAATCCTCATATATCATAGATTTCAGTCAGCTACACAATTATGGGGAAGACTACCCTATTCTAATTTATTGAGCTCTACCTGTACATCCAAATACATAAGGTGAAACTTGTAATGTCCTAAAACTGTGTCCAGACACAGGATACTATCCGAACTATGGCCGGAATTTAACTTGTTGTTGTGAAGTGATATATGACATATTGTACCAACAACAACCACTGTGATGCTTGTGTTTGCCTCAGTAGATCTTCATTGCTAACCGGGAAAAGGAGATCCCGGTCAGGAACATCTTCCCTGCTCCGGTGGTCGCTCGCTACATTCGCATTAACCCTCGGTCGTGGTTTAACGGTGGCAACATCTGCATGAGAGCGGAGATCCTTGGCTGTCCTTTGCCAGGTGTGGGGTTTGTATAGACATCTGCAGGAGTCGCACGACTCGTTTGAGTATTCTGCGTGTTCGACAAACACCCACCAACGAGGCGGAGAAGTCTGAATGATGCAGGTTTCAGCTCTGTGACCAATTAAAAAAGCGTAGGCCTTTCTAAGTGACTCGACACTTACTTTATATTCAGCATCGGTTTAACTCAGAGGCAGCAGGAGCTCAGCATTTGCAGTCATGATGCACCAGACCCGACTAATCGTGCTCCCTTTGGCTTTGTTGCAAAGAAAAGGATCCATCTCTTTCAGCATTCTACTTTGGATTCAGAACAATAACTGGGTACCACTTTGTTAGAGCAGAAGATATATGTTCAAATTAATTCCCTTTGTTTAATAAAGCATCTCAATCAGGCTTTATAGATCAGTAACAAGTCATAAACGGGAACAAATCTGGGTTTTGAGGTCATAAAAAATACTTTCTGGACATAAACCCATTTATTTACAAAGTATAAACATTTACAACTGTAAGTCATGATGAGGATTATGAATCAAAGCACTTAATAAAGTATGCCTTATTTAAAATTGACACCAGTAACCATGTGATTTCTGATTCCCCACAGATCCGAACAATTACTACCACAGACGGAATGAAGTCACAACAACAGACAACTTAGACTTCAGACATCACAGCTACAAAGAAATGAGGCAGGTAAGCTGTGACACTCTCACATATCTAAACAAGACTTTCAAGACTTGGCAACAAACAAAATGATGTATTCGGAATAGTGCACATTGGTGGAAATTTGGGATATGAATATGTCACGATCTAATCAACTTTACACACTTTCGAGCTGAAATGATCACATTAACTATGGAATTATAAAAGAGCACTAAAAGTATTACTAAAAGAGGACAGTAAAACTTTCTGGAATTCCCTTTTTTTTGTTGAGCATCCGTTACAAGAACAAACTACCGAATAACAACAAACTAAAAGAAACGAGAGTCGCACAAGGAAATGAAAATGCACAAAGCCTCTCCTGGGCAGTGGCATCACTTATTCATATAGAGCAGTAGCCTGTTTGTGCAGAGGAGAACAGCTGTATTTGTCATGGCGTGTACTGTGACGGAGTGGATGTGAAGGAACGAGTGAGGCGAATCATAATTTCCCTGTAACGCGGCGGCTCCCTTGTGCCGAACCAGGCCGTCTACAGGTGTCCCCCCCAACTGCTGTTACTGAATCACACTCTCAAATCAAGGCTCGGCCTGTGCCGCTCTCAGCCGCCATTTTCTGCCGTGACAATTTAGAAATGCCACTTCCGGATCATCAAAGTGACTTAAGTGGATTTTTTTCTCTCTGTGAAGCTAATGTGTGTCACGCAGGCTGTCCAGTCTCAACAGGCTCTCACAAAGGAAGGACAGACTATTTTTAAAGCTCAGCTCGCCTTTAAAGCCTTTTCACCCTCGACATTTCTTTTCTCTGAGCAGGTAGCTGCTGTCTTATCTCTGCCGCCGCAGTTTAAATAATGTGCTGCCAGAGCCTCGCGGTGGATAAAGCTCATTGTGGGCTTCTGGAATAAAGCAGATAAAGAAAATGCCTCTTATACTGCTTGGATATTGTCCACAAGCCAATGCTGGAAGCACTCAAATCCTTACATAAATGTTGAGAGATACTCAATGTGAGATGTTATCAAAGTAAATATTAGCAGTAAAGTGTAGTTGAGTATCAAAATAAAAACAAACAACCTCCCAGGGCCAAGAAATGCCCCATTAAGTTGATGTTGCATCAATATGTTCTACTATTCCGAAATACATAATTTATGTTGATGACCAAAACTGCAGACCAAATGGTTTTCCATCCAACAGTGTGAACAATCTCAAATTTGTGTCCATCTGAAGATTAAAAGCAGACTGAGATATATAAAATAAAAAAAACAACCACAGCAATATTTTGATCTTTTGGCAAGTCTTAATCTGCAATGTAACAAGTAAATACAGCCATTAGATAATTGCAGTGGGCTCCTACATGTACTTGAAGTAGAGATCAGCACAAAATAGGAAAGCGCATACTTAGTAGTAAATGGTAATAGTAGAATAATAATAGTAAATCATCTTAATTTATCAGATTTTTATTGCATCTTTCTTATACTTGCATTGTTCCTGGTAAGAACGATGCAGGTGTAATGATGATGTTTTATAAACTGAGCCAGATGGTTGAGGAAATTAACACAGATTAAACCTTCATCGGCCCAGACTGATTAATGACATCACACATCTATGACATGAACAGAGTTGCTTTATTTATTATTCGCTTTGCTTCGTTTTGGTATCTTTCCTACACTTCCCGTCCGTGTCTCTGGCATTACTCGTGCCGGTGTTAACGATGACGGCCGTCTCCATTGGCTCTGCTGTAATGCGGCTGTTCCCTGTTCTGTCTCATAATTACCTTGACACCTTCCCGCACATCCGCCCCCAGCTTCCAGTGTTATTAAGTGAGGTGCAAAGTCCTTGTGATATCATTTTTTTAATTGCCACGGTTACATAAAAATGAAAACACAAAAGGTATCGCTTGGTGAGCTGTTCACCATCAGAGCAACAAAGCTTCCGGGGGTTGTTCGACATTTAAGGTAGAATTTTACAAATATTATTTTCCCTTCCCAGCTTATGAAGGTGGTGAATGATATGTGCCCCAACATCACTCGCATCTACAACATAGGAAAGAGCCACAACGGCCTCAAGATGTACGCCATAGAGATCTCAGACAACCCGGGAGAGCATGAAGTTGGTGAGAGTTTACTCCATTTTACTGCACTGTTTTGATGTGGCATGAGTGCATATTTAATCTTCCGCTCTATTTACTACCCCCCCCCCACCCCCTTCCTCATTTGAACCTGTTGACCAGGTGAGCCAGAGTTTCGTTACACGGCGGGTTCCCATGGCAACGAGGTGCTGGGTCGAGAGCTGCTGCTGCTGTTGATGCAGTTCATGTGCCTGGAGTATCTGTCCGGCAACGCGCGCATACGTCACCTGGTGGAGGAGACCAGGATCCACCTTTTACCATCTGTCAACCCCGATGGCTACGACCGAGCCTTTGAAGCGGTAGGTCTGCAAGACTGCCATTAGTGACCTCATATCAGGCTCTGGCTTCTAGTGAAAATAGCCCCCCCTCACTGCAGCACAGGTGTGTCTTCTGCTGATAAAAGCTTGTGTGGTGTATGGCGGAAAATTGGTTTGATTGAACAGAACACACACAAGTCCCTGATGTATTTATATTTACACTACAAAAAAATGTCCTACGAGAAAGGAGCAAAACACTCTGATGCAGTGAAATGTTCTAGTATCAAAGAAGAAGCCTGAACTAACCTTAAACTGAGTGATGAAGAATTTCATTTAAGCCTGTTTAGCTTTATTTGAGCAATTGGACCTTCTAGTAAAGTGCTTGAAACATTTAAACCTAGGAGAACTTGGAGTAAAGGGTGTTTGAAACTGTGTAACAAACCTCTAAACAATAACGCCTGTAAAGATACACATATTCACCCTCAAACAATATGGATCACATGGTAACCAACCAATCGGTCTTGTTTCAAGACTGGATGAAATAAGCCCAAATCTGGTTTTCCTAAATTCAATGTTGGGTATATTAATGTGATCTATGATATCCTGCCTACTCTTCACTCAAAGTCAAGCTGAAACACGTGTTGGTGTGTATGGTATTAAATTGAATGCAGGCCTGTCAGAAGAAAGGCCCAAGATTTAATGACAACACACACAAAAGGAAAAACAGGGAAGTGAGACTGGTCAAACATGTGTCTGATGGAGCTTGGCCACTGTACTGTCAATGACATCAAGCCATTTGGTGAACTGATGTTTGAGTGAAGTATACAATGCTCTCTTCTCGAGATACATTTCAAGAAAGTGGGTCAAAGTAAGAGACAGTGGAAGGATTACAAGAATCAATAGTGCAGGTACTGGTCTGGGGTTGTGTGTGTGTGGTCATAGAGAGTATTGTTGTTGTATTCAGGGATCAGAGCTGAGCGGCTGGTCTCTGGGCCGATGGAGCCACGACGGTATCGACATTCATCACAACTTCCCCGATCTCAACTCAGTACTGTGGGAGGCTGAGACCAAGAAGTGGAACCCTCGCAAGATGTTCAACCACCACCTGCCCATTCCTGAGTGGTACCTGACCACAAACGCCTCGGTGAGTCCTACTTGATGTTTAACAGACTGTTTGTGCTGTACTTCAAACCAATGCAACAAGACAATGATTGAGATTAAAGCATCTATAAATGTCAAATTCTGCACGTATAGTTCAATATGCAGCCGACTTCCTCCTGAGCCTCATCTGTCATATCATGTGAGATTAATGGAAAGCATACGCACACAACATTAAATTTAATCTCCCCTGTGCTTCATCTTTGATAATGTGATTACCAGTCAGTCTCTGGAGATGTCACCTATAGATAACAAATCATTATTCCACCTTCACTTCCTCCAATTAACAAATAAATCCCAAGGTGGACACCAGCGTCGTGTTGGAAATTCTTAAAACCGGAATCACGAGCAGACACCGCCGTCTATTTCTGGAGCGCTGGATGCATTTAGTGTTGGTGACGAAGAGGCTGCGAGCTAAATTCTACCACGCAGTCTATTAAAAGCTGCACCCTCACAAGGCTTTTTGACGTGAGTGAGAGCCACGGGTGAGTCACACTTTGCCTCCAGAATAGCTGCCGCAGCTGCAGCGCTGGGAACCCCATCTGTGTTCAGGGAGGCTGCAAACGCTGTCCTCATTCGCTTCACTGCCTGACCCAACCAGTGTTTACTGATAGGGAGCATGGTTAACGCCGTGAGCTCAAACAGCAGGAACTGTTTGCACAATTTACTAATTATGAGTCAGATTAAAGCCAGCCGCTGGATGCTAAGTGGCCTTTCTGCCTCTTTGTCGCAATTTGTTTAGATATCAGAATACCTAAAAGCACATGTGCTGCCAAGAACAACTTAAATTAGTGAAATCTAATATTACCTTATATTACTCTAAGTTGTTATGCACAAAATCAATAACAAGGACTTGATTAAGCAAATCTAGTTTCTTCTAAACATTGAAACTTAAAGCACAGTGACCTAAAAGCACTGTGAGTGTTCATGACTCAACCTAACATGCATCACGTGACCATCACCTTTGGATCAATCAAGCCTCTTCATTCTAATGCAGGCATCCAAGTAGTTCAAAGTAACATTCCTGAAATAAGATGCTTTGTTCTGCAAGACTATCCTAACACTTTCCTAGCACTTTTATTCTCACTGGATGAGAAGAAACTCGAATTTTTTAATAAAAGATCTCAAGACTCAAGAAGTCCTTTGCGCGTGTGCAAGTTCTGATCCTGATGAATCTAAACCAGTGCGGTCTTTATCTCTCCGTCTGCTTCTGTTGCTTCCTCTCGAGAGTAGTGGAATTGTTATCAGCGTGAGGGAGTTAATTTAGTGATCACCGCACCGTGAATCACATTATCCTCCCCTCTCCCGCATTGCCGCCGCCGCAGGTTGCCGTGGAGACGCGGGCTCTGACAACATGGATGGAGAAGATGCCCTTTGTGTTGGGCGGGAACCTTCAGGGGGGCGAGCTGGTGGTGACCTTCCCTTATGACAAAACCCGCTCCCTGGGGGTGGCCAGGGAGCAAACGCCGACCCCCGATGACCACGTTTTCCGCTGGTTGGCCTTCTCCTACGCATCCACCCACCGCCTGATGACGGATGCCAACCGACGGGTTTGCCACACGGAGGACTTTGCCAAGGAGGATGGCACCATCAACGGGGCCTCCTGGCACACTGCGGCCGGCAGTGAGTGTCCATACACACCTGGGTTGATTGTAGAGAGTATCTAAGTACATTTACTCCACAAGTATTTCCATTTAGCACTTCCAACTTCTGTTCCACTACATTGTTGGATTTTAGGGTGACACATACCTGACAGCTTATATTGTAAATCTATAGAGACAAACTCCAATGTTGTTGCCTTGTTTTATCTTTTATCACTTTCTTAAAATGGACAATGGCTAAGTAGGATGTGGGTAAAGCCTTAAAGAGCCCATTCTGTTCTATATTAATACCTTAGCATAGTTCTCCTTTCCTTGGTCTGTAAATGGAGATTGTGAAGTTTGTGGACATAAGAAAATCCACATAAACCAAGGCAAACACTGGCTGAGGTTCACACAGTGACCCGGAGCTGAAGACTTGTGGATGAAGTGCGACGCGTCTTCCCTATTGATCGTAGTCCATTTGTTAGTTGAGCACACAAACGCAGCTTTCACGCTGTGTTTCCAGCCCCTCAGCCTGCCACTTTCAACAACAAGTTGCTTTGGGTGGGTGGGTGGGCGTTGACAGTATGCAAATGAACCACGGCTCTGATTAATTGCTTCTAAATCGGTGCCGTCCATAAGGGAACGTCAGAAAGTTAGTCTATCACTATTATCGTTACTGCCACACTTCTCCTGATCGCTTGTGGCTGCAGGTTTAATTTTTCCAAGACATTTCAAAAGGGCACTACGTAATAATAAGTGTAGTTTTTAGACGGTTCCTTGTGGACAGCACTGAGTTAAGTTAGAGTTTAGCGCTTCTCAATGGAACTGACATTTACACAAGAGTGACATTTACTTGTAGAGAATTTTTCCAATTTTGTTATTACTACTTCAAGAGATTTAAGGGATTTAATAGTTTTCCTACCATTGTGCGTGATCCCCACAATGTGTACGCAGGATTAGCAGCTCAGCTCTGAGCTTCTGTAGCTTTGTTTACCATACACACACATCTACACAGTGAATGTTTATTTCATTGCTGAACTAAAGGTTCTGAAATATAACAAATCAAAAAAACCTTAATTATCACCACGGATTCTAAGAAAATAATGGGGTCTTTTTGGCGATGGAAGTGTGACTAAGCTAAGTTTAATGCTGGCTTACAGCTCAGTTTCTCTGTCTTGGCAGGTATGAATGATTTCAGCTATTTGCACACCAACTGCTTTGAGTTGTCGATGTATGTGGGCTGTGACAAATTCCCTCATGAGAGCGAACTGCCAGAGGAGTGGGAGAACAATCGCGAGTCTCTGCTTGTCTTCATGGAGCAGGTATAGCGGCAAAATAGCCCCCGCAACTCACACACACACACAGACACAAAAGAAGCCATAGAAACACAAGCTTTATGGTGCCAAATTATTATTATTATAGGAACATGTTAGTAGACTTTCGATCTTTACTAAGTTGTTTCTTTGGCTTTGTTTCCCACAGTAAAGATGCTTAAATGAAATCTGCACTCTGCATCTACTCACATACTCTAAAACACTTTAATGGTACACGACTGATCTAACCAATATGTTGTTACTGATAGGATTAGGGTTAGGGTTCAATGTGTGTATTTGAGAAACTGAACACCTTAACAAACACCAATAGGAAGATGTTTTGCCTTAATATTGGCGACTGTAACACACAATTTGCATGATATATTTGAAATGCAGGTACATCGTGGGATCAAAGGTGTAGTGAGGGACCTGCAAGGCCGAGCAATACCCAACGCCATCATCTCTGTGGAGGGCATCAGCCATGATATTCGCACAGGTACTCTAATTCAAACTGTGTGTAGCGGTTGTGGTTTATCGGGCGCTAAACAGCCCCATTATTTTTTAATTATATGCATTGCTGCAGCTCCAAGTAGTGACAAAGCCGCAATAAGCCAACACGTTCGCAACAATACCTCATTCAGTGCACGTCTGGACATTCGTTGACATTGTCTGTTGCGAACCATATGGATGTTTTTTTTTCTCCCATTTGCGTCTCTACAGCGCTTCTGTTTGGAAATGATTTCATGCAAATCTACAGGCTAACAGATCATATCTACAGCCGTGTAAGGGCAAATGAAGAACATAAACAAAGGCAGATGATGTATTTAAGCAGAGCTGCTTGTTGGAATCACACTCCGCTCACAGTGCGTCTTGGCCATATGCTCAGCGTTTGCCTGCCCGTCCTCCAGGCAATCTTTGCTGATTCCTAAAAAATGCAGCCCTCAGAGCCCAAAGTAGTTCTGCACTTAGAGCGTGAAATCGAATGCCCAAAAGGACATTAGCCCCGGAACTTAGAGTCACCGTTTCCCCTCTGCCTTCCCTCCTCGAGATTTTCCTCACTTGCCACCAGGAAACATTTCAGGTTGTTTATTTGGACAATTGCTGCCTTTAATTTGCTTTGTTACCCTATGAACCCTTAGACACCAAGGATCCTCCCTCCACTTTAAAAATCACACAGGGAAAACAGGACAGAAACCTGCTGGTGACGTTATATCAATATGTGAAAGATGTTCTGCCATCTGGGCTGCCTACAATTACAGCTTAGTTGCATTTCATATTGGCTCATCAGTTAATCAATTACAATCCCTTCTGCTGTCTGAATGTGGATAATGCTAACGCTGATGTCTGTGTTACCGGCTGTCCGTCAGCAGCAGAAACAGACCTGCAGTCATATTGCATTTGGCTCTGCAGTTTTTCAAAGGTGTGGAGTGGGTGTTAGGATGACAGGAATGGAGCAAAACTGTCATTTTTTGTGAGCAACTCAAAGTACAGGAAATGTTCACTTTTTGGCACAAAGAGACGAGGACGATCCTGCATGCCACAGCAAGAATCAGTATGAATAGAGAGGACCTTGCATTTTGCTGTTACTGTACAGAAACTGTGTCACTTGCTCCTTTTGTTCTTTCTTGAGTTCAACATTCACATGGTTGTTTATAAGAAAGCTTTGAGCATTACATACATACATTATATCAGCTTTAAATCTCAAGCAGCATGTTTTATGATTCAGGCACACCAGTGAATCAACAGTGAATCATTTAATACCTCAGGCAGATCATAAGCATCACTGTGCATCCTCAGCACATCTGTCAAAACTGAATTATGGCTGTCAGCTCAGCTGCCACTAAAGCAACACTGAACCCCTGCAGCATTCATTCATCTGTCCAGAGGGCTCGTTGTTTTCAGTTTGCACATATTTCACTCATTTCTATACAAATTGAAAAACTTATTTTCACCTGAATGTAATGCAGTTTACACAAAACTATGATCATGTCTCAGAATATGCTTTAGCAG
Organism: Genypterus blacodes; assembly: GCF_046128005.1. Classification (NCBI taxonomy): domain Eukaryota; kingdom Metazoa; phylum Chordata; class Actinopteri; order Ophidiiformes; family Ophidiidae; genus Genypterus; species Genypterus blacodes. Next base: position 997,361 of record NW_027466839.1, read on the forward strand.
GAGAATGTGAACAGAAACAAGCAAGGGAGGAGATCTCAATAAACTACATTAGCAAAACATTTAGGATTTGTCCCGTCTTTCCCAGGACAGTCCCGTATTGTCCTCTATTTCTATGATTCTATACGGAAGCACTGAATCCACCAATCGATCGCAGGGCGCAACCTCAATGAGCCAATCACCGGGCATTGTGACTTCTGATACTCCTAAGGAGACACCGTTTCATGTATGTAAATGTTTTTGGGGATTTTAATGTTGCCAAATGCGTTTACTCGCAGCTGCTGATGGTGACTACTGGCGCTTGTTAAACCCTGGCGAGTACAGAGTAACGGCCAGGGCTGAGGGCTACAGCCTGATCAGCAAGAAATGCGAGGTGGGCTACGAGATGGTCGCCACCAGATGTGACTTCACCGTCGGCCGCACTAATCTGTCACGCATCAAAGAGATCATGGAGAAATTCAACAAGCAGCCCATCCGGTTGCCTGTGACGCAGCGTCAAGCTCTCAGGGCCAGAGAGAGGAGGCTGGGAACATAATGACTGTAAGAGGAACCAAGAGGAGCAGCGAAACTAAACATCTGCTCTGATGATCTCCACACGTGGGTTATAGATCCTTTAATTTCCTGCAGAGTGATGGGGTTTGCAGGCAACAGATAGAGAATGTGGATTAATTTAAGCAGGTATCTTTACTTTATGTTGTTTTTGTTTTGTCCCCAGGCATAAACTGTCCTTGTGTAACTCGGTGTCATCAAAATTCCTCCCCCCAAGGAGCTACTGTTTACATATTTTCTGTCAAACTACATTTACCCAAACTCAGTCATTATAACTTACAGGTTCTGTGTGGGGTAGAAGATCTAGTGACAGGCAGTACTTATGAACCTGCTGGCTGCTATTCGCGAACCAGTTCAGCACTCATCCTACTCATATGATTTAGCTTTTGTTGGACCCCTCTCGTCCTCGGATAATATCAGCAGTGGATGATTTCCCGACAACAGTATATGAGGCATGTTGACAAAGAAAGAAGTGGTTTTGGAAAATGACTGCAACACCTTTTCATTGCACTCCAATAGGTCACTCCAATTCATTCCATTTCACAATTATTGATGTTGTAGAAATACAGATCATCATCGCGTTAGAGCTTATTTTTGTATATAAAAGAAAACTGAAATATGAAGCGAAGATGGGAAATGTCTGAACCATTACTGTCATGTATCATGTAAATGATGTAACACAACCACATAAGTCTTAACAAAAGCTTTATACCTACGGCTTCAAAAGGTTTCAGGCCTTAGATTCATGTTACTTATTGACTCAGCGACCATTTGCGTGTCACTGATTCTTTTTTAATGCATATTATTTTTGGCAAATGATTGAATAAAGAGTATGTTTGCATAAACTGAACTGAAACATGTGCATGTTATTGATGCTGGAAACATAACAGCAACACGTATGGAGTTGAGCCGACTACACATAACAAATATCCCAAACGTCTCACGATGTATCACATTTGTGATATTGAATGACCCAAATAGAAAACATACTCCATTACTTTTCTATAATATAGAGCTGGTTCATTTTCAGCATCATTCCATTTGATTTCCCCGGCAGTGAGATTGCATCAGGAGAAAGTTGGTCTAATTATCAGAGCACTGCTGGGGCCTTTACAGATCACTGGCTCGCTCTAACAACAACAGCAGCCTTCCTCCTCTCCAGCCAGCATGCAATTATAGAAAGACCTCAACCTCTTATCTTCTCCTCTCAAGCTTATTGAACAGAAGCTTTCACACACACCTGTCATCATTTCAGAGCACTGGAGAGTATCTGACATTTCAGACGAGGTGCTTTGTTGCCAATTACCCTCATTTCTACAGCTGGGTTTTTACCGTCGCCTGTGATTTCCATTGTGTAAATCTAAAACAGAATAGTGCATTGTTCCATATAAAAGGAACACACTGATTTTGCACATTTGTTTGCAATTGTGTAGCATAGGTGATTCATAACACAAGCTTCTATTTTTGTGTTTATATTTCCCAGTTTGTATATCCCCGTTGTGTTTATATTTCCCAGTTGTGTTCGTATTTCCCAGTTAATTAGGACTTGCTGCCATATTTAAAGGAGCGGAATTATGAAGGAGCACCAGAGTTGTTGGAATATTTTCAGAACAAAGTAAAACTGTTATTGGTGCCAACAGAAAAAGGATTCAAAAGCCCAAATGAATGCTCCAAACAGTGTTAACTTGAAGCTAAGAGAAGGCAAAATCAAGGTCTGAGAAACAGTCTGAGGTATACAACATGAAGCAGAAGCTTCAACTTGCCGCACCGAAATGAAAACCTGAACATCGGAAACACACAGACTAAATACACTGGAGAACGAGGGCCGATGAGGAACAGGTGAGGCCAATCATGAACAGGTGAAAGCAATCAGTGTGAGTTAGACAAACACACAGCAGTATCTGGAGGTGAGCACAATGGAATGAAATAAATTCAATGAAACAGGAACAATGAATGAATAATATGTTAATATAATAATAAGTAAAATAAGAACACAACTTAAGCAGTTGGGCGGGACATGACACAATAAAATCTTAATATTTTGGAACAGCAAAATAAGTCAAATTGTTAAGAGTAAAATCATAATATTAAGAGAGAAACGGTCAAGATGCTGCAAGAAATATTCTGAGGCAAACAAGGACAAAATGTCAAGCCTTCAAAATGTTCAGCCGTCTTACTTTGAACACAAATTCACTTTCCCTTCAGTTACACCTTTTACACCTTTTCTTCATTAAACACCTTTTATTCCTGTAACACTGTAAAAGCTTGTTCCCATTCCAGCTAAGCTCTTAATTATCAACTCATACAAGTTTATATTACAAAGCAATGTTGTAACCTCCTTTGGTGCTTGCATCAATTTTACCCACTTATATACATACAAGCACTGCGTTTCACAGTTAGCACAGCAAAACTTAGATAACCTAGATGAATATAAAAGGGGGAACTAAAAAAATTAAAGCTCACAGGAAGTGGTAACCTTGTTCATTGTTCGTCATTTACACTCCCACCAATCATGAGTGAATAATAGAACAGTATACAGTTTGCATTAAACACAAATTATTCTTAAGTGAAAATAACACAAGAACACAGATAACTTTTGAAGTTGAAAAACTGGTAAAAAAATAAAATATGTAAGATAATGAGCTATGTGAGTGTATTATGAACTATAAGGAGAGGAGCAGATTTGGTCATTCACCCTCCAGTCATACTTGTCAACGTTGGCCATGACAGTTCAATGTGAGCATGCACCCGCCAAGTTCTGAAGTTGTATGGCATATAAATGAAGTATAGTTCATTGTGCCATAGAATGAATACGTTAATCTGATCAGTAGGTCTTTGGAGCACAAATCTGTTCACTTCACTTCATTGCACACAATGTGTGTATTGAGTGAAAATTCTAAGTACACAAAACATTGTGTAAGCTTAACATAAAATAAGTTTTTTTGAAGTTGCATTTGATATATCTAAATAAGATATATAACCAACGATAAAGCTTGACAAATTATTCTGAACAAACTAACCATTTTGGAAAATACGACTCTTTTCTCCTTAGGACAGTTATGATCCTATAAACCAAATGTTTATGTTAGACTTAACTATTTGGTTCACAGTGAGAACATGAAACAAAAGAATATCCTGTTCCCCTGAAACACCATTCCCTGACTACTGGCCCCATGACAACATGCTGTGATCTATGAGTCGCGCCAGGGTGCTTGGACCCCTTTATACTGGCTTGCAAGTCTAGTGTTTAGTCTTTACTTCAATAGGACATCATTAGAGTCAAATAGCCCCAAAATATTGCTACTTACTTTCAACTGTGTTGCCAATATTTCATTGTAACCAACAGCATTTTGTGTGATTGAAGCATATCATTGTGACATTAGGTACTGAGCTCTCAATTGTTTAGGGAAATTTACTTGATTGGAATATTGGCAAAAACGACGCAGCATGAAATCTTCCAAGCATTTTCAATCTACATGCAGGTGTGTTTTCCCACGTCTTCCTCTTTCCACTTTCCAACACACATTAAGAGAAAGTACATTATAGCAAATGACCGTCATGGCTACTGGCTTGGATAATGCAATGTCATCTATAATGACGATGTAGAATTGTGTTGTCAACCTGCTTGGAAAACCAGTACCAGCTGAAACTGTGTCAGATAAGGTAAATTGGGGGAAAATACTAACTTTAAATTAAATCACTCGTCCTAAACTGTGGATTAGGTTTGACACCGCTGTCACTTTGGATTTTCTTATTCAGTGAGTGTGGCACAGTGCTGCTTTGCTCACGAATAGAGCTCAAGTGCGTTTTCCTCTCTACTGCCACCTGCTGTTTTGGAAAATACTGCAAAGAAGAATGCATTGAACTTAAATGTGTTTCTTTCTCTGTAGAAGTGTGGACGTTATCCAAACCTTAAATTGTCTATTAAATGTTTTGTTACACATAATGACATATGATAACACTGCAAATACTGAGACCGCCTGAACGTGTGAGATGAATCAGGGTTCAAACGTTTTCCAGATGGACGGAAGAGTGAGGTGTGTGTGGGTCGCTGTGGGTTGGGGGCTGTACAGCATACAGGCACTGCAGCTGTGATACCACGCAGATGTGTGGGAAGACACAGGCACCAGCTGACCCTGCCAGCGGTTCAAAGGCCGGAGCGTCCTCAGAAGTCTCTCCAGCCTTTGAAGATTTAGCAGTGGCTGCTCGGATAACACGGGAGCGAGTAACCACGGCGCTTCGGTAAACCAGCTCTTAACCTCGCCGTTCTGGAACCACGAAAGCAGATTAGAGAGTCAGCAGGCTTCAGCTGATCTGCAAAGCATCAAAGACGAAAGCCAGGTCAATGAAGAGAGGAAAGACCATCTCTCTTGATTTAGTTGCCTGAGCAATATGTTATAACCCTGCTATCTCTTCTGTCTTTGGTGTAAAAGAAGTTTTTGACCTTTTCAACAATTGTCTACCAAATTCAATGGAATGCAACGTCAATGAGCCGCAAAAAAACATTCACAGGGATATTTGGAGGTTGCATGGGATACAAAGCAGCACTTGCGGAATAAAAAAAAAGCCATCTGGATATTTTTGTGGTTTACTGCAGGAAAAATGGGATAAACAACATTCATTGTTTTCTCTTTGTGGCCTTTAAGAAGCCTTTCAACCACCTGTCATAAAATCTGTTTATCTTCTCTTGGATCATTTCTTATTACCACCACCAAGGTCATCAAAAGTTTGTCGGTTTATCAGTGAGTGGGTGGAGGGGGGTGATCATTGTCTGGTCAGTAACCTCTTAAACTTCATCATTTAAAGCCGGAGTCATAACTTTAGGACTTACTCCATTCAGTGCACTTATATAAAGAACATGACCTTGACAAACACCTTGGGATTTGGGTTTTCTGTGCTCTAAAGTGAACTCCTTTTTCTCTTTGAGCTCTGTCACAGGGTCCTCAATGCGAAACGACACAAACACGCTTCCCTTTGTTTTGTTCACCTTTCAATCTGTGCTGAGGTTTGTTTCACTCCCAAGAGGGAGGGTTGACCCGCTGGCTCCAGGCCGGCTGTTAAATCAGCATTAGCAGCATCAAAAGCATGCCGCTGTACGTGATGAAGTTGTGTGTTGTGGTCAGTGCCACCTGGAGCTCCTGAGGTGCGAATCAGTGGTCACAATCACAGTCATTCACAGCTGAGGCCATCTTAGTCAGACACTGATGTTGTTTCATTTCCACCTACACCCCTGGGTGTGAAAAATCTCTCCCTGTCTAGCACAGATATTTGTAGAGGTGGAAGATGTGAAACTCCAAACCCGTGTCGCTCCAGTAACAGCGCTCTGCTTGTTTTCTGTTTTTCCGGTCTGTTAAGGACACCCAAAACAGATTAAAGATGCAGGCTGCTCCTTTATGATCCCACCACGCATCTAAACCACTAGAAACAAGCCAACAACCAATCTGTCAGCATATAACTATCATTATAACAAGACCTTCTGACCATAACATTAGTTATTAAAGGATAATTTCACAGATTTTACTCATCAAAGCTGTCAGCAAAACAATCAGTCATTCAATTCTCATAATGACAACATTCTAATCTGAGAATCATGAGAATTTTAAGTAATTTTAGGCCATTTCTGAGTCGGATTGAGCTGAAAATCAACAATCTTGACTGAAAACAGGTAATGTTCGTTAATGATTCTTAAAACAAAGTTTTGTGACTTTCTGGATCCCTGTTCTTTTGGCAGTGTATAAATGTCAAACTGAGGATAAAACACAACAAGTGAACAGCTTCCACTTTGAGCGTTTAATTAATAATGAGTGTTTGAAGCCTAACAGGCTTCTAGCACTGGACCACTTTAATAACATCTACAGGTCACTAATCCAGGTCAACTTTGTGAGTCTAGTCATCTTCCTCTTTCATCATCATTAGTAAAATAAAGTGTGAAGGAGGCGTTATTGGTGTAGGGTTCCAGATGTAGGGTTCCAGATGTAAAAATAGTTTTAGTTGGTAATCAGAGCACTTCCATGGATTTGGATGCACAACTATGACCACCAAGGAGCATTTATGTAAGAAACATCCAATCCCTGAGCTCAAAAGAGTCACATGCACATGGAAACGGAAGTCCGTTTACTTTGCAGGGGGATATTCAATATATGATTTTCCAAAAACTAGGATTTCGAATCAATACTCCTATAGTTGTGAAAAAACACTGAGATTCTCACTAAACGTATTCTGAAATCTTGCCTTTTGAAGAAGGAACCCAAGGCGTCACCAATTTCACCGCTCCATTACAAACAGCACAAAAGCAACCCTCAGTGATCTCCAAACTTTGGGCTTTATTTATATTATAATATAAATAATATTTGGAGGTCATCATCACCATCATCTACCCACGTTTAGCAGCAGCAGCATCATAAATTAGGAGCTACATAATACATAATATTACCCAAACACTTCAGGCAATCAAGTCAGTAACATAATAAAAATGAGGTATAGTACACCCGACTCATCGTCAACTATCAACCACAGTTACAACTCATTTGCGTTTGAAGCGGCACATTCAAACAAATACAGTGTTGTCCTAAATTACACATATCAAAAGACACAAAAATACTTTGTCACGTGTTTTTCCAATGATCTAAAACTGTCCGCATACATTGTTCCACATTTAGCTTCTGTTTAAACCAACTATGTATGTATGACTAAGGATAATTATCATTTATGAGAAAATAAGACATCGGTGCAAAAAAACATCAGCCAGAAAGAACCATGGAGCAGTATTGTTGTTATTAATGGAAATTAATAAGGCAATTATTGATTCTATCACTTTCAGTCTATATGCCATGCTCCATAGAAATATACCAGTATGTTACAGACTTTAAGGCATTGTTGTCTTGGTGTGTTCACCATATTAGACAACTACATCTCCCCTGTGTTTATAATCCTACATATTCTATACATGAACACTTCACACACGCATTTCACCTTCTGTTGATAAATATTTCACAGCTACTAATATCTGGCTAACTGGGCATCAAGTTAATGTCGATTTCGGCACGGTGTTGATTCTACACAGATATATATGATTGTGGGACTGTTGAATGGCAAGAAATAAAGTGAACCCTGTGAATGCATTAGCTACTCAACAAATGTGGACAGAGTTTCATTTAATTGTAATTATCAAGCGTCCAATCAGTGAGACTGGATTGTAGGTAAAGAAGGATCTGTTTATGTGCACCATGACCTTACTAACGCACTTTAGAGAGGACCCTAGGAAGTATAATGCACAATGATGGAAAAAGCGACAAATGCATCTCTAAAGACCCGAGTGTTCATCAACTTAGAATAAAACACATTTTTTGACACATGGAGGGAATATAGTACTTTTTCTGCTCTTAAGGGGAAATACCACTAAACACGACACCAAAACATCACGCCAACTATTCTCATGTCTCCATCCCGCTATTCTTATTGAAATCAATACATTTGTCAAAATGCACAAAAAGAGTTTGTACGCTGGGATGCATTGTTCATAATGAAAGAGCAAGATGAAATGTGGTAAATGCAAACAAAGTGACGCAATATCCCAGCTGCAATGTGGCATCGGGCGACAAAAGGGTTGCGAGTCTGTGGCCGCGTTTCACGACAGAAAAAAGGAGTCTGCTCTTACTGCACTCCAACAAATATTTAGTCTGGGTTTTGTCATATTGAGCTTTATTCTCTTGGAACGTAGCTGATGGAAACACAGTCTAATAATTGAATCCTATTCAAAAACCTGGATGGAAACATGGGTTTATGAAGCACAGACGAGGGAGCATCATGGGTTTTGGGGGGGCTGCTTTGCTGCCTCGGGGCCTGGACACATTACAGTCTCTGTGGGGAAACAAGCACTCCCAAATCAGGAAGGAACCTGTCAAAGTAATGGTCCATTATCTGAGAAAAGTGGGACGAAGCAACAAGACAAGAACCTGAAACACACCAATAAACCGATGCCTGAATGGTTAAAAAAGAAGGCCAAGTCTGTATTTGATGATGATGTCTGTATGCGAATGATCTTGCATTCCCATTAAAGTTCCACTTAAACCTAATCAAAAGACGTATATACATTAAATTTCTTTCTATAAGAGATTCTATCTATTCTATCTACAGTTTGATCAGCTCTATAACAAGTGGAGCCCAGCCCAAAGCCCTCTGATGCAGAGATGCCTTTCTTCTGATACAGAAAAATAACCGGTATAATAGATACAACATATAAGCGGCGGTGTCAATGAAGAGGGCTGATGGGCTTTTATTGCACTTCACAACCAATCCAATATACATAGATATACAGCACGTGTATCTACAGTACTTCTGATTGATTCCTTAAAAACGTTTGTAGGTATTTTCACTGTAATGGAGGACATTTTGAGCCGATTAGAGGTTTCGTCTCTTAAAAATGAAGCTGCCCTAGAAGCGAAACAATCTAAAAAACAAAAGAAGAAGAAGAAGAAGCAGCTGAATATTCTGTCTCAAGTCTGCGAAACGTTGCAGAAAAACATTAGTAGTGTGTGTTTGGTTGGACTGGTTTCACACAGTATGGTAATTGGGGTGTTGTCACTTTAAGAGAACGTGTCACCGCGCAGCACTTTAGGCAGCACAATAACAGTTAATTGGCCATTATATGATACAGCTGTGAAGGCCCAAAGTTTCCCTGCACCGCTCTGTCATGTACTTTTGTTTTATCCACTGCGACTTTTAAAAACTGGGGATAAATGCGGTTGTTTACTTGGCATGACTGCACACTTTGTTGTGGAGATTCTTTGTGGTTCGGTCAGGAGTTGGACAAGAGTAGATTGAAGTTACTTTTGCCTCAACGTAGAGTTTAATTATGAGGTTTGCTCGAGCCATTAGCTGTGGCTGATTCCTTAGTTTCACCTCCCTGACTCAAGCAATTATTTCTGCTCCCGGCCTCGCCTCTTTTCTCATAAGGGCTTCTATCTAAAATTCATAGGGTGCAGCCATTAATATTAAACTTTGTGTGAAAGTTATTCGTTCAGATGTGATAACTCCAGCAAAAACCCGGAAAATGCAGATTGGATGTAAAATCCCCTTTAAAGTGTCTGATGTACACAGATTCCCCATGTTCTTATTTTCATTTAAGGCTCTGAAACCTTTTTGCTTTAATGTGAAAAAGAAACACATTGCTCCACTTCTACTCCCACGCTGCAACAACAATGCACACTGAGTGAAAACGGGACATTTTCAAACACCCTTTCTTAAAAAATGGATTCTGGCCAAACACTTAATCACCGGCCTGGTACTTGGTGTGTAGGCAGATAAAGTGAAATGTGTTGCATGTTAATGTAAAAATGGAAAGGAAATAAAGGACCGATTGAAAATGAAGCTCTCAGGGAAGTTCAGGACATGTGTGTTTGTCTTACTGTATACATTTCTATAGGCAATGCCCTCAAAACACACACTCCCTGTTATATAACACTTTAAAATGAGGGAGAACAACAAGAAGGATAACAAGTTCCCTTTCCAGTCCATCTCGCAACAGTGTGAGAAAGCACAAAGCCGTCTCTGCGGGATTCTCCTCTGTGTGAGCACAGACACAATCAGGCAAGTACAGTTAATAACGCTCCACTTGACTAAACAAGCTGAGGGGCTTGCGTCGGACGTGACAGCGCAGCCAGCCGCTTCTGAAGGCCCATTTTATCCATTTAGACTCTGCTCGGCTGCTTAGGAAGTCCTTCAACTGGACGCTGAAAGCCCCAAACACGCAAGAGCACTGGGATTACACACACACCCAGACAAACACACACACAAAGCAAGATATGCATCAGAGGTTTCTCTTCCTTCGCTGCAAAGTAATCTCCATCCTGTTTCCAATGCAAATGAGACGTATAGTATAGATTTCCATGATGTTTTTTGTTAAGCCCAAGCCTGCAGTGGTACAGCTCAGGGATTCCAACTAGGGGGGGCTGAACTGGGTTTGTTTCAAGTTTCGGTTAGGCTTGATTTCAGTGCTACATATGAACTCCTGAATCTCCATCTAACAAAGTCATTTCTCTCTGTTATTGAGTCTTATTTCTCTGAGAACAAGTGAAAACATCTGCCACTTCGGTGAGATTATTACAAATGTTTCCCAACTTGTTTAATGAAGTCAATAACAAACTAAGTAACTTGATAAATTGAAGCTTTTCTCCAACGGATCAACACTTAAGCTCCGTCAGAACAAACCAATGTTTCAAACCAAGTCAGACAGACGTACGTGTTCTAATGAAGCTCTAAACTGGCTGCTGCTCTCGGGTGAGCACATCTGTCTCTCCAGGTGGATGTGTAATCTGTCGTTGGATATTGTCCTCACCACCAAGTTCACTGCGCTGATGTGTTGTTTGGGCGCTCAGTATGCACACACAGATGTGTGTCCTGCTGTGCTGTGATTCACCCTCAGCTGAAGTGATTGTTTGTTGGCATGTCAGGCCAAACCCGAGCCGACTTGGACACGAACGACCGGTGCTCATCCGCTACGAATTCCCTTTTTTTTTTCTTTTCCTGACAGTTGCCATGCAGGGTCATTCCTCAGAGCGCATCCCATCACTCCACTCCGCTTTCTTTCCCGTCACTCTGCCGTCGGGATGCTGTTGCCGTGGTTCTCATTCCCGCGCCCAGATGTGTTCAAGGAGCTTCGCTTGAGTAGCCGGTTGATGATGTCGGTGCACGTCTTCTTGTACTGGTGCCGGAGCAGAGAGTACACAAAGGGGTCACAGGCGGCCTTGCTGTAAGCTAAGCACTTGGAGACGATTCCCCAGTGAGGGTTGATAGGCACCGCTGGAAATAACTCCACGATCCTACAGTCAGGCGGGGAGAGAGAGAAAGAGGATGAGAGAGTAGAGAGAGGGAGGGAGGGGCAAATCAACATGCTGTGAAAGACCAGCGTGGCCTGAGCTCATTATGCAAAAATAGCAGCACATTTTACGATAACACTCGGGGGGTTGTGGGGCTTCTGCGCGCCTATTTCCCGCTGTTATGTGAAGAATTTACTTCCGTGTAAAGCCGTAACACATATTCCTTCAGTTATTTCTTGTTATATTCCACAAGATGGAATGCAGGCACAAGGTTGGAATACGCTGCCAGTTAATTGAGATGTTTCCACAACCTGTTTCCATTACAAATGTCGAGAAACTATTTCCTAATTATTTCAAGCACACATATGGCTGCTCTTTCCCCCCTTTAACCTCATTATTATAATGTTATGTATAGACAAGTATGTGTGTTACTCTACCAAATTGTCGCCTGTAGAAATGTACCTAGAAAGACAAACACACAGGTCCTGACTGGAACTGAAAGATTTTGATTGGTCCTTGTCGACGTGTAACATACTTGGCTTCTGGGGGAGAGAAGTGGATTGTGTATTGATGTGTTTTGTTTTTGTATTGCATGTACAAACATCATGAACATCATGAAATATAGCCCTGTTATTGCAGTATGTGTGTAATACCTGAACACATCTTAAGCATAGAGATACAGAATTTGCACTATAAATAATTCCCTTCATAAGTGAGGATGAGTGTTGGCTATACTAGCACCGCTACTTCCATAAAAATAATATGTAAAATATGTCAAAATGCTGATCCTCCTACTCTTGCACTCTGTCTGATTACTCTGTCTGCAATCAAGCCATGTCAGCACATTAACAGTGGTCTTACATTGTAGCCATCACTGGCATTTGCCCACACACTCCACTGCACTAGAGTGAACGCCAGGTTAAGTAACTCCTCTCACCACACTAAGTAGTAGATCTTTTTACTATATACAATTATGCACAATGAGCCTGATAACAGATGGGTATTAAAGAGGCAACGGGTGAGCTTTTAGTGTAATATATTCACAATATAATGGGCAAGCTTCCATTTACATAATGAGGAGTTGACATAAATAGTGCTGCTGTCAAAATGTATCTTTTTTTTTTATCTTTTCACTTTGTTTCACTTGCATTGTATTTTAAATGACTTAATTCAGATTCTATTCTCAATTGTAAATAAGAATTTCCTATCTATCGACATCTAACAGCAGATAACAATATTTATTTCTTTATTTTTTGTATTTTCCAGTATAGGAATGGGGGATTACATACAATAACAGATATAATTGTTGAACGGATGAATACTTAATAGACAATCTTGTGTTGTTCACACACAATATCAAGAATTTAAGTTTTGTTTGTTGGTATTTAAAGATGCCAGATTGCTTCAATGTGACTGACCGGTGCTAAAGGAGGGATTCCACCTAAGTGAGGTGCACCCAACGAACTTGAAGGGGGGGGAAAGTGCGAATGCAGCAGCAGCAGCAGCGGCACCCGAGCTGAGGCATATTACTTATCACAAGGTCAGCCAATCTCATCTTCCAGCTCTGAAGGATGTGGAGCAAGCAGAGGGAGGTGGGAGGATGGGGGCAGTGGTGGTGATGTATGTGTGTGCGTGTGGGTGGGTGTGGGTGTGGGTGGGTGGGAGTTTGGGGATACACCAGCAGTTAAGAAACGCTGTATGCCGCAGTGTGCCAACGTGGTCCCCCACTCTTCCCCCCTTCCCACTTTCCCCCCTCCCATGGGGCTCTCCTGCGCTCACCTTGTGATCACGTACGGAGCAAAGCAGAGCATGAAAGTGCCGATGAAGGTGCTGATCTTCCTCGTCGCTCTTTGGCGTCTCCTCTTCTGCTCCTCCAGACAACGTTGGCGCACACTGACAGAGAACAAAAACACAGAGTTCAGCAGCTCTGCACTCAAGTCAGACACATTTGGGAAGAAACGCAAAACGTCTCTGAGAAATCTGCTTAAAAAACAGCTTTAAGTAGGTCAACTGATGTTTACTGTTTGTTTGTCGTTTTGTATAAAGTATATGCTGAGTGGCCACTTTATTAGGTACATCCGGTGCATACTAATATAGCCCTGCAATAAAACCTACCCTTTTGTTCAGGCTGATTTATTAGTGTTGATTTAAACCTGCAATTAAAGATGTTTCTAATAATTTACCCACACATAGTCGCATCATGAGGAGTCCGGAATATTATTAAAAACATGATTAAGATCAGTATGATTTATGACCGTGAATCCTATCTTAACAGATGGCTACAAAGTTCAAGTAAACACACACACACACACACTCTGACACACACACACACGCGCAGCAAAATGAAAGCAACTCAGATGACACAACAGAGCCAGATTTTTGCCTCCTTTGGGATTCTTTGGGGCTCAGTTCAAATGTCACTGCAGTGACGGTTCAGGATCCTTTGCTGCACTGGAGACTGAGCAGAGCCAATGTGTGTGTGTGTCTTTATTATGCATGTTAACACCTCTCTGCTCACATTAATGTTTGTTTTGATTATACAGGGATGTGCTTTGTACGCTTTATACAATAAGATTTCTGGTGCAAGTCTCTTTGTATTGTTTAATTTGTATTACATGAAATATTATATAAACCCAAATAAGTCATAAAATCAGTAGTAGCCTACGACTGGAGCACAATTATATAAACACTCAGCTTGATCAGATGTAGAAGAGCATGTGCCTGAACTCACCTTGGGTGTATATCCACCAGCAGCACCAAAGTTTGCATCGTAATAACATCGATCCTTCTACAGTGAAATCTCGCCACTTTAAGTACTTTGAGGTATGTGACGCACAGCACTATAAAAGACAAAAGAAAGGTGAAGGAGTGGAAGAAGACGGTGAAGATCACAAACTGGGTCCGACTGCTCGCCTTCGGGTTGGACAGGGTGCAGGACGCGTAAAGTCTGTGATATCCCATCCAGGAGAGGCAAGTGGCCACCGTGGAGAACGACATGGAATGCGCCCACGTGTATCCGAGCACCAAAGCCGCATCTTTGTGGCGCATTTTGGAGTGATACCTCAGGGGAAACACCACGGCGATCCACCTGTCGATGCTCAGCGCTGCCATACTCAGCATGGAGTTGGTGGACAGGAACGTCTCCAAGAAGCCCACTATCTGGCAGAAGCCGTCGCCTCCGGGTTGACCCTTACTGACGAGTCCCACCAAAGTGAGCGGCATGTTGGACACAGTCAGCAACAAGTTGCAGAAGGTGAGGTTGAGGGTGAACAGACCCGGGACCTGCTTGCGGATCTCCGGGTTGTAGAGAAAGCAGATCAGCACCAGGACGTTGGACAGCAACGACACAATAATGATCACAACAACCAACACAGACAGAATCACCTCCGCAGTGTCCATCCTGTGGACCACAAACTCACTGTTTCACACTTTTGCTGCTCATATCCTGCAGTCTCGCTTTGTAGTTGCAAAGAGGCATGTTTCTATTCGCTGTCACCCGTATCCGTGTCCGTGCATCCCCCAGCTGTGTCCACTGTGGAGAATCTGTCCTCTCCACTACATCTCCATGCGTCCTTCTCCTTCTCCTTCTCTTGTTTTGTGCCACAATCCAGCAAAAAAATATGTTTTAGAAGGATTCAGCCATGATAAGAAACGTGTGAAGTGCAGGAGACAAACCTCTGCGCTGCGTTCAGGCTCTGCGTCTTGCAGTGGATGTGTCGTCCTGTGATGCGCTCTGAAAGCATCGCCCCTCCGCACGCACAGAGCGGCGTGTGGGCTACTTCACCTCTCCTCATCCTCCTCGGAGAAAGAGTCAAAAAGGCTAATTAAAAGGAGTTAAGAGCCTATTTCGCTTTTCAAGTGATTTAGAGGGGAAATACATTTTTATTTTTTTTGCTGATCTCCAGAGAGTTTCCCTCCCACACCATCCAAATTTAGCAGACCTGTGCCAGAGCTTTACAGGAAGAAAATGGTACATCTGAACTAAATCAAGCCTTATACACAACATAAGCGAGACTCATTTGCAATTAAACCTTAAAAGAGCTTTACCTGGGTTTTGACAACTATAGCTTGCAAATCAAAACATACATTTTAACATATTATCACATATTATGCTGTTATGGCTTTATATCTTGCCAAACATTCAATGAAAATGTTTGTTGCTTGGTTATTTTCCCAGCAGAAACACTTTAAATGTATCTATCCATCAACTATACTCAGTAGATGTGCAGGGAAAACCAACACCATGAGTTCAGCCATTATTCCTTGTGGGTTAAACCTCTAAATATTGATTAATATGGATGTAATCATTACAATGGGATCAAGCTGAATGATCAAAGCCAATGTGGAGGCCAGTTGTACTTGTTTTCCTTGGACATTCTGCTCCAAGCTTTTACCCATAACGCATCAGTGAAATGTCTCAGTTATGCCTTATGCTTCATCAGCTGGTAGGGCAGCAAGCATCTTCAGTTCCTTGTGACAGCTGACGCCCCCGCACTTTGTCCCTCCGGACATCAAGGGTGTAGGGGGCGGGGGGGGGATCTGTCTCTCGTCATCCTCTAGTAAAGCGGCGGAGTGTGGTGCCACCGCTGCACGTGAGCTGCAGAGGAGCGGGAAGGCGATGGAGCAGGGCGAGGGCGGTGGCGGCGGTGGTGGTGGTTCTTGTTGAAGGGAGAAGGAGGGAGAATGTGTGGGGGTGGAAAGAGTCATCATCGCTGTAACACACATGCACGTGAGCTGCGGTGCTTGAATGTGACATTGTGAAGGAAAGAGCAGAGACGTGATGGAAGAAGTTCTCAGATCTTTAATGACGCTCCTTTACAATTACACATTTTTCAACACATATCGTGAAATATGAAGAATGGAATCCTCCCAAGTTGCAGGATTCGTGGTTTTTCATCATTTTGTGCATTGAATTTCAAGAAGATTGTCGTCAAACAGAGTAAATTCTGCAAAAAACAATGAAGAGCCACAGAAGGAGATACATGATTTTCCCCTGCAGGGTAGAAATGGTGTATGAGGCATTTTGGGGGGATTTTGAAGGGTTAAATTCTCCACTTCAGTACAATACAATTTTAACATTTAAGGTTGTAGCTCACGTCATGTTCAATATAATGTCTTTATATGCAAAATAGGTAATAACTGTGGTTGGCAGATGTGTTTAAAAAGTGCAATACGTCCATCTGACACTAAACAGTAAATCTGAAGTAGCGTATCTGTACGTGAGTAAACGTACTGTAGTGCAAACTCCTTATGAATGCAAAAGAGGCAGCTGCAGGACAAGGACGAGCATCTCTGCCAGGCTGAAATGCAGCTCTATAGTTTGGCCCTGAGGAAGCTCTGTGACAGGGTCGGAAGATGATGGATGCGTTCCTGCATTAGACTTTCACATGAGAAGACAAACAGCCTTTGGAGAGAGGCGGTACGTACACACACACATACACACACGAGCTTCCATAAGCGCCCCTCGCAGCTCTCCGGGTGCTGTCACATCAGAGGCGTATCGATCGGCACAGAGCCACCAGTTGATCCGACGCCATTCATGCTGTTAGATATCCGGGGGAACCCCCTAAGCTAGCCCTTGTTGGAGGCGTCACGTTCATTATTCTTCTGCACAATTGCATGCAATCTCTTGGACAATAGCGTCACAGTAATTGAGGCCTGATTCTAAAAATACAGCTTTGTCCGGATTGAAGTTTGGGAGGAGTGTGTAATGTGCATGAGCAGCTAATGATTAACCCTTAAATAGACCTGTTTAGTGACAGGCTTGAACAATGTAAGCAGTCAGAAAAGATCCATAAATAAAACACTCCATTGTGGCTCGTGTCACAACAGGCAGATGTGCGCTGATAAATATGTAAGCTGTTTGGATCGCAGGGGTCCAGCTGACAGAGCCTTGATGTCCATGCACGTCCATGTAAATGAGGCCCCGGTTAGACACGAACACACACACACACACACACTTTGACTTCAAGTGAAATCAAATTGGATGGATAGAGGACAGCAGCTCCTTTGATGCCTGTCATAGTTAGTGGATGAGTAAAAGTAACAATACTACAATGGGAAAAATACTTGAATACACGTAAGGAAGCATCTGAGTGACTGAAATATTGGATAGATGGAAGTATATACATTAGAAATAGGTAAATATTAATGATTATGGGTGGATGATATGAGATTTGCATGAAAGTACAAAGTGGAGAACAAAGCAAAGAAGTATTTTGTGGATTTTCGCCACTAAAGATCAAATTTCTTTCCGGATCCTTTAACCGCCATCACTACCGATCATCATCTTTATTCACATATGAGGGTTTGCATCATCTAAAAATCAGGAATTTTGCCATTTGAGAACAGAGAGAGTTTAGATCTCCACTTTGAAGATAATACCTCCTGTCATAAGACTTGAGAGATAACTTAAAGGAGGGCGGGAGGAGACGCAGCCTGCAGCGCTCCTCCTTCTCTCCTCCTCCTCTCCTCCCTCCTTCCTTCCTTCCTTCCTCATCTCTGACAGTGGGAGTTAGAATTTGCTGCCAGTTCCAATTCCACACTTCACTTGTTTTTTGGATGTGGCAGGGCCGGAGTAAATATTCCGCTCAGATGGATGCTCCTCCTGTCTCACCTTTGGAATACAGAGTTGTCAATTATATTTTCATCATAGCTAAAAGCGGAGATTTGAGGCTTTCTGCAGCGACGTTTTGGGGGTCAGTCTGGTAGAAAAGTGACCTGATAAACATGCGGGCGACCTGATTCAGGCACTATCACAATCTATGAACAATACAAGTGTTCTGAGTCAAGTCCAAGTGGATGCTTTTTGGAATTTGGATTCATAAAATATGTTATTTACTTTGTGGAAGCTTGCAAAAGAGTCGAGTCCAGGTGAAGTCACATGTCAGTCAATGTGAGTGGAGCCCTTAACCCTGTGAAATCAGACTTTAAGGATTCAGTCACACGCCGAACAACTCATTAAGAATCCTCCTCATCATCATCTACGAGCAAAATCTCGACACGTTCTCCAATTCCCGTATTTGAATTGCGGACGCCGCCTTTAATTCGCCGTGTCAAGATGATATCATACGCTGTGAAGGTCACACGTACTTACATGTGAATACGACAAACACTCGAGTGATAACAGACCCTCACGTCCTCCATCTGCAGTCATCCGCCCCCGAGATTCAGTGTGAGAACAATCTGAAGGCCTCCCCCACCGTCTGTTCACATTAGCCAGGTGAAGGTAGAGGAGTCCCAGCACAGCGCCTGGCTTCACAATCAAGCACCTTGTTAATAGAGCCGCTGGACTTTACGCCGTACAAGCTTATTTTCATTACGGATCCATGATGGTTGTTGGCGTGGTGACAACAAGCTGAAAGCCCCTCCGGCGTCCCAACTGCTACACTGTAAATGTCACACAAAGTGATTTTATTTGCAGACATATTGCTTGTTTACTTTATTCATATTCAGATCGTGAAGCACTAAACTCTAATTAGTGTTTACGCTGATTTGTTTTCAGTAAATATTTGCTGTCCATCATCTTTAATGACCTGTATTTATTTGCAAATAGAAGTTTACTGCATGTACTGCTGAAGCTCTAGACCTTAATTTCTAGTTTCTTGCAACTTTTTGCCCTTTTATTTTACGATCCCTGTGTAAAGTTGGACATCTTTATTTATCATCTAACTCGTCCTCGTTTCCAATTTTTAAGCTCCTCTGATTTAGGATTCTTACGAGTTGTCATCCTGCTTTATTCAGTCTTATATTTCTTTCCTTTCATCCTTTTACTTATTCATTTCACGCCTCTATGTCTACGAGCGTTACACAGCGCAGGGTCGCTAGCAAGTGTGTTGCATAACTACGCAAAAGTTGTCGAACCCTGCAGAAAATAAAAGCACAAGTGGCGGATTTGTCTCAGGTGGCGGTGAGATGTTCATCAGTTTGCCTACGTGCGGCTTCACTGTGACATCTGAGGTCATACGGCGACTTAAACATGCACCCGTCTGTCTTTCATCTCTTTATTTCACAGATGAGTTCACAGTGTCATTATCAAGCAGCGTCTTTGAAGTCTGCGCTACATCAAACAGCGGAAAGCAAACACTATCTGTGATGTATTGATCTTGGTATTAGATAGAGCAAAGCACCGGGTGTTACCATGACGTTTTTGATTATGTGAATCAATAACGTGGAGATTAACATTCGGCGAGGATTGGATTTTTTGTCTCTTCTTTTCCGGATGAAGAGATTTCTGTTGTAGTGAAATGTACAAGCTGTTGTTTCTGCGGCACTTGACCTTATCTTGAATTGATTTCTACGCCCCAAGCTGTGTCGCACTTCACATCTTCCTCCCTGACATCGGTTCGGTTCAATCTGTTCGTGAGGAAGTAAGGAAACAACCTCATGTTGATCATATTTTTGAGTTCATCTTATCTGAAAACTCCAAGCAGACATATTGCACTTTTTTGTTTTGATCCTAATTTGCCGCTTTTTACACTTTTATGTTAAAAACCAAGGATCTTACATTGCCAAGCTTTAGCTCGCTCCAGAAAATTGATTCTTCTTGGGATATTCACCCTCAGGCCTCATGACACGCATTAGACAGATGTTCCCAGTGCATTGTGGGGAACGCAAGGAAAACGCAGCGATGAGACACGAGAGCGTAGCCGTACAGTAAAGTCACCCGGCTAATAAATCAATGTGCACGAGCACACACACGCGACAATAAAAACACGGACAAGGGCAAATCTAACCGCCACGAGATAATACACACACACACGCCTCGCCTAATGCTGTGATGTCATAGCAGTGCGTGAGTATCAGAGAAAGAGGAAAGTGATCAACAGCTTTGAGGATCAGAATGTCCACATCTTATCAAAGTGGACAAACCCACTCTGAGGAAACGCCACTTGTCTTGCTGTTGCTGCTTCGTTATCCTCAACTACAGTTCGTCAGCCTTCCCACAGTGGGCCGGCCTGCCTCAGTCATGGCCTTTGCTGCCTGGTTAGGGGGGTAAATACCAGCTGGTCCCCCAACACCAGTTTGGTAATCTTCTATCTAAATAATTCAGTCCGGTAATCTCACTCAACCTCCCTTGACATTTTTACAATCTGAGATGACGGAGATGAACTTTCACACAGAGACGTTACAGAGTTGTTTTTCCATCCTGTATCTACGTGTTTTCGCTGTTCTGTGCCCGGTGTCTTTCCCTTCTTTTTCCACCCGTCACGTTGTTTTAAAAAGTCAATTTTCCCATTCACTGATCTAATTCGGCGCAAGGATTCATTTTCATCCTAATTTGATTTAAAAATGATTTAATTCATCTGCAAAAATGTCATCAGTGTTCCATTCACCTACAAGAGAAATTTTAATTAGACACGCTAATGCATAATTCCTCTTCTGTGTTATCGGTACAAATACAAATCAACGAGGAGAGAAGAGCAAGAGCAGATTTTGGCTTTTATTTCTTATGAGAGTGATTACATGAATATGAGAGGATAGTTTGTTTCCTCCTGTTTGCATGTTTTTGGTCTCTGGTTTACAAAGAGACAGCAATTAACCTCTGGTGTCCTCTCTTAACATCAGCAGCTCCCAGGCAGTAACAAAGCATCATTAAGGTCATTTTATCTTGGCAAAACATACTCAGGGGTCAGTTTCTTTTATATCACAACAAAGAGGCCCTTCACAAGTACAACTTCAGTCAAAAAAAATAGTTAAAGCAGCAAGTAAAATGTGCTCAATCATTCCATTACATGCAGTTTGAATCCCCTGTTGGCCAAAGAAGTGTGTATTAGAGTTGCCAGTTTGCCTCCAGGTCACTGTCAAGGTGCCGTTGAGCAAGGACCGAACCCCAACCTGCTTCACTGGCGCCGGCTGCTGGTTGCTTGCGATGCCCCCTCTGGTGCATGTGTGTAGGAGGGGGGGCGCAAACCTTCGAATGTGTGTTTAGCATTTGTGTAGAACATGTAGTGAGCAATGTAGTTGAGCAAGCATGTGTTTGAAAGGGGAATTTCTCAAGCTTGAGACTAATAAAGGCATTTTTTCTTTCTATTGCAAAGTTTTCAAAAGAGACATGAAACGCTTTACATACAACAGCTTTACTTTTGGAACTTAAGTAAATTAACTAAGTTACTGCTGTCAGTGAGAGCAGAAATCTGTTTGATATGTCGTGAAAGTTCAAAGCTTCAACTGTCCTGTTTGTCCAGCTGGGTGGTTTATATAACAGAGGCATCTCAGCTTCCTGTTCACTGGGACACATCTGCAGTCAGAAGTTTATGCAAATGTGCCATCTAGTGGAGGATCACAGTACTACAGAAACATTAATTACCTTCAGTATTTGTCCAATGGTGCCCCCTTGCGGCATGTAAGGGGTCAGACTTCCCCCCTGGATTCTGAAACATGGAGAGGTTACAAATAAGTTGTATTTAAGAATCAATCTGAAATATTATTATTTGAATTTAAGCTATTATGGAGGAGCTGGTCTAATGAGTATAGCTCAGAATTTCAGGTCTTTGTAATTGATGATAATTGAGCATGTATACTTGTTTTGTGGGGTAAACAAATCTAAAACAGCGCCAGAAATATAAATAACTTTTTATTCAAATGTTGTTTTAAAAGGTCAGTACAACAGAATTATAGCAGGTTTCATCGATGGTGATCTGATGGCCCCTTTTGTTTACATTTGGAGCCCAGGTTTTAGCGTTTAACTGGTTCCTGTCCATATACTGTATTTGCATTGATTATTTTACAATTTTGAAACAGTGCCTGAATACAAGCATAGATTGATAAGTGCTGAGCCTGATAAAGAAAGAAATGATAGTCAAGCTGGACAAACTAGACTGTTATGACTAAGATGATAGTGGACTTGTTGTTTGTTTACATGGAAGAAGATGCTATTTTGCTATATTCTTTATTTCTGTGCTAGGCTTAAAACTTATCAGTCATCCCCTCCGCATATTGTCCATTGAAATGACAAATGGGTCAGAGTAAAGGACTCAAGACAAACCTACATTTAATCTCTGCAGTAGATTTGTTGTGAGCCTACAGCTGCGATGGAGCCACTTCACTCCTTGTTGAGTTTAATAGCAGCGACACACCGGGGGCCATTAATGCTGAAAAGCCACAGCCCCACCTTTTCCCGAGCACTACCGGGAGCCTCGGCCTCCATAATGGCTCTGCTCTCTGAATTAATGGCACACAGCGAGCATATGAAAAAAGGTGATTTTAATTATAGGCCTCAGTGAAAAAGTTAGAGGGCGACAGGGAGCGTCAGGGTTTTACCACTGCTGAATTACAATAGAAAAAGAAAGTGCTAGTCTCGGTCTGATAAGCTTGTTAAGGTCTGTGTAAAGTCTCAACAATCATAACTTCTCACATAAATTGTTCATCTGTCTAAGAAACTACAGTTTATTTGAATTGTATCTACTATTGTACCATATCGAAAGAAGAATATGTTGTAATCTGGTTCAATTTCCTAGTTTCAGCTCAAAAACAATATGAGCAGGAGTAATAAGAGACTGTTTTGCTTCTTTAAAACATATAAAACTCCACAAATTGAAGTCAAAAGGTGCTTGAAAGTCCCTGTGTGCTGCTGTTGGGAGTTCCAGAAGTGCCAGTTTGTTGTGCACAGATTCAAATGAAGTGTGGACGGATCACATTGTAATAAAATATGGAAGAACTTTCTAGAACAAAGCAGTGATCTGTCTCATTCTGTCAAATCATCATCTGGTTTAAGAATATCAGACTTTCAGATTCTATCACAGATCCCAGCAGACCTTCATTATGCTTGTAGTTTATGCTGCATGAATGACAACAAATGGGACTGAAAATATATATAACGTTCTTGTTGGAGATAAAACTTGAATTTCATTGTTATTCTGTTAGTTTGACCTTTGACATTTTCATGGCAAATTGGCTTGTTCAGACTTGTTTTGATTATTTATTGAGGTTTGCCAAATAAAATCTTAGAATTTAGCTGAAATGCTGCTTGATAACATTATTTTCTTGATCGTATAACTTAATATTGTGACTTTCTTGAATTTCTGTTGCTGTATAAACAAGGATTGAAAGGTTACTGCACAAGTCAACATGAATTTTACATGACAACAGATACATTACCATGCAAAACAAAAAGTCCACTATAAATAGACTGATGAATTCAGAAGTCAGTGCCTCGTGTATCCTGCGGAGGGCAGGAGAGACAGCCGATCCATTCAACATCCCTTTCTACCTGAAACCCAAGAAGCACATCTTAAAGAGAGTCACTTGCAATCAGAAAGCCTCCATTTAATTACAACACACAGGAAATTACCGAGTGAATGGGTCAGGCACTGATAAGAGGCTGAGCCCCGGGGATGACAGCTCGTGAAACCCGAGCGCACACACACCCCCATCTCACAAAGCCGACTTATCACAAAGGCCAAGCCTGGAAGCCTGACAATCTGATTGTACTGTCATCCAGATTCATAATTAATATATTTATCAAATTAATCGCTGAAAAAAAAAGCCCCGGCCCTCTGAACAGTAGGCAGATTCATTGGCTGGAGGCTCAGCTTACCTCTAATAACGGTGTTGTCAGTGAAATAGGGCCCAGAGTGGAGTGATGCCCCCGGACCTCATGACAGACAAATTGCTCGACTGTGTAGAGACGATATGGGGAATTTAGAGAGTGAAAGAAAGGAAAAAATGTCTTTGTTTAGTGACAACCACAATTGCACCCTTGTTTCAGATTCATCTAGCTGGACAAACATGAAAGGAGGTTTTCAGCTTTTGAGGGCAGATGAAGATACGAGTTGTACCTTTGACTTTTACAAATCACTCATCAAAGCATCTTTATTGTGTCGCTGCTACGTGTTGTTGAAATGTAAATGATTCGTAAGATTTCATCACCTGAATCTCACAACATGAAACATCATTATTAGATCTTTGAAACAGTATAAGAAATGAAATAAGGGGCTCCACTACAGTGAGCTGTATTCAATTTAATATTAAAATGAAATCGTCATTTTTCCCATCATCCTAAAGTGGAACATTGAGCTTTATAATGACTTTTCTCTTATGTAAGAACAGGACTGATAGAGTAGAAGTATCATCCATGTCTGCTTTCCATTTGTAACATTTAGATAAATAATTAAAAGGAGATTTTAAAGAAGGAGTTTAAGCTCTGTCTATTTTTTTGTATGTAAAAGATCTTTTTCACAAATGATTTCAAAAAAGCTAAAGCGATCTCAGTCTTTCTAGTATCAACGATCACTCTATTAATGATACAGTATCTCATCATTGTTCTTAAGCAGCCAATTAGACACTGAACACATATGGTTCAATTTAGACACTAATGAGAATCTTGAAAAGGAGGCTGGGTGAGAGTGAAGGGGCTCCTTTGTCTCCTGGATTCCCATCTGGGCCCCTGAAAAGGACAAAATGGACCATAATCATTGGTCATCATCCCTAGGTCATCAGAAACGGATTGTGGAGATGTAATTACATGATAAATGTGTGTGTTACACAAACCTCCTGCCTCCAAAACAGCCACAAGATGAGACAGATGCGGGATTTCACCCCAGTCAGTGTGAAACTGTGTGTATCTTCATGATCAAACACCTTCCAGCATCTCACAGATCACAGGAAAGGCCCATGACATATTCTGTATTTTAAATTTGTCATTTATTTAGTATAGATGTTTTTTATTGACTGAAAGGAATAAATAATTTTTTTTATCATTTTAGTGGATTTAGTGTCAAATTGGTAATAATGACATAAGAAAACTGTTTTGTATGTTGCATCATGGTACACAAACCTCCTGACTTCTTCTATCTTTGTAATTCTTGTTGTCTTGTTTATTATCCACCTGTAGATGGCAACATGTCTGTATGCTTTGACTAGAATGCTTCATGCCTTATAAAACAGTTTCAAAATAACATAAATATCATTGCACTGTTGCTAATTATGAGATTGAGTGAATTGTTTAATTGATTAATTGTTATATTAAAGAATAGACGATTATATTCTGGGTGAGGAATATGTAAAATTAATTTGTAAAGGTTTGTTTTTATCTTGCAAAGATATAAGAAAACATGCTTGCAATGCAATCAGTCAGCCAGCCAATTTAAAGGCACCTCATTGGAGCACATACAATACCTCGGTCAAGGCCCAAGAAGGTTCCTCGCCACAGGAGTTTGAACCCACAACCCTCTTGCTGTGGGATAACAGTGCAAACCACTCTCAGCCCTTTGAGTTATCCTGCTTACAAACATACAAACAAACATATTTTTCTAGGTTTGCCCCAAGTGAAGCAGTTTGGGTTGTGCATGCCACAGTGGAGGTTGAGGTTGTTGTTGGGTCCTGCTGGTTCTCTCTAGTGAAAGCGAACACACTTCCACAGACACCAGCATGCAATTTGGGGCCAAGCACTCCCAACAACATCCTTGACCTGAGCTTAAGCACCTCTCCCCCATCCTGACCTGGTCTGGAGCAATGATCTTTGTGCTTTGGGAGGATTTAAGTGGAATTTAAGGCGGGCTGGCATTGCTTCCACTCTCTCTCTTCTTCAGGTTTTACTTCACTCGCCTTTGCCCAGCCAAGGGCAAACCACAAGGCAGTGACAGATCTCTTCACACTGACTTGAATGCTTAATAATGTTCTCAATGTGATTGTTTACTGTGTGATAACATTGCTTTAACATGTTGTCCTCGGTAATCACATACGTGGTGTTTATGTTGTGTTAGTTTGGGTCGTTCGAGCAGTGCGAGCGAGGTGGTTCACCTCTGTGGGCCGACGAGCTCACACTTCACCGCTAACAAACTGCACCAGGCAGGTTGCAAAGGTTCCATCCTGCATCAATCGGCTGAGTTAGAGGGCTCTCGCTGTAATTGCCATCTATTACGATATGAGGCATGAGGGCTTCAACACTATTTTCAAACATGATGAAATGGCATCAAGGCCTCCTCTTACAACCTGTGATAATTGGACAATTAAACTTTAGCATACAAATGACCACTTCATATGGCAGAGCTAATTACAGAGGCAGGACAGTCACAAAGAAGGAGCTCCGTGATGGATACCAAACTGTTTTTCACACTTTACGCTTCATTTCTGAGCCCAGGTTTAACTGTGTTTATTAGATCAGTGGGGTATTAGTTGTATGTCTGTTTATTGCAAGCATCATTTGAGCAAAATACGCTCTCAAGAGGTGATTTTACTCTAAGATTATCACTTTTCAGAGCCTCTTAGCAGCACCCAGGCTTTTTCAGGTGAAATTGTCCCAATTATACAGGTGATGGAGAACCGGGAACATTTTCGGACCATTTACTTCAGGTCACACAGCTGCAACCCCTATTAAACATCTCGATTAGACAGGATTTAAATCACCCCCTTTGATTGGGGCAGTTAAGATCTTCATACTCTTCACTGTAAAATGCAAATTCTTTCAGAAATGAATGGTTGAGAATCCTCTGAGAGCATATGGAGAGACTCTCCCGTTAATAATTTAGAGAGAGCGAGCAAAAATTGGTTAGCAGAGCAACACTGATGTCATGCAGCAGCCATTATTTCTGCAAATGGGATATTTGATTTGAAAGATTGAAAATGGAAATATCACCAAAATGACAGATGATGTGTAATTTCAATCTGACAATCTAATGTCATCTACAAAAATACTTTAAATTATATTATTGGAAGTGTTATTACATAAAACAATAGCCAGGCTGACCCAGTGGCACAAATACCCATATCCTTTACTTTAATGTAATGTAGTAAAACAGGGTCAAAAATAACAAGTGATAAAATAATAATAAAGGACAGAGAAATTTAACAATGTTCAGTGAATTATCAATAATACTAATCAGTGGAAATGTTCCATACACATTTAGAGGTGCACTTGGAGTATGACTGGTGTTCCTCAAGACCAGTAAAATTAATTCAAGGTGTAAAATGCGTAAACTACAATACCTGCCACTCAAATGTGTAGTTAGAAATGAAAATACTCAAGTAAAATACAATAATTCTAATTAGTAACTTTCTACCTCTAATCCCCCTTCTAAAATAGGAGCGATGGTGCCTAATGGAGTGCAGAGACGAGCTGGAGCTCCTCAGAAGAAGCTCTCTGGGTGCATTAGGAGGAAATGATATTACCAGTAACAATGGTATTCAGTATTCAGAGACCACTTGAAGCATGAGGCGAAGCTGGAGAGGGAACGCGCTCTATTCTATGGCTGAAATGAAGACAAAAGACAGGTCTCGCAGCCACGTCTATAACGCCACCAAAAATACCATTAGCTGATTCTTGTGGGCTTCCTTTGAGCACATACAAGAACCCACGATGTAGTCATCTTCACCAACACAAAGCTGGAAAGATTTTAGAGAGGAATCCTTATTAAATCCAGTTTAAGAACCACTGAATCACCTCAGGGTGCAACACAACAAAGCAACAAAGCAACAACATATTTTATTGTCTTTCCATTATTTACACATATAGTTCCCTATTGATAACAACACAGAAAACTTTTTTCATCCATGTGTGTTTCATATGTGGGCGTCTTGGCTGATTTTTGCAATATTGACACATGATTTCATATGGTTGGGCAATTTGAATCAAAATTCTTTAATAATAAATTGCAGTTAGTTTAGAGTTTAATGGAAAACACACTAGATTTTGATCAGAAACTCCACAAAAGGCGCAGTAGACAGTCACAGTCCAAGCCCATAACAAATCTCATATGAAATGTATCAGAAAAGGCTAAACTAGGAGCACAGACCACATTTAATATATAAACGTAGCTGCTCAAACACGAGTCATTTGCAAGTTCCAATACAACAAGAGGATTATATGTGTTGATACGCCAAACCAAGAGATGGAAATGATTGTAAATGTATCATGAGGTGGTGATTGTAGACAATATTAAATCGCACAAAGATGCTTTTGTTCTTGAATTCCTGCAGCAGATCAGCCAATATTGCCTCTGCTTTAATTTAATATCTATTTATTTAACTCCATTGTTTGGATTTTATTGAGGTTGCGCCTGCTTTATCACCCCAATCTCAACCAGAAGTGAAGGTCAGAGGAGGGAGAGTGCCTCTGTTTATTGGCTTCCATTGAGCCCATATGAGCTGATTTGGCTATCTGCTCTTGATATTAAGCTCTTTCACAGTATTTTGTGCTATCCGGATATTGTTTATCACCACATTGAGATATTCACTGTGTACTTACTACGGAATTAAATATTCTTCATCACTTTTGTAATATCCTCTCTGTAGGCTCATGCAGAATGTGAGAATCGTGTTGAGTGTGCAGGCAAACTGCACAAAATACAAAAATACACAATGATTTTTTATTCATTTATTGGATTTGCTAAGAAATGAAAAATATTATATCAACCAACTCTCTGGAAATGCTCTATAAATACTTTATGGTCCCATACAATTCACCTTTCACATGTAACATTATATCAATCTATATATAAATGAGGCAGGATGGGCCAGAAGGAGTTCAAGTGGGGTTGATTTTTGTTGATTTTATTTTTCTGAGGGAGCTGAACTAGTTCAACGCTCCAATCATAGATAGCAGCCAACCAGTACACAATTGATGCATGTTGGCACAGTTTTAAAAAAATTTTGTGTACAAGTCACAGAGCAAAGTGCAAAATTAATAAGGATTTAGTGCTGATTTAGTCCAAGGCTTAGAATTTATCAGTCAACCCTCATTCTGGCTCTACGAGGCCATCAGGATTTGCGGAACTTACATTTAAAATCATAAAAGGTTTCCATCAAAATAAAGCAAAAGGATAAGTGTGCGGTTTTTACAGAAAATGTATAGTCCCATAAATGCAGCATGAGGTAATCACTGTACACAGGGCTGTGTGACGTGTTACTGACCTTTCCATGACTCTGACGTCATGGATGCACGTGGGAGAAACTTGACGCTGCACGTGGTGCACGTGGTCTGTTGTTTACTTCTTCCAGGAAGGTTGAGGGAGGGGGCGGGGCGGACCTGAAATAGTGGAATTGTGAAAGCGCTTTCCTGGATAGAGTTACGCTGTGAGGAAAAGAGGCTCGTCCACAAAAACAGCGGAATATGTCGAAGTGACCCGTTTATTATTGACTTGAAACGCTTCAGTGAGAGCTGCGGACGTCACAGTATGTAGCGCTTTGTTTTAAGCATGTGCACCCCTCTGCTCTTTGTTCTCCGTCCTGTTCGTCTCCATGGTGCCTTCAAGTTCGCTCGAGTCTGTCAACAAACCTGTAAAACGTTGAACGTCGCTTGTTTTGTCATCCAAAAACTGCATTTGAACTCACAGAACTGGTGTATTTCGTGATATTCAATGAGATTTAACAAGTTTTTATCGTTCTAACAGCACAGCAGGAGTTAATGAGGGAACTATTATTGAGAAACTCTGAGAATAATTGCTTTTTGAGATAATGTCAATGCACTGGTAGATGTCACAGCTGTCAGATGTTAAAGTTTGTAGGGCTCAGTTATTGACACCATATAGTTTTGATTATCTGTGATCAGTATAATTTGAATCATGAATATGGTTTATGAGATTTGATTTCAAAGAGCCACACAGAGAAAAAGGAATGCCTTGCGTAAATGTGTTGGATGGAAACAGTGCTGACTTTGCAGGAAGGACTCATGGACTCTTGTTTCATAAATACAACTTTCAAAACAGTACAGCATGTACTGGAATATGGCCTGTAGGAATTTGTAGGTCACTGGCTCTCCACCAGTACTAGAGTTATAGTCTTACAAAGGCTCCATTCAAATGCAGTGATCAACTTGTGTGTGGACATTTCTAGACTCGAATGTCAGTAACTGGAAACTAAAAGAATCAGTGAATCAAGAAAATTACAAATGCTGTGATTTGTAAGTGAAATGACATTGGGGAGTGGATAACTTATATAACCATGACTTCTCATTGAAATATGTTGTTGTTGTTGCTGCTGTTGCTGTTGCAGATAAAAGTAGAGAATGATTCAGCTTGGAAGCCTGTTTACACAGCTTCATGTCTCAGGAGCTTCAGAAATTGCGAAAGGCCCAAGGACACAGCACACACAAACTCTACCTGACTTCATACAACACCTCAGGTAGATTCAGTGCAATCTTTTCTTCTCTGACTGATTTAATTAACTCCTGCTCTAAATCAACATGATCCTTTTTCCTTTCACGACTTGTTTTTCCCCTTTACATTCCAGGAAAGTCACCGGGATAAGAAAGGAAGATGTTTTCAGCAATCTGCGTATTCCCAACCAGTTTCAAACAGCCAAAGATGCCATCGACGTTGTTGTTCTTGCAGGTTGTTTTTCTAGAAGGATCTCACTGTGTTACTGAACAAAGATCAACTTTACTTCTGAACTCTGTTTTCTTTCTCACACATTTGCATATTTTCTACATGATGCTTATGCTGAGTGTATGCAAATAGAAGATGCCACAGTTTTTATAGTGATTTGCCGAGTAATAAGAGAAATAATCTACCTCATATTCTCTTGCCTAAACTCATGTCCTTTGGTCTTTCATTTGTTTCTCCATGAAGGTCGAGGGATCTTCTGCATAGATGTAAAATCCTGGAATGGCACCGTGTCGGCTCAGGGCCAAAACTGGCACGTGCAAGTGAATGAAGAGAACCAAAACTTTGCCAACACCTTCATCGAGCAGACTGAAGATCCCCTCAAAGCTATAATGGTATGGGACGTATTTCCATTTCGCTATACTGTAATTATTCTGCACAACAGTTCAAAATACTAGTTTATGCAGTGTATTCAGCATAAGATAAACTCAGGTGTCAGGCAAAAACATATTCGCTGAGAACCTTTCAAATGGAACAGCTCCCAAATAGGAAATACAAGGTTATTCTCACAACCTATTGAAAATCCTTGTATTTTCAGTGAAAGGCTTCTTCCGTCCAATTTACATGGGAATTGTAAACACTAGAAGTGCGGCTTCCTAACCTCCCCTCTTCATTTAAATGACCATAATTGTATTCACAGAGGGAGAAAAGCAGGCAGGTGCCTAAACACAGCTGTTACCTTCCGTGAGTCGATCATTTCCATCTCTATAGAGGCCGAGGTTAGACTGAGCCTCGCCAAGTGTCTGGGGGCAAACACACTCCACGCCACTGAAATAATTCAGCTTAAATCAGACAAACAAAAGTAGATGGAGATTGTTCCTCTCTTCTCTTTGATTCTTTCTTGCCGGGATCACAAAATGATGCAACTGTTTACTCCCGCAGACCAAGACGGCAAACTTATGTCACCATTTGAAGAGGTCTGGGGCGTCTGTGTGCCAAAACCTCTTCTTCCCCAGAATTGTCTTCCTCTCTCCAGACTGTGAGCTGGATGAGGAGCTGAGGAAGAGGAGGGAGCTAGTCTCCCACAGACAGATAGATACCTTCCTCAGATCGTTCAGTGAGGGCTACATAGCCTGGGTGTCAGACGCACTCACTCCTGCTTGGCTCTCTGGTGAGTTGAACAATCTGTTGTTGTAATATTTCATCCTTCCCATACTGAGAATCAATCAACAATCTAATTTGATTTGAATTCGTGGTTGAACTGGGTTTTCTCTAGGTCACCTGTCATACAGTCAGATGGAGGCGGTGCGGGAAGTCCTGAGGAAAGTGGGGACGTGGGACCTGGTGAGGTTGCACTGTGGGGAGCAGCTGAAAGGAGATTACCAGGGCTGCCAGTACATCGCTCTGAACCGCCAGGAAACAGACACGCTGGAGTTCTCCAGAGTCAAGACCCTGACGGCAGATTCACTGTGGGCCCTGCTGGGCCACGCCCCTCAGGTTAGTCCACACTCGCAGACTGCACCGGCTCTGATTAGCTTCCAGGATTGCACATAATATCCACACATGAGGGATGCATGCTGTGCCTGAGACTGCAAGCTGTGATGCCCAACATAAACAAACACCAGCAGGTGGCAGTAGCACTGTAAATTATGCCTTAAACTAGAATACAGGGGTTTAACATGTTCTGTTTGTCCATTTATACCAGTAAAGGGTGCAGATATATTAATTTAAATTGGAGTAATTCATAATGTAAAGTTTTGAAATTATTGAATTTGATCTGGTGTTTCCCTCCTGTGTAAATCTTTATTTTAATCTACCAGATCTGGATCAGTACCTAGATCAGAGTTTAATCACACCTGCCTCTAGATATGGTTTTAGTTTGAAAGAAACTGGCAAACATGTTGACAAATCCTCCCTCAGAACCGTCTGTGATATAAATCCCACATATCTACAATCAACCCTCTGTACCATTTAATAATCTCTTCCTCCTATGGGGCTTCGGATGCACTTGTTGTGAACTGAGGCTCCCCAGATTAAGGTTGGAGTTCTGACCCCTGCACCCAAACACATCCAGTCAGGGCTTTCCTCACCACCCAGACACCCAGACTGTACATTCCCCCCCTAACCCCCCACCCGCTGCACTCCAGCTGCTGTACATTTGATACATGACCCAACCATCATTAGACAGACTCCTATGGGCCTGTTTTTTTTGCTCCGGGGGACACACGCATACACACACACATCATACACACACACACACACACACACACAGCGACAACAACATATATTAATTTCAAAGACATGTTTGTAAATGGCAGGATGTAGCTCTTCATCAGGAAACACACACCCATAACTCACAGAGAAATATGAATTGCACACTACAGTATGTATCTTACCCAATGTAGAACACCAAATACGTCATTTTCATCCATTATTGAGTCTTAAAAGTCGTATTTTCTTAAAACAAGCAAAAACATCTGTTAATCCAGGGAGATTATTACAAATCATCACTAAGATTTGTGTAATTTATCTTGATTTTAGTGCAGTGATCTTCACTCTCCAGTCCTGTTTCAAGATACTAACACCATCATTTCTGGATAACTGTATTAAGTATATATATAAAAAGTGATGTTGGGCAATATTCTATACTATAAATAGAATATCGTGGTAAAGTTCATTTATTTCAGTAATTCAATTCCAAAAGTGAAACTCTCATACATTATAGATTCATTACACACACAGTGAAATATTTCAAGCCATTGTTTGTTTTATTTGGATGATTATGGCTTATAGCTCATGAAAACCCCAAATTCAGTATCTCAGAAAATTGTAATATTGTGAAACAGTTCAATATTGTAGCCTCACAGTGTCGCACTCTAATCAGCTCATTAACTCAAATCACCTGCTGAGGTTCCCTGAGCCTTTGAAGTGTCTTTCAGTCTGGTTCAGTAGGCGACACAATCAAGGGGAAGACTATGATATTCTAATTTATTAAGCTGTACCTGTATATGTACAATAATATTTTGGTAAGGAGTCCTTAATTGTGAAATGTTAGACGTGATATTTCAAGGTTGAACAATAAATTCAAATGTTTAAGATCAGGACAGAAGTATAGTCAGCTAGCAAAGAAATTCAATACTAAACACAAATAGTACATAAATAAATACAAAATAAATACATATATATATTCACCTTGAATGCCGCTTTACAAGGCTCATAATTAATCTTTCCATATCAGCCAATATATGATTTAAATGATGCAATGTAACAGTGATATGCCAATATCGACTAATATGTCAGTGTAACGTTAATCAGCTATCTATAGCAATAATAGATCAAGAAAGAAAATGCTAAAACACTATATTTTTCTATTGGACGTATTGTGTGTCAACCATTCTTTCCCAGTAAAGAAAAGATCCTCACTCTTGTGCTGCAGCTGCTCTGGGAAGCTCGGGGGTCCACAGAAACCTGATATCTCCCCCAGGCGCATTTTCAGATCCCGGTAATAATGCACAGTTTTGATTTGTTACTTGTAAACACACATGGCTTTCCAGAAGATCTGCGATATGACCCTACGGCTTCAGCCTGGCTAAGAAATGGAGCGAGATGTATCGGAAAGGCCGGCGCGGAAGGCAACTAGGTGTGTTTTCCGTAGGCTCGGTCAATTACTCTGTGCAGAATGGGATGTCTACATGTCCCCAAAGTGGAGAATGATTGAGTAGAGTGGCTGTAATTTATTAATTATGGTCTATATTCTTAGACCACGGTTCTGGCTTCATTCAATTTGTATGGATTGAGGGGTAATTACTGTGTGTGTGTGTGTGTGTGTGTGTGTGTGTGTGTGTGTGTGTGCGAGTATGTGTGTAGGCAGATGGAGAAAGAGCTAAAGATCTATTCATGTCACAATGTAAAGCGCAGGTGACTTATGTTGTTCGTCTTTATGTCCTCTCTCATTTTCATGTTTGACTATTTCATCAAGCCTCTTTTCCTTTCTCTTCCAACTCATTCTGGCAGAAATGGAGCCTCTTCGTTTTGTGATTTAAAAAAAAAAAAAAAAAACTCCAGTTGACTAATTGAATAGCTGAGAAACAACAATGGAGCTCCTTTGACTACACCTCCCTGTCAGCTGATTAATAGAAGCTAGAAAATTCACCCGAGAGGATAAAAGGCTGACAAAAAAGAAACTGGCACAAATATTCTGACCGGCGTTGCCAGAGGAGAGAGATCTCTGCCACGAGCCTCAGATTCCGCACAGATCTCTCTCCCCCCGCCCCCCACCCGGCTCGTTATTTTTACCCTTCAGACACATTCCTCTCCGTTTGGCCGTCTCCCAGGTTGTGCACGCGTCACGGGCTGGTGATGGACAGGGGCCGCTGCTTAGCTCTGAAAAGCCACAGAGGAGGGGACATCAACTGGCTTTGTGGTGTTAATGAATGGAGGCACACAATAGGCCAGCAGCCCGGGCCATTTACGCAGCCTGCAAACTCTGCTGCCTAAATAGATCATATTGGCAGCCAGCGCGGCTTTTTGGTCTCTTTTTATATTGAGAAAAAAAAGTGTTTATCCATTTAAAGAGGATCTATGCAGTGGTCCTTACTGATAAATAAATCATTCATAATAATCACTCTCAAAAATCAAAATCAATCAAATCAATATTTAGAAACTGAATGCCCTTAAGAAAATATTTACAGTTGAAATGATTAGCTTATCAATGGGCAATTAATTAATTACATACTAATTTGATTAACATGTCGGGAATTATCTGGTTCCAGGCTTTTTTTTTCAGCTTTTTCCAATTTGAGGACATTAGATGAGCATTTATAGACTAAATCAGTGGTTCTCTAATTGTAGCACATTTACCACCAGTGGTACTTGAAGTGTTCAATGACTCTGCAGATAATGAAAACAATGGGAACTGCGTTATTGCGGCAAATTATTAGAGGTGGCATCCAGTCATCATTTCCCAAGTGACATCATCATAATGCACTCTTAACCATATGTAATGCAGAGCAACAGTGGACTAAATTAAAGCGATTGATCAAAAACAATAACACGATGAATCAACAATGAAAAGAGAATTAGTTACTCAAACTAATCTGTATCAGCGTTATTAGATCTGCACTTTTGCTGAACTCCACTTGAGAATGAATCATGTTTGAACACATTAACACAGGTGTGTGTATATTCAGAGATGAGTGTACTTAAAGGTTGTTTCATCGAGTACAAGTATCAGATTTTCAGCCCCCAGATCTTTGTGTTCATCAAGCACCCAACTACACTTGATGGAATGATTAGTTTCTGCATTTTTTCCACAAGGTTTCTGAAGAATTGAAGGGAAATAGCATTTTTTGACACGGAAAAAAAATATGTTGTAGGGGATTACAAACATTTCCAGGTTTCTGTAATTGCCCCATGGCTCTCGAAAAGGAAACTGTAATTGGAAATCATTTGCAGAGGAGTATGTGTAGGAAGCTCCAGAGAAAGCTAAGCATGCAATTACACACCAGAAGAGTGTTGCAGAATCACAAGTGTGTGTAATGAACTAGTGAAGACACCAGCACTTAGGCGGTGGAAGGCGATGATAAAAGCTGCCTTGTAATAGGACGTGATTAAACCTGGCAAAATCTGTTTTTTTTTTCCTCTGGAGCTCTGAGGCACAGTGAAGAGTCCCGTGGAGAGATTCTGTATCCGTCAGAGTGAAGATGACTCAATGTGTTTCCTCCAAATTCATCTCCCAGCATGCCGCAGCAGTCATTCCAAAGGGCCTTTCAAGCACTCTTTTGTTAATTTAGTTAAACATCAAGCAGCACAGTTCATGTTTTACACATTGCTGCTTTAACACAGGTGGAGATTGAGTTCCAGTAAATTTGAATACATGTTTAAAAATACTCCAAATCATTAATATTCATTACAAAGGCAGTTCTTTGAATATGGAATGAGCTGCAGTTGTGTAAGAGCCATTGTCTCTGCAATAGACACAGTAAACGTTACATGTATACACCAAATATCTGCATATCCAGAAGAAAACTAAACTACTTGACATGCATGATCCACTACATGGGGTTTTCAAAACACCTTATTTTCAAGCTTTAATGCACAAAAACACATTCACACACTTTCCCTTGCTGCAGCACCACCGTGCACAGTGTGACTTCTGATCCACAGTATCTTTGTGGAATTGAGATCCTCTCGCTTAATCAGATCTTAGCTGCACTCTGTTATTCTATTCTTTCTTCTGTCTGCTTTCCCCCCTTTTACTTCTATTGCACACCTGGCCGTTTAAGGATATTCTTCCATTTTCCTTCTTAAATGATCATGTTTTTTTATCCTTATCTTCCTAGAGGGGTTGGGCTGGGTCCATAATCGTGAGTGTGTGGGCCTGCAGCCCCTTGAGACGTTCATGAAGGCTTCATAAATCCTCCCTTTCATATTAATGATGCTCTGACATCATCCAGTGGCATCAAAAACCCAAACGTATTTATTATCTAATCTCAACCTTTTCATTGGTCACTGGTCAAGATGTTAATTTGAAATAACTAAATTAAACTCCACACTGTATAAAACAGTCATTATTTGTTTGGGGGGGATTCAGGATATTACAGCTATCCCCGTTCCCTACAGTACGAGATATGATCAATAAGGATTCATGAATAATGAAGAGGCCTATTGGAGCAGAGACACTTAATTACAGTTTCAAAAGCCATTATCTTTAATTGAGGAGAATAAAGGTGGTGAAGTGGACTGAACAGCAACAAGAATTTTTTGTCATTATCCGCTTTACACATCCAGACAAAAGTTCGATGGTTTATTCATTCACACTGAAGAAAGAAACGTGCAGATTAGAAACATTAACAAACAATCAAATGATCCCTTATCAGGTAGAAACTTGATTTAATTATATTTGTTGATTGCCTTTATTTGTCACATTGTGTCATTCACTTGAATCTAGTGCAGTCATTTCATTTCTTCTTCCTTTTTTTTCCCAACAAACTCAACTCAACTGATTTGCATTGTCAGTTGTTAGACGTAAACTTTCATGTAATATCAAGACAAATTACTGGTGAGGAGTTATTCAGCTTGGCCTTTTGAATTTAGCCATTTTCTTTTGTCATACCATATATTTGGAATATTGATGCGCCCAATTAACTTTTCAGACTCTAGAGCTGAAAGAGACAGGAACAAATGATGACCAATTAGTGTGAAGCCCTCTTAAGAATCTAGTGCAGATGGCGCTTGATAGGAAGATTTTCTAAAATAGGATGGTATCAAAGCTCCTTATAATGTTGTTTTTGCAGTGCATAGCTTATTTTGTGTGTGTTTGTGTGTGTGAGTGTGTTTTTGTGCTCTGGCCCATTCCCCCCACCCCTCCCCAACCACCACCACCACCTGTGAGAGCAAAAAACACAACATAGGTGGTCTTTGTCCGACGGTTTTGAACAGAAAGGCGAACATGCTGCATATCCAGACAGTGTGTGTGTGTGTGTTCAGTGTGTGTACAGTGTGTGCAGCAGCAGAGAAGCAGCGTGTAATTGACAGCCCTGCCATCTGTTACAGTTATGTGAAATTAGGGATAAACTAGTTAACAGACACTTTGGCCCATTGTCTGTTGTTTTGATAATCACCCTTAATAACGGACGGCATCAATATGGTCTTTAAACCTGATTTGGGAGTTAATGGAGTCAGATGGGGGCGGTCGGTGTATGCTCTGGAGGTAATGCTGTTAGAGATGTTCGTAAAGAGCAAATTAAATCAGTCATAGATTGTGCCCTCTCAAGTCAGCCAGACAACCAGACCCATTGAAGAGAAAAGGGGAGGATTCATATTTTAACCTCTCGCAGAAAATGCACTTATTGCGGATGGAAATAAAGTCAGAGCTGGGTGAATGGACGTAAATGGTTATTGCTCAAACTCTAATGGCTTCCTGTGAGGCCCGGGCAGGTTGGAAAGCAGAGACGGAGCTATTCGCGAACCTAACCAGCCGTTTTTTCGGGTCGTGGCTTCTGAGCAAATGTAGTTACGGGGCTCGTTTGCGATGTCGTCAATGGCGTGGGGAAAGTTTCGGCATCTCATCAGATGGTCAAAACCCTAGACGGCATGGGAGTTCCATTATATTATATATCCATTATAATGTATGAGTATTTCATTTGTGATGTATTGCAGTGAATCAGGCCCCGAGTCCAGGCTACACTGCAAAACCTCCATCTTAAAGAGTTTGTTTTGTGTATTTGTGAGTCCTAGAGATGAGATCTCTATTGAGGGATTTTGAAAGATTAATCCTGAAGAAAGCCTAAAATGGATCATAATTTGTCTTAATTCCATTGCATTGATTAAATTTGTATTAGAAACATATTGAAATTGAGTCGACACCAGAATAACATTATCGTAAATCATCTTACAACAGGATGGAGACTTCCTTTACTTCCTGTTTCTAAGTGTCTCCACTGTTGTAGATAGTTAATGTATTCATGCACTGAGCCAAACCACACGTCTGCCTGATTGTTGTTATATCGAGCTGAAATGATGGGTCACATATTTAACATCAAACCACTTCTGGTCTCGACTCCGTGGCATTTTTGGCTTGTCGACAACGATGTTCGGGGCGCTGCAGAGGCGTGTTACTCACTGTTTCCTCCCATCTGCGTCTGGTGAGACACGGCGCGGAACAAAGCGCCGGCCGCCTGAAGCCGGTGTGGCGTTACGCTCACTCAGAGTTCACCTGAAACACTGCACCCATTGCTCCAGGTAACAGTCCCTGCTGACTGATACCCCACTGGGATCCTTTGACTTTATCACGAGAAGAATCTGAACTTTGTGAATGGCGATACACACAGGTGGTGACACGTCCCTACACAATTACACAGTTCCTCACATTATTCATGCTTGTCAGGCCTGTCACACAGCAGTCAGGCCTATAAACAATCAGTGCGAGGGTAGTGTACGCTTAAATGATTACTGCAAAAATATCTATCTTATCTCATCATTTCTGGCAGTGATCAAGTCCTTAAAATGTCTCTCAACCTATTTCCCTGACAAATCAAATTATTTAAGTATATATAAGTAATAAGTATTTGTATTAGTGTGTGTGTTTGCTGTGATTACTCTTATTTACTGCAAAAAGTCCTCCATTGTCTATTTTTGAGGCCTAAAACACGTCAAACAATATTCAGTGAAATTACTCCAATTACAATTGTCTCTTGGTCCAAATCTACTTCTTTTGGAAATTTTGCCAGTGGGTTTCATTCAAAATTTCAGTTGTATTCAATTGAATCGGCTTTAATTGAGGTCAACTTTGGTTAATTTTGACACATAAATTCACGCTAACTGTTACTCTACACTTTGCAGTATAGTGAATGCTTTCATTTGTCTAAATAGGGATGAAATCGAATTCGTATTTACTAGTTTTGATTCATTTAGAGTTTCCTGATGCGGTGATAGATAACAACAACTTGATAAGATGAAGATTTTCACCTTTTTGCTTGTGTGAGAGTGCATCATTGTGAATCTGTGTCATTAGCATCCACACAGGTAGAAAACAAGGAAAGTGGCTGTGTTGTGCAGTGCAGATTGCTATCAGGTATTTGTTAAAGAGGTGTTTCTTCTTTGGTGAGAGAGTGAGCTGTCTTCTTGAGTTTAAGAGGGTAAAAGGTGAACAGCGAACCAGAGGCAGGATTTATGGCTGTTAGCAGACGGTAAATAAGAAAAAGGAGTTTGTCTTGTTGAAATGTGAGGAGTGATGTCATTCAGACATCTCCCCCGACACCGAAAGTGAGAGGGGATCAGGGGTAGACACCGTTAGGTGAGCTCTCAGCCCTTTGTGTGACACCCACCCTTTGCCCCAAGGGTGCTGTCCCTGCCATGAAGTGTTACACACACATTCAGACCTGTCTGCGCCTG
This sequence comes from Genypterus blacodes, assembly GCF_046128005.1. NCBI lineage: Eukaryota > Metazoa > Chordata > Actinopteri > Ophidiiformes > Ophidiidae > Genypterus > Genypterus blacodes. The sequence continues at coordinate 1,037,877 of NW_027466839.1, forward strand.
GAATGGTAATGATAATGATGATCACAAACTTGTGGACACACACACACTCGAGATTGACACATATTTTGACTAAATATGGAGGTGTCTAAACCATGGCTGGGATGATATTACATATTAAAGGATAGCTTCACTTTCTAACCCTAACCCATCCTTAACGTTATAGCATGTAGTCCCAAAGCTAACTGGAACACTGTGGTCGGCCCCTAAGCTGCTCCTTTGCACCATCTGCTACTCCGCCATTGTGCCGCCCTTTGTGTTTGTAACTCCGATGCCCTTCTTGTACTGTAAATTAGATCCGGTTCATCTTTACCCTCAGACACTTGTCTCAAGTGGCTGAATGTTAACAGGCAGTGAGCGTTACCTGACACAGCAACTCTAAGGCTTCTTTAATCATATCTGGCAGGCAGGTAGGCCAGACCACACAGAACTCCCCCCTCTTTGATTTTATGCCAAGGACATAAGAAGCATTCTTCCTGTCTGGATGACTTTATGTAACACGACATCACAAATTTCTTGTTTGCCCTTATCAATTGCAATTTTTAACTTTTATTTCAGTTTTGAAAAGACCTGTACACTGCAAAAAACATGATATAGTGTAAATATTGTCTTTGTGGTCGAGGCCCAAAATATTGAAGCATGTTTCAAGCACATTTAAGGTAATTTCTAATGTTTTAATGCTTATATGAACCTAACCTTGAAACAGAATCAAGCAGTTTGATGGTTATTGATTTTTAGGTAGCTTCAAGAAATCTTACTCACTTATTTAATCACTCACTTATTCTTATTTGGTACAAAGAGATTTCCCTCAATTTCAAATTCAACTTTATTTTAACTTGTAAAAAAATACATTTGGGACTAAAATAACAATGTAGAGGAAGACCTTTAACGTTGTGAATGAAACAAGACCTATTCTACTTTTGTCCAGTGCTGAATGTGATTGTTCAGTGTCTCGCCGCACCACAAAGGTGAAAACACTCAACTCCAGTTACTTTAAATTAAATAATTGCTTGTTACCGACCATTATGTCGTGCTATGATTTGTTAGAATAATTTCTCCTCTGGTTTCTTTGTGTTGTCGTATTTGCTTGTCTGCCACCAGCTGTCCCGAAACTATTTTTTCATGGATCCCAAATTAAAAGCCACTCACTCGTTCTGAAGTATCCGATGCTATTGTAACGCAAGCCATGTGGCACTCGGCCAAGGCTGCAATACAAGACGCAATTGTTGAGTTTTTCTCTTTCTGCCTGTTTTAATGCACAGTAATAAGTAAGTAAATGGCAGAAAGATGTGTGTGTGAAATTGCACTAGCCTTTGTTGCAGATAATTGGGTGAGCAGTGAGAGCGTGCAGGTGTTGAGGGTGTGCTGCGCACTCGTGTTGTGTTATCAACTCGCTCATATTCGCAGGCCGCCAGGGGTGTCGCACTTCCCATCAGCCCCAAAGCTCGCCAACCTCTTCACTATTAAAATGATCACTTTCAATAGCAGACAAAGGAAAGAGGGAACATATCTAGTGCAGGGTATTTTCCCCACCTCTAATGCTTATCTGCCTTTTGATGTCGGCGTAATAAAAGGCCTATTGGGTTTCCACAATGACCCGCAAAATGGACAAGGGCCGATATACTGGGCTCTGACTGTCGCTACCATTAACTAAAAGGCCCAGACATTATGGAGAGCCGAGGATGAAAGAACATGGAAAAAAAATAATAATTGAAAAATTGCCTAATACTAAAGTGAAAGAAAATGGAACTGTGAAAAGGCACTGTAATATTCTGTTATCCCCGGTAAATGCAGCCAAACAAGAGATGCTGCCAGGCATTCTGTTTGAAATGGATGTGGTTCAATTACCTGCATGTCTAAATCTAGTTAAGGCTCCCATTGTCAAGCTCAAACATAATAGGCAGTTTTGATGTGGTGTTAAAGCGTACGACGCCCTTCAACCTACATAAAATCAAGAGAAGCATGACTCCATTCAAGACGCGGAGGGGAATTAAAAGCCCACAGTGAGAAATGAGGTTAATTTAATATTTACTCCGTCACAAACCTCCATTTGGATCATTGATCCAAAAGACCCGTGTAACATTTCAGCAGGATTAAGGGAAATTTGACAGTTGTTATTTGTTAACATTTTACTCTGCAAAAACTATACATATGTTCAATTTGAAATTTGTGCAGCACTATGTAGTCCAGCCCTACAACAGTAATGGAGTGGAGGAGAAATGCAGAGTGCTCTGCAGAGCAGAGCACTTAAAGAAATAGTTGAAACCAAAAGCAACACATAAACACGTATGTAAAGGAAACAAATAAAATGCATAGAAGTTACAAAATTGAGGGGATAATTCACAGAATAAGGATTTGGGGTATTATTAACTGCCATTGTAGAATTAAGTATTGAGTCATTTGAAACAAAGACAATTTAAAAACCAAAACACATTTTCTTTACATTTGTGGTGTCATGAGATTTCTGTAAGCTGACACAGGATCAGATCCAGTCCCTGATCCAACATGAACGTGTACTCCAGAGCCCCCAGACAAAGCAACAGCTTGCACATGAAGCGGTCAAAGGTCAAAGTCACGAGTGCCTGCTTTGTTGTAGCCAGAGGTCGGGGGGGGGGGGGTCTCTGTTAGGGTCACGACCCCAGCAAAACCCTGAACAAGTAACAATAGAACCTAAAAATTTACACATCTAAGCCTCTCTGGAAAACATATCTACATGTCTGTTTTATTCCGTCCCCCTCTCTCTCTCTCTTCTACAGGTAAAAGTTAAAATGTTCAAGCGCGGAGCTCAAGGCTGGCTGGGCAAGTCCCTGAACGCCACCACCACCATCCCCTCCAACACTCACGTGATCTTCAGGATCAGCGGGGAGGACGCAGACGCCAAAATCCCGGCAAACAGCATCCACAGCATCACACTCAGCATATGACAGTCAGTATGAGCACAGGAAGAGGAAAGCCATGACAGAAGGTGCTGCAGGGAAATGAACCAAACATGCCGTGCACAGGATAATGTTACATAAAACAAAATCAATTCCTATCCGACGAGAGCCTATTTCTTAATTACCTACCTGAGTGCCTTTTACTATATTTTGTTTTCTCTTTATTGTACTTAAAACACAGTCTTCACATCTTATGTAATTTTTGGCCATAATCACATTCTAAATCTCTTACGTTTAGGAAAAACCTAAATATGTTGAGATTATTTCACTACCCTAGCAGATATTTGATTAAAATTTAAGGATTTGTTAACACTTTTTCATTTACTGTACCAATTTCCTGATTCTCTGATGCTCCGCTCTACTCACTAGCGCACAATTATCTTAATGAAGATGGTTCAGACAATTAGCCTGATTAACTTTCCCCTGTTTTGAATTTCTAGGGCTGGCCCACACTTCACTCTAACCATTAATTAGCCATTATGTTTGCCAACTGTGTCAAATCAGTTCAGGCTTGAAGTGCGTAACGCGTTGATTGCGGCGGTTAAAAATGGACGGCCTTTAGCGCGGTGGCGACCACTGAGCGGCTCCCGTGCCTCTGATGGTTTAATGGACAGTGATGTACGGTCTGTGTAGGTGATGCAACTGAGGAGGAGGCGATAATAATATTCAGGGGCACCCACGGCACCATTCATAACTGTGTCCCAGTCACTTTGCATCAGTTACCCAGCTTACACCGCTGCGCTAACAGCTAGCAATCGTATTTACTGTGTCTGGTAGCAGGCAAAATGAAGTTATTTCCATCAGGATATCAGTGCCTTGAGTTAATCCAATAGAAGTAGCTCTCTGTTTGGATGCTATCTCCCCCCCGCATGGCATCTCTCTACCTGCAACATCATTATGCTGTACTCAGGCTGTGCAGAGTCACCTGAGGCACTCATTCACTGCAGAAATCTCCTTCTCATCAAGCCGCTTTTATCTGAAAGTTTCTGGAAACAAATGAAAAAGATCAACAGTGCAGTAAAGACGGTTTCCAGTATTGTAGAAAATTCTACAAACATATTGATTTGTATTGGAAGCACTAAAGAAAATGGGACTTTCATGGACATTTGTTGCTTTTTGTTCTGTTTATCTCATCATATACACATACATACACACCAGACTAGCGCTTTAAATGGCTTGATTCACTCAGTGGTGCTACAGCAATGGAGTTGAAGTGACTCAATGTGTATTTTTGCGCACTAAAATATTGCAAAGGCAGTGAAAGCAGACCTCAAATGTAATAAGAACACCAAATCTATGCATGTTCAAATCAAGATTTAATTTTACAGAAATTCAAATTTAACAGCTCAACATCAAACATAAATGACTTGAGAATGATATTTACAGTGTTTGCTCACATTTTTCAACTTTTTTGTGATCTTTGAGGTCAGCATTGTTTGAATTTCTATTTAAAAACGTGTGTTTGTGTGGCTGATATGTCTTTGAGAGTTGTAACGCTCAAACAACAGCGCCATATGTGTTTGTCTAAGGATATGATTGTGTTGTTAGATGTATCATTCTCAGAACTAGAGGTTGTTCTCAGGAACTTTTAACAACGCCACAGAACCTGACAGAACAGCCTTGATGATATTAGCTGGTGTGTGATAAGAGGAACCTTGTAGCTTTTATTCTGAAAAGGTTGGGTTGTACTGTAGCTTTATTATATTTCAACAATGAATATTTAACTTCCAGCACTTTCAGCATCAAGCCAACTCAAGAGGCAGAACTTTAAACATTGATTTCAGATGGTTTTGTTGATTTATTTGGGGTGTTTTATAGTTGTGATGTAATCAGGTGTGTGTATGTTTACATGTATTTGTACGATTTGATTTGGTGTCATATTAAAAAAAAGAACTGAACAAGAAACTGTGTGAAACTGTTTGAATTTCTATTTTATTCTGCTTTATGGTTGACTGCTGTAACGATAGACAACTACAAACCCCAATTCCAATTAAGTTGGGACGTTGTGTAAAAACATAAATAAAAACAGAATATTTGCAAATCCTTTTCAACCTATATTCAATTGAATACACTACAAAGACAAGATATTTAATGTTCAAACTATTGTTCCAAAAAAGCTGGGACAGGGGCAAAACAACAAGATCCAGAAAGTTGATGAATGCTCAAAAAACACCTGTTTGGAATATTCCACAGGTGAACAGGTTAATTGGAAACAGGTGAGTGTCGTGATTGGGTATAAAAGGAGGGTCCCCGAAAGGCTCAGACGTTCACAAGCAAGGATGGGGCGTGGTTCACCACTTTTTGAACAACCGCGCGCACAAATAGTCCAACAGTTTAAGAACAATGTTTCTCAATGTACAATTGCAAGGAATTTAGGGAATTCATCATCTACAGTCCATAATATCAAAAGATTTAGAGAATCTGGAGAAATCTCTGCACGTAAGCGGCAAGGCCGAATACCAACATAGAATGCCTGTGACCTTCGATCCCTCAGGCGACACTGCATTAAAAACCGACATCATTCTGTAAAGGATATTACCACATGGGCTCAGGAACACTTCAGAAAACCATTGTCAGTTAACACAGTTCGTCGCTTCATCTACAAGTGCAACGTAAAACTCTACCATGCAAAGCAAAAGCCATATATCAACAACACCCAAAAACGCCCGCCACCGCTTGTAGTGTATTCAATTCGAATATAGGTTGAAAAGGATTTGCAAATCATTGTAACGTCCCAACTTCATTGGGGTTGGTAAAACAAAACTCAAGTTAAAGGTTGTTGTGTACAGGCTGTACTTGACTGACATCTACCTGAAACTATGAGATGAAATCAGCCTAAATCAAGCTCCTAAGACTGTTTGGATGTCCTGTTTTTGCAGACCATATCTGTATAAACCTCCATATTCAATGTCAATTCTCTGCACTGGAACCTTATTGGGCTGACGGAGCGCATCCATCGACAGCTCACTCTGCTCTTTGAAAGCAAACATGGTAAAGGCCCGTAGATTAGGAATGGATGACTGGCCGCAGGGGGACAAAGGGAACTCTGTTGGGCGACTCGGGAGGGGGAAGCTGAGCGGAAACGGACACAGAGATCAGACCAGAACACAGCACGACAAGGTAACAAGGTAAGCTGATCCAGCCTGCAATTCCTCTGGACAACGAATCAATGAGGGTTCTGTTAAAATGGAAATGCTCCTGGATATTGAGTCTCAGTGAAAACCGCAGAAAAGTACAATAAAATCAGCTGTAAGCATGCACTCGTGATCCATAAGAGTAAATATGTACAAACATTAACGTACATATCAATGCATCAATGGTCGAACATTGACAGAGGCCATTTTTACTTCTTGTTACACTTGAGCTGTGTGAACGTGGAAAGCGAAGACTTGGTGACCCGGTACGTCCAGTAAGTTAAGAACCAAAAGGTCGTAACCCCGTAGTCAGACCAGGTGTCCGACGCTGACCTCCAGGCATTCAGCGTCCGACTCCGGGGTTGCGGGGTCAGGTGAATGGTTTGACCTTTCCGTCGGATCGGATATGAGGACCTGTAGAGCAGCCCGGACATAAAGGGACGGATCACTTTAGACTGACATATGTGAAGGATCATGGGAATCCCCCGCCACCACAATGCGGTATTTATATGGGTCAGGGCAGGAGGACGTATCTGGTTATCCTGTCCTGAATGCTTGAAACACTTCCTTGCACCTGCTTGAGTACATAAGCAGTTATTGCATGAACTCCTATATCTATTTTCCTTCCAATGCTCTTTTACAACCATAGTATGTCTAGAAAACATGTTGCGCACCATAAACCACTTTCGCCTGTGTGGCTAAGTTTGTGTGTGATTGCATAGAGCTGCTATACGTCAAATACGTTAGATCCTATATCCAGAAGGAGGCACTGTGAACTCTGAAACCTAAATCATTCTCATTTGTCAGCACAGGAAAATCCTAAAAACATCTACATCTGCTCAAAACTGTTAACAAAAATGGCAACAGTCAGAGCATGTTTGATGAAGGTCAAAAATAAAGCAACATGAGTGACAACGGTGCACGTAAGACAACTTCCACAGCTAACACATCTTGTTTTCTTGTCATTTTACAATAATGGATTTTGTCTGGTGTTAGATCTCGCAAACACCTCATTCGGTGAGGATATGGCACAACTGACACTAAAATTGATACAGAGTGTGTATCGTGTGCATACACCGAGTAAGAAATGGCTTCTAAGAGCTAACACAAAGGGAGAATTGATTGTGAAATTAAGCTACTGGATTGATTTTCAAGCAACTGTACACCCTGTTGTGAAAATATGAAGCCTGTGTCACATTGAATTTCATAATAAATTCATTATAAGAGGGTTTTGATCTGGATAGTGAGAGCCAAGTTGTTACAGCAATACACACTAGCAGGAGGAAGATGTTTGCGAATTAAAAGTAAAATTCTACATTGTCATATTGTTTCATTTTACTTTTTTGTATCTTTGTTGGTTTGGTTTGTCTGTAATATACAATGGAAAATGAGCAAAATCTGAACTTGATTCCAGTCTGACCTGCAAGAGCAAATCGCATTGATTCCCCTTGAGGACGTTCTTCGCATCAGTATTCATATAAAATGGACGTATCACGGGGTTAAGGGTGCTTATGAGAAACTAATGCATTCATCTTTTGATACATTTCACAACACTACAAAGTGTAACTGTGGTGAAGAAGTAATTGTGAGCTACATTTTGCAGGCTTTTATACTCCCACTACAATGTGACAACGAAAAGGTCATCTCTCAGCGTCCACCAGCCTCGCCTCTGTGACGACGGCATGGCGCGCGGCAACAAAGAGCGGCGAGGCTGAAGAGTTAGATGTGTTGCAGATGTTGAAAATTAAAGCAGGGCTCTCATCAAGACACTATTAAATGTTCTGTTATCAGGACACTCGAGTGTGCATCAAGATAAAGAAAGAACGTCTCATTCTGTATTCTGTCAGATAAATGGCCAACAGTCTCAAGTCTCTGAAACCAGCGCACTCATCAAAAAAGCAGAGGGACAACAAAAGACAGACACCGATGAATGAAATGAAGCTTCCTCGCCAATTACTGGAGCAAACGTGTCCGCGGTGGAGCTTTGTGTGTGTGTGTGTGTGTGTCCCTCCCCAGCCATTGCGAGGGACGCATTAGGCAGGCGGGATGGAGCGTTCACACTCACACAGCTCACTTCATGCCTGGTGTGACAGACCTCTCCTCTTTTATGACTTCACTCACACTGCTCGCTTATTTTTCTACCTTGTTTCCAAAGTTTTGTCGGATAATTATAGGATGTTGATACCAGTTGCTTTGCAGATTAAAACCCTACATAACATAGTCTGAACATATTGCATAAGGCCTTGGATCTCACCGTAGATTTATTACCTAATATGACACATTTTAGACGTTGTGTTGGGTTTACCAAAGGCAAAAATGTTGGTAAATAAGTAGAGTGGCACATTTTCCTCTGGAAAATGTTTTACGATTGTTTTTTTTGCACCGTTTGCCAGGTTTGCGAACATGTCTGTGCATGTATTTTAGTTGAGGAAATTAAGCCAAAGAAGTATTTTGTGTTCGAGAACAACAGGCAGTACTTGGGTTGACCACAGGAGAGCACTGCAGGAACCTCAAGGTCAAAAGTTGGGTCAAAGAAAACCACTAAAGTCAACTCGCAACTCGTTATTTATTCTCCCCTCTCAAAATGGGAAAACGTGTTTTTAATCCTGCATGGGAAAGTAGATTCTTGATCGAGACATCTATACTTCTATTTTGTTTACCTTCAACCATTTATTTTAATTTCCCAGATCAGTTTTGCTGTTTTATCCAAACAGGCTCCGCAGGGTCATGGCTTGTGGGTAAATGTGTCCCTCTGACAGTATTTGCAAGGTTAATGCTACGGATAACCACATCCATCAGTCAAACAGTTTCATTAGCTCCGTCCTTTGACCTCTCCCACATAATGTTGTTAAATGTGACAGGCGGCAGATTATCGGGAGGTATGATGATCAATAGATAAATAAGAGAGCTGCTGGCATAGAGAGAGTAAAGCTCCATCCTGCTTTCTGCTGCCTGTCACAGCTTTGAAAAACAAATGGACTCGCCCAAGGCAATAACCATCAATAATAACATAATGTGTGGACGATGATGAATTAGAGCCAGACTTCTGCTGAGGGTCTCCGCACTGCCACTCTACATACGGAAGCGTCACTAGATGAATACATTGATCCCTGCATTCACATTAGTTTACTTAATCTGCATTACGAATCAATGAGAGAACACTATTTCACTTCGCCGAATTCACAAAAGTTAATAATGTCCAATAATCAAAAGCTGTTTATGAAAGCGCCTCTTTTTGTGTCATTGATTTTGCTCTGATGGAGAAAATAATGTGCTGTGGTTGCTGATCACTCAGACAAAATGCACTTTGGAAATTACAAATGTATTTTACATTCAATAACATGGATTATTTTTCCTGTTTAGTCACAGGTTGGACTTTTACATATGTGGATGACTAGAAAGCTTTCAGAGAGTGTATACCTCCACCAAGGGGGCACAATCCAAGTCTGGATCTGCATCCAAATGCAATAAATAGAGGAATACTTGGGTAGCGAAAAACCTAAATCGTATCTGGGAATATCAGGATAAATTGTGCAGAATTGAAAATCAGAAACAACTTTTTCAGGCTTATCTTAATAGTTTATGAACCAAATTGGGCAATGACTGAATGAGATTTGGAGGAGTAAAGCAGAAAGAGCTTTGAACCAGAAGCAATAAGCAATATAAATAAAATTAGTACTCGTTTCTTGCTCTACGACCTCATTTTCCTTTAAATAAGTAAAGCAAACATAAACAAAACTCACTACCTCAGGGGTGGTTAGAACCTCCATCCACAGTCACACCATATTCATTATACTTCTCATACAATACTGCAGTCAACCTACATACTGTAAACATCAGCTGCTTCATGTGTAAACTTCTGTGTAATATTACACAACAAAGAGAAAACTAATCCCGTCACTTAAAACCATGAGATCCACACTGCTCCACAACTGCTTCAACAAAAAGTCCTGCTGCGATCACACAGAGCCCTGACCTAAATATCACACAGCAGCTCAGACTCATAGAGCGGAATGACATCATGGATACGATCGTTGCTGTTGTTGTTGTCCAGATGCAGAAATACGGGCAAAGACAAACAATTAAATAAAATTGCATTAAAGAAATATTGTATTATGATAAACTGGTGTCTATTAATATACAAAGGTTTTCAGGCTCCAATTTAGAGAAAGAAAGATGAGAAACAGCTGATATCAATGACATATATATATATAATTATATGTTAAGTACACAAACAAGTCTCCCAAAATAGCAAAATACATACATTTCTGTTATATACTTAGTTACTGTGCTGAAACTCTATTGTTATGCTATTGCTATTGTAATCTGCAGGTGTATAACAGCATTCAGATTGTGTGCGTGTGTGTGTGTGTGTGTGTGTGTGTGTGTGTGTGTGTGTGTGTGTGTGTGTGTGTGTGTGTGTGTGTGTGTGTGTGTGTGTGGTAAGACTGTTATTCTTTACTTAAGTCAAAGCAGCACCACAATGGGGACAGATTCTATTAAAAGATCATCATTATGTCATGACCGGTGAATTGGCTGGTAATAGTTTTGGTGAAATGTTATTCTTCAGGGGATTTTTGCCAATAACGTCTAATAAAGCGGCTTGAAATGGATACAAGCCGTCAGTTAAATGTTGCCCGCGGCCACTCGGGGGGAACTTGAGCCTCAAAGATGTGGTGCATTAGTTCTGCTAAGCTAACCGTGAATGCTAATTGCAGGAAGGACAAACTGTAACCCTTTGCCCTGTGGCCACGAAGCCATTAAATAGCACAGAGGCTTTCATAGACATGGGATCCATCCAAAGGAGCTGCGCTGAAAAGGCCTGCAATCGGATTTCTGCTTAAACGGGGATAACAAGTCACCAACATCCCCCCCCCCCATGGGAGCCAAACCCCTCCGACGGCGTATTTCTTGACAGTATAAAGAAAAAATGACTGTCACTCCAAAGCTGACCGCAAATCACCCATACAATGCAACAGGTTCTATGTTTTCAAGTGGAATTTGTTGTGTGATCCGCAGGACTTGGCTTGGGTTCTCACACAGGCTTGACAGGCGGCCCTCTATAGAATGTGGATCAGTTCTGTTGAAGTACTTGTGTTTTCACCCCTGGAGGTGATAGACTATCACCTCTTCATAGTACAATATGATATTCTATACATGGGAATGGTGTCCCTCATACAAGCCATCGGGTTTTATATCCGTATTGTGCAGGGGATGACCTCAAACGCCTCAAACTACTCACACAACTTAAAGGAATCTCTGTAATCATTAAGAATTGTCAGTAATTGTGAGTGGAGCTACTTACCTTAACAAACAAAAGGTCAGAAGCGCTGGTCCACTCTTCTGTGCTTGTGGTGCCCCCTGGCCATACGTTGTCAAGTATGACCCTGATCCCTGATGCACCGCTGACCCCGCCCCCCTCCCCTTGTATTTATACACACATTCATCAGTTTGACAGGTGACATGAAGGATGAGTTCAATGCTGCTTTTTTTTCAGGCAAGCACCAAGTTGTTTACATGAGCTATGACCTCATGATTGTATGAATAAAATCAATTATTTGTTAAATCTTCTCCAAAGTGATTCTACAATGTTTGAGTCATTGGATAATTAGCAGAGTTGATTATTCTTGCATTATGCCCTGGTAGCTTTGTAAAGTTGAGGAAGTTCTGCAGTTATGATATATTGTAAATCCTCAGAGAAAGTCATATTTATCTGATATTGATATTGGTCTCCCTTTAATTTAAAAACTGAAATAAAAAAAGCAACAACTGCACACTGCCCTATAGGCTTTACTTCATCTTGGTTCTTATGGTCACTCTATTACAAAAGGTACACATAATAATTCTGTCCCATCAAATGATTAATCTGAAGCTCAGTGTGGCACCTCCAGTCCAGAATCTGTCACCCTCTTGTTACGCCCCGGAGGTTTTTGATTTAATATTCCGGCTCCCAGGTGAGCTCCACTCCAGTCTCCTGCTGCCTGTCTGCAGAGATGGATGGAGCGAGTGTGAAAGTTAACAGTGGGGTACATGGCCTTGAGCTTTGCTGTCTAATTAGGGCTCTAATGTAACTACAATACTCTGGAGGAGATGTTGTCTCACCCACCAAAATCTCTTTAAAAGCCTCCCCGGGGCAAAGGCTCAGGTTTCATTCACCAGCTGAGATGTATCAGATCCATACTGAGCATGTCTGCGTCTTTGGCCTGTATGTAGGGCTGCAGCTGAGTTTTATTTTCATTATCATTCTTTTTTGGGACCTTAACACATTAGTCATTTGGTGTATATGTCAATAAACAGACAAATTGCCTCTTGTGATGTTCGGAACCCCAATTTATACACATACATATACAGAAAAAAGCTGTAAATATTCACAAATGAGACTTGTGTTTTCCTTAAAATGATTATTAAAATTGTTTTTGGGGTTTCTGTCAACTAATTATCCGATTGTTTCTTGTCTACAGCTTTGTTAAAACCGCTTCCTCACTTTAACCAAACAACCTTAAGACCCCATCCATCAGCGCAAATCAATTTCTCAACCCCCTTCTTTGCCAAAGGAGATGTGACGATTTTGTTACAATGTCTCACAATAAACACCAATTTCTACAATTAATGCTGTTTTTAGTACAAGTAGATTAATACACCATCTAATGTACAATTTGACAACTTGACCAAACGCTTAAGACATGGAGCAAACACTAAGGATTGGGACTTTAGTAATTCCACGTACTGTAGCTGAATGAATCCAAGTTGTTGCTGCTTCTTAATCTCTGCAGCCTCCAATATGTGGCGATGAAACAGAAGACAGACCATAATATAAAATGCTGTCAATATTTTCCCGATACATCATGTGATTTCCCCATTTCTACACAGCTGGTGAGGGATAGCATCATCAGCTTGATATAATATTAGAAAGCGCTCTTCGGGGAGATAAGTCTTGAGAGATAAGGTGTCTGGTTGAAGGTCATCCGTGCCCTCTTGAGTGAACATAAGAGCCTTTTGTGGTTGGGTTAAATGCACCTGACAGGCTGTAGGAGCACAATCACCCATTTTAATTGTCATGTAATGGTTTCTTGTAGAGCCAAACTGTCTGCAACACTTCAGTGGTTGGAAATCAGAGCCAGGCCACACAACCGCAGCTGTGGTTAACTGGTTCTTTGCTAAAAGACGAAAGATGGTGATAGATAATGCGCTGGATTCATCCACGGCATTATTTTAGTAAAATCCCTTCATGCTTGTGAATGAATATTTCCAGTAAATTCAATTAAAATCTATTGTGTTAAAACGAGCTGGAAAGAAAACAACGCTAATTGTTTTAATGGATCCGACAAATAGGTCACTAAATTACTTTCCCCTGTAAAATAGCTTACCAATACAGACGAGGAAGCCTTAACAGTTCTAATGTGCTCTCAAGGAACTCAATTTTCCAATTTAGTGGAAGCCAAAGAGGACAGGAAAGAAGGTAATTCGCTGTAGCCTCACAATAAACCCCGGGCCACTCCGTCTGCTGTGATTATGTTCCAAAATGAACGCCATTTCATATTAAGCTGCAGTCATAATCCGACGTCAAAGACCCGAGTCATTATCGACAATCATGGGAATTAGTTACCTCATTTAACCAAACGAACTAATCATTTCCAGGATACCGCAGAAGCAGATAGAGCCATTAGAAAAAAATTGTAGCTCTTAAATAGAATAATTGACATCTCTATCTTCTCTGTACTTTGGCCCAAGGGCTTCTGAAATCACATTAGTTGCCACTGAAAATGTGAACAGAGAAAGAAAAGAAAAAAAAACGCCACAGAAGACATCTGCTGTACAGCTCAGCATCTTCATCCACGCTGCACTGAAAGTCTGCACTAACAGGGTGTGAGACACAAATGTGATAAACTTTCAGCAGCGGATCAGATCGGCGATAAGGACAAAAAGTTATAAGTCAACAAAAATTGCTATCATCTCCCCATCTTCAAACTTTCACAATGCAAGTATTTGATTTCTTTAACCCTATTTAGTTTACGAACCCGAGCTGTTAAAAAGCATAAAAGGGGCAGAACGACTTATCCTGACTTTTGACATTTCGGCTGATCCTCTGAATGAGTGTGTACGCAATGACAAATAGGTTTAAAGACTTTCAAATTTGACTATAATTACCAATTTTACTATTACTAACTACCAAATGTAATTTTCTGAAGTAGGTGTCATTACAGAGCATGAATAGATATTATCCGATCTCGATGACAGTACTTTGGTTGACTTCCTCCTTTACCACCTGATGATTCCAGCGCCTAAACGTGCTTTAACAAATAAGAGAAAGCTGAAAATGTTCTTTTTTAATCTCTTCAGAGCACCGCAGAGTCCCTATGAGGGTCAACCAGTTTGGTGTTTTCCTGCCCAGTTTTCCGAAGTAATTTAGCTGGATCTAGTTTAGGCCGTAGACCTGCGATGTCTATCAGCGCGGGTCAGTGTCCAGGGGCCAAGTGGAGCCTCCTCAGCGAGACTCATCATCACTGGATCATCGCTTTCCCTCAACACATCATCAAGGGGGGAACAACCTCTTTTGGCCCCGTCGCATTCCTGACATGTCACATGATCTTTTAAAAGGCGAGTGCGTGTGTGTGAAACGTCAACGTAAGAAGAACTGAGTCCGAGCGGCAGCGGGTTAAAAATGGAGATTGTTTTATTTCACACATGCCAAATCTATATAGTGTCAAAGATGTATCCAGTTAACAGCTTCACTATTATGATACAAAGCAACACCAACACATCTCGAAACAATAAAATAACTATTAACCACTGAGTCGTATAATTTATGTTTGCCGACACCTCAACAAATCAAAGCAAACTGTCAAAAAGGGAACACGTATAAATCAGATTCAACAAAGGGAGCGTTACTGATCATCAGAACAGACAGGAAAGGGAATTTTAAAAAGGAAAAATAGGAAGGAAAACAGTTACTTTTTGTACTGGAATGGAAGAAAGGGGGGAGAGGAAACAAAAGAGGGTCAATGGTACACTGGATGCCAGCAGATAGTCCAATGGTGACAAAAGGGGGCTCGAACCATTCCGAAGTGGACCTAGGTTGACCTGGAAAGCAAAAAAAAAAAAGATGGAAAAGAGAGTTCGCGATCAATGAACCTATGAAACGGGAGGAACGTAAAATCTCTCATTCGCGGTGTTATTTCTGTCTGAGGTCAAATACAAATCGAGCAAAACCGCCCGCCCCCGGTGACAACGATCGATACGGTGAGGTCATGCGGACTTGCGTGGGACGAATTAGCCTTAACTGACCATTTGAGGTAACACAGAACAGAGGAAAGGTTGCTTAAAGGTTCAACTACATTGGGCTAAACTGTATAAGTAGGTGCAGAAATGTGTGTAATAGTAAAAATAGTACAACAGAGATTTACATATGCTTTACAACCTAATGACCCTATTTAATGTGCATACAGTAAATGAATGAAGATGGCTGTTGTACCAGATTGCATTACATTATACATCTGGGTTTCTTTCCCTTCTGGTTGTTGAGTGTGTATTTATCACA
Source organism: Genypterus blacodes (assembly GCF_046128005.1). Lineage (NCBI taxonomy): Eukaryota > Metazoa > Chordata > Actinopteri > Ophidiiformes > Ophidiidae > Genypterus > Genypterus blacodes. Next base: position 1,053,482 of record NW_027466839.1, read on the forward strand.
CACACCAGCATAGATACAGAAACTGATGGGGGGGGGGAAGATTCTCTCAACTCTGTCTATCTGTCAACCGTCGGATATTGGAAAAAGTGGACGGAGGGAGATACGGATCAGCATATGCCTCAGAAGCCTCTTTACAATTACAGCCGCTCGCCACGTGTGCTGAGCGGCAAAACTGTTCGCGGCGAGGGCGAACGCGCCGTTGCGGAAGACTCACTTTGGCTTGGTCTCGGCGTCTGTGACTTGGCGGATAAAGATGGCGTCCTCCGGGTGGCTGACGTCGCCTTTCTCGTGCATGTAGGAGGAGGCGATGGCGAGCATGCTGCCGTCGTTGCTGAAGGCCAGCGAGGCAATGCTGGTGGGGTAGCGGTGGAACTGGCACAGGCGTTTCTTGTTGAAGGGGTCCCAGATGTTCACGAAGCCGTCCGAGCCGCCTGGTTGAAAGAGAGAGGCTCATGGTTAGCGTCAAAACGGTTCAGAGCTAATAGCATTATTAGAAACTACTTGCTTATGAGAAGACAGACGCAGGGAGCAGCGTATATTCTTAGAAAGCTGGATTAAATAATTAACCACAGGCCGGTCGTACCTGTGGCGAAGGTGTTGTGAACGCTGTGAAACGAGATGGCGTTGACGGGGTAGACGTGCTCGATCCCTTCCTCCTTCAGCCTGTGGCACTTGAAGGCGTACTTCTTCTTCTGAACCTCCTGGCTCGGGTCCAGGTACTCCACGGCGACACGGCCCTCGATTGAACTCAAGACGTAGCCCTGGAGCCAAGACACGGGATACGACGTTACAAAACCGCCGTCTTCGCATTAGGCAAAGGAATTTGTACAGTTGACATGATACTCTGAGGTGCAAATGAGCTGTCTGGGTCTTGAACTGCGTGCGTGCTCACACAAGGTTAACGTAAAGGTCGGGTGTTCATTCAGGCGGGCGTACCTGTTTGTTGGGGAAGGCCCTGATGCAGCGCGTCTGGTACTTGAGACTGGACTCTCTTCTTTGCTGTACGTAGCCCATGTTCCTCAAATCCCAGACCAGGACTCTTCTTCCAGCCGTGCCGACGATCAGACGGTCCCCAGCCACAGAGAGGGTGTACACCTTTCACAAAGAGGACCAGAATGAATCCAGGAGACCAACACACACATTCCAAACATGTTGTTGTGGCCGACATATTAACTGAAACCATTGTTATGATCGAGTCTTGCACATGTTGACTCATCGCTCTACCTTTTCGGGCTGAGTGAAGGTTCCCGCGTTACAAGGCGTCCGTGGGTCCCACAGCCGGACTGATCTGTCCCAACTGCCCGTTACCATGACATTGACCTCTGGGCAGTATTCCACACAACGAATGGGGGCATCATGTGTTCCAACTATTGTATCTGTTGAAAGGTTGAAAGAAATATTAATCACAAATCCATTAATTTATTTCAACCCTTATAGGTTGAATGCTTGCATGAAACGTTATTATATACACTGCTTATATTAGTACTTCTAGTTCTGGCAGACATACCTTGGTCTGTATTCAAGTCGTGAGTCTTTAACTGTGCGTCCAAGCCTCCGCTCCATGAATGTGTGGGATCCTGAAAGTAGTAGTAGTAGTCATCATATTTATCCACCTGTACCACACTCTTCTGTTACAAAGCACGAAGAAGAAAGACACTAAATGAACATTGTCTTACATAGAAAGCACAATCGAGAACTGGGGCCGTGTGCTGGTACTTCATCCGCATGGTGTTTGCCCCGACATCGAACAGGCGGACCGTGGTGTCCCAAGAGGAGACCAGCAGGAACTGGGCCGTGCTGGGGCTGAACTTGACAGCAGAGATGCCATCCTCTGGGCCCTGGTTCAGCTTGTACTCATTTGACCCGGTCATCTGAAGGAAAGCAACACACACAACATTGTTGCACTGTTATCGCACTAAAATACAAATTTGCCATTGAGCTTTTGGACATGTTGCCTAGTGACGCTGTTTGCTGTGTGATGTAGGCTCCTCAGACAGAGAACAGTGGATTTTACTTTATTAATTTTGTGTTTAAGCATATCAATGTTTGTTCCTACTCCATAAATAAGCAACCAATCATAAATAGCCATATAAGCATTCTCTAAAACGTCTAAAACTATTCCCTGTTAGATGTTTTCCCATTCAAAGTGGCTCACATGCATTCTGTTTACGTTTCCTCACAGTAGGAATGAATGACTATAGTATCATACAATTCAATGCTCTATCAGTAATACTTAAAAACACACTGTGGTGGATTCCCCTGTTTTAAAAACTCATATTTGCATGCGATTGCGTTGTATATCTTGGAGAACTTAGTCTTTCTGATGGATCTGTGTCGTCCCTGAGTAACAACAGATTCTTGATCGCGAATTTAGCGAAACCAACACCTCGGGATTAAGTTGCTTACTTAGAAATGAAAGGAGAAACATTAATGTTAATAGGAATAGTAGATAGCAACATGTATCTGTACTTTTACGTTCGCATTTGTTATTATTTTGGAAAGATAACACGGCAAGGTGTGTGAATCCAGGAATTAGACCAAGCCTGTTTCGACTTCCACTAGTATAGCATGTAGCGGTAAAGCTAATCCCGCGGCTAAAAGCCATTCCGTCCCGTTTCACCAAACTTACCCCGTCAGATTTTTGTCGTATGGACGCTTCCGTTTCGCCTGTTTAATGGGATTTCTTATTATCCTTTTGATTTATTGGATATTCGCTTCGGTAAATGCTAGCAAGATAGCTAGTTGCGTGCGGCTACTCTTCTTTCAACGCTGCCAAAGGGTCTAGAAGCTCCTGATTGGTTGACAGCGCCATTCAAATTCCCGCCTACATTTTGATTGGCTAATGTTTAGCTCAAGGGGAAGCTTCCGTTGCGCTGGAGTGAATCACGTGACACGGTCGCTTTCCCTAGCTCCTCCCTCGCTTTCTCTCTCTCACAGGGTAAGTTTATTTCTAATTTAAACGTTTCATCTTATATCTTTACGAGCAACTGACAATACGAGTAAAGAGCAATCAAAGAGTAATAAATAATGTAAAATAATTACGTTGCATTACAGAATTACACTACGTCGCTACCTTTCTTTGCTACGTTAAAGGCTGCAGTGCAAACCTCAGTACAGAGTCCATTGTAGAACATCATAATGTCACACAGCAAACAACAAACTGTCTAACTCTATAACACAGAAGTAAAGTAGGTTTTGTGAATTACTGTAAGAATATAATATCACCTATCACTAACATTACGGTGACTGGACAGGTGCACCTGTAATGAGGCGTAGAAGAAGAAATTAGACCGGCGTCAACTCTAAACATCCACTGAATGATGCAATGTACTTTATTTTGTAGGAATTCTGAATGGAGTTACCGCAAATTGTAGCACTTTATAGCATTTTTGAGTCTATTTTCTGTGGTTGGGTGAATAGCTTGCAGATACAACAGCATAAAGTCTATCTAGTATTCCACTAAAAAGGCCCCTTTGTCCAATGCCAAAGCCTAAAACTTGACCGGATGCAGTCAATATACAATCGTGGGTTTGATTAGTGAAGACGAGCCATTGCTATTGCATTTTTATGACACCTATATATCTCTTAATTAATATGGATATGTAATTTTTGTCTATTTAAGAAAATCCATATATATTTCTTTGTAGGCACAGGACACGTGATCTAGTATTGTATTAGACCAAAATAGTGTTAATTTCAATCGGTTAAAATAACACTCGTTTTGTATCCACAACATCCGGTATTCACGTTTAATAACTGCATAGTAAAAGGCTGCAGACCCTTAATGTCCTATACTTTTGAAAATAGATCCAAAGATGCCCATGACAAAATTCTGACGCGATACAGACTTGTGCGTTAAATAAATCACATTCAAGGTGGAATTCTTTTTTGGAACAAAATGTTTACTGAATTTAAGACCATTTTCATTATATACAGAATTTCCATAACAATAACAGAAGAAAATCCCCTTACACAAACAGAAACTGTTATTTGGCTCTTTCATGGCTTTAAAGTCACTGGCAAAACATGACGTCATAAAAGGAATTACACCTGTCACCTGCAGGTTTTGGTGGGGGGGATCATGATTGTCCACAGTTTTACAAAGAGAAAATTATTATGGTTTTCTGTAAAAGTGAACGATGATTGACAGCCTGGTATAGTCTAACGTGAAGCCAAACGGTATTGCACAATATTGGAAAATATCAAAATATTAAATTCCACGTTTTAGGTACAAACACTGACACAAATCTCTGTAAAATACATAGAATCAACCCTGTTTTTTCTCCATTAAATTATACATTACAAAATGCATTCATAATATTCACCCCTTGTCGACCATTTCACAATTTCGCACATAATAATAGTATTAGTAATAATTTTCAATTGTTGCATTGCAGCACCCATGGCACGACACAATGACTCTGTGTACTGCTTATGGGCACTTCAGCAGGGTGAATAATAATAATAATAATAATAATAATAATAATAATAATAATAATAATAATAATAATAATAAATCAGGTCAAGCTAAAAAATATACACCATTTAAAATTTTAACTGCAACTGCAAAACTATATATACATCCCGGGTTGAGGCAGTCCGTCTTAAACGGGCCTGAGCAGCGGGACCGGGTGTGAATAGTACATGTGGTGCGGGAAGGACAGTAGGGACTGGCCGCCCGGTGAGTTTCCAGCGGGGCCCCCTTGCGTGTCCGCGGTTCCGTTTTCGTGGTAAAGTATCGGCACCCTCACAATCCTCTGCGCCGCGGCGTGGCTCAGGTTGGCCGCCTCCAGCTCCGCGGCCAGCTGCCTTTTCCACTTATTCCTCCGGTTCTGGAACCAGATCTTCACCTGCGTCTCGGTCAGGTGCAGGGACGCGGCCAGGCCGGCGCGCTCCGAGCTGGACAGGTAGCGCTTGATGTCGAAGGTGGACTCCAGCTGAAAGACCTGACTCCTGGAAAACACCGTGCGGGTCTTCTTCTTTCGACAAGGCTTCTTATCGCATGAGTCCTCGTCCGATTTCCGCCTCCAGTCCTCCTCCTGGTCCTCTTTCTTTGGCTCTTCGGTATCACTTTCATCCAGCGCCATGTCGTCGTCTGCGCTCTCCTCTTTGGCATCTGGATCACATTTCTGGAGATCCGGGGAACGGCGATCTGGTGCCGGCGATGTTTCCCTCAAACTGGCCTTCTCGGACCCTGAAACGAATATTCAGATTTTCCTTTAAACAGCCTGTTTTCACTCAAAATGCAATTGTAACTTCAACAAGAATAAGAATTCCCCCAAATGTTTACATATTAACATTTGTATTCTTCCTCGTTACATAATTGGTAAGGGAAATAGCACAGAACTGAACAAACCCGAATTTGAATGATATACAACTTTAATAAAACGACATTATCTCTCTTCAATCTTAAATTAAATGATCTAAGAATTATACCTCCGGTCCTCAGATGCGTCCCAAGCGTGTATGGGTACCACCAGGTAGACGCTCTCTCCAGATACTGCGCGGATAGTCCAATTCTCTGGGTGGGCAGCTCGAACCGAGGGAAGGATAAGTCCCCGAGCCGGGAGAAGAAGCTCCCCTCAAACACTCCTTTGGACGAGGCCAGGAAGGTTCTGGGCTTTTGGGGTTTGTCGTCAATGTTCAGCAGGTTCTTGATGGAGAACGGCGAGTCCTTTGCGGGTTGGCGTGTCTCTTGCGCATCAGAGTCTGCCATTACCGATCACTGTCCGACGGAGAATCACCATGCAAAAACTTATCAATGAAAGAAGAAACACCAGGGGGGAAAAAACAGGACGATTGATGTTTCAGTTTTCACGCAGTAAAAATTGAAAGAGCGCAGAAAAAGAAGAAGGAAAAAGAAGAAGAGAAACCCCCCGGAAAGTCTCCCGATGCTGCGTTCAATGGTCTTTTGAGGGGCGATCGGAGGGATGATCACGATGCGTCAAACTTCGCCGGATTGTAATGATGATATAAAAAGTGCCATCCGAGTTAAAGCGCGCTCGGTCTCTGCTGCTTAGTGGGCAGGTACAAAAAAGCAAATGGGATTGGAGATGAAACCGGGGAGGGGGTGTGACGAGAATAGAAGCCCGAAAGAGGAAAAAAGGCCGCACAAGCGCTTTGGCTCCGGGCTCAGCGGTGCGCACCCACTTATCATCCAATTAGAATAAAGAGGAAAAACGTCTCAGGGTTTTTTTGGGGCGGGGGGCGTTCACGAGCCGCAATCACCTGTCAGTAAATTGACTAAGTGATCCAGGGATACTTATGATAATCACACACCCCACCACGCAACTTGGCACAAACATTACCGAATTACGCATCATTTTTACGCACGCGTATTAAGTCATTGACAGCACACACCACCCCATACACACACACACACACACACACACACACACACACACGAGGGGAGGGGACCATGTTGGCGTTCACAAATCATCACCACTATGATATAACATAAATTAACACATTTCCTCAATTACAGTTTGGTTGATGTGGATTAAAAGTGAATTAAGATACAGTACAAAAGCCTGCGAACACGCGCGCGGGCAAGCAGGTGATGTAATTCATAATGAGGCCACGAGGCTCGTGTCTGCCACATATTACGGTGACACTAATGTTTGCATATACAGGAGATCGTGCTCGTGTAAGGAGACATTCAAGTGTAATCAGATTAGGCGTTAATTAGCAGATAATAAAGACTTAATGGGACAGGAGGGTAGATTATATTTGAAAGCAAGTCAAGATGCTTTCCAGACGAGATTGAAGGAAGTGGAGGTAAAGACTGATTCTTCATCTGAGAGGGAGGAAGAGACATATGAGGGTTGATGGGTGGACATAGAACATAGAATGAGGGGCCGGTTTGAGTACAATTTCAAAAGATGTCAAATTATTTCTGGCTCTTTTCTGCGTTTAGACTACAAATGTTATTCAAAAACATTTAACACTCCTCAACGCTATTTTACTGCATGCGCGCTCACTTTATTATGGCCAGATACGTGGAAAGTCTGCACAGAACCGGACGATTCTCTTTGTGATCTGTCATCTCGGGACATGAGGCACACCGGTCTAATCAAATCAATTGGATTTGCTCAACCTGCAAAACAAGCGGCGCGTCCTTTCAGCTTACAGATCGCTCTCCAGCTCTGAAGGACGACGCTGTGTTTGGTGAAAAGCATACTTGAATCCCCCCCTGCGTAATTAGAGGTCTCATGGCCGTGATGAAGATGGGGGCGGAGGAACGAGCCGGTTGAGCTTGTGTTAAACTATGCAAATAGTCATTTAGATGGATCCTGTTTTCATCCAATTATGTTCTTGAAACGAGCGCTGCTGCCACATTCACAACAAGACAGTGGCTCAAAAACAAAGAAGACTATCAGTATTGCAAAAATGTGCCTATGGACTGTATGTCCCCAGTTTGTATATTTTAAAGCAGATTACAACCTGCAACCTCAAATCAATGCTTCATATTAAATCACTAATAGTACTTATCACATTAATTCTGGTGCAAAGTAGGTCACACAGTTTGTATCTGTATGTAATCGATTATCTTTCTCTTTTGGAAACATGTTGATATAACTTAATTCAGTTTCATAGACCTTGTATATTGGTTTAATATTAATATTACATATCTCAACACGCTCTAATTCACATATGCAAGCTTAAAACCTTGAAAGATCTGCTCCTGTTGGCAACAGGTGACATCATTCCAACAATCAGTTATTGTAAGGGCTGGAAAGTCAAATTTCTACCATGTTTTAAAAAATAAACTTTTCGTGGCACAATTTAGTATAAATAACATGATGAATTTTTGGAATTTTTTCAGCTTTTCTTTCTTTAGAGTAAAGAATGTAACCTTTATTTTGGCCTATGCTTGTCAGTGTAAAAGAAAATACCTTTTATGCAACATAAAAGGTGTAGAAAATAAGACAGTCCTACTCTAAAAACTATTATTCTGATAAATGTATGTAAAGCAGCCGGATCCAGATGTAATTAAACTTAAACAAACATTAAACCTCACAGGCCGTTGGAGGATGTGGTGAGTTTTCCTCCAAATGATAAATGTTGTTGTGATGCAGGGGAATGCTGCCATCTAGCGACAAAACATTGTTACAGCACGCAACCATAATACCAGTTCGTTCCGGTAAACTTCATCTTTATTTATATCGTTACATTAGCTGATCTTTCACAATTTCACAGAACTGTACATTATTTCTAGTTCACACTTAGTGAAAGCTTTCAATGAATGCCATTGGAAAACCTCTGAAGGCACTAACTGACACGTTCAAGGAAAATCCCAAACAACTCTGAAATGTGACAATCTGACATAACTGCAAGAAAAAGAAGAAGAAATGACGGATCAAAAGGCAAAATAATGATCTGTTATTCATGAACACATTGAAAAGCTAAAATAAAAAAATTAGAACCACTGCCACCACACCAGATTAACCCTTTAACCCCACTTTTGAGCAAATGTAACAGCCGGTGCATCAGTAGTAGGAAGCAGCAATAGACTCAATACGACTACTTTACAAGAATATGGAAACAAGATGGTAATATTATGGATCACAACTGAAATAGCGACAAAACTCTAGATTTCAAGAGATGCTTTTGTATGACTATAATCATCATAGATGGCTAGTACAGTTATGATGAGGAGATGACAGGAACATTCATTTAAATCAACTAATCGAAACAAACACTATTAGTTGACTACAGCCTTAGATGCGACTTTATTCTCACTACAGTTGCGAGCATAAAGCCATGGAGTGGAACACAGAAGAGTGCAAACTGTCAAGCTCAGGTTAGATCGGATCAGTGGTCGTATTCCTTATCAATGAACTTGGCCATAGTAGATAGCTGGATATTTGTTGTGCCTTCATAAATGGTACCTGCACACAGAGACAAAGACAAGCATGACTAAGAATGACATTCAGCCAGCCGAGAACAGAGCACGGGGTCAATTTTGTTGGAATTCCACAACATGAAAACAGCAGCTTTCACTATCGGCAGACGAGAGAACAACAAGGTTATTATGCAGCTCGAGCCACCTGAGCTCTTGTCGGGGGGGAAAAAAATGGACGTGATGAAAGGAAAAGCGACATTCTGGTCCGACAGCTTCCTTGGCGGCGTGTTAGCGTAATGACACTCGCAGCACGCCAAGGTCAGACATGGGGAATTTCTTCTGTGTCGGATTACTTGGCCCCCTGGCAGCACAGCCAGTCCTATCAGCCCCCCCCCCCCTCCTTCCACCCCTCTGTGGTCCAATAGCAAAAAGCTACAGCTGACCTTCCTACACCCCTCGGGAGTCCTTTACACAATACATGAAATGATACTGTGGCAACTACTGTAAGTGCAACAACAACAGCAATACAACAACCTCTCAGGTACACTACATCTAACAAACTGTGCACACTGCTCAATACAATTCACGTCAATATTTGTCTGTGTATCTGTGCGATCATGCTTACCAACTTTACAGTCTCTGTAGTATTTCTCTATGGGGTAGTCTTTAGTGAAACCCACTCCTCCCATCCACTCTATGCATTTAGATGTAGTTAGGGTTGCAACCTGAGGAAGAAAGAACAACATTTAGGCTGCAGATAACACACACACACACACACTTGAGTCCTACATCACACCATGTTTATTAGAAGTGTGGTGTGTGGATCAGGAGGCGGCTCACCTCAGCAGTAAAGTATTTAGCCATGCAGGCCTCTTTAATGAACGGTCTGCCCGCCTCCTTCAGACGAGCGGCGTTATAGGTCAGCAGTCTCGCGGCTTCGATCTGCGTGGCTACGTGCGCTATTTGGTGCTGCATGCCCTGAAATACAAACAAAGTGAACGACGTGCTTGGCGGCCAGAGGTTAAGGGACACATGACTGACGTGTTATGTTTGGGATCTTTACCTGGAAGTCAAAGATGCGTTTTCCAAACTGCATCCTCTGTCTGGTGTAAGGAATTGTGTGGTCGAAGCAACCCTGTGCCAGGCCCAACATCTAGAGAGATAGAAGGACAAACTTAGAACCTTTGACACGGTCTACATAGCAGGCTTTAAATGTGAACTAACTAAACTACCTGAGCCGCAATTCCAATCCTGCCCTCGTTCAACATTCCAATGGCATACTTGTAGCCCTGGCCCATTTTCCCCAAGATGTTCTTCTCTGGGACCTGCAATGAATGTAGAGCAGCAAGTTACAGATCGGTCAGATTAGGTGTTTGTCTCGCTGCGTACACTGGACCCCGTGCTCGGCCGTACCTTGACGTTGTCGAAGTTGAGCGGGCAGGTGGAGGACGCACACAGACCCAGCTTGTTTTCCTTCTTGCAAATCTCAAGCCCCTCCGTTTCCCGGTCCACGACGAAGCAGGTGATGCCTCTGTATCCCTGTAGATCAAATCCAAATGATATGAATGTGGTCTAATATGCTATGAATACTCTTAAAGAATAGAAATAGAAGCAGGTACTCACAGCAGAGACGTCTGCGTTTGCCATCACCAGAAACACCCCGGCGTGCTCGGCATTACTGATCCACATCTTAGACCCGTTGATGATGTAATAGTCCTTGTGTTTTTCAGCGCGTGTCTTCAAGGCGAAGGCGTCACTGCCAGACTCGGCCTCAGACAGACAGAAGCTTCCAACCTGTGTGACATCACATCGCCGTTTGAGAGACCCGCAGGTAAGTATTGCAACACAAAACACAATACAGGGTTTTGGCTCTCCTCACCGTGTCTGTTGCCAGGCGACTGAGGTACTGCTCTTTCTGCTCCGGCGTGCCCAGTTTGGATACGAGCGTGTTGATCAGTGTGTTCTGGATGTCGCAGAGCACGGCTATGGAGGGGTCCACCTTCGCCAGCTCCTCGATGACCAGGATGGAGGAGAAGAACGTGGAGCCGGTGCCGCCGTATTCCGGATCGATCTCGATGCCCATGAGCTGTGAAAAGATAGCGAGTCAGATCTCACGGCACCTTCTTATATCTGTTAATAAGGTCTGATCCGATACATGCATTGATACACACTTACACCCTGTTCAAAGAGAGATGCAATCACTTCCTCATCCATGGAATGCTTTTCATCCATCTTTGACACAAACGGTGCAATGCGCTCTTGTGCATATTTTCTCACTGAAGAAACACAGAAAAGATCCCGTATAAAGTTTTCACGTGGAACTGGTTTTGGATGGTGTTATATTTGACTAGATTGTGTTTCTACCATGCCTACTATATTTAAAACAAACTAAATCTTCTATACCTCCTGTTTCTAGACTCACCTGCATCCCTCATCATGCCCTCCTCCTCTGAGAAGCTCTGTAGTGGAGGGAAGGAGACCCCCGCCCCGGCATCCACACCTGAGGACAAATCTGGTGCAGAGTTGGTGGACCTGCACCGGAAACCAGCCTGGCATAACCCCCATGGTCTGCAGATCTGTCTGCAAGACTGGAAATGGGACAGACAACAAGCCTACGTCATTGATATTAAGTGGAGATGAACGAGTGAGGTTATACATCATCCATAAGCAAAGCTGCAAAGAATCAAATCCTTTATTTTAGTGTGGATGATACATTTATGCGAGTTTGTACGCTTACATCATTGATGCTAGCGTTAGCCACGTTAGCTGTGGCGTGAAACATGAAGGGGCTACGTAATCTAGGATAATGAGTTATGCTATTTAAACACAACGATACATTGTGTGATATAAAGTAAGATGCACTAAGATGGAGAAATCTAATGAAGGATATGAAGTATGTACTCACCTTTGAGACAATCCTGACCAGAGGAGCTGCCATGGTTTGTTACAAAACGTCAACAACGTCAGTTCTTTCCCCACCCGTGATTCGACGAACATGGGTGTGGGCTGTGAATGGTCAACCGTGGTCACGTGACGCCAAAATGTCGTGTATATATATATATATATATATATACGTCTCTATTTTTGCACGAATAAAGCTTCATTGTCATACGTTCGTGGTACGTAACTCTAACTACAACCCTTACATTGAAAATGTAAGTATTCTAAAGTTATGTCTCCTTCCGGAAGGTTCCTTCTGCTTCCCTATTGGCTACAGACTTCTGAAGCTCCCGCCTTATCTGCTGAGCTCGGGTACTGCGCAACCTAACGGTTGTGTGCGTATGATGGTGTTGTATGAGGACAACGTTGTTTTTAAACGCATTTTATTCCAATACATTAAAAAGCCATAGCCTTACATGGTGCACAAGCTTTGTATGTAGAAACTAGAATATAAAATAAAGATAAATATTTATAGACTTAAACATTACTACTGATTCATTTGACATACGGCCAAATCAAAGCCAAACTTAACGTAAAATGATAAAGGTGATTATTTATTGTATTACGGGGTTGACATCATAATTAAATATATATTCAGTCATTCCCTTTAGATAAACAAACCCTAATACCATAATATAAATAGTGTTGCTGACACCTGACCATGCCTCACCTGTTAGCCACGCCCATCAGCAAGCAGGACACGGAGACTGAAATGTAACCCTGAACAATAGCCAACAGGCTATATGCTTCAAACATGATTAGAAAATACGTCTTATTTGTCGGCTTCTTGCTTTGTTATACACACGGAATCGACAGCATAGGTGAGTTACGACGTTTTTTTGTTGATTTATGACTGCTGGCGTATTCGAACGATGTGTTTACCACGGAGGAAACGGAGAAAAGGGTGCTGATGTTTCAGTGAGGAAATGTACACCGGACGAAGCCTGTTACTAGTTTATGAAAGAGACCAAACTACGGCTTTATTCCTTTCTTTATGTGCTTCTTGTTGCGTTAAATTGGTTCTAGCGTAAAAAAACGCATCTTTTGTATCTCCTTTCTGTGTTTGTGTAGTTCAGTGACTCATGGACAAGTTGCTATGTGTTCATCGATTTTTCCAGATATCTCCAGTGACGCCACATTAAATCTCAACAAGTACTCAATTGTAAGTCCACAAATTATTCACAGGTGGGCAAGAAGTGTCCACCCACCCCCAGAGTCAGAACAGGTAAGTACATAACTTACTTTCCCTAGATGAGATACAGTTTTAAATTTATATTCTGACATTAAAACACAAAATACCCTTCTTTGTTTTGACTCTTTCTCCTTTTCAGAAATATACAGAGGAGAGTATTTCCTATGCACTCACCATTAACAACCAAACACACCACCTTCATCTAAAGAGGAACAAGTACGACTTGTTTTTGTTGACGGTTTCCTCCTTTAAACTCGTGGTATTGTCTCTGATCAAACATTTCTCCTTCTCCTCATCAGAAACTTCTTATCCCAGAATTTTGTTCAGTATTCCCACGACAACAGCAATAGTTACAGAACATACCCAAAGGATAATGTAAGTCAAATGGTCTTCTCATTCTTTTTTACTTTACTTTCTGCTAATTTTAACTACACCCCCTGAAGCTGTTTTCTTGTTGTGTTCCCTTTTAGGTGCATTGCTATTACCATGGAGATGTGGAGGGATACGAGGACTCGCTGGTCGCCCTGAGCACCTGCTCCGGCCTCAGGTTGGTCATCATTCTTGTTTCTCCTGTTTTATTGTTCATTTATTTACTCTGGTTTTACGTTTGCTCCATTCCTCCACATATCAACATTTGCATTGTTTTGAAAGGTATAGTCAGTAATAGTAGAAGTAGATATTCAACTCAACTTGTGAAGAAGCAAAGTAGCTTTTCAGTACTTAAGAGGAAGTGGAAAATACTGTGGTTTAGGATTGCGAGACCACACCCTGCCTTTGGCACTGACAAGGGCATTCATGTAAAGCCGTATTTCATGTTGTGTACTGCTTACTCTGTAGAGGAGTGATCGTATTTGATAACCGGAGTTACGCAATTGAACCGGTCCTTCACTCTGTGACCAACGAGCACCGGTTGTACCAACTGAAGGATGTTCAGTCTGGGGCCTTCACCTGCGGCGTGCTGAGTGAGAATTCAACACAAAGCCACTCACCCTTTCATCCCGACCAATCGCTGACATCGCTGCTGAGGGTGAGGATGCTTGTCACCTTCAACCCAAACAGATATTGAGCCAGTATTAAGCTGGAAACGGATGTGGGTTTAACTCATCACCTTGCCTGTTTTCTGTTTGTTTCTACAGAGGAAGCGCAATCTACCTGAAACCAGTTATGTGGAGTTGGCGTTGGTTGTTGACAATCTCAGGGTGAGTGTATACAGTTCCATCTTCTTATGTCTACGTTTATGTACAGATTTACACGTGGAAGAAATACTTGAATCCTTACGCAGGATGGGAAGGATGAGTCTTTCATTCGTGCTATACTTGTATTCACAGTACAACTTTAAGAAACGGAATGAGACGGCAGTACGAGAGGAGATGGTGGAAATGGCCAATCTACTGGATGGGGTGAGCTTTGAAATACTGATGTTTAATCCAACAACTTGTTTTTGATAGTACTAGCTTCATATCATTTGTTTCTATTTTCTGTCATGCCGTAGTATTACAAGCAGCTGAATATCCGCGTGGTGCTCGTAGGCCTGGAAGTTTTTAAGGACAGTAATCCGTTTGATGTGAACGGCTCGGCGGGCAAGGTGCTGGAGAGGTTTGTGGCGTGGAGGAAGGCCGCGCTGCTTCCAAGGGTCAGGCATGACATCGGTCAACTCATTGTGTAAGTGTTTGTCAAGTAGGGCGGTTTCTTTTAGTCTGTTAGTTTTAGCAATCTGATGACATAAAACACATAAATATTAAGTTGCCGTCCTCACACAGGCGGATGGTTAACGGTCGGGTGTATCGACTGTTGTGATTGTTGACATTCCTGCTTTCTTTTCTAGTGGTCAGCCTCAGGCGTATGGAGGGGGTGTGCTGGGTATGGCCTTTGTGGGCTCTGTCTGCTCTGTGGCGAGCTCAGGAGGGATCAATGTGGTAAGTTCAACTCACTTTTAACCTCTCGCACCAGCTGACACCGCGGTGCTTTGGCAGCGGGAGCTATTCCTCCGAAACAGATACTCTTTACATTATTCATGGAGAGTTCTATAAGAGTGGGGTTCGTTTCTTATAAGCTATGAATAAGACAGAAGTCGGACAGGTTTAACTGGATCACTATGATGAGGCAACTCTGCTTTTAAGATTCTTTAAATTTTGAATTTCATTGCATTTAGTCTTCATGGAACTCCAAAAAGAGTGATTACAGACTTTCCATTAAAAATGTTTTAATCATATAACTTATATTCCACTTGTTTCCATGTTTGAAAGATCCTATCTTTCCTTATGTCCCAATATCTTGCTTTGTGGTTTGTTTTATTGTTGTCATTATAGTTGAAATATTACTAAGGTGAACATTTGATTCAGAATAATACATTTTTGGGAATAAATCATCCAGATTCTAAATGTATCCAATGTGTTTCATAGTTCAGTGACGACAGTCTGGCGTACGTCTCCACTGTGGTGGCTCATGAAATGGGCCATAACTTGGGCATGAATCATGATGATCAGCGCTGCAGCTGTGACGGTAAAGGCTGCATCATGGGAGCCAGCGCCAGGTACAACAAAATCACTTTTTTCTACAAATGTGTATATATTTGTATTGTGTTTGCAGTCTTTTGATCTTAATCTTCAACATGCTTCAAAGCCAATACACTGCCAATACAATTATGAATAGCAGTAACTAAAGACCTGTTCTGTACACACAGACGTCTTGGTGAACATGCGGCCAGTTGTGTGTACATGAATCACTCAGCACAAATAACGACTGGATGAGAGTGTCGCACATACGCAATTAGCGTGTACTTCTTATTTACTCAGGTTGCAGCTAATAACGCAAGAAGCGAATGTGCTGGCCTATTAAGAGCATTTTTTCTCCCTACAGCGGCTCCACCGCGTTCAGCACCTGCAGTGGAAACGACTTTGAGAAGCTGATCCTACGTGGAGGCGGTGCGTGTCTGCTGAACAAGCCCTCCTTCACAGATGTGGTCGGCATTGCAAAATGTGGAAACGGTTTGCTGGAGGGCGGAGAGCAATGTGACTGCGGCACTCCACAGGTGTGCTTCCTGTTCGACAACACATTATAACCACATGAATACACCAAAATACTTCCCTCGTGGCTGTTTCTATCTCTTTTTTTCTTTTACACACTGTTTCCTCTAATTGAGTGTGTTGACAAGGATTGTTTTTCCTTGTTTGTGTTTCCTACAGGAGTGCAAAACTAAATGCTGTGATGCGGCCACTTGCAAATTTACCCCAGGGTCTAAATGTGCTCAGGGCAGCTGCTGCAACAACTGTCAGGTTAGCGTTGTGTGCGTCTTAAACTGGTTAATCTTGCAGTGAGCAGAGGGACTAGTTGGGAGACACTTGGTCGTATGCAAAGATGGCTTTGTTCCATTGTTGTAAACTATGGGGTTTCTGTTTTAGATCAAAGTCGCTGGAACAAATTGCAGAAAATCCCTCAACACGTGTGACCTACCTGAATACTGCGACGGCAAGACTGCGTTCTGTCCCAGCGACTTCTACATCGTAGACGGCGTCCCCTGTGAAAACAACGCCGCGTACTGCTACGAGGGCCGATGTCAGACTTATGATTACCAGTGCAGATATCTCTTTGCTCCAGGTATGTTCAGCTATGAACAAACGACTCCAGATCAAAAATAATTGCTAGTTCTTCTACTGTCAGTATTCTTAATCAGTCAAGAGTGCATCAGACCAAAGCACTGACCTGGCATCATAATCTCTCTCTTTTTATGTCATAAATATTCTGTCTTGCATATCATTTCTTTGGTAGATCCAGCTATAAAGGCAGAAGATGTCTGTTTCCAGTATGCAAACACCAAGGGAAATCTATTTGGAAACTGTGGAAGGACCTCCTCGGGAGACTTTATCCCATGCAGTGTTGCGTAAGTATGTCTCTGTTTTTTGGTCAAGGAAATGCAGAAACTTTACTGTGCACGCATTTAAATTATTAACAGCACATTTTAAGATCTTCTGTTTGATCACAACAGACTTGCATACTTATTACAGTTGAATTTTATATTTCTCAATAAGATTCTGTAAGGATGTGATCAGCAGGTAAATGCAATTTGCTGAATATTCCCTATTTGAAGATGGGGATGGCCATGGTACCTGATACAAAGTCTGAATGTGGGTCAGGATACGTAGATTAGATCTTTGCTTTCTGACCTCCAACCAACTGTGAAGTAATTGTTTGTTCTTTTCACCGGCACTGCAGCGACGCCATGTGTGGAAAGGTGCAGTGCACCAACGTTGACGTCAACAGGCCTCCCACCGGCGCCCACGTCAGTATTCAAATCATCCAAGACGCCACTTGCGTCAACGCAGACTTCAAGCTTGGCAGTGATGTGCGAGATCCCGCCTATGTTAACCCTGGCAGCCCGTGTGGAAAAGGAAAGGTGAGGAGCTAATGACTGCAGACTATTTGAGGAAACGTCAGCAGGTTGTGATGTGATTTAACTGGTTTAGCAAAGACAACAATGTTATTGTGAAAGGGAAGATGACACACAGAGAATCAGCAGTTTAATCTTTCGTAGGTTGATCAATTGAGGTCACGATTATAAGCCCAAATTACAAAAACTTTATTGTTAATATGATTTATTATTATTTTAGAAAATCAATCAAAATATGCCCTCTCTTTCAGACCTGCCTGGACTTTCACTGTGTCAACGCCTCCGCTCTGCTGGCCGACCTGGGCTGCGACGCTGAGACCACCTGTAACGGTCGAGGGGTAAGGACGGGCGGCTTCTTTAGAGACGAACACGGCTTCACTCAAAGCACGACCAACAGGGACACAGTATGACTTTGCTGTCGTTTTCCCTCAGGTATGCAATGATCAGGGACACTGCCACTGTGAAGACGGCTGGGCCTTCCCTAACTGTGACAGAGCAGGCTGGGGTGGCAGCATAGACAGCGGCCCTTCCCAGATAGGTGGGTTCACACTGATTCTGCTAAACTACACAGACGGTCTCAGCACTGATTTTATTTTGAGTAGGATTACTTTAACTGTAACTTCTTATGTTGTATGTCTTGAATGTATGTTCCCTGACCTTTTCTCTCTCTCTCTCTTCTTCCTCAGACTACTCCCTCAGGGATGGCCTGCTCATCTTCTTCCTGTTGGTGGTTCCTGTTATGGTTCTTCTCATTCTGTTGCTACTCTACATCTACAGGAGAGATTCTCTGGATATCTGCCTTAAAAAGAAACGTGCCGGGTACAGTGAAACTTTACACGTAGCGACATGCAACTGCAGTGGTTATATAGTAGTTTTTAAAAATGAAATCAGTATGAAATCAGTGTTGTTGGGGTTTTTTTTGTACATAAACAGGACACGTAATACAGAAAATGGCAACGTGAACAGCAATGGTCCGACAGCTGCCACAGTCCAGCCTCCAGTAAGTCCTCCTGCTGACAAGGTAAACATGTTGATTTTTTTTAATTTCTTACTCAATCACTACAGTTAAAGCAGCTAGATGTTTATGAATGCTGGCTGATTTTCTTTTAATTTCCTCCCTGTTAATTTTTAAAATAAATGAATATATATTATTACATTTTTAAAAACCATACAAAACGTCTGGTGAAAATCTGATTTGAATACATTTTTGGTGCAAACATTGACTAGTTAAACACAAATCCCTGGTTAAATTCACTCTAAACCGCTTACGATCTTTGTCATTAATTCCAGCCTCAACATCTCCCAGCTACCTCAGCTCCAATCTCAGGGTAAATACTTGAACACGATGATCCACATGATCTACTGTCAAGCAGAACTGCTCCTCTTTAACCCGTTTCCCTGCTGTATTTCAGTTTCAGGTATGGAGAACTGGATTATTGGAATACAGACCCAAGCATGCCCCCCGCCTCTGAAGGGCCACCTCCTCCCAGGCAGGGACCCGGAGTGCCCAAACCAATCCCACCTAGGCAATTACCACAGTGATTTATTACCCTCTACATATTGACATTTGGATTGTGAATTTCTGGAATTTAGGGAAAGGATTTTATCAAATCAAAAACAATCAGCACTGTATGAAGAGCTATTTTGAAAATGCTCTGACTCTTAACTTCTTGCCAGCACCTTTTATAATGATGTAGGCTACTGTAATAACATGGTGGTGGAGGCTGTTACTTATTTATTATGTGTGTGTCTTATGATCTCTCTGTTTATGTCACCCTTTGTATTGTATGGAAATATATGCACATGGAATAGAAGGAAAAAAATCACAAATATTTTGTATTTGATGCGGTTACATGTTTTTGAAAAAATGTTTTAAAGATTTTGATGTTGACTTCAGGAATGTTTGTAATAAAAATGATCAATGCACTTAGTTAGCATCAGGCTGCCTTTTTTTTGTATTTAAATGTTGTGCAAACCTGCCAGAAACATTGTTCAGGGGTCCGGCATTTGCATAGGACACGAAGATGTTACAAGAGGATTGCCAAGAGAGATTGGAGAGAGTGTGTCGTTTGTTTGTGTGAATTTGCAACAAGCACCATTCCTACAATCATCTTCAATGACCAGCAAAGTTGGCAAGAAGCTGAACTGTAACAGCCATTATGAGCTTCTCCTCACCTTGGTCAGGTGACAGTTCCCTCTCAGTTCCCTCAAGGGTCAGGGGTCAAGAGAATGAGTGAACTGCTGTTGAATGCTAAGTCAATAATGGTTTTTATCTCTGTCAAAAAGATCTGGTATTTAAATCTTACAGTCAGTTACAGCAATAGATACCCGCTAATATTTGAGCATGGACAGAATTCCCAAGGAATATTTTTAAACTTTTCGAAAACCTGCAATTAAGTTAAGGGCTTTCACATGTGTTTGGATAAAAGCGTCTGCTAAATGACCGTAATGTAATGTAATGTAATGTAATGAAACTCATCAAATGTGTGACTTTTATTTTGAAATCAGTTGCCCGGAAGTTCCGTCTCTTTTCCTGTGTTTTGAACGTAATGCAGGTTAGTAACAATTACACGCGAACAGCCGTATAACAAAACATTCCCCTCCCGTCTTAAATGGAGGTGGATGATTCAGAGTGTGTCCTCCGTCCCTCGGTGTGTCTGTGTGTCCTGTGTGGATTGCCTGCTGCCGGGAAGTCCACGCTGGGCCGCGCGATCTGCAGTCTGGCTGCACAGCGCGGGTGGAGGTCCGCAGTGATCCCTTACGATGACCTCATCCCCGATCAAGCTTTTCAACCCAGACTGCTGGAGGAGGTAAAGAAGTTTGAGGTTTCATTCGATATGCAAGACAGATTTTGAATTCTGTTCCCCGTGTGCATGAAATGTCAGTGTGTGCTTGTTTTCCTTACCAGCACACTGAATGGAAGTCGCACAGACAGTCGGTGTTAAAGTGCATTGAGCAGTTCCTGAAGAATCCTCAGGTGTTGACAGAGTCTCAGATCAACAGTGCAGCATGGGAACGATGCATTCAGGGTCTGCTTGAGCCTGTAGATTCTTTGGATCGCTCACAAACTCACCAAACACCACTTCTTCTTTTATTGGATGACAACTTCTACTATCCCAGCATGAGATATGAAGTGTACCAATTTGCAAGAAAGTGTAAGTGCAGGGATACTATTGTTTGAAGCCATAACACATGATGAGGTGTGCTTAGTTGTCTGACCTGATGCATCGCCGAGCCCAAACATACTAAAACGTTGTTCCCTCTTATTGCAGATTCACTGGGGTACTGCCAGGTGTATCTGCAATGTCCCGTGGAGTCGTGTGTCAGCAGAAACCAAAGCAGGCCCACACCTGTGCCCACTGAGGTGATACAGGAGATGGTGAAGCGTCTTGAGTCTCCAAATCCACAGAAGAATCCATGGGAGAGGAACAGCATAGAACTCGACACCACGGATACTTTGTCCAAATGTGACATGTAAGGCAGTGCAGTGAACAAGTTATGTCTAAATAAGTTCTTGTGCGTGAACCAGGTGTTCATTTGTCATCTCTGTCTTGTGTCTTTGCCTATGTGGCTTCCACTCAGCCAGAGGATGATGGAGTTGATTTCCTCTGCGCTGAGTAGCCCACTGAGCCCTGTGGAGGACAATACGGAACAAAAGGCATGTTAGTGTTGTTTCCCCTCAAATCTCTTCACACATGAATTTTAAATATGCAGCTCATGTAAGTGGGAAGTGTATTTGTTCTTCCGCAGGAGGCCGATCGCCTGAAATGTGCCACTAGTCTGGTTCACCAAGCTGACCAGGCCTGTCGACGCTTGATCTCTGAAGCCATGAAGAGCGCCAGAGGTTAGTGATGAGCTATAATAAACAAGACACAGAACAAAACGCCGTAAATATAAGCAGAAAATAACATTATTCCTTACTTTAGAACATCAGGTGGCCCCTGAACACATGAGGTCCATGGCAGCTCAGCTTAACGAATCTAAAACAAGATTTCTTCACAACCTGAGGACGCAATTCCTCCAGGAGCTCCTTGTCAGTCAAGATGAAGACATCGATGTGGAACATGTGGTGAAAACAGCCGTGAATGTTTTTGACCAGGATAAAAAGGACATTTTGATGAGAATTATAAATGCGTAAACATCGCCACAAAGGTAAGATTAAGTCAAATGGTATGAATGTATTTTTAATTTAATCATGCTTTTTTTTAATGTTGGTTCAAGTTAAATAACAACACAAGAATGTAGGCTTCCTTTTTTTCTTTAATTATCAAATAAATATAAAAGAAAATTGACCTTATTTAAGTTTTATAAGCACTAGTAGTCTACGCATGTACATGATATAAAATGTTTAGCAGAAAACGTTTAAATCTTTTGTCGGGATACAAAAAAGGTAAAACTATCACAGTCTTTAAGAGGAGGATTCCCTTTCCTGTCCATTACATCACAAACACGTCAAACTCAACCAAACTGCTGAAAATAAAGCTACTTTTTCAAAAATAAAGTCACAGCTCATATACAGCTTGTAATTGAGAAGAACCCTGAACTATTACAGTATGTCCACATCGGTTACATACAAAACTTTGAATCACAACAGATTCTGTAAAGGTTCGATTTGCTCGGGGAAAAACGTTGAGTCGAGTTCAATACTGAGCAGAAACTGAGCTTCATTAAATTGGTACTTACATCACCCTTTTTTTGTTTGTAATATTCTTCGGTTTTGTCCACCAAACGTCAATCCACAACCACACAACGACTGCAATAAGGCAACAGCATACTCCACTTCATACGTGTAAAACAAGACACAGAATATGTCAATATGTAAATTCAAGTTGGAAAGAAAAATGCCACCGCGTTTCATGAGAAAACCAGAATGTGAGACTCTAGATCACTTTTTTGTGTTGTCCACGGGCAAAATGGCACGCAAAGTCATACTTGTTGCCGCACATGACGCCGCAGATGTTACACTGGAATGGGTGATCGTAGCCGTGGCAACCCATGTGAACGGTGTAGAGGATGTTGTCAGAGAATAAGATATCACAGTGTTGGCATTTGTGTAACAGCTGTTGGTCTGTGGCGGTCAGCAGCGTGGGCGTACTCGGTTGGCTGTTGGTGACGCTCGTGGGGAGTCTGTTGTCGAAGCCGAGGCCCGGCGCGGGGCTGCAACTGCCTCTGCCCAAGTGCGGGGATTCGTCTTTAGGCGGTGACGTCTGCACCCCGCTCGAAGACAGAGACACCAGCGCGCCGGTGACCTGATGGATGAGGATGGGTTTCTCGTCTTTCAAAGAGTCCCTGTCCGGGGATGAAGGAGTCTGAGACGCAGGAGGATCAGACAACTGGCCGGCAAGCGTAGAAAGCTGGTCCAGTGGGTTGTCGTATGTAAAAACGTTCGTATCCCTGTTGCCACCGCCGTCATTCTCATCTACCTTGGTCAGGCTGCTGTTCAGATGCTGGTGAAGCTTTTGAGACAAGTCGTTCAGATAGTCTGACTTTGGCATTGGCGCGGAGGGAGGGTTGAGGAAGAGCCGTCTGCTGAAGCCTAGTGAGCCCGTCCTCTTCTGCAGGGTGCTCAGCATTCTCTTGTTGGTGAAGGGAGAGCGCACTCCTCTGGCGGGGACCAGCTTGTGGCGCCGCCGTCGGTGGTGAGACAGGTTGCTGCGGTCACTGCAGCGGAAGGTGCACAGGTCGCACTTGTATGGCTTCTCTCCTGTGTGGGAGCGCATGTGGGCCTCTAAGTGACGCTCATACGCAGAGGCGAAGGGACACAGCTGGCAGCGGTGAGGCTTTTCTCCTAGTGAAGAAACATCACAGCAATATTAAGTCTTTGATGAAGCAATGCACAGATTCAAAAGTGACAATGACTGCCCTGAACCACAACTCTGAATCCTTCTGCTAGATTTGAAGCTGAAACTGCTACTTTCACTCAAACAACAAGCCCCAAACTGGATCGAGTGAAGCTGAAACACTGACCTGTGTGGATGCGGATGTGCTCTATCAGTCGAGCCATGCCCTTGTTAGTGTAACTGCAGTAGCTACACTTGTACTTTCCATCACAGGTCCTCTCCAGCCCATCCATCTGCACCTCTGAGCCCTCCTCCACTGACAGGCTCACCTCCACAGAGGGGGGGCCCAGGCCATTCTGCTCACACCTGGGGGCAACTGAACAACAACAATAACACACAGTTATTGTCACGTTTAATCTACGTTCATCATAAAAGATGGTGTTGTTTGGTTCCTACCCGCTTGAAATTGCTCCCCTGGATCCTTTTCTGCACTAACAGAGCCTGAGATCATGTTGACGTGCTGGGTTTGTTGACTTAAGTACTCCTGGAATTCCTTCACAAAATCCACAGGTTCGGTCTTTATGTCTTCCATTTTTCTGTGTTTTGTCAGCTGAGACCTGAGATAGCGTTTTAAAAAACAGTGCTAACCGTAGAGAGCTAGTTTGTTCTGTAAAAATCTAAAAATAGTGATCTACGGAGGTGACGTAACTTACTAATTAACATTCTCTCCGCCCGTCACAGCGCAATAACGTCATTTAGCAATACGAAAATGAAAATTGGATTTTTTTTTGGTTGCTAAATTAGCCGAGCAGCCCGTAAGGGGGTGAATTGAGGGTAGCTTCCGTGTGTGTGACGTAACACTAATGGGCGGAGTCGCATCCCGGAAACGGCAAACTTTAGTGTAGCTTTTCAAAATAAAATACTCCGTCAATTTGAGTCGCCTTGCGCGCAGTGAAGCTTTTGCATTCATGTGTAATATTACTGTTTAAACCTGGCTAGGTGAAGGCCTGCAGTATTCTATTATACTTTCGCGCTACAGAAAGTATAGTAGTAGCCCATTAGTCCACAAAGTGTTTGACGGTCTTATTAGTTTTCGCAACACAGTATAACTCGGGCGTAGCTAGCATGGAAAGTAGCTAGCTGTGTATTGTTGGACGTCGATATTACTGAGTTAATCTTTACAAAAACAATGTAACAAGTTACTGGATGCACGGAAGCCTTGAGCCGAATCAGGAGCCGCAGTTGGACGGACTAAAACTTCAGATAAACACCTACAGTCAGTACTTTTTCATGCGTTAATGAGCTAGACAGGTAGCCGATGCTAGTTTATGGCTTCGTATCATATTTTCAGATTCATTCAGCTACTAAAGAAGAAACTAACCACGAAATACGTCTGCATAAACAGATATAAAGTCTCCTGTGTGGTGTCAGCACAAGTTATATTGTGAGTATAATTGGAGGGACTGGCTGCATTAATGTATTTGACTTTCTGTCTCACAGTTGTCACGATATTGTAAACACCTGTGTCTTGTTGTAGAATGACATCACTGACAGACTTTGAACCCTTTGCAAAGAGACTGAGGGTTGACACTGGCTCCTTGAAATCTTCCTCCTCGTCTCACCAAGGTCTTAAATTTGTAATGCTGTATTCTTGACTCATTGATGATTCTTATTTTTAAAGTTTTATTTGTTTCCTTCAGGTCAGAGCAGAGATAATGTGATGTCAGATCAAGAAAGAGTGGAGAAAATGGATGTACGGCCAAAGTCTCGGGCAGGTGGATTACGAGGGGTGAAAGCTAAGGTCTCCCACCAAAGAATCGGCCCGAAACTGCTGCAGTGTACCCGAAGTACTCTTGAGCAATGGCTGGTGAAACCCTCCAAAAACCCAACTACGGCTGACGTGTGCCAAACTGAAGAGGACGTGGAAATGACGGGCGCAGGTGGCGTTCAAAGCACCTCAGCTCAGACTCTGGACTGTGAGAGGTTGGATAGCACCTCCAGAAATACAACTCAGTCTGCCCAGTTTAACCTGGATGAAGACACGCAGCCGCTGGACCTGGAAGAAGACGCACCTGTGTCGCCAGCATCCAATGATTCTCTCCAGGGCGGGCCGACACAGACGCTGACCTACAACGATAGTGATTTTGAGAAAGGAGAAACGGAGAGGGGCTCTTCTCAACGGAATCCGAAAATAACAGATTTCTTCTCGGGGTCCTCGACGTCAAGGTCATCTGTGAGACGTGGCAACCGTGAATCTCCACGAGTTAGGGAGAAAGGAACTGCACGAGCTGGTGGTGGTGATGATGATGATGATGATGATGGGGATGACACACCTGGTGCCACATGGCTGGGGACTCCGATTAGTGAGCTGAAGAGGATGCCGGAATGTGGAGGACCACTTCCTCAGTTGAAGGATGTTCCTGGCCATCACACTGTCCTAATAAGGGTTTGTGTATTTTTGTCTTCTTTGTCTATTTATTTACACATAACACTGTCCTGGATACTCTACATATAACAGGGATACAGCTGTGCATGTAAACTCATTACGCATTTTGCATTAAGCCACTCGTTTGCATGCATGTATCGCATCTATTAATTGCATTTGTTGTGTGTTTTATGTTCTCCTCTCATGACAGACAGACCTGCTCCAGAATGGTAAAGTTCCTGTTCCATATCCTGCCAAGTTTATGGACACTTGGGATAATGTTCACGTCAAGTTGCCTTGTTCCTCTGAGAACTTGTTTCCTGTAGTAAATACGGTAATGCTCCTTTACTTGATGCAAAACAATGTCGCGTTTGTTCTCCATATACTGTACAGGGAACCGAGATGTCTTGATAAGATCACATGGATGACTGTTAACTGTACACTTCTACAGGAAACACAAGAGCTGGAAAATAAAAGCAGGTGGGATTTGATCAACGAATCATTGATCAAGAAATTCCGAGGCCCATTGGATCTGAAGGTGAGTTTTTCCTCTGTTACATTCACGCTAAATAACCCTTTGAAGAGCACAATGCATTGTAGTTGTTGTAACAAGACTATACCACAAGATGGCGCCACTGTATCAGGAACTGACACATTTTCGCTGCGTGATTCAGTTTGGATTGTTTCTTTTCTCCTTTTTGAAAATAGTAATTATGAGTTTAGATCCACAAAAGTCATGACAAGTGTTTTCTGTTCCAGAATGCGGTATTGAAATACAATACTGCACATGCCAAGAAATGGGACTTCGCAGCGTTATGTCAGTACTGCACAAAGGTAAACATTGTGTTTTATTGTTTCCTTTCTTATTATCACTTGATCCACTTGTTTGTTTCTCTGCTTGTCGCTAAGTTAAAACCGCATGCGGTGATGTGAACACACTGGGGAAGCACGTGTTAAAAATGTCTCAGTGACATATAATATTCAACCGTGACACTTGGTTGCCCAGCAGAAGGCACGATAAAGCAGCGTCATGTCCATCACAGAGCTCGGGTCAAACAAAGCACAGATGGCTCATTAATCAGTGACCATAATATCTCTAACTCGCTACAGAATGCTACAGATGTCTCCTTTGACTCCGGATTTGATTCTACTTGGCATGTCGTGAACAATGCTGCAAGCTTTGACAATAGCAATGAAACGGATGAGAAACCAGCAGCTGCAATAGGTTTGATAATTAAAGTAGGGGATAAAACTTAAAGCAACACAAACAAGACATTTATTTCACATAAAGATTGTTCCTAGAAAACAGAAGTGTGATAGAAGATACATTTTGATGGCTTTTTCAGTCTGGATATGACATTATTTGCCGTCTCCAGCTACAGCTCAGTCTTGTTCCCTCACTGGCCAAGGGAACAACAGACTCCAGTTATGTTCTAACGGCCGCAGCGATGTTGGTTCATCGGTCCTTGCTCAGTTTTCCGTCTCTGCCGCAGCATCGTCCGGGGGCCATCCATCATCTCTCTCTCTCTCTCCGTGATGTGCTTTGCGTCATCCTCGTGTAAAGAATCCGGGGAGCGCGGCGCTCCTGTCTGGCTCACGAAGCGCTTGGGAATATTCCATTTGGGGGAGATGTGGCCGTGCCTTGACATTTACGTGAGCGTTTGATAGGGAGAATCTTCCTCGAGCGTGTAAGAAAGAACATAGATGGACTTCTCCCAACATATCATTGATCCACTCCGTGTTAGATGGCATCATCCGGAACATCTATTGCATGTATTTACTCTATGACGGCTCACATCTTCAGGGAAAATACATGAAAACCATTTTCAGCGGTGGCAGCATGTGACACGTTTCCCGTTACTTTGTTCTGTAACAGTAATGGATTTCACACAGGAGAACATTGCAACCCTTCAGAGGCCAACTGGGAAGTCTACAGATGTAATTGAATCTTTTGCCAAAAAGGTCACGTTTAGCTACTTGTCAGAAATGAAAATGTCGGACATCATATCCCACAGAACTCCCTTATGTTGTCAAATCATTCCCCCACGCAATGTGTCATAATATACGTGTTAAAATGGAAATGTAGTAGATGGTGTTGCCAGGTTCTTGCTGAAGGGGTGGATTCTGTAATGTCTACAATCCATTCTGGTGGTTTAATGCTTTGGTTCAAAATGAAAGTGAATGATCTAAACACTAAAACTAATGGGTGATTAGATAAAATCTTGTACAAACATTTATGAACTCCTAAGCATGAATGTTGATGACTTCTTCTAGCTGCACAGAATTTCTCCTGGTCCAACACATTCTGATTAGCCTCAGCTATGCTAAGTATACACGCGGAAGCAAACAGCTGCTAGTGTAGCTATTTACTTTAATCTTTATTTTTGTGGAGATGCCAGATAGGAGAAGTGGGAATAGGATGATTATGTCCGTCACAATGGAGTAGACATGAGTGGCAGACTGAGCACCTTCATTGAATATTCATCTAAGCACACACACACACACTTTGTGAATAACAGAAACGCTTCTGACAGGTGGCATCGGATTATCTCACGCCTCTCGCTATAGCGCAACCGGAGCTGAATTCATGCTATATGAACGCTCAAGTGTTTCCATTTTGTCACGGTCACGTATCTTCTGATGTAGACAGGCAGATCGCTGTATTTGCACAGACCTGGGGGGACAAGACCATGAAGCTCTGGGGCAAATCTATATGGGGGCTCTGGTTGCTCACTGACCCCCCCCACCCCCATCCTCCCATCTTGCTTGATTACTTTGTCAGTTGGGTGTGATGTACTGGCCTTTTTCAAGTCATACGGCGTGTTAGTTCACTTGATTTGATGCACTGTCCTCCGCTGATTTAAGGAGCGACGTCTCTACGCTACCTCAGCTCCATCCTCCCAGCCTCACCCTGTAAAAACCGCATACATTCATTGTCCCCTTAGGAACGGTTTATGATGTCGCCCAGGTCATTACTTATGACGGCGTTTAGCTGAGCTTCCCTTTGCAATAATATAAACGTCTCAGTCTACATCACCAGCCAAGGCTCATAACCGTGGAACATATTGTCCCTTCCTATATCAAAGGCGCGGCCATTTGCATCTCTGCTTAATCAGCTGGCGTGGCCGGCGTGCAACCTTGATGAAATGGCTCCGTGATTTATCATTCTGACATTTTGGAAGCCAATATGGGTAGAAATACGGGTGGTATATGATGTAATATATGGTATAGCACTTAAGCAGTAGTGTAGAGTCACGGTTGGTTTGATATGCTATGTTAACATTTGGATCTTTATATTATTATGGATGAACTGTTAACTCCCGGTAAGGGCAAATGTATTAGTAGAAAGCCAAATCTTACATATTCCACTTTAAATAGTGAGCAGTCCTTACAGTTTCTGCTCACAGGGGCAACACAATTCCAATTCTTTGTGTTCAATATTACCTTTTGATGTATCTGTGTGTACATGCGTCTATATTAGTTGGTTTCTGTCTTATCTTATCTTTGTAGATTAAGATTTTTGCAGTTTCTCGTTTTTGTTGTGTGTCTCAACTAATAAGCCAAAAAAGACGACGTCCCTGTTGGAAAATAACAAATAAACCCTTCCTCTCTTCAAGGGACTGGAGCCTCCTGCTGCTCAACATCTGTTTGATTCCTTGCTGCCCGCCATGGTTCAATTAGCACTGCGAGCGCCCGAGCTGTGCACCAAGGTAACAGCCGTCACTAACTAACTAACTTAACGCCGCTGGTCTGCGACACAGTAGATCACCGCACCCGGGGGGGGGGTTGATCCCAAAAGGTCAGCGCCTGACACATAATCTTGTGAAATGGAAGGGAAAACGGCGAGGTCAGGGCACTTCTGCTATTGATAGTAATTGATCAGATGTTTTATAGTCCGTTTGGTCATCTGGTTGTTTGTCCTGTGGATGATTGAGCGGCGCGTGTCTCTTTGCAGAAACGGCCTCATTAACAGGGTTATTGTGTGTTCATTGGGCCAAGCAGTCAATCAGTTTAATCTGCGTCAAATGTATTCTTTTATTTAACTATTTCAGCACTGAAGTGTCCCACAATAGTTCTCTATATGAGCTGCATTCAATTGTTAAATGTGTTAAGTGAGGTTAAAGAAAGCAAGCAGCCCTGGAAATTGGCCTATCGTATTCATGCCGGCTTGTTCCAGAATGTTCTCCATGCATGTAGATCAATTGTGTACATGGCCGGACCTTGATTGTAATCACGCTGGCTGATTCAAGAAGAGCAGAGTGGTGCCAGATTAGTGCGGTTATGAGCCGTAATCCCGCATCTCTCTCGTTTAGCAAATTGACAAAACAAATGATTTTGACCTTCCCTGGGTTGTTGTCGTCCCTCTGTTTGTGCGGTAGCCGCTGCCCCTCCTCAAGGGAGGGATGAACCACTCCATCACCGTGTCTCAGGAGCAGGTGGCGTGTCTGCTCGCCAACGCCTTCTTCTGCACGTTCCCCCGACGCAACTCCAGAAAGGGCGAGTACGGCAACTACCCAGACATCAACTTCTGCAGGTATGAAGGATGCGAAGGGGGGTTACGTAATGTATCTGCGTAAGCGCAGAAGGGGGGACCGTGCGATGACGCCTAAGTCTGGTTTCCATGAGAGGGCACTAGTATGTGTGCTCTCCTCGCTCGTCACGTTACACACTCGCCTGACTGTCTGGATTTCTTAGCAACCGACGTTTAAATCTTAATCATATTTAAGCCTACATAATGAGTACAGGCGGACCTTCTACCTCACATTTCACACTCTACCTCAATATTTCAACAAGATTCATTGAGCGTGTATATAAACACCGTTTGGCCCTTCTCTCCCTAGTTCTCTGAATATTTGCATATATACTACATATACTTCAAAACTCAAATGCTAAAATGCCTCCTCTAAAAAGAGACGGATGAACAAGGTGGCTGTTTTTACTTAACCTTGCAAGCTTTCACTATGAAGATCGGTGGGAGTGGCGGGCGATGCAAAATCCGCCTGCAAGATCGCCGCCCAGTCATGACTCGTCCCCTCCCCCCCTCCCTCCATCTCTGTTGGCATCACAGTGTAATTACCTAAATGGAGAAGGCCAATTAGATTAACATTGAGTCAGATGGCCGCTCGGATAACGGAGAAAGGCCATCGGCTGTTTTGCAGACGACTGTAACAGCATTTGCTTGCATCAGTATTTCATTCACATGCTCGTTTGGCTGCGTATGCTTATGAAATTGGCCCTGGAATATTGTATTTGTTGTTCTAATTGTTTTCTATTTAAACGCGGGGGGGGGGGGGGAGACAAAGCAGGGATCCAAACTCCTGTATCTTTCTTGATAAGGATTTTACGGGAATACTTACGCAGAGATTCTTTAATCTTATCACAGGTAAATGGACTGGAGATAAAAATGTCATTTAGTTGTGTAGTTGTTTCTTAGCCAACTTTCAAAGGAGACAAAGCAAAGATCTCGCTATCTTCTTTGGCTGTCACTGCAAAGGTTTCTCAGGGAAATGTTTTCCTCCTCTCAAAAGACGACCGGTGTGCCATACATTGTATACTTGCTTCTAGTTTCTTTCTGGTATTACATCACCACACACTTGTGAGGTGATATACTGACATTATGTAATTGTCTATTAATTCGTTTCCCCCCCAAAGGGCCTTATTGCACTCCATTACTAAAAAGCCTCGCTCTCACCAGCGGCTCGCTCGTACCAAAGACAGTTTGCCCCCTCGGGACTACATGACGCAAAATTGTTTCTCCCGGGCCGCACTGACAGAAGATGAAATGAAAGCCGGGCTCTACTTAGATGAATGTGTTTTCCCGCCCCCTGAAGGCCTCTCAGTGCATCCCGCTCGGCTCTTGATTTTGGCATGGCGGCGGAGTTCTTTAGAGTTTGGTCGAGAGCGTGGCGGTGACCTTAATGCTGGCAGTACGTTCAAGTCCTGCCCATGGCACCGTCTCTCTCTCTCTCTCTCTCTCTCTCTCTCTCTCTCTCTCTCTCTCTCTCTCTGTGTGTGTGTGTGTGTGTGTGTGTGTGTGTGTGTGTGTGTGTGTGTGTGTGTGTGTGTGTGTGTGTGTGTGTGTGTGTGTGTGTGTGTGTGTGTGTGTGTGTGTGTGTGTGTGTGTGTGTGTGAGAGAGATGTTTTCCCCCTTAAAGACAGCATTTCTTTAAAAGGGACATCGGGCTCCCTAATGTACGCTTAAAGGACGGAGCCCTATTTTTCTCTCGGTTCCTTTTTTGTGTGTGCGAGTGCCGTGAAGTCGCACATGCGTGTGACATTGTGACGGGAAGCCCCGGGGGCAACTCCATAGTTCTAACAGTGAAGGAGCTCGTAGATAATCGGTGCAGCGACTGAAAGGGAGGCTGAGTGAGAGATGGACTAATTCTTATATTTAAGTTAAAGCTTGACTGAACTCACATGGCCACAGTGGAGGAGTTGTGTGTGTGTGTGTGTGTGTGTGTGTGTGTGTGTGTGTGTGTGTGTGTGTGTGTGTGTGTCTGTGTGTCTCTACAGTGCAGGTTGTGAAATGTTGTATTTCCTGGCCTGGAGTGTTGCTGTAGTTTGTTGAACTAAAGAGTTTGTGATGTCATGACTTCCTGCTTGGAACGAATACTATTCTTTCAAGTTTTTAAAGAGGAGTGTTGTCTAATATCAATAACATTAGTGATCAATCTGTTTGCTTTTAGGATCTTTGAGGGTTCCTCATCACAAAAGATGGAGAAGCTCAGAACCTTGATGTGCTATTTCAAAAGTGTCACTGAGCAAAGTAGGTGTTGTTATTATGTATGCGTGTAAATTCCTTTTAATAAACATACTTTTAATGTAAAGTTAAGGAACTGAAGGTGCTTTGCCAGAATTGTTATTTTGCATTTTTGCTTTTCAGAGCCGACGGGACTCGTGACATTCACACGAAGATGTTTGGATACACCTGTGGATTGGGAAAGGTTCATCATTTTATTACATTATTATTTTTATTGGTGTTGTAGTTGTTTTGTTCCCCACAGTCTATTAAAATCCAGTAGTGGAATCCTTTGGAAGCAGTTCTAACATTAACACGCCAAAGATCTGTCATCACTACTGTAGTCGGCAACTGGAAAGTGACATTTTATTCTTTGTTTTCCAGCTCACAGTCCCAGCTTACAAAGCTTCATATCACGTGTGAAGGGACTATTGAGGAGGACGGCTACGGAATGCTTCAGGTAAGAACAACATGAAGACAGAGAAACACACACACACACACACACACACATCGGCAACGTGGTTGTATATTTGAAAGGCCTTTTGAAAATGTGCGTGTGTTCATTTGCCGCAGAGTAGATTTTTGTTGAGAGACAGTTCTTCTTCCTCCCCTCCTCCCTGTTGTCATCAGTCACGATGCCACTACATTCTGGAGCCTTTCACCCAGAATGCTTACTTCTGCTGAAAAGGCCCTTTGAGGGAGCGGGTGACACGTGGATGGGCGGGGTACGCTGGGACCGGGGGGAGGTCAAGGCCTCCAAGCCTCCCCTGCGTCCCCGCGTCGCCCGTGATTCCTTTCCACTGTCAGAATGCCCCCCCTCTCCCTTTCACCTTTTGTTTGCCTCTACTTGCCACAAACTGACAGCTGATGTGCACACATGACCGGCTTCGGGGCGCGTCGTAGACTCAGATTGATGGACGCTCTGGTGAGGTGGGGCGGAATGGGGGGGCGCGGTTGATGACAGCTTGTCAAAGCAGACTTTAGGAGGGCTGGCTCAGTGTCCCAGAGTTGAGTGACCAGCGCGGGGAGATCTGCTTTCAGAACCACTCGCCGCTTCCCTCAGCTCTTTTCTTTAAAGGTGCTTGATGGGGTTGATCCGGGCCGTCTGCAGGCCGAAGAACAACAACTGTCATCTCGAAGAATTAAAATATAAGATTATACATTCCACATAGTTGCGTTCAAAGCAAAAACAATCCTATGCGCCTGAGCTCAAATGATGAGATTTGCGTTTTCTTTAGGCGCACAAACGGTAAAATAAACAAGCAAACCAGTGCCATAAGAATATATCACAGGCATCAGTCGGAACTCAATTTAGCATGATGTCGTGACTGGACCCCAGGACTGCTCTGGCAGCGTCACACAGTTCCTGGGGAGAGCTTTGGCATGGAGGGGGGACAGATATCTGAGCAGTACCAGCACCTCAGGGCCACCATCACAATCAAAGTATAGGGGAATCTGTCACAAATCTGTCAAAACTGGCGTGTGACATGTTGACCCCACACGAAAGTTCATATTTGTTCATGTCTGAGCTGTTATAACAGGGACTATGTACAATCTAGCACAGAATAATTAAGATTATACTGTCAATGCTGCCTCTAAGGGTGATCTTTGTAATCTCAGTCATTTGTTTTGATTCGTAGGTGGACTTTGCCAATCGTTTCGTCGGCGGAGGAGTCATCAGCTCCGGTTTAGTCCAAGAAGAAATCCGTTTCCTGATCAACCCGGAACTCATCGTTTCCCGCCTCTTCACCGAAGCCCTGGACCATAATGAGTGCTTGATCATCACAGGTCAGTGATCAGAGCTGACCTCCACACTTTAAACATGACAGTTCCTGTTCCCGTAGCTCCGTGTCAGGTCAGTGTTGACCTAGATTGGCACTTTTTGGCCACTTGACCAAAAGTTTTGGAGAGGAAAACCTAAATGAGCATCTCTGGTCACACACAGCAGGGAGTCTGCATTTAGAACCCTTCAATCTACCCCCATCCTGTCACAGCGAGGGGCTAACAGACGGTCGCAGCGATGGCCCCGGCTCTCTTCCTGCCATGTTTGCTCTTTGAGTGGCAGCAGAGGAGAGTCTCACCAGTCTGACTCCGGAGTTTACAGATTGGTCTTCCCTGATTGCTCTGTTGGGTCTTTCTGTTGAGTATTTCTCTTTTTTTAACGAGTGCTTGCAACAAACAACGCCGGGCCAAACCAGGAGAGTGAGTAACACGACTCAGACTCCAGGATTCACCCCAGGAGGCTGATGGCTCCTGCGTGTGTGTGTGTGTTTTGTTTGTGCTTTTTTACTGATCTGTCTCTTTTTCCTAACAACATAGTTCATTTATCTGTCTAGACCGTCTCAGCCGCTTGATTGTGCTTCACGAAGGAGATTAGAAGTAGTTATGCAACAGCCTGTCAAAAGCGACCTTGTGCAAATCTCAGTGTTTTACAGCTGCGTCACTATAAATGATGGCCGCTCACATTAAACGGGTCTAGTAAGCCTTTCATCACTGACATTCATTGAATAGCTCTTAGCCGCAATGTATTCCAGGCTAAATCACAGGCAGGCCTCACCTCAGAATGCGGCGCGATGTCGTGTTTAGTCTCTAACATGACATGAAACGCCACGACAGCGCAAACGCCTATCGCCCACAACGAGGACGCCATCTTAAACTCGGCTCCAGGACGCGAGGAACCACCACCACCACCACCTCCGTCCTCCCCCGTCATTTATCTGGGCTGCGTCAGCTCCCCCCCCTCCCCCGCCATCGGAGGAGTCACCTTCAGTCTTCTCACCGACCATCTCTCTCGTTCTCTCTCTCTCTCTCTCTCCGCTGACGCCACTTAGCTTTATTACACTTGCCCAGAATTAATTACAGCAGGAAGGCCTGCCCAAGAACCTGCTCCGCTAATGGACTCTTCCATTCCATCATCTTTATTAAACCCCTGCCCCGTATCTGTTGTCCCCCCCATTATAAACGTCCGAGCCTTGGTTACGTTTGAGGCTTGCGTGGTAAATCATGTTCCCCTGCGATCCTCTTTGCTATACAGTAGGAAAAGGCTAATGGATCTTACCTCCGCACTGAAATTTGCAAGAGTGCCCGGGCCCTAATTGAATTTCTCTGTGATTGCTGCGTCTCTCTGGCTGCCGTCGGAGCGGTCAAATCTATAAATAGGATCAAGGAGAAGGCGGATTCATTGACGGCAGTCCAGGAAATGCGGTGTAAGCTAGAGTGAGGCAAGGCAAGCAAGCAAGCAAACAGGAGCCGGTAACATCAGAAGAAACTCTCTCTACTCCTTTCCAGGTTGAATTCGAAGAAACCCATGGGAGCTTATTGACAAAATCAGACAGCTGTCACCATTCTTGTTGAAGAAAACTATGAATTTTGATTATTTTGCCTGGTGACAGTCTCATTATTTGTGGACACAGACATCGACAGTAATCCAACGGTCAATCTTCTCCACTTGCCCACTTTTACCTCGACACGGCAATGAGATGCACCACTGACCTTTTACACACTCCGGTCCTCCACCAATACGAGACGCTTTTGTTTTGATTTATTTACACATGAATAGAATAGCATTTAGGAGCTTTGTAAATTATGATCGCAAGTCTTTATGTGGCCTCTTTTTAGATTTAGAAATGATTTGGAATAACAGGACGCATCTTCCTTGGGAAACTTTGATCTGTGTTGCAAGAAAGAACTTTTTTTAAATGACAAATGGGGATGCTTAAGAATTCACGAGTATCTCTCATTGTTTCTGAAGGTTGTTCCTTTCATATGGAAATACGTTTGGTGATAGAAAGACATTTCTGGAGAACCAGCGAGGGAAGAAAGAGAGCTCTGGTGTATTTAAGGGACTCGTGAATCAGCTGTGTACTCGCCTTTTGTTTCGATTCAAAACTAAAAAGCTGTGTGAGAAATTATGCCTAGAAGTAAAAAAAGATCCTTTAGTGTTTCGTAGATACAAAACTATCACTATTGATCATTTTATGCAGCCAATACAAGAAACACGCAAAAAACTTATTGTAGTCATCAGTCTTCCTCTTTAATCAACTAATAGTCTTCAGTAATGTGAAGACTTCAAATGTAGACATGTTGAAATCAGCCATATTTACCTTTTTGTTCATCAGGTTTTGATGAAAGGGTCAAGTGTTGCATTACATAGATTGGCTACTTCAACGTCTTACCTAAAGTAGCGGTTTTGCCGGTTAATTTAAAGAAATAAGCGGCGAGCTGATTATCTCTGACATGTCGGTCAAGTAGAGAGCACGCCAGAGATTCCCCCTCCCCTGCTGACCAAGACCCTCGCCACCAATCAGTCGGTTGACTCAGCCTGCAGTGGCTGTTGAGAGCGTCTCAACGAGGGCTCTCCACAGCCAGCTACTAATGAGCGCTAATGAATGGGAAGTTAATTTGCGGGCTTCATTTGTTTGACTGTGCGTTCGCCTCCCCGCCCTCGCGCTCCCCCTTTTTTCTTTTTACGAGTCGCCCAAGTGTTCCCTCGTGGGCAGCCGGTCAGTCGCTGCCTCTCACATCCTTTTTCGAGGGGGGGTAATAACTTGACCTTCCTCTTGTCAGGGAAACAGCTGCTCCCATTTTGTCCTCTCAGGCATAAGAACAACGGACACACAAAAAACATGTCCTAACACTCACTGTATTTGTCTTTTAACATTGTTCGTATGTGTTTCCCAGGTAGCCAGCAGTACAGCAAATACACAGGCTACTCAAAGACCTACAAATGGGGCGGCAGACACCAGGATACCATTCCCAGGTAGTTATTACACTTATTACATAGTATTGGTTCTGGCATTGTCTGTTCTCCGAGAAGACAAATGCATCAGGTGGGTTTCTCTCAGCTTTACTTAACATTTATTGATTTGGATGTCATTCTCTTCGAAGGGGTTAAAAGGTCACATTAAAAGGTCATCCAGTATTTCACAATTTCCCACTCGAACACGGCTTTAGTCTAGTTCATTTTTGAGCGTGACAAATGTATGCGTGTTGTAAAAAGCGGCCTCCTTCTCCTCCTTGTGTGTTTTTCAGAGACGGCTGGCAGAGAAGATGCACCGAGATCGTGGCCATCGACGCTTTGCACT
Organism: Genypterus blacodes; assembly: GCF_046128005.1. Taxonomy (NCBI): domain Eukaryota; kingdom Metazoa; phylum Chordata; class Actinopteri; order Ophidiiformes; family Ophidiidae; genus Genypterus; species Genypterus blacodes. The sequence goes on from NW_027466839.1 coordinate 1,090,874, forward strand.
TCAAGTACTTTCTCCACCAGTTTCAACCCAACAAAATAAGACGGGAACTCAACAAGGTGCAACAATGCGTCGCTGTGTTCTTTTCTTATTTTACTCCGTATTTGTGCGTTTTCATTCGGAAGAAACTGTAAAAGCTGTAAAAGCCTGAATTGTGCTGTGATTTAGTGGGGATTTCACTCCGTGTTTTGTTTTTTTGCAGATTTAATGGCTTTAGTGTCGATTCCATTCGGTTGGTAATTGGAAAACAATCCCATCAGCCTAGGCTAATCTGAAACGGTGTGCGCTGTTCTTATAGTAAATAAAAACACCTAATGCAGATTGATGAGATGTAACACTTGCAGGGAATTAGTGTAATCTTTTTGTTACACTGTTCCATTACACCCACAATTAAAGTTAATGTAAATGACTGACCTGGAGATGATTAAAGTGTACATCAATGGCATAACCGTCTCACCAACCAGACATATACATTCATAATAGAAAATCAAGATGTCGACGTTGTCAAGTCTGTCTTCAGAAAGCAGGGAGGAGTTTGACAGCTCTGACAAAGGCGTGAAGAATGCACCAACATGAAGATCAATCCTGTTTGGAAGATTGTTCTGCTAACTGTCACATCTGCCCTTTCGCGGGGAAAATGTATGAGCGGTCAGGAGTAGGGACGGGTACTTACAATTCATTTTCACTCTCCGCTTCATTTCCGAGGTGAAAATTAATGTGCATTGCCCGTCAAATATTTAATTTAGCGTTGCCTTCTTTTATAAATGATGTCGCTTGTGACTTGCGACCCACCTGACACGTTGTCATGTCAGATGCTGTTTGCGGCGGGCAGTCCAATTTAACACCTCGGACAATAAAATTAAGCTTTTTAGATGGGAAGTTGCCAAATGATAGCCTGTCAGAAATGTACAGTATCTTTAGGTGGGCTGAGCAGATCTCTCGACCCTTTGGTGGAGGTCAGACCCATTGTCACGAACCTGATTCCCTGATCTGGAACAGTCTGATGATCCCAAGAACCCGAGGCTCATCAGATGTGCCCCATGTGTCTGATGACTCAACACTAAAGGGAAAATGTGATGGTGTGAGGTGAAATAGTGTCAAGTCTCTTTTATCATTTGTTTCTTTTCTTTCTGGTTTTCTCTCTTTAGGCCTACTGCGGTTTTGCTCGCCCTGAGGAAAGCAGCCGGAGTCTTGCGGCGGTCGCCACGGGGAATTGGGGCTGCGGGGTTTTCGGAGGAGACTTGCGACTAAAAGGTAAAGAGAAGAGTAAAGGTCTTGTAAAGAAATGGACTCAGACCTTCCTCTAAGCTGACAGTCTTGTTAGATGCAACAGAAAGAAACTCCATCGTGGCCGTTTGTCTTCTTTGGCAAACGCTCATTTACTTAAGGCCTATTTGTCTGCCTTCCTCTTATTGATCAAATGACAGAGTTAATATTTTTCATTAATAGTGAAATTGATCGGCCTCCCCTGGTCCATCAATCAGTTACAGTGTTTTGTCTCTTAGCCTCGTCTCGCTTTCTATAGGAGAGTTTACGCTCGCCGTCGACACTATTAGCTCCTCCACTTCACTTTCTACTCTCTTACACGCGACACACATCAGTGCGTATTTGTTAATTAGCAACGTATAGCTCCTCCATAGGTAGAATCACCTACTGTCTTCCTAATGACGTGCCTCCCAGGGAAGAGATCGGTAATTTAGATGCGGATCTCTTGGGTTTACCTTCAGCGGTCTCTGTTTTTAATTGTCATATTATGTTTAAAGGGAGGTATGTTGATACAAAGTCAGCAGAGAGTAATTGTTGAAATACGCTATTATCCCCCTCAGCCCTCATCCCTGTGTGTGTGTGTGTGTTTATTCAGTGTTGCTTGTTAAATTCTGCCTCAACCTTTCATTAAGCAGCAGCAGCTATATTTCCAGTCTGTTAAAATATTCACAGCTCTCTGGGGCCGAAACCGATCCTCTCTCAACTCTGTGACTAATCCAGAGGTCCCAGCGGGGGGTGAGACCTATTCCCCCCGTTACTTACCTTACTTACCCCCCCCCCCCCACACACACACACACACTTGTGAAAGTACAGCAGTGTATGCACAGCGACACAGACACAAACCACACAAAGTCTGTATTGTAAACAGATTTTTGCGCCGCCTTTCTCTGGGGAGGTTTAACATGTTTACGGCTTCCGTTCGCCGCAGCTCTGATCCAGATGCTGGCAGCTGCCGAGGCGGGACGAGACGTGGCCTATTTCACCTTTGGCGACAGGCAGCTCATGGCAGATGTCCACAACATGCACAAGTTCCTCAAAGAGAGGAACATCAGCATCGGTAAGTGGAGCTGCTCGCTGACTTTTTGCTTGTTTAGATGGAAATATTGTAGATGGATTTAAATCAGGGTTCAGGGTTGTCAGGTTTATGTTGCCAAGGATGTGATCCCATTAAATAATGATGTAATATTCTCACTTATTATTGTATCTGAGAGCTTCTAGGGGCCAGCATACTCATGAGGCGCTTGTTTCTGTCATAGGGGAGGTGTATGATCTTCTGGTGCAGTACCACAGCTCCGTGTGCAGGAGCTGCCTCGCCCGGCGCCCTGACGTCAGCCTCTACTCCTTCATCTACACACAGGTCAGCTCCTCCTCGCCACCCGACGACTCCGACGGGGGCTCGGCCAGACAAAACGTCTCCGCTGACGACCATTAATTTCCGATGAGTCACCGCGCCTTTATCTTCCAAGAAAAAACCCCCAAAACCAGACTAGAATTTTCTCAATCTGCATTTGACTCTCTTTTGCTATCTTTAAAACTCTTTATTACATTTTTATCACTGTACCTGCACCAAATGACATCGAATTAGCTCACAGCTGAAAATGAAACTAGCACGCCATCAACCGAGCTACAGTAAGTGATTAGTTATGACCCCGTTTGGCGCTGGCGGACCATTTTTGCGTCGGTTCTGCCGCCGGTGCCGATGGATCGAGCTTCGATACGGCACAACTGTGATTTTAATGGCGCAGCAAAGGTTGCCATCCATCTTCCGAGTCTGTCGCCTTGCCTTTTTTTTTTTTTTTAACACGCACACATATCCAGCCTAATTGAATTGGCTGTCAGAAATCAAGTTAAAGGAAACGAATAACAAGAGCCGGGTTTTAGACTGCTCGGAGCGTCTCAGGAAAGGAGGTTTGATTTAAAGAGCGTTCAGGCTCTTATAGGGAAATGTGTGTGTGTTCGCTCCTGTTCCAAGTCAAACTGTGTGTTGACAGCGGTTCTTAGTCGCTTATGCACTTGTTTTTCTTTGCAGATTTATTAAGATGGGAATTAGTCAGGTTGAATAGTTTTATTTCAGAGTATTGATTTGTTTCTGGTGTAAATTTGTCATTTGAACATTTGCTTTTTGCTGCTTCCCTGCATTTCAATATTAATCAAGGAAATTAATCATGCTTTTTCATAACGACACCTAAAATAAATTTTACATGAGTGCAACATGCTGTTTGGTATTTTTCCTTTGCTTATCTCTCAGGTAAGTATTAGTTTCCCTTTATTTTACCCTGAAGCGCCGGTTTGAATGAAGCCACAAACGTCAGAAATACGTCTCCGAAATAATTAGAATAAAAGCGTCTCGTCCCATAGATGTTCCAGGGCAAAACAAGTCCCCCCCCCTTACAGCTTTGCCATTTATCTTTCCCCGGCTATTTCTTTGCCCTTTCGCTCAGGGTTTAATAAGGTCATACCTTTTATATAAACTGTACATGACGCCTCATTAAATAATGAGCTCAGATCAGAGAATATCCAGTCAGAGGCAACAGTTGGGCTGTGGGGCACCAATGTGATTACTTTCTGTTGGACAAGGCACAGCTTTATCGGTGTCACTAAGAGGCACGCTGGGCCAAGGCCTCGGTGCTTTGGGTTCAGTTTTATCGGCAGATTTGACAATTCTAGGACAATACTAACATTTTGTGGTATATATGTAAACATGTCGCAGTGTCACAATAGTGGCCGAACTACAAATCATAATAAAATAAGCAAAATTTGAGGTTCTTCCTTTTGTGTATTTTCAACATTCACTCCTTTTGTTCATCATTCATTAAATAGATTTTACTTCCAATATTAACTTTAGCCTTAGTAGAATTTTGAAAGCAGGAAGTTGTACCATTTTTAGTGCTTTTTACATTTGCAAATGACTTCACTTGCACTTGTTTCATCTCTCCAAAGCCGTGCAATTAATCCACGAGTCGGTGAGTTAATTAACAGAAAACAGTATTGACAACTTAAATAATTTATAAATCATCAATCATTAAGACTTCTTGTGTCTCTGGGTGTTTTTGAAAGGGAATCTTCCAATACAGACTGGTTGAATATAGAAGACAATTCATCACAATATCATGATGAAATGTCACCATGTAAGAAAGATACTTCAAATAAGATCAGAAGCTTTATCCTGTTTATGATGATATTGATTTACGGAGCCTCTTAGGATTAGTCAGGTTATTGACACGTTAAAGAATGCACATTGTTCTCATTGTGTAATCATATAATCAAATGTCTTATGTCCTGTTAAAACGTTAAACTAAAAGATCCTGGACCCCCGGGATCCTGTGAGTGAATGAATGAATGAGGCGTAGGCGTCTCAAAGTATGGTTGCGTTCTGCCGTCACAGAACCGGGACCTGAAGCAGGGGGGGGGGGGGTTTCTCTTTGATGCCTGCTGATTTCAAATGAAGTCTTTGGTGGCTTCTCTCTTCCAATCCGATCCGTCATAGCAGTGCGGGGGTTTCCCACTGGATTGATCCCTATGCAGTGAACCGCATGGGTCTTTGACCTTTTTGGTCGCCATCTGTCATAGAATCATGAACAGTGTTGATAGTCTTTTACCAGGATCACAGTTTGACACATCACTGTACTGCAGTAAGGGAGAAACACTCGAATAACTCGCGAAATACTGCAGTTGATGGATAAATCATGGCATTAACACAAAAACACTGGATGTCATTTTATCTGTTATTAATGAATTTAGTTTTTTCCTTTGCCAGACCTTGAGTTTGCTTTGTTTAACTATTTATGCTGCAGGGAACACGGCAATTAGTGCATCCTTGTGGTTGTATTCTCCAGGAAACACAGTTAAGCGCTTGTTGTTGTTCTCTCCAATATCCTTGTTAAGTATACGGAGGCTTTGAGAAGGTTCTCTTTGTCACCACATTCACACTGGAGGTCTAGAAAGGTCTCGTAAATCAGTCTTCAGATTCTTCATCAAGTAATTTGGAGAAATCTGGACTTGAACTTCGCTCTCCCCATGTTTAATTTTACCTTCCCCCAAATCGAGGAGATAGTTGGAGAACTCCTTTTCAGCCTGTCAGTCCTCATGTTCACCTTCAGCTTGTGTTCCTGCGTTAGGAGAGGATAGAGGGGCGGCACCTTGATGCAGGCTTTGACTCTGATGCTTGGTCGTTCATTCATGTCGTTATATTATTCATGATGTCATACTCTGGCCACAATAATTGCAACACAATTCTTGATGTTCTATTCACGTCTCCCACTACTAGAATTTGGTAATGACTTGATAACTCAACACACACACACACACACACACACACACACACACACACACACACCCATGTGCTCCAATTATAGTCGTGAGAAGATTCAGTTATTGCATTAATCATAAAGGGACCTTAGAGAACCTTCTTTTTGAAGTTAGAAATCTATAACATCACAACTGTTCCTCTTTCCCTCTCCCAAAGGCTCAGCTCTAATATTGTAGGGTACTTGAATATAAATGGAGAGGCCTATATTATTTCAGTATAACCTAATTTACGTTTATTTACATTTCCTGTTTGATCAATAGTGATAGCGCCCTGTGGCTAAAGGAGCTATACCAGCTTCCCTTGGCCACCGATGAAAGACATTATCAACTGAATATTGATATGTTTGATGCAAGCCTGGGAGCTTCGGCTTACATTTGTTTGGACTGAACACATAAGACGTAGATAGGATTGGTTGTCATGTCTGCTCCTTTGGCTCATGTCATTATTCATGTTTGTCCTTGAGAAAGAAAGACACTGCACATCCACACATCTGGATACATCTTAATACGGATCGTCTCAATTAATATCTCTAGATTCGGCTGTAGTGATATGCTTTAATGGATTAAGCTTCATTAAACTTAGAAGACAATTGAAACATTCAGAAGTATAGAGGGGTGAAATTGTGGTTCTTGAGTTTTTCCATTTTGTGCTACAAAATGAAGTTTCTGTTTTATATTTGGTAGTAGTAAATCCAATTTTGTCAGGTTAAAGGGTTAACTTGTTTTATTAATAGGTATATTGTCACATTCCCCATCAAAACTCTGTCTAACAATTGGAAACATTGAAGTCTTGAGGGCTTTTTCTTTTTCTGTTGTGATTGCCTACAATATTAATGATTTCCATGTCCTACTTAATTAATGAAGTTTTAAACTGTTAAACACAGATTTCCAAGCCAACGCCATTCTCTTCATGTTCTCTCCTCCGTCGCAATTCTTTTGTGCTTGTCATGATTAATGAATCTGGAATCAGCTGCGATGTCCTCGGCTCCTGGAGCTGCGAGCGCGTTTGAACTCGGCGTGACCTAAATGTTTCACCGCTTCCTCTGTGTCCTGTGTTGGAGCCTCAGCAGTGGCAGAGCCGCTGTCGTTTGATGGTAATTTTGTCTGCGCCTCGGCTCTCCGCACGCTGAGATAGTTCCTCATCCAAAGGCAGCCACTGAAATCTGTTTGCTTTGTCTTCTATTTGTGTCCCAAGTAGGCTGCAGTCAGAAAATTCCCCTAATATCGCCCACTTTAGAGTATAAATCCATAACGAGAGCAATTTTTTATTAGCCACGGCCTTCTGTGGCCATTTTAGCTCAAATGTTTCTACGGCGATTGATCCAAAAAGGAAAAATCCATTTTTATGTGATAGCTGTAGCTTTTAACCAAACTGAGTGTGTGCTCTGTAAGGTCAAGGATTGAGTGAGTGAAGTTATTTTTTTTCCCCCAGTGTTGTTAGATTGCCTATCTATCACTGGAGTGTGATGTGATTGATACCAAGCCTGCTTCAATGAAAGATGGAGCATGGCAGTATTTCTTAACAATGGTGGAAGGCTGTTAGTGCTCACACACACACACACATACACACACACCTCCAATGTGTGCACTCTAAAGCACCTGATCACTCAGACCGTCACCAGTCACCCAAAAACAAGTCTTCTTGATGGTGTGAACAACAAATCTACTGTATTTGGAGAGTTAATTGAAAATCCTGTAAATGATCAAATTTTCCCTCAATTTTAAAGGTTTTTGGCCCAAAAATCAACATATTAGGTTCACATTTCCCCTTAATGTGACTGTAATCTTTCCTTCTCACCTTAACTAAGTGGTTTACTGATCTAACTTGTCATTGCTTAACCGTTATCCTGCTCTTCTTCTTGCCATGTGTGGATATTTTCTGAAACCAGAATGGAAAATGCAATAAAAACTATTTAACCCATTCAGCAAATACAAATAATAGTTTGTCTCGCCAGTATGTTGATAGAGAATCTATTTCTTCACAGTATATGTATTTATGGAAAGAGCTTTGGTCTCTAAAAACACATAGTGAGAGACGTTTTAATTTGTAGTAGTGTGGTAGAAGCTGAAAGCACAATATGGAAATACTACCTTCAAATTCCACTTCAGTACAATACTTGAGTAATGTGATATTTTCCATTTCTGTTTGTTTTGAAATGTAAATCATAGAATCAGATCTTTTGTCCCCTGGATTCTTGGAGTTCAGTCAACCAGGCCACGCCCATTTGTGCACAACAAGGCTTTCTGCAATCCTCCAATCTCAAATGTCCTAGAACTGAACATGTTGATGTCTTGACCGAGCTGGACTAAATGTTTATCTTTGTTTTTTTTATATATATTCTTTACAGTTCTGCCACAATTTGCTGCCAATGTGAATGCGTGGCTCATTCTGTAAAGTGCAAGTTACATTTACATTCCCTCCTTAAGCACCATGCCACAAACGAGCGAAACCTGTAGCAGCCATGTAGCATCTCTATGAGAACACTTCAACTTTTAATACAGATTCTTTGCATCTTTAATTGAAAACTATAAACAGCTGGATCGGCAGTTTCCACGCCGCACAGGAGCGTGATTACCTCCTGCTGCTTACGTGAATCTGCTTCATCTAGAACCGTCATCTAGACAGTCCACACATTGCTGACCACTTAAAAAACTGCATGAAGCGATCATTAGTATTTATTTATGCTTGTTGATTGTATTTCATCACATATAAGGACTCTAAATGTCTAATTTAAGACTGAATTGGTTTATTTTCCTGTTTTTTTAAAGTGAAGGCGGCTCTTCAGGCCTGTAATTGCACACTTGTTGCTCCTTCCATCCGTGAGGGAGATACCATCTGTTCCGCAGCCACACAAGGCGAATCTTAATTTCAAAAAGGGAAAAATAAATTTCCCTTTCCCTGGCAGAGATTTCAAAGAGCAACAGGAAGCTTATTAGGAGTCGGAAACAAATTCTTTTTCTGCTTTAAAATGTTTATTAAAAAGATGAAAATACAAACTTGGGGAGTTCCAAAGGGCCACACTGGAGGATGATGGGTATAGATGCATTGATTTGTGTTGATCCTGTGATACTTTGGCAACATTGCAACATCTGACAGATGTCTCTCTCTCTCTCCTTCTCTCTCTCTCCCTCTCTCTCCCTGGGTTTTTAAATCTGCCACACACAGATGCTTCCTGCACATTTCAAAGGAGACATTTCTTGACTTTTCGCCTTGATCATCTCCGAGATCTGATTAAATTTCAACACATGCCTAGAGATCCTGACTGGGGACAAACAAAGTACAGCACACACTTTCTCCTCGGTACACAGGAGAGCAAGCGCTACTCTCTCTCTCTCTCTCATACCTCAAAGTGCTTGATATGTTATGTGGCTTAGGTGGAAGTAGCTATGTATTGTATTTATGGTTATGTTCTGCCTGCTGTGGGTGCTAGTTACTTTGCAGAAGAGGAGACAAGAGGAGAAACTCACTCCAAACTTGTCAGATAGAAATCCCCAATTTCACTTTTTAATGTTGAAGATCTACAATTGGAAAGAAGTCATTTTTTGAAGGACTTGGTACTTGCTTGGCAGTACGACTCGGACGAGGGCCTGTCATGTGTAGCAGGTTGACTGTGTGTGTGTGTGTGTGTGTGTGTGCACTATAGATTGTGTGTGTGTGTGTGTCTGTGTATGCCCACGGTGCTTATCAGAGTGGCGTTGGGAAAGTGGACCTCCAGGCTCTCCCATGCACCAGGCTTGTTATAAGCTGTCACTGTTAGAATGCCAGCTCACTTTGAAACACTCCCTCCATTTCTCCCTCTCAGGGTGAACAGGAGGTATTGGCAGAAATGTGGAAATTGTACAAACAAGAGAACACTGTCATTTTTTTGGTATCCCTGTTGTAAACTTGTGTCCTTCCATAATATATAAACTAAAGGTTAACATACAAGAGCGCTTAGGTCTGTTTACCATAGAAACTACAAGTCTGAGAATAAGATGAGATTTAGAATAAGAACTAAAACACACAAATGATACTTGCCTTTGTAGAATTATTGAAACAACTTGATTTATATTGAAAATGTGTTGTAAAATATTTATTTTCAGACCCGTAAGTCCCAGCAATGTGTTTGTTGTTGTGTTTGTTGTTGCGTTAGTGTCCCCATTTAAGATTAGGCATTTTGGCTTTATCTGATAGGTAGGACTTTTTTCCCCAAAAATCTGTTGATTGTAATATTAAACACAGTTGAATTAATCAGGATTAATCAGTAACAGTGCCGTCCATTTACAGTATCATGTATTTATGATTCTCAGAATGACAAAGCTGTGTTTTGAAAGCAGCCTGTTCCTGTGTGGATTCACCACTGAGGCTGCACAGTGGGTTCAACATGTCCCTGAGCCTTTTTCTACTGAATGCTAATTAAATTTAATCTGAAAAAAGAGCCCTGCAGTCCAAACGGAAACATCCATTTAAATCAAAACATAAATGAGACACGCTAAAGCGATTGTAAGAATCCAAACTCTGGGGATTTGCGACTTCTCACTGAGATGAAATGCTCACACTGCTGAACATCTTAAGTTCAAGTGCCTTATTTGGAGTTAAGAGGATGCGTTGCATTTCGAGAGTCGTATCTGAAGCCATTTCCTTGATTTCGGCAACTTCTTTGCCATACAGTTGTCAGTAGTTTGCTCCATAGTGTGAGTAAATCTACCCAGGGTGTTGTTTCACTCGCGTGTTGCCCCACTGTCACAAACAGATATTTCTTTGAGTCATATCAGAGACTTAAAATGCTATATAGTCTGTCTCCCTGTTGGGTAATTGTAAAATACAGACACAAAACCTATTTGTTGTGCCAATCGGAGCTGTCTCGCGAGCCAGTTTCCCCCTGACAAGTTAGGTTTGAGGGGCCATAAAGCGACACAGCAGCCATCCCTCACCGCTGTCCCGTATTACATATGGACTGGTGGATAAAGTGACAGGCTTATTTACACCAGGATACATGTAGCCAAATGATGCCATCGCTCCTTTCCTCACTGCCGGCTCACAACGGATCCCGGTGACAAACAACTCCTCCGAAACGCGAAGGAGAGAGGAATACTAATATCAATTCACAAGTCGTTTAGTTTGTCTACTTTTCCCTTTCGCTTATAAGTTGATTACACCCTTTTACCTCCTGCTGTTCAATTACCCAAGAGGCCATAAAAAAAGCCCCAAGTTCCCGTCCTTGGGAGTGAGATATTGGTGCGCCGCACGTGGCAATAAGAGTGAGATTTAGGATGAGTGTTTTTCCACTGTGATGGAGGCTCGGCGGAGGTGGAGCGTCTCTGTCGCTGGGGCTATTTCCGTCTCAAGCTGCTCATTAAAGACGACCCCATTGCTTTAACGGCTCCCTCACCGCCCCACCTGGAAGTAAGTAAACAACAAGCGAGCGCAAAGAAATCTACAGAAAGCATGAAATGTGTTTCCCCGTATCACTTTAATTGCGGCGTGGCCCATTAAGCTCCTAATGCCTCTTATCTTCTCTCATAATCTGTCTGTGCAGGTGGATTAAGTTTGTTTCAGAGGGAGCTCCCCCGTGAACCATGCAGGGTAATGTGTGCGTGTTTTGATTATGGCCTCTCATGTATTGTAGACCTCACCAGGAAGAGACTTATGAATGCTGTCGTTTAAGTGTTTAAATACAGTTTTGTTAGTTGTTCAATTTGGCTTTTGTCAATCTTCTAAAATGACTTCTTCCAGTTTTGACAGACCAAAATGATAAAAATAAATCTGGTAATCAGTATCGACAGCATAATTCAGACTCAAACTGTTGTTGTAGCACCAACATCAGGTCGATTGATGTGTCATGTTTAGTATTGAGTGCAGGTGTGTTTACAATTCAGGGGATGCAGCACTTTTTGAGGTATAAGCCACACCCACTCAACTTTTGCTGCCACTTACAGCAAAAATATTAAGGAATATCAAAAAACAAAGATTGCCATTTTGTGCGGCTTGGTCCAGAGATTCTGTGTGTACAATTTTGTGATAATCGGCTCAAAATTGTAGGAGGAGATACAAAAATACTGTTTGGGAACCAATTCCAAATGGGTGTTGTAGTTATCGGCCAAAATGTAAAAGTGGCAATTACAGCGCCACCATCAGGGCTGAGCAGTCTAAATGTTGAAATCCATCTGTAAAAGTTTGAGATATCCTGCTAGCAAACAAACACACTCCTCTTGATGGAGGTAATAAGCGAATAACTGTCACATGGTCAAAAATGGCGAAGGAGAACAGAGTTTGAATCTTTTGTCTCTGCTGTCACCAAAACGAGCCGGTGAGCACGACGACGGCGCTCTCCCCATCTGTTGGCGCCGCGCTCCCTTCTTCTTAATGGCTCACTGTAATTGGACGAGTCGGCTGAAGCGAGCGCTGCTTCATGGCGTGTGGTTTTAGTTACCGGCGTCCGGAGATTGATGGAGCCGCTGGCAGCTGTGGACTTGAAGACGCCTGCCTCGGTGTTGATCTCCTCTCCTCCACCTCCACGGGGACGACACTAGCAGGACAAATGGGGCAACCTGGGAGCGCGGCGTTTAATGACGCACAGCCTTCCTCTCCTCAGTTGACCCCCTATTCCCAACGCCCGTAATCCCTCCATCTCACATCTGGTCTGACATCAGCAGGAAACCTACAAGGGAACTTTGGGATAGAGGGGGGAATTTTCTACATGCATGCAAACTCCATGCCTTTTTATTTGTCTCCGTGACAATCTCGCCATTAGCTTGCCTGGTGGCGGTTTCCTCTTGTCAGGCACGTTGCGAGATGTCCTTCAGAACTCACGGCCACTTCACAAATTCCTCTGCATTTACCGAGATGGAGTGTGCGGTGAGAGTGCAGCGCCTCTAATGAGCTCCTTCCATCTAACTTTCCCCTCAGCTGTCGCATTGGATTCATTCGTACTCTGCTCTCGCGGCGGAGTGGGGAGAGCGTGCCAGGCGACTTGGCCTTTGTTACTCTGATGTGAGGAGAACGCTGAGAGAATTGTCTCTTTGCGGTGCTTTTGTGGATGATTGACTTTGGTCTTAAGATGATGGCCTGGCAAAACCGTTTACCTTCTAGAATCGCAACTTTGTATCGAGGGAATGAACTCCATCTCACTTCATCTCTTCTCTTCTCTCTCACATTTTTGTCTTCACTTGTGACCTGCTTAACACTTGACATAGATGACAATAACTACTTATACACGGAAACTAGGTGTCTAATTTATCTAATAATGTTTGGTAAGACACATACATGAACAGAATTAAGAAGAATCTCTTGTCGTCTAGTTCTTTTCCGATCCTGTGCCGTTTCCTGTCACGTTCCTTTTTTCTTGTTAGCTCACCGGTTTCTTGCAATTCCTGACTAGTTCCTGTATTTGTTCTTTGAGATGTTTTGTGAGTAATTTCTCTAAAATCTGCCAAGCTTTTCTGTTCCTGTGTTGCCTTGTAGATTACTTATTGCACTTCCTGTATTGGATTATTATTTGCTTGATCATTCTGAGGGCTGAGGGTTAGTTTGGGACTTTCAACTCTCATTGTAAGTGCATGAGAGCATCACATGGCATCTTGTGAGACTTTTAGCTGTTTTCTCCTCACCAGTCATGACTTTCTTTACTTTCTCAAACTGTAACACGCTGACCCTTTCTCCCAGCATCCTCTTGTTTTGGGCCTCTCCCTCTCAAATTAGCCCCTGTGCCGTTCGATGAGAGCCAAACTCTTCCAGGATGTGGTCGCCCTGGGCTGCGGGGCATAAATCATTCCCCCCCGTGTAGCAAGAGCCCCGTGGCAGCCTTCCTGGACGCACATCCACCACCCGAGATTTACGCCACACGTTAGAAAGCGCAGCTCCCACAATCTTGGCTCCTCGGCACCAAGTCGTCTTCAAATTGGTTATTGATCTTCCAATCCCAAAATGAATCATACGTCGCCAACGCTGCTTAGGTGCCACATTTACAGTAGCGTGCGAGCTCGTGTTTTCAGGCTGATATGCAGCCAGGGGGGATGGATTTGTTGCTTAAAGAACCATGAGAAAACACCGTAGCTGCGCCGAGCGGAGTAATGGGAAAAGAAATTAGAACCGCTCCACCTTCAGATGAATCGGTGTCCTGTTGTCGTCTAGCTGGGCCTCATTATAACGCATCAAACCAGCTGTGGAATCGGCGGTGACAGTTACCAAAGCGCTTGAAGTTACTCGTTCTTCTCTTCTGTGCGATTTAAGACTTCATATTTTGTATTTAATAGATTTGCAGCCACTTGTTTTGTCTCGCAGAGCTTGAATGATGGAAACGCCGTTGTGCCGCAGTCTGGTTTGTAAACAAAGAAGAATATTTGAGGCGTTTGACACATAATCTTGACGTGAACCCCGACTCAAATTCGCTTAAATAGCCATTATGAAGGTGATTCCAGTCACTTTGCACAGATATAGATTCCTCTGCGAGACCAGCATCAGTGTGTCTAACTTTTTAAATGGGACTGGATCCATAGAAACGCAGCGTCTCGGCTCTCGGCCACACGCTGTATTCTGCACCACGAGTTAATGGGGCTTCACTTCTTGCCCAATTAGGCTCCAGGATGGTGTGTAAATGTAGCTGCTTCTTCTTCTTCTGCGAGCGGGTTTCCTCACAAATGCCAGAATGGCCATTATCAGAATTCCTTCTGCGAATGGGACGAGACAGCCCATAATATAGAGCTCTGCCTTAATTGAGAGATTTCTTAAAGGATGACAGTCAATGGCAGACAGCGGTGTTCTCCTCATCTTTTCTTATTAAATGTCACTATCTCAAACACAAGACAATAGAAAGAAAGAATTCAGCCACCATTTTGGATGGGAAATGTCAGCCTGGCTTTCATTTTCTAAAGATGGCCACTTCACGCTGACACTCATGGCTTCTTGAATGATTTTAAACGTGTTCAAAGTGCAGAGAACGTATGGATGGCGGGGTGAGTGTAACTAATTGGCTGTTGAGTGGATAGTGATTGTAATCTTGTCGCTGTTATTGTTTGATTCATGTGCTGACGTTCAATTTGGAGAGGCTCATTATGTCTACAAGGTGATTAGTGATATCGCCACGGCAACACGAGTGCGTGACATGCAGTGTGTCGTCACACGTGATCATGGGTTCAGCTGGAATGACAGAAATACAACTTCCATCATGCAGGCCCGTATAATATTCTGTCATTTTGAACGTAAAGTCTCATGTCTAAAGAGTGTGTGTGTGTGTGTGTGTGTGTGTGTGTGTGTGTGTGTGTGTGTGTGTGTGTGTGTGTGTGTGTGTGTGTGTGTGTGTGTGTGTGTGTGTGTGTGTGTGTGTGTGTGTGTGTGTGTGTGTGTGTGTGATTTATGCAAGCATTTGTCAAGTAATCTTAATTGCAAATCCTAGTTTAAAATATTGACCTGCCTCGCTGCTGTGCAAACATTAATAATGAGTGCAAACATGAACCGCATCCGAACATTAATAACTGTTAAAGGTTTTTAAAATGTCAGTTTGGGAGTGATTGAAGGTTCCAGTCCCGTGTTTAGATCGCATGGTTTGCGTTGGGACAACAGATGGTGCGTTCACTGGCAATAGTAACTTATACTGGTGATGTTTATGTTCTTGTCTTGAGGTTAGAGTTCCATTAGACAGCAGTAGGCTCTCTGTCTCTGTCTCTCTCTCTCTCTGTGTCTGTGTCTCTGTCTCTGTCTCTGACTCTCTCTCTCTCTCTCTCTGACTCTCGCTCTCTGTCTCTCGTTCTCTCTCTGACTCTCGCTCTTTATGTGTGGAGTCCTAACTTGTCCCTGCTTTCTCTCAGACATTTTGAAGCCTCACTGGCCTTTCATTTCTGTCCCCTAAGCGGGGGGAGGGGGAGTCTGGGTTGGACAGCTCCTCTCCGCTCCCCCTCTCCAGTCGATGGCGGTCGGCAGGTGAGGATGTGTTTCCGCCTGCAGTGTGGCAGACACTTATTAGTGCTAATATTCTCCCATCATCCATCTCCAGGTGGGCTTCCGTCATTGATCTGGACACAGAGGCTTTGTCACTGGCTGCTCCTCACGCGGCGAAAGCGCTGGTCGCCATCAGCAGAGGCTTCTGGCGGCCGGGCTTAATGTTCTGTCAATAAAATGCTGCTTTGAAAGCTGTGAAGTGACTGCTAGGTTGGTGTGAAGTGTGTTTCCCCTTCATGGGGTGTCGATAAGGTACATTCAGACAGGACAAAAGGGAGCAAAGAAGGCCAAATTCACGTTTATATATTGAATTCCTCAAGTAAAAACATACATTTGCTCATTCCAGTCTTTCAAGATATTCACACGTTGCTTTTGTCATCGTATCATTGGCTTATTAGGATATTTGGACTGGAATTCAACAATAAACCATCAAATTATTGCACAGAAATTAAGGTTGTTAATGCGTATTTCTATGCCAAATTGAAATTAAGGTCAGGTATTTTTCTGTTTACAGAGACGAGGCGATGCTGAGTCGTTCCCTTTAGGCCACAGTTATCTCAGTATATCTGCTTTCTAATGCTCAACTGTCTTAATTCATCCATATGAGCCTGCGCGCATTTAGTTTCATCCCAATTTGTATTCGAAATGAGCTGAGCCAGAGATGGAGGAAGCTTTAGCTAAATGTTTAATGTTTTTGGGCACTTGGTCGGCTTGGTTCAGTGGTTGAACCAATGGAGAATTAAATTTGGGTCTCTCCCCAAAGACCTTGTCAGATGCCAGCGAAACGAGGCCATCTGTTGAGAGAGAGTGTGTGTGTGTGTGTGTGTGTGTGTGTGTGTGTGTGTGTGTGTGTGTGTGTGTGTGTGTGTGTGTGTGTGTGTGTGTGTGTGTGTGTGTGTGTGTGTGTGTGTGTGTGTGTGTGTGTGTGTGTGTGTGTGTGTGTGTGTGTGTGTTGTGTGTGTGTTAGTGAGGTGGTCGTGCGGCGGACAGACAGTCGTATGCAAATGAGGCCAGTTGTTTCACTAATTACAGCTGTGCTTGAGACTGATCGTTATTACCCTCCTGATTTTGTGCTGGGGGACAGGTCCCTCTTTGAGACAGAGACAGGAAGAGAGAGAGGGAAAGAGAGAGAGAGGTCCTAGAAGTACAACCCAACGTTCAGTCACATCTCAGTCTGTGCCTCCCTCCTCCTCTCTCCTTTCAACGTCAGTAGATTAATTAACACACTCGCACATCCCTCTTACGTTTTATACATTCTATAACATCCACAACCAAGAAAATGACAGCACATCTCTATCTTTATCCTGGATCCATCTGTGGATTTGTCTGAGACACAATTATCCCATAAGTGCGCTTTGAGTTCTGCTTTATGTTGGATAATCTCATAAAGCAGCGCAGTTTATTTTCAACATGACAGCCTCATTTATCTGCAGCCATTATACCGAGCTATCAAACAAAAAGTTGAAAATGTTTTATTGAGGCTTCAACTCTTGTAATGGAAAATGCGGTGACACTGTTTGATTTTTGCGTTTGCGGCCCATTTTATTCCCCCCCGGTATTTAGTACATCAGTTTCCTCTACAGCACAGAGACGTTTACAATGGATTATTTGTCACAGCAGACATTTCAATATGATAAACTCTCCTATCAACAATATACTGATATAGCCTAAAAAAATAAATAAGCATTTTTATTCTCTTTTTTTCGTCCTGATGGTCCATATTTGACTTTTCACTAAACATCCATTTAATATCAAGTGGACGTGATCAAATGCAGTATATCGTCCAGTACAGATATGTAACATTAAATCAGGATATTATGCATTTACTGACTGACCTGATTTACTGGCAGGATTTAGTACGTTTACATTTTCAACAAGGGAAAAGCCACTAAACATCACATGAAAAATAGTAGCATTCTTCTTCTTCTTCTGGATCAAAACATGTCTACAATATCACACTCAGCAGCAATTATGGAAAATAGTTTGCATCATCTTGCATCATCTCGGTTTTAAGGCAATTGAGTTGTTTACGTGCACTCTTTAAACTTTTATACTTTAACTCCATGAGCTACACCTTCTCTCCATGTGCATATTTGCTTTTCATGTACACATTTCACATACAAAAATACTGTAAATAGGACTAACATGCATGCTTTGATTGACTTTTGACATAATCGACACGGTTTTACATTCAACATTGGCTGCTTCTGCCTACATACGGTACATAGATGGACGTAAGTGTGTGTGATGTAACCACGGGGACGACGAATACCAATTCACGTTTTCACTGCTTGGACACCAACATAGTTTGCATCAAGACCAACAACACATATTAATACAGGAGTCCAATCCACAGTGTATTTTGAATATCCAACATTTTTGACCCAAACAGCATGCATGACGTAGACGTTTCTAATTCAATAGAATATTTTTTTTAAATATCAAAAATAGCACTTCTATTTGATGTGCCATGCATCTAATAATAAACTTTAGACAGATTGCACAAATACCCTTGCTGAATTACTTTTTCTTATTGCACAAAGTACTCACAGTATTACAGTACATCACGACCCTTATTCTACCTGTAAGTGCCACAAATACACTTAAATATACGACCACAGTGGTTTGCCTCTCACAGTCCCCACAGTATCTCACTATAAAGCTAAACTGTTTCTATCACACAAACTATTGCTATAAATACAGAACGCATACAGTACATAGAAGCGGACGACACGTGTTTCCTTTATTCCGTTCGCATCTTTGGCTACTTCCATTGTGTCACTATTATGCCACGCGTGCTGATTCCGCTTGGCAAATCATCTGGATAACCAGGATTTCTAAATATATAGTTTGAAAATAATAGTCTGAGATCATTCAGTTTGATCCAGAAGCTCACACAAGTGCGAAATATCAGACATGGCTTTAGTTTCCTAAAGGCAGCAGACCAGTTATCTTGGTCTACTGGGTTAAGTGGGGTCAGCTCTCGACCCTGAAGTCTTTTGATATCCACATAGAGCGGATGAATCTTTTTTGTTTCCCCCTTTTGATAGACATTTTCTATACAGTATATATACACATAAATAGTTACACATGAATTTTAAGGTTTTGCACGTTATTTTGAATGGAACACTCACTATTGCACAACAAAGACTTGGGTGATGTCACCACTTGTGAGTCTAAAGGCTGAATCGGAGGAGTTCTTAGAGGAGCAGCTTGAGTGGGCGTCACCAGTCTACTTCCCTGATTTATGGAGCTTGCCTGCTCCCTGGCCGCCATCGCTTGACTTGGAAGCCGCAGTGGTCATCCTGACGCACAGGTCCCTGATTTCCAGCAGGGCCTCCTTCAGCGCTTGGGCGAAAACGGCCGAGCTCGTCTCGGTGTTCTCGCGGAAACTTGACACACAGAACACAATGTGGTCCGACTGTGGGTTGTAGCAGGCGCCGTAGCCGTTGTTCACCACCGGGCCGTAGCAGCAGAACATATCCACCGTTGTAGGGACCTGGAAGATAAAGAGTGTAAGAGCTTTGTTTGTACAAGTGCTTGAGACAGATTCTTTGTTTTTTTTTGGCCGACGTATCTATACACATCTAAATGTAAAGAAAGATGGCTTCTTACCTGACTGGTTGAAAGGACGAAGCGGTTGCTGGCCAGGTACGTCTCATCAGAGAAGATCTCTGGCATCTCCGCGTTGAGCTCCTTTGCAATCCTCTGAAGCCCGAGGAGATGATTGTCTATGGCCATCCCTGTAATCGCCTGAGAAACAGTTTGGTTACATTTCATTCATTTCACACATAAATTGCGGTTGTCATTGCTAGATTGCTGCGAAGTACTCACCGCGATTGTGTAATCTGTCTGGGCATTGATCGCGTCCCTCAGTCGTTTCATTTTTTCTGAATCCTGTGATAGAAAGAGTGCATTTTTATAGATGCTTTACACCTGCCAGGGCTTCATCTGTTTCTGAATGGGGACACTGGGTTTGCCGGCACCTGTTCCATTTAAGCAGGCGTGATGGACGGCATTATGGGAGTTGCTCGATAATTGGGGCCAAAGTGAGAAAAATGACTCACGGAGAGAGCGGCTCTCTCATCTGTCATGGACTTCACAAAGGCCAGGGCCTCGGACGTGGCAGAGCGGATGTTGTCGACCCGGCCTTCTTGGAAACGCCGAGTGGACGCGCTCTCGTAGGTGGACACGAGCCTTCCGTTGCATCTGAGCGGACAAAAGAAGGTATGAGGCACATTTGTTCTCATCTGTAGGCTTGAAATGTGTAACTTGAAATAGATACAGATTGTAAATATACTCCACTTGTAAAACACGAGCTGTAGGGCGACTTGTATGTATGCGTCCGGACTCATCTTCTGTTTTTTGATGAATTCCTTCCCATAAGTGCTGAACTTGAATACGTCCATGTCAAGATTATTCACCAGCCTGAAGGGGGAAACCGAAATACGTTGTTCTTGTCTTTGGTGGATGTGGTTGTGTGCGTTCGTTTGTGATGGTCCAGTACCTTCTGAGTCTCTCTGTCGATGCCTTTAAGAGTCCCTGGATGTGCTGGTCACACCTCCAGAGCAGCCGCTGCGGCGCCGGGAGCTGTTTGATGGTGGGTGACAGCTTAGAAGGACTTCCTGCTCTGTTCAGACGAACAACATGTACAGTTTGACTTTCGGCAGCAGTAGTTGAAAACAGATACGTTGTTTTAAGACGTTTCAATGTTCCAACTTACGCATATTTCATGAGGTATTCTGAGCACTGCACGAGGACGATTCCCTCGAACGGTGAATGTTCACACACCACTCCGCAAATTCCATCCATTCCTATAACCAACTAAGAGAAGGTGCATTGAATTCAAAGTGTGTTTAGTATAGTTGGGTTCTGTTAACTAATTTTTACTTTAACTTTATTGGCTGCCAAAGTTGAAAGGAGCGTGGCTTATTCTTCAAGTCTAGTCAATAACCAGTTATGATCCATCATCTGGAGATGGAGGGCTACTCGGCCTTGGTGTAGGTATGAATGGCTTCTAGTTACGAGTCTGTTTTTCAGAAATACACACATTTTGTTATACTGTATGTATCAAGCATGGATCTTAACTAGTTCGAACTGCATATTGGAGACATCAAAGGTCTCAGAGGATCTCCAAGATGCACATCCAGTAAGTGTATACTGATACTTAATGCCAAGCTGTCTACTAGCTTTGGTATACTGTTAAAGTTGTTAGCGTGGCCCTACCTGCATCGACTTGTCGTACCATCGGTTCGCCCCATTATTCTCCACACCTCCGCCATGCAGCATCAGCAGGGCCCTGTTGGTGTCGCTGGGCTCCAATCCGCTGGGCTCATCCAAACACACGATACACAGACAGCTCTCCATCAGAGCCAGAGACGCCCGGTTGGTCGGGTCTGGACGTAGGGAGGAGAGTGGCTTGTTGGGTTATTTTTTTTCAGAAAATGGTCAGTGAAGTCTTAAACTTTTGTCTGCAATTTAATCGGAAACCTTTCATCAGCGCGTCTCTGGCTCGTGCCCATTCTGTTCTTCCGTCGGATGTCAGCACACCGAAAGGAGGAAGTCTCTCCTCAGCGTTTTCTGACATTTTCTTTATCTTCTCTAGTTGGGATAAAATCTCCATCTCGTTCAGCTGCTTGCCATTTACGACGACATCCAACATGAAAAACTAGTGAGAAAATAAGATCACAGAAACCATAAATCTGATATCAGCCACCTGAAAAATATGTAGTAGTAATTTGTACAGTATTTGTTTATTGGCATTGACTAAAGATGTGTTTTTGCCGATCGTTCATTTCCTACAATCACTTTAAAGTGACTCAAGGAAGCTCTCAACCAAAGTGGTAAATTCAATCAACGCTAATTGCATTAACTGCCTGTATCTCCATAGAGACGCGCCCTCATGTGCCACAGATTGATAGATCCCAGAGCCATTTCCAGGTGAGCCCCCCTGCAGTGTTGTCTCAGCATTTAGAGGCACAATCCGTGATCCAAAACAGAAGCCCCACGGGAAGAAGTACTCTAGTAGTTCTTTGGTTGTTTGTGTGAATGTACTGCAATTACTAAATTTGCATCCGAAATGACATGACTTAGATAGATCTAAGTAAAGTTATCTATGCTTTCCTCAGTTAGAAATGTGACACGTGTGACTTGTTTCCTTGCAATCTAGCGTCCTGACCTGGTTCTTGCAGGCCACGACGATGTGTTCTGGTTCAGAGGAGGCTGCGTTCATCTTGACCTTCAGCGTGTCAGTCTTCAGCCCTGGGTAGCGGTAGGAGGTGAAGAGGCGGTAGTACTGCTCCATGCACAGAGGAGTCCCGGCTAGCTGGCCCCGGGCAAAATCCATGGGCAGAGCTCGTCTGATGGCCGAAAAGACATCACGACACAAACCCATCAAACTCTTGACGACTCAACATTAGGCTGCGATTCAGATGAATGTAATCAAACGCAAATTTAGGATCAAACCTGTTTTATCAATTAGTTTATATTTTTTTAGATTTAGGGCTTAACAAATGAGTATTTATCAATTTCTATCCCAATCCTACATGTGCATAGCTCGCAATCAGAACCCAGCCTATAGAGTGCAGGTTTAACTGTGGGTACATGGTTATCTATTACATCTCTAAGCAGGATCAACTTACGTATCGATGAGAAGTTTGTACTCCAGCACTCCTCTGACGAGATGAGCAGCAAATCTTAATAAGAGTGAAAGGAATGGAATTAAAATCTAAATTGAGGGGTTTTGCTGTACGAGCCTGAACATGGAACAGTGGACCTGCCAGGGTTCATAACTGGACAAACTCATCTTTCAAAGTACTAACTGTAATCACATTGGAGCAAATTAGTAGGATACAGTGGGTGAGTTGTGTGTGTGCTGTGTGTGTGTGTGTGTTTGTTTGTGCAGATCGAGACAGCGAGTGTGTGTGTGTAGGCGGCGAGGACGAGCAGGGAAAACACAGAGCCCCCGTCAGCTCTTGTGTTGTATGTCATTTGTCTTGGTGTTATTGCGTTCAAGAGCCAGATCGATACAAAGGAGGGGGCCGCGGCGCACCACACCCCTAAATGAGGCCTGACTAGCAGTCTCGGCGGAGAGCTTGGTCCTGTCACTCCCAATCTAATAAGTGGCCGTGTCAGTAGATTACCAGCTGCTCGCGGCGCTCTGGAAATATTCAGTTAGAGCAGCACGAGCTGACAAAAGCTAATGGTGAGTTACAGGGCCGGGCGGACCGGTGTGATGTCTGCTGGATCCACGGCTCATTTAATCACGGGGAGAGTTTCAGCTAAGAGATGATGCCATGCCGCTGATTCTGATCTTAATCTGAGCCGGAAACAACATAAACCTCTCAGCAGATACAGAATTTATGCTGCTGTGCATTTTCCATTGGGTTAGTGACGCTGGTATGGACATGCTCAGTTTTGAAATATTCGGGTATTTTCCTTGTGTGTTTGTGTGTGTGGCTTTTTCTGTGGGTGGGGCTTAAATGGACTAGATATAATGGAATCAGTGGTCTGTTGTCTCTCAGTGTGCACAGCAGTGCTGTGATGAAGGACAGCAGAAGTGCATCAGTGTTTTTGAGATATTTTGACCTTCCTGTGAACATTGTGAGACGTTTCTACACACAAAATGGCAACTGAATGAATTCAAGCTTCCACATGAGGAATCACACAGTTAGCACTTACCTGACGGCATCTGCGGGATCTTTGAACGTCTGCTTAGGAAACACCATGACAGGACTGGAGTTGACCGGAAGAGCCAACCTGTTGTTGAGGTACATATCCTCCAGCCAGTAGTCGTACACCTGAGAGAAACACAAAGAGATGGGATGGATTCTTGCTCTTTATTGAACCTTTTGGACCAAACATATCAGACCTGCGGGTAATGAAGTGAAAAAGCCATTACAGCGTATCGCCACTGGATGAAGAAGCGGTGTGGGTGAGAGCCAAACAGAAAGTGGGAGTGTGATGTATGTCGCAGAGGTGTGTGAATTGTTGTTTGACCCATCGCACGTTCAGGGGAAGAGATTGAAGCTGCAAAGGGACAGAGGCTGAGATAAATCCATGTCACCGTTGTCACCAGGTGTTGCATTTTTGTCAGCTCTTCTGTAAATGGGCGTTGTATCAAATATCTATAAATGGATCTTGTTAGCAACTAACACGGCAGATGAAAGGGTTTACGCCCGATATTACAAAGACAAGTCAAAAAATGAACATCGATTACAAATGTTTACAAAGGTCAACGTCATGAATGGTGTGTGTGTGTGTGTGTGTGTGTGTGTGTGTGTGTGTGTGTGTGTGTGTGTGTGTGTGTGTGTGTGTGTGTGTGTGTGTGTGTGTGTGTGTGTGTGTGTGTGTGTGTGTGTGTGTGGTATTCAGTAATGATGAAGACTGTAATGACCTTCGAGTTTTCCCAAATTAACTCTTACTGGACTGGAAAAATGAATAAAGGAGGAGCGAGTCCCTCCAATGTCATACAGGAAAAAACAAAAGCATCTATTGATCAGGGACAAAAACTAAGGAAGGAAAATTTATAAGCATGGATTTGCTCTTCAGCTCATTTTCCACTCGGTGTGCTTTGGTTACCCAGTTGGCCGTGTTGTCCCTCCTCTCTTCCAACTTCTTCTGGAGAAACTCCCCGACACCTCCGCGAGCCCCAAACTTCTCCACCACCGCCTTTGTCTTCTTGAACTGCTCGTCCTTCACCAGGTGCTGCACACACCTCAGGTACATGTCGAGGGTTTGCTGCAGCGGCGGTACGGGGACCTTTGGCAAGACCTGACATCAGCGAAAACAACAGATTAACACAAATACTCCTGAAAAATGGCAAACGTTCAGCATTCCAGTGTCATTCCTGTATTTAAACCTGTGCTTTCATTAATTAATGAGCTAAAGGGGAAATACCCTCCAGATCTGTTCTTTATTCTTATATTTTTAGAACCAAATTTTAAATATTCATTGTAAATGCTTTAAGGCATGTTTGAGAGTAAACTGCAAAGCCTTGTGGGATCAAAAATGTTCTTGTTTTCAAGGAACAAATATGCATATAGATTATCTTTCTTCTCTGATGTTTGATCATTTGCATATAAACTATTAGTAACCCAAGATCACAGTTAAATAGCTCAATATGTTATCCAGCTCTACTTAAAAAAAAAGAGCCCAATTGTGTGAATATAGTTGTATTTGACCTCAGTGTGAATGCGGTGTGTGTGTGTGTTTTGAATAAAGTGCAGGCAGGGGTGCAGCTTAAGCTTCAACATGGTAAATGACTGGAGAAGTGTGTGAGTGTGTGTGTTATGTGAGCATACTTGGCTGTCTCGCTCTTTGGACGTCTCTCTCTTCAGGATGGGCATGTTTGCGGTTCGGTCCAGGGAAAATATTGTGCGAACCCTGTGGAGTTAGTTTGATGTCTCAGCTCTTGCTGGGTGATGCATGGGCAGACAGTTGAGAAAGAGAAAAAGAAAATTAACTGGAGAATAAATTTGGTCTATTGAGCAATGTAACTATGTATAATATGAAGTAATAATACAGTAAATCACAGCAGATGACGTGTATCTCTTAGTAGCTTCTAGAATCATATTTTTGATTAAAATCCAAATACTTTTATGTGCAAACTGACATAGTTTTTCAAATTTTTGACCTTCAAAACAAATCTGTGCAAAGTTAGAGCTTCTGGAGGCCACAAACATTATTGGAGGTGTAATTTTGCAAGACCGCAAGCTCAATTCTTCTTCTGCTCTAAACTACCGTAGCTTTACTTACTACTTACTACGGCTTTTTACTGATTCATTCGCTCTACATCCTTACAGCAGATAGTAGAGGTTCTGTGTGTGATTCTGATGAATGTACAATGCCATCTGAAACAAGTCAGAGTTGATAACGACATACTGGAGCAACCATTATCTACTGCGCAATACTACTCATATTTAGGCAGTCTCAATCTGACACAGTCTGACATGTTCATCTAACAAAAAGGTGTTCCCCAAGGTTCCACTCTAGGACCACTCTTGTTTAAAATGTTTGTTAATGATCTTCCTTCAGTATTATTAAATATTACTTAACAGAACTAAATCACACACAATGATCTTTGGAACCGGGCTTATTATTAAATCAAATTCAGTTCAGTATCTATGCACTTATGGCTGGACCCAGAACTTACATTCAAGCCACACTTTAATGGTGTTCTGAAAAAAAGTGTATTTTTCCCAATATCCCAATACTCTTCTTCTTTTTTTTTTTTACATCTGAGGCAGAAACTCCCCTCACAACTCATTTGATCTCTGCTACATTATACTGATGTTTCTTTTTTTACATAAGTGCACTGAGAGCCAATCTCCTCCCACTTCATGCAACATGTGACTTGATTTGAGCTTATTGGTTGTCCATATTTTACGCACCATTGTCACATGTTTACACACTATACGCTCCCTTCTGACTGGTATAATTGAGCTACAAATCATGTTTGTTTATCCACCTTTATGTCTAAATGTCTAATTACAATTGCTTTCAACGATCCTCTATTTGTTCTCATGTCTTCTGTTATCCAAAATCATTTTTCAGATCATTCTTACCATTCTCTCTAATATATTTATACCGTACTCTATATATTTTCCCTCGTCTTGTCTTGCCTTGAAAACGAGATGATTCATCTCAAGGAGACTCTTCCTGATAAACTTGAACTTGAAAATGAAACTAAAAGTCCAAGCTTGTTTCAGGTAAAATGTTTAACATTGTACAACTACTAGACATTTACTACCACATTTGTTTTCATAGCTCAATGACAAATGAAGCCTTAATAACACACTAAATAACTTGCAGAGACCTAAAACCAACTTTCTTATAACTCGACACTCCTGTCATGTATATCTTCTATTCTATTCCGTATAGAAAGAAGTCTGCTTACCTGCTCAGTGCCACACAGGAGGTTCGATCACATCGCCTCCCACGTCCACGCCGTGAAATCCCACATTGTCGACTCTCTCCTCCTGTTTTACGCACAGGGCTCCTCCTCGTCGCCTCTCCTCGCCATAAGGTTCATGCGTCTCCACGTTAAAACGCGCATTGGAGTAAAGATGCTGAAGAAGGTGTTTGCGTCCATGCATCTACCCGCCTTCAGGCTACTAAACTCCTCCCATCGAAATCTATTCGTGGATCATGTAATCTGACATCTTGCTTCCACCCTGCCCGCACCCGGTGAGAACTGTCTATAAGAATGCTCACCGGCTTCCGTTCCTGTCCTGAGCTGCTGGACGTGATGACAGTTTCAGAACCGTCACTGTTCCTCTTCTCTCACACTTTGAAGGCCTGATTTCATTAGATACACACAGATGAAAACTATTTTTTGTTAAAAAAAAGCTCTCCTCTCCTATTGGCTATCTTTCCTGAATGAAAAACACTTTTGATCAGATTGATTGCACTTTTGAAGTTGCGTCATGCGCGCTCTGCCTCTCCAAATGGGCTCATGTTTGGAAATCAAGGATAGAATCAATAAATAATCAATTGTGATCATTTCTTATTATTTATTTGCGACACCATTGTATTTTTCACCTTTAGATTATACGGAATATACCAATATCCCAATCTGTGATGCCTATTGTAATACTTTTATCATATATATTTCGTAAAATGTATGTTTGTGTTCCAGTTGCCAAAAACGAATCTTCACTCTTACTCAGATCCAAACAGAGATTTATTAAAACGACAAATATTAAATGAATACACACACATTTATTCATTCGGGAGACTTGATTGGCTACGATTTGACAACAAAATGATTCAACAAAGACGCACGCACGCACGCACGCACACATACACACACATACACACACACATACATATTCACTTTGCAGAGGTCCATGTCTTTTGTAACAATTTACATTGTGCATATATCCACATTATATACAAAAAAAAATTTGTTATGATACATCGGACGACAAAAAATCTCAAATTAGAAAAGAACTCCGGCCTGTAGGGGTTACAAATTACAATTCTTTATATTTCTAAGCAGAATAAAACAAATGAGGCCTTTGTTGTGCAAGTCATCAAAGTTTTTTCAAAGACTAAAAATATAGGTTATTCATGTGAGGGGGTGTGTGCTGCTTATAGTTGGTCCCATATAATCTTGTACACATATTTATCTATTTATACCTTTGTACAATATAGAGTTATAGACACATATTGAACAGTAGCTGATAGATCTCTCACAATACTCCATTTAAAAGTCCATGACAAACGCCACATATAGACACATACAAAATTACGCTCAAAAAAATTACAGAAAAATCAACTTTGGAAAAAACGGATCACACACACACACACGCTTGATTTTGGTGGTTTTTGGGGGTGTTTTTGTGTTTATATTGCACATCAGTTGTAATTACACAGGAGTTTAAATCACTACAGCTTCTTCTATCCTGCTCGGGTCTCTCCGGAGGCGCTCGGAGTTTGTGCGCTCTTTTAAGTGTACTCCGGCCCGGATGACTCCTCTGAGGAACGCTGTGCTTTAAAAGGATCGAAGCCGTTTTCGTCTACCGGTAAACAATTACCCGCCGTGTTATATCCCCTCTTCTTCCCTTTCCTCTCCTCCATCTTGATCGTATCGTACAGCCCCTGCGGAGCCTCTTCTAGCAGGTTATCCCTCTCCGAATGGGACGGTTTCATTTGGCACACGTTGCGCAACAGCAGCAGCGCCGGCGCGTAAAGCACGTTGACGAGGCCCATACCGAGGTTAAGCTGCACGAACCCGAGATTGTGAACGATCTGCCCGGCTACGATGGGACCCATAGCATACGCGACGGAGTAAGAGATATCGGCGATCGCGTAAACGCTGCCGTACACGGAGACGTGACGCACGTCGACCAGGAACGCGAGTGTCGGGAGCAGCGCCGTGTCGACCAGGGCGATGCCGAAACAGATGCCACATAGCGGGAAAATGAGCTGGCCGAAGGTTTTACACGCCGGGACGGTGCAGGAGCTGGCGCCGATGATGACCATCCCCAAAGCCCCGTAGAACCACTGCAAGTGCGGGTGTTTGGAGGCCAGTTTGACGGTGATGTAGACACCCAGCACATGAGGGAAGAACGCCGGGAGCCAAGTGAGTCCCATCTCCCACTGGGTGGAGTGCATGGTGCTCTCCATCCAGTTTGAGATGGTTGGTTCTAGGAAGGCCAAGGGGATGTTACACACCGTGAGCGCCCCGGCTACCACAGCTATATACGGGTCGATCATGAGTCTGTAAATGGGGGTCCCGACCGGCATGTTCTCTCTAGTCCTGTTGGAGAACGGCTTGATGACGGTGAGTAACAGGACACCGTCCGCCAGGCACACGCAGGCGAGCACGATGAAGGGAACTTTTTTACCCGCGAACTCGTACAGGATGCCGCCGAAGGGAGGCGCCACCAGGCTGCCGAACGAGATGAACGCCAGCGCGATGCCGAGCGCCCTGCTCCTCTCCGGCTCCTCCGTGTACTTGTCGGCTATCATCGCGATCCCGGATGTGTCCGCGAAAGCAGATCCGAGACCTTGTAAACTTCTAGCCATGAAGAGAGTCGCGTAGTTCTCCCCGATGGCGAATATACACGTGGACACGAACATGACAGACAGTCCGATTAAAAGCGGGATGTCGTATCCAACTCGGTCTATGAAAGTTCCGGACAGCGGGTTGACTAACAGCTGCAGAATGGCTTTAGATGCGAACAGTACTCCGATCTGCACGTCTAGATTGTTCTTGTTGCTCTTGTCTTGGCTTGTGCTGTTGGCTGAGGTGTTGGGGTGCAGCACTACGTGGACGTGTTCTGACTGCTCGCTCTCCAGATCGGCGAGATAGTCTGGAATAATTGGCACGATCACCATGTACAGCATATTGTCCAGCAGCAGAGCCACGCAGACGATCACTAACATGATCCGTCTCTGCTGGTGTGGATCCTTCATGGCGGTGCCCAGCTGTTTGGTTCTCTGTCCCATCTCGGACAGTTTCACCGCTGCTGATTTGGCGAGTCCGGATGATTCGCCTTCTCTCTCCATTATGTGCTTTCTTTAGGATTCTCGATTTCGTTTTTGGTCAAAATGTGCAGTTGTGCTTCTCCGGTCTTCTCCCAGGTGTTTCCTCTACATGGATGTGCTGGTGCAGGTCGCCCTCGCCTCGCTGGTGCGTAAAGGGAGAGGCGCAGAAGAACTTGGCAGCCTCATCGGTGAAGACGCCTTTCCTCAGCTTCTTCAAACTTGTCCTCGGCTCAGCCACGGCTGATGTTGTCTCATGATTTCCCGAGGAGTGACGTGGTGGAAACGCACCTTGCAGATGTTTCGCCTGCTGATCCTTTTACATGGCAAAAGTTTGTTTGTTTCCAGTTGTTTTTGTTGCTTATTTGTAACACCTGCGACGCTCCGAGTGTCTGATCCCAGTGTTCATGCCTCCCGTCACCTGTGGCACTTTGGCGCTCCGCTCTGAGACCGCGGGAGGCTTCCTGGCCATTGGAGCACATTAACCCGCTGCTTTGGCGATATTTTAGTCCCTTTTTTTGTCTCCCTTTTGTCACTTAGAGCTGTGACGCAATACCAGCTTGCCCCCAAGTGGATCCCTTCTCCGGTTGCGTCCTTTATGTTAATTTCCAACCATGGTAGCAATCACTTCAACCAATAAGAACCAGTGAGCGCCATCACGACCCTTTCACAAGAGCGTGGAAGAAGAAAAAAATCCTTCTTCTCGCTCAGTGTGTGACTCTTTACTGCGGTGTTAAGAAAGAGAGAGCGGCGAGTGAGAGTGTGTGTGTGTTCACACTCATTCACATAAGCAAGAGTAGATCACTGCTGCAGAGAAATACCTGAATTTGTCTTCTTTTCATCTCAGAAAAAACTAACACATTCACATTGTAAGCCGTCTGGAAAGCAAAAGTGCAGAAGATTATCAAACCATTGAAATATAGTTTAAGTTTGGAGTATATATATATATATATATATATATTTTGTGATATTTCCAAAAATAGCGGTTAACCATGTGCACAAAGCAGATCAACTGCAGATCAACTGTGGATTTCAGCACCACGGGCTGTGGACAGCTTCCGCAGATACAGGAGCTTTTTCACGCTTCAGTTTCTGCATTTATACCTTTTACTTTTTCAAAAATGTAGTTAATGATAAGATACATCTATAATAATATAATTGCTTTACTTAATAAATGTATTGGAAGGACCGCTGGTTGCTGCTCAGCCTGATGTCCTGCGCTGAAGCTCCTGACTAGCACACTGCTGGAAACGTTTAAGAACCCTTTTTGATTTTAGCAAAAGGCATGAGCGACACCTTGTGGTGGTATTATATACAACTGGGGAAAAACATTGTCTGGCCTGTAAACGCCCAGTGAAGAACACAACCACAACCAAACACTTATGATTTATTGTATTTTGTGTTATAAGGGAAACACTTTTTGTTATTACAATTTAGATTCTCCATTCATTTGTTTATTATATGATGTCCGTTTTGTCTTAATATAATGTAATCATTTGAAAGACATGTTACCTTATTTTACAGCAGAGGGCGACAAAGACTTGCAAATATTATCAAAGTCCTTCTACTACTTCTATTCCTACCAATACAACTACTATTGCAAAAAATAGTAAATTATTATTAGCATTATTAGAAGTTAAGCAAATTTCCTTAAATGCAATAAACAAAACTTACCAATATTGTTGTCAATATATACATATATACACCTACATATATATTGACAACAATATTGATATGTATATATATCAATATATGCATATCAATGTATATCAATAATGTTGTCAATATGTCCCTGCTGTCAGAATGGGCAGGTCAACACTTACGTGAAAATTAAAATGATCTGAAGAATTAGACCCTGCTGAGTCAAGGTATGGGTTAGTGATGCATATATTATGTAACCCAGATTAGACTTCGGCACTAATCCTTTAAAATGATTACAAGATTCCAAGAAACCCACAATTGACATTTGACTTTCTTGACACACTTCTTGAATATAATCAAAATATAGGCTATGATGGGGATCATGAAAGAGATTACATCACGTAGTTATAATGTAAACCAAAACCAATCTTGGCCTTTGTGTTGTTTCACACGTCTCCTTATTAGTCGTGTGATTTCACCTGTGGACTGTGGCGTTTAATGTTTCATTTGGGACAACTCTGTTTTCACACCTTTGACCTCCTTGTCTAAGAATGACTAGATAAAGACATTATTTAAAGTAAACACCCAATATTCAGTGTTGATCATTGACCCACTAGTCTATTGTTGTTTATTAGAACCGTGTTTACCTCTGCTGGGCAGTCACTCACATCAGTGTACATTAGTCTCTCATGTTATTTTGTCATTCTCACAGATTTACTTTTCCCTCAACATTGCAACAGCTGAGATCACACATTAAAATGGGTGTGAGGTGAATTGAATGGTAATCCGCTTTAATATGAATTCCGCCTTGTGTTGAAATCTAATCCATCTGAACATAATAGGATTTATTATTCACTCTAATGCACTATGGGAACTTAAAGGGTTAATGTGTATTTTTTTGGATCACATAAATTTGAGGTGTATTCGCAAACACGATTGACATTCAAGAGAGTCAGTAAATATTTGTCATTTATACTTGGATTCAAGCTGACATTTGAGTTCACTTTGACTTCTTTCATTTATGAATTGAGTTGAGGAGAAAACACCAACATTAACTCTTTTTCTTTTCAAGTTGATTCATGCTGTTTTGGAAATTCAAAAGAGAACACCACGTTTGGTGAAAATGCGACTAATTACATCTCTTGTGGCTGTGAACACATGTGCGGTGGCTCTGCTGGATGAAAAGGTTTTAGCCCACAGGGATGACAGATGTATGCCAACATCTGTCTGTGATGATTTAACACATGTCTGATTACAGTGAACAGAACGTAACTCAAGCACTCAGCACAAACAGAGAGAAGACTCATGACCGCATGATAAGGATTCCTGCTCTTTTCCTGTCCAGCTGTGGCCATTATAGCGTCTTATGTTTACAATTGTAATTGAATTAGATCACGAGTCAACACACACAACATGCTTGTTATGAGTGTAGGAATCAGTTAGTGAGACACTTGGACCACTGGGACACTCTCAAGCTAGACACTCAGGGCATCACCACGCTCATGATCATAGAGATAAATACAGTTCAGGGAAAACTATTTGTGTCCCTCCCCTCCCAAGCAGCAAATGAGCAGATCATTACAGTAACGCAGCTCAGCTGACAGCTGATGTTCTCAGCAGTGGTTAAATGCAGCTAGTCGTCTACCTTGCTGTAGTAGTGCACAGCACTACTGGACAGCACTACATTACATTACATTACATTATGATCATTTGGCAGACACTTTTATCCAAAGCGACTTACATTATATATTACCACCCTTCGCAGAGGGGGGAGCAATTGAGGGTTCGGTGCCTTGTTTATGGGCACCTCAGCACTGGGCTCGAGCCGGCAACCCTTCGGTTCCCAAGCGGAAGCTCTACCCACTGAGCTACTGCCTCCCAGTAGAGTCTGTCCAGTTGTGCCAGACACTCATGCATCTGATTCATGACTTCATGAGAGTCTGGCACAAGTGCTGCTGCAGGCCCTTGTAGGCAGTAGACTCTTCTGAGACTCTTTAGATTCTACTGCCTAAAAGAACCTGCCGTGCACTACAACAGCAGACCACCAGTGCCACCAGAGCACTGCTGTGCTGCGTTACCGTGACAGCCTGCTCATTTGCTGTTGGGGAGGGGAGTGACACAAAGACTTTGAGGACTGTTTAGTGAAATGGATTTATCTGTGTGACCATAAGTCAGAGTGGCTATGCCCTGAGTGACTACCCGATCTCAGACATCAGCAGAGGTTGTGTAGGGTATTTCATGCCCTATGCAGCCATGTGCTATGGCAGCTCAGCTGATGTTCTCGGCAGGGCTGTATGGTACACCGTGTTTGCTGTTGGGGGACCAACTAGGTATTGAACAAGTTGGACTCCAAAGCTATTGGCGGCCATCTGGGCAGACACCCAGTTGGATACTGTGGCTGACATATTTGGCAGTCAATTGACATGAATCTATAAGCAACGTAGCTCTGATCATTGTATGCTAACAACGACTGTAACACATAGCCTGTGTCTGGAAAGGTGTATGTTTACTCACAGAACCAACATTGTACTGACAACTTGGCTACGCCAGCGTACTGGGTATCCAACAGGTCATCTACCATAGCCAACCACCTGTAGCCAGTAGCCCTGCTGAGAACATCAGCTGAGCTGCCATGGCTGCATAGTGCATAAAGTGCTCTACACAAACTAGCCATTGGCTGAGATGGGGAAGTCCCTCAGGGCAGAACCACTCTGACTTATGGTCACACAGATGGATCCATTCCAGTGAACAGTCCTCAAAGTCTTTGTGTCACTCCCCTCCCCAACAGCAAACGAGCAGACTGTCACAGTAACACAGCTCAGCAGTGCTCTGGTGGCACTGGTGGTCTGCTGTAGCAGCAGTGCACAGCAGGCCCTTGTAGGTAGAAGATTCCAAAGAGTCTCTAAAAAGTCTACTGCCTACAAGGGCCTGCTGTAGCTGTGCCAGACTCTCCAGAATGAATCAGAAGCATGTGTGTCTGACACAACTGCAGCAGGCCCTTGCAGACAGTAGACTTTTTTAGAGACGCTTTGGAAACTCCTGCTACAAAGATTTGCTGTGCACTAGCACGGCATGATAGATTACTGACTGCATTAGACCAGCAACCACCACGTCACTGCTCTGAGAACATCAGCTGAGCTGCATTACTGAAACGATCTGCTCGTTTGCTGCTGAGGAGGGGAGAGACACAAAGACTTTTTGGTCTATGTGACCATGAGCCAGAGTGGCACAGCCCTGAGAAACCACCTCGTCTCAGACAGGCCATTTGCCATGCCAGGTCAGATGATGTTGTCAGCAGAGCCATGGGAGTAGGGTTATACAACTGTCCACGTCGCTTCAGTAGTGTTTGCCTGAGCACTACCATCATTCAAGTCAGGTATAATGGGGTTGCAGCATGCTAGAATATTGAAGCTTCAATATGTCACCCACATTGCCAATCTCAAATAATTGAAGCTTAGACTTTTTGCAGACCTAATGCCATAGCCAACCTATACAGCCCTGCTAAGGACATCATCTAAACTGGCATGGTACATGTACTGTTTGAGATGGGCAAGTCACTCAAGGCTGTGCCCCTCTGGCTCATGATCTTATAGACGACTCCAGTTCAGGGAAAACTATTTGTGTCCCTCCCCTCCCAAGCAGCAAATGAGCAGGTCGTTACAGTAACGCAGCTCAGCTGACAGCTGATGTTCTCAGCAGTGCTGTGGTTTAATGCAGCTAGTCGTCTACCTTGCTGTAGTAGTGCGCAGCAGGCCCCTGTAGGCAGTAGAGTCTGTCCAGTTGTGCCAGACACTCATGCATCTGATTCATGACTTCATGAGAGTCAGAGCCATGCCAGGTCAGATGATGTTGTCAGCGGAGCTATGGGAGCAGGGTAGTGCGACTGGCCACGTCCCTTCAGTAGTATTTGCCTGAGCACTGCCAACATTCAAGTCAGGTCGAAAGATTTGGTCCATGGTTAACATTTTGGGAAATCGGACCAAAAATGTAATTTTCCCCAAACACAAGAAAATGATCCTTGTGTCATGCAGATGCTGCGTTTGCAAATTTTAGAGCTCTAGCCCTTAAATTGACCAAGATATGGGCTTTTTAAAAAAGAAGGATTTGGTCCATTTTTTTTTGTTTTTTGTGAGTGCCGCTCCGAATCAAAGAGACAAAAGCAGACTGAGAGTGTGTTAGGTGGTGGCGCACTCGACTAAGCACAGGTTTGGGAATCTGGCACACACTCCGGTTCAGGTTGGCTACCGACATCGGTTCCCCAACTCGCTTGGTTCGACTGGCTCAGCCCCCACAGGGGGGCAGACATAGAGGTGCGACATGCAGCGCACTCCCCCCCGACCTCGGTCCCCCAACTCGCTTCGTTCGACTGGCTCAGCCCCCCTAGGGCAGACATAGAGGTGCGACATGCAACGCGCTGCTCCCCGAAGTGGGGCAGACACAGGGCATCCTCGTGCCCTGTAGACGCTCTGTTTTTCAATTTCAGAGCGCTAGCTCTTACATTCGCCAAGATATGGGCTTTTTAAAAAACAAGGAGAGGAGGTACACACAGACTTAAAGCTGATTGAAAGAGTACAAGTAATAGGTTTTATTGGTATTAATTTATCATTAGTTTTTATGTGTTAGTATTACATAATTTAATATTCCCCTCTCCCTTTGTACCAAGTTTGTGTCGTGAAACTACTCCTGGCTCAGTTCGCACTTGGCTCATAGCGTCGAGTTGTCTTTTATTGAGGCTTTAGTTCCCCCTTGTGGCCATTCTGTAAACCGCAAACAACAGACAAAGAATGATGTGCTGTCAATTTTAAGGCAGATCATCTTTCAGATTTTCAACATCTGCTTCACCTAATTTGAACCTTAAAATGCCACGCTCACATGCTGGTGCACCGCCTGTACACAGTGTTTCAAAATGAAAACGTGGTTCAAAATGAAAAAAGAGATATTCAGTTAAGACCATTTGTAATAAACGCTATATTTAAAGTCTTGCTTTTCACGTTTGCAATCCTATGAAGGTAACTTTTCATTCAATTTAATAAGTCAACACAGCTTTTGAATCTGTTGTGTACATAAACGATTTCACTTGTTATGTTGTACACAAAATGCTGAAAGAGTGTATCTTTGTTTGAACGAATTAAACATTTTGCTACAATGTTCATTGTTGAACGTTTCATCCCTTGCCTGCTTTCCCCCGGGTAGCCACTGGGTGGCACCAATTGATGACTTTAAAATCATCAAAAGCAACAGCAAAGAACACAACAACATAGATAAAGACATCAACTGGTGAGTGTATCATCACAGTTGTGAGTGTCTCTTTTATGCAATTCCGACAAGGTTGTGAGTTCGAGGCCTGACCTCTCCCAAATCTCCAGGAAGACCAGCTGGAGCTCTAGAAATCTTTTAATACAACCACATGTGTCTCCTGCATGTCAGGGTTTGCAATAGTCTATCCTGCTTGAACCTCTTCAACTGTCAACTGAGTGTCCTCCAGTAAGTTCAGGGAGACAAACTAGATCACCTCAATGCACCTTCCTCCCTGCACCTCCACACACATTGATGTACACTACGTGTTTTCCTTTAAAGAACCATATTTCAGCCTGTTTATTGAATTGAGTTCGTGTTGGTTCAAAGGCGATTCCTGGTTTCACCGGTTGGGGCGCTGTCGCCATTTGAGACCAGGAGAGCAGCAGGTGAAATAAGCGAAGGAGTGAAACGGTATGTTATTGTTGTCGTCTCGTTATTTCTCTGTTATCAGGTCGGCATTGTGCTTATAAGTACAGATATGTGCTCACAACATGCAGCGCCATGTTCACAACATGATGCCACTGCATTTGAGTCAGAAGAACAGTTATAAAGTCTGTTTGCGTGTTTAAAGTTCTAATGAACTCTCCCCACTTAGGTAGCTCGGTGCTTATGTTGGCTAGCAGTGTACGTAATGTGTGCGTGTGTGTGTGTTGTATTAACTGTTTCACCAACAGATTTCTGGACGTTGTGTTTGCATTTATCAAACATTGTGTGAAGTCTTCTCAGGTCAACTCATCACTCGATTCCAAGTCCAGTCTAAGAAGTCCAAACCACTGGGAATAGTTCAGATTTAGGCCCGTGTGTGCTTCTGGCACAGAATCTATCGACCCTCTATTCAGATTTCATTGACGTTGAATGATGTGTGGATAAGAAATAATAATTATTCTTAATAATAATAATCGATATTGTCAATCTTGACTCTTCAATGTATATATAGTTATTATGATATCGATTTTAACCACGTCAACTTTGAAGTTGGATGTGTATATGTCGCCCTCTTGTGGTTAAAATGGAATACTGCATATAAATAAATAAATAACGATCATTTGGCAGACGCTTTTATCCAAAGCGACTTACATTACATTATATTACCACCCTTCGCAGAGGGGGGAGCAATTGAGGGTTCAGTGCCTTGCTCAGGGGCACCTCGGCAGGGACTTGAACTGGCAACCCTCCGGTTTTTGAGCGGAAGCTCTACTCGACTACTGCCTCCCATACTCAGCAGCTCTTCAGAAAACAGATAAAGAGAAACAAGTTGCTGATCACAAGTTGAGGATGTGTTTATTCGGAAACTTTAATGTTAATAATTTGTATTTATTCTGACTTGAGAAGCTGGACTGTAGTAGTGCACAGCAGGCCCTTGTAGCCAGTAGACTCCACAGAGTCTGTCCAGTTGTACCAGACGCTCATGCTTCTGATTCATGACTTTGTGAAAGTCTGGCATAACTGCTGCTTCAGGTCCTTGTAGGCAGTAGACTATTCTGAGACTCTTTAGATTCTCCGGCCTCAAACGACCAGCTGTGTGTCTACAACAGCAGGCCACCAGAGCACAGCTGAGCTGAGTTACTGGGTGTAGAACTTCAAACCCTAAGCTGAGGTCGAACCTCCTCCTTGGCTGAGTTGTGGCGCAGTGATCTTGGTTTCACTCCTGTTTATGGGAAGAGCCTAATGTAAGAGCAGTCAGGATGTCTTGGTTTTAAGTCGAATCCTGCTTTCGCCACTAGGGGGCGGTGTCTCCATGTGAGAGCAGGTAATCAGCAGGTGAAACCAGCGAACGAGAGAAGCCGTGTGGTTGTTTTGTCGCTACCAGGTCGGTGTTGTGTTTATAGTTCATATATGTGCTTGATGTGCTACAAGATGTTACTGCACTTTACAAACAACAGGCAGGAAGTCAGGTGCTTACTTTCCTGCTGAAAGGTTAGAGCCGTTTAGCCTTCGTGGCGACGCACCGGTATTGAGCCATTACGGTGTGTGTGTGCCTGTTAAATCCATGCTACGGAGGGGTACAGTAGTGTGTGTGTATGCAGTAGTGACTGTCTGTTGTGTGAATGTGTAAGTGTGTCTGTGCGTGCATTTGTGTGTGTGTATGCGTGTGCTGTTTTAAATGTTTGCTGTATTTCTCAAGCTGTGGTGTTTGGATGCTGCGTTTGAAAATTTTAGAGCTCTAGCTCTTTAACTGACCAAGATACGGGCTTTTTAAAAACAAATGATTTGGTCCATGGTTACACTGTCGCTCTGGAAAACTGGACCAAAAACTAAATTTTCCCCAAACTTACGGAAGATGATCCTCGTGTCCTGTAGAAGCTGCGTTTGAAAATAAGGTAAAGTATTTGTTATTATATATATTATATTACACTTAGACTAACTACTTTACTTTAATCTTACTGCTAATTTATTCGAAATATGTTCAATAAGTAAATATATAAATGACTTTTTGAGATGTGAACACATATCGACTTATACGCTAAGTCGATTGAATAACTAAAAAATATCCTGTTTAAGTCATTTAGGAAAATGGGACCAAACTTTTTTTTTTTTTTGTGATGTCAGCACCAAATCAAAGAGACAAAAGAAACATTGAACCTTTCCAAGGTTGGGTGGGCGGTGGCTCATTGATAAGGCACGCGTCTGGGAATCAGGCACACGCTCCGGTGCTGGTTCGCCTCCAACCTCGGTTCCTCACTCTCCAGCTGGTAGCTGGAGAGTTGCCTGTTACCCTCCGGTCCAGAGCCTGTTACCTTCCGGTCCCCGCGCCCACCTAGGCACGGAATCTACTGCATTCAGTCAGTCTGTCAGAGAGAGTGACAGACACATAGCGAGAGACTGATAGTCATAGTAGAACACGTCACGTAGA
This sequence comes from Genypterus blacodes, assembly GCF_046128005.1. Taxonomy (NCBI): domain Eukaryota; kingdom Metazoa; phylum Chordata; class Actinopteri; order Ophidiiformes; family Ophidiidae; genus Genypterus; species Genypterus blacodes. Next base: position 1,130,146 of record NW_027466839.1, read on the forward strand.
TTTAGGGACACACAGTGTGTCGCTCGGGCTGCGTGGCAGGCACAGTTCTTGTGTCTGGCACCAGAACGAGTGATGCACTGTGATAGAACATATAGGAACACATAGGTACTGACACACAGACAGGCAGGCAGGGTGCGGAAGAGGAGGTGCTTTTAAATAAACTCACTAAGTGTTTCACTGGGAAAGATAGATAGCAGAAAAAACGCGTGAAATTTTTTTTTTCTTTAGCTCAGAGGGTTAAGCTGATGGTTGGTGATCACAAGGTTGGGAGTTCGAGTCCCAGTTACAGGAAGGTAACTGGCTCTGGACCGGAGGGTAACAGGCAACTCTCCAGCTACCAGCTGGAGTGTGAGGGACCGAGGTTGGAGGCGAACCAGCACCGGTGCGTGTGCCTGGTTCCCAGACGCGTGCCTTATCAATGAGCCACCGCCCACACGACCGCAGAAGCCTCGATTTTTCTTTTGTCTCTTTGATTTGGAGCTGACATCACAAAAAAAAAAAAAAAAAAGTTTAGTCCCATTTTCCTAAATTACTTCATATATGACTTTAACAGGATATTTTTAGTTATTCAATCGACTTAGCATATATGCTAATGTCTTGTTTGGATCTCAACTACGTGTTCACATCTCAAAAAGTCATTTATATATTTACTTATTGAACATATTTCAAATAAATTAGCAGTAAGATTAAAGTAAAAATGTAGTTTTTGGTCCAGTTTTCCAGAGCGACAGTGTAACCATGGACCAAATCGTTTGTTTTTAAAAAGCCCGTATCTTGGTCAGTTTAACAGCTAGAGCTCTAAAATTTTCAAACGCAGCATCCAAATACCACAGCTTGAGAAACACAGCAAACATTTAAAACAGCACACGCATACACACACACATGCACGCTTACACAGGCACACGTATACAAACATACACACACCCTTCTGTACCCCTCCGTAGCATGGATTTAACACGCTCACACCGTAATGGCTCAATACCGGTGCGTCGCCACGAAGGCTAAACGGCTCTGACCTTTCAGCAGGAACATAAACACCTGACTTCCTGCCTGTTGTTTGTAGAGTGCAGTAACATCTTGTAGCACATCAAGCACATATATGAACTATAAACACAACACCGACCTGGTAGCGACAAAACAACCACACGGCTTTCTCTCGTTCGCTGGTTTCACCTGCTGATTACCTGCTCTCACATGGAGACACCGCCCCCTAGTGGCAAAGGCAGGATTCGACTTAAAACCCAGATTCGACTTAAAACCAAGACATCCTGACTTCTCTACATTAGGCTCCTCCCATAAACAGGAGTGAAACCAAGATCACTGCGCCACAACTCAGCCAAGGAGGACGTTCGACCTCAGTTTAGAGTTTGAAGTTCTACTTTATCAAAAAATATTAGCAGTACTCTCTCTCTCTCTCTACACCAGGAAAAGGAGCCATCTTGTGGTGATTTGTGAGAATACACACGCTTGTTTCAAATTAACAAATGATTTATTCAATCACAACTTTACATTTTATGCGTCCATTTTAAAGCCAGTTTACGTGAACATTTAAATATAATTATAAACGGGAATCCAATGTGTACTCGCAACTTTATCAGCAGCGTTCTCGTAACATCGCGCCAACAACATAACATGAGTAACATCCTCTCTGCTCCCTAACCCTCTCTGGTCTCTATGGTAACGTTTAAACATGCCTTAAACATAAGATACACCACAAAAACAAATGTAAAGTGCATGAAAAGTACAACTCACCATAACGCTGAATCAGTGGGAGCCCTGAGCCTGTTTCTCTGTAAACAGACGGTCCCACCCAGGGCTAATGGGAGACACTGACACCCAGGCCCGGCCCTCGGCATGGGCGACCCGGGCATAATGGGGTTGCAACATGCCAGGATGTTGAAGCTGCAATGTGTCACCCACATTGCCAATCTCAACTAATTGAAGTTTAGACTTTTGCAGACCTAATGCCATAGCCAACCCTATATACCTGCTAAGAACATCATCTAAACTGGCATGGTTCATGGAATGGCTGAGACTGGGAAGTTACTCAAGGCTGTGCCACTCTGGCTCATGGTCATATAGATGAATCCAGTTATGGGAAAACAATTTGTGTCCCTCCTCTCCCAAGCAGCAAATGAGCAGATCGTTACAGTAACGCAGCTCAGCTGACAGCTGATGTTCTCAGCAGTGCTGTGGTTTAATGCAGCTAGTCGTCTACCTTGCTGTAGTAGTGCGCAGCAGGCCCCTGTAGGCAGTAGAGTCTGTCCAGTTGTGCCAGACACTCATGCATCTGATTCATGACTTCATGAGAGTCAGAGCCATGCCAGGTCAGATGATGTTGTCAGCGGAGCTATGGGAGCAGGGTAGTGCGACTGGCCACGTCCCTTCAGTAGTATTTGCCTGAGCACTGCCAACATTCAAGTCAGGTCGAAAGATTTGGTCCATGGTTAACATTTTGGGAAATCGGACCAAAATGTAATTTTCCCCAAACACAAGAAAATGATCCTTGTGTCATGCAGATGCTGCGTTTGCAAATTTTAGAGCTCTAGCCCTTAAATTGACCAAGATATGGGCTTTTTAAAAAAGAAGGATTTGGTCCATTTTTTTTTGTTTTTTGTGAGTGCCGCTCCGAATCAAAGAGACAAAAGCAGACTGAGAGTGTGTTAGGTGGTGGCGCACTCGACTAAGCACAGGTTTGGGAATCTGGCACACACTCCGGTTCAGGTTGGCTACCGACATCGGTTCCCCAACTCGCTTGGTTCGACTGGCTCAGCCCCCACAGGGGGGCAGACATAGAGGTGCGACATGCAGCGCACTCCCCCCCGACCTCGGTCCCCCAACTCGCTTCGTTCGACTGGCTCAGCCCCCCTAGGGCAGACATAGAGGTGCGACATGCAACGCGCTGCTCCCCGAAGTGGGGCAGACACAGGGCATCCTCGTGCCCTGTAGACGCTCTGTTTTTCAATTTCAGAGCTCTAGCTCTTACATTCGCCAAGATATGGGCTTTTTAAAAAACAAGGAGAGGAGGTACACACAGACTTAAAGCTGATTGAAAGAGTACAAGTAATAGGTTTTATTGGTATTAATTTATCATTAGTTTTTATGTGTTAGTATTACATAATTTAATATTCCCCTCTCCCTTTGTACCAAGTTTGTGTCGTGAAACTACTCCTGGCTCAGTTCGCACTTGGCTCATAGCGTCGAGTTGTCTTTTATTGAGGCTTTAGTTCCCCCTTGTGGCCATTCTGTAAACCGCAAACAACAGACAAAGAATGATGTGCTGTCAATTTTAAGGCAGATCATCTTTCAGATTTTCAACATCTGCTTCACCTAATTTGAACCTTAAAATGCCACGCTCACATGCTGGTGCACCGCCTGTACACAGTGTTTCAAAATGAAAACGTGGTTCAAAATGAAAAAAGAGATATTCAGTTAAGACCATTTGTAATAAACGCTATATTTAAAGTCTTGCTTTTCACGTTTGCAATCCTATGAAGGTAACTTTTCATTCAATTTAATAAGTCAACACAGCTTTTGAATCTGTTGTGTACATAAACGATTTCACTTGTTATGTTGTACACAAAATGCTGAAAGAGTGTATCTTTGTTTGAACGAATTAAACATTTTGCTACAATGTTCATTGTTGAACGTTTCATCCCTTGCCTGCTTTCCCCCGGGTAGCCACTGGGTGGCACCAATTGATGACTTTAAAATCATCAAAAGCAACAGCAAAGAACACAACAACATAGATAAAGACATCAACTGGTGAGTGTATCATCACAGTTGTGAGTGTCTCTTTTATGCAATTCCGACAAGGTTGTGAGTTCGAGGCCTGACCTCTCCCAAATCTCCAGGAAGACCAGCTGGAGCTCTAGAAATCTTTTAATACAACCACATGTGTCTCCTGCATGTCAGGGTTTGCAATAGTCTATCCTGCTTGAACCTCTTCAACTGTCAACTGAGTGTCCTCCAGTAAGTTCAGGGAGACAAACTAGATCACCTCAATGCACCTTCCTCCCTGCACCTCCACACACATTGATGTACACTACGTGTTTTCCTTTAAAGAACCATATTTCAGCCTGTTTATTGAATTGAGTTCGTGTTGGTTCAAAGGCGATTCCTGGTTTCACCGGTTGGGGCGCTGTCGCCATTTGAGACCAGGAGAGCAGCAGGTGAAATAAGCGAAGGAGTGAAACGGTATGTTATTGTTGTCGTCTCGTTATTTCTCTGTTATCAGGTCGGCATTGTGCTTATAAGTACAGATATGTGCTCACAACATGCAGCGCCATGTTCACAACATGATGCCACTGCATTTGAGTCAGAAGAACAGTTATAAAGTCTGTTTGCGTGTTTAAAGTTCTAATGAACTCTCCCCACTTAGGTAGCTCGGTGCTTATGTTGGCTAGCAGTGTACGTAATGTGTGCGTGTGTGTGTGTTGTATTAACTGTTTCACCAACAGATTTCTGGACGTTGTGTTTGCATTTATCAAACATTGTGTGAAGTCTTCTCAGGTCAACTCATCACTCGATTCCAAGTCCAGTCTAAGAAGTCCAAACCACTGGGAATAGTTCAGATTTAGGCCCGTGTGTGCTTCTGGCACAGAATCTATCGACCCTCTATTCAGATTTCATTGACGTTGAATGATGTGTGGATAAGAAATAATAATTATTCTTAATAATAATAATCGATATTGTCAATCTTGACTCTTCAATGTATATATAGTTATTATGATATCGATTTTAACCACGTCAACTTTGAAGTTGGATGTGTATATGTCGCCCTCTTGTGGTTAAAATGGAATACTGCATATAAATAAATAAATAACGATCATTTGGCAGACGCTTTTATCCAAAGCGACTTACATTACATTATATTACCACCCTTCGCAGAGGGGGGAGCAATTGAGGGTTCAGTGCCTTGCTCAGGGGCACCTCGGCAGGGACTTGAACTGGCAACCCTCCGGTTTTTGAGCGGAAGCTCTACTCGACTACTGCCTCCCATACTCAGCAGCTCTTCAGAAAACAGATAAAGAGAAACAAGTTGCTGATCACAAGTTGAGGATGTGTTTATTCGGAAACTTTAATGTTAATAATTTGTATTTATTCTGACTTGAGAAGCTGGACTGTAGTAGTGCACAGCAGGCCCTTGTAGCCAGTAGACTCCACAGAGTCTGTCCAGTTGTACCAGACGCTCATGCTTCTGATTCATGACTTTGTGAAAGTCTGGCATAACTGCTGCTTCAGGTCCTTGTAGGCAGTAGACTATTCTGAGACTCTTTAGATTCTCCGGCCTCAAACGACCAGCTGTGTGTCTACAACAGCAGGCCACCAGAGCACAGCTGAGCTGAGTTACTGGGTGTAGAACTTCAAACCCTAAGCTGAGGTCGAACCTCCTCCTTGGCTGAGTTGTGGCGCAGTGATCTTGGTTTCACTCCTGTTTATGGGAAGAGCCTAATGTAAGAGCAGTCAGGATGTCTTGGTTTTAAGTCGAATCCTGCTTTCGCCACTAGGGGGCGGTGTCTCCATGTGAGAGCAGGTAATCAGCAGGTGAAACCAGCGAACGAGAGAAGCCGTGTGGTTGTTTTGTCGCTACCAGGTCGGTGTTGTGTTTATAGTTCATATATGTGCTTGATGTGCTACAAGATGTTACTGCACTTTACAAACAACAGGCAGGAAGTCAGGTGCTTACTTTCCTGCTGAAAGGTTAGAGCCGTTTAGCCTTCGTGGCGACGCACCGGTATTGAGCCATTACGGTGTGTGTGTGCCTGTTAAATCCATGCTACGGAGGGGTACAGTAGTGTGTGTGTATGCAGTAGTGACTGTCTGTTGTGTGAATGTGTAAGTGTGTCTGTGCGTGCATTTGTGTGTGTGTATGCGTGTGCTGTTTTAAATGTTTGCTGTATTTCTCAAGCTGTGGTGTTTGGATGCTGCGTTTGAAAATTTTAGAGCTCTAGCTCTTTAACTGACCAAGATACGGGCTTTTTAAAAACAAATGATTTGGTCCATGGTTACACTGTCGCTCTGGAAAACTGGACCAAAAACTAAATTTTCCCCAAACTTACGGAAGATGATCCTCGTGTCCTGTAGAAGCTGCGTTTGAAAATAAGGTAAAGTATTTGTTATTATATATATTATATTACACTTAGACTAACTACTTTACTTTAATCTTACTGCTAATTTATTCGAAATATGTTCAATAAGTAAATATATAAATGACTTTTTGAGATGTGAACACATATCGACTTATACGCTAAGTCGATTGAATAACTAAAAAATATCCTGTTTAAGTCATTTAGGAAAATGGGACCAAACTTTTTTTTTTTTTTGTGATGTCAGCACCAAATCAAAGAGACAAAAGAAACATTGAACCTTTCCAAGGTTGGGTGGGCGGTGGCTCATTGATAAGGCACGCGTCTGGGAATCAGGCACACGCTCCGGTGCTGGTTCGCCTCCAACCTCGGTTCCTCACTCTCCAGCTGGTAGCTGGAGAGTTGCCTGTTACCCTCCGGTCCAGAGCCTGTTACCTTCCGGTCCCCGCGCCCACCTAGGCACGGAATCTACTGCATTCAGTCAGTCTGTCAGAGAGAGTGACAGACACATAGCGAGAGACTGATAGTCATAGTAGAACACGTCACGTAGATTTAGGGACACACAGTGTGTCGCTCGGGCTGCGTGGCAGGCACAGTTCTTGTGTCTGGCACCAGAACGAGTGATGCACTGTGATAGAACATATAGGAACACATAGGTACTGACACACAGACAGGCAGGCAGGGTGCGGAAGAGGAGGTGCTTTTAAATAAACTCACTAAGTGTTTCACTGGGAAAGATAGATAGCAGAAAAAACGCGTGAAATTTTTTTTTTCTTTAGCTCAGAGGGTTAAGCTGATGGTTGGTGATCACAAGGTTGGGAGTTCGAGTCCCAGTTACAGGAAGGTAACTGGCTCTGGACCGGAGGGTAACAGGCAACTCTCCAGCTACCAGCTGGAGTGTGAGGGACCGAGGTTGGAGGCGAACCAGCACCGGTGCGTGTGCCTGGTTCCCAGACGCGTGCCTTATCAATGAGCCACCGCCCACACGACCGCAGAAGCCTCGATTTTTCTTTTGTCTCTTTGATTTGGAGCTGACATCACAAAAAAAAAAAAAAAAAAGTTTAGTCCCATTTTCCTAAATTACTTCATATATGACTTTAACAGGATATTTTTAGTTATTCAATCGACTTAGCATATATGCTAATGTCTTGTTTGGATCTCAACTACGTGTTCACATCTCAAAAAGTCATTTATATATTTACTTATTGAACATATTTCAAATAAATTAGCAGTAAGATTAAAGTAAAAATGTAGTTTTTGGTCCAGTTTTCCAGAGCGACAGTGTAACCATGGACCAAATCGTTTGTTTTTAAAAAGCCCGTATCTTGGTCAGTTTAACAGCTAGAGCTCTAAAATTTTCAAACGCAGCATCCAAATACCACAGCTTGAGAAACACAGCAAACATTTAAAACAGCACACGCATACACACACACATGCACGCTTACACAGGCACACGTATACAAACATACACACACCCTTCTGTACCCCTCCGTAGCATGGATTTAACACGCTCACACCGTAATGGCTCAATACCGGTGCGTCGCCACGAAGGCTAAACGGCTCTGACCTTTCAGCAGGAACATAAACACCTGACTTCCTGCCTGTTGTTTGTAGAGTGCAGTAACATCTAGTAGCACATCAAGCACATATATGAACTATAAACACAACACCGACCTGGTAGCGACAAAACAACCACACGGCTTTCTCTCGTTCGCTGGTTTCACCTGCTGATTACCTGCTCTCACATGGAGACACCGCCCCCTAGTGGCAAAAGCAGGATTCGACTTAAAACCCAGATTCGACTTAAAACCAAGACATCCTGACTTCTCTACATTAGGCTCCTCCCATAAACAGGAGTGAAACCAAGATCACTGCGCCACAACTCAGCCAAGGAGGACGTTCGACCTCAGCTTAGAGTTTGAAGTTCTACTTTATCAAAAAATATTAGCAGTACTCTCTCTCTCTCTACACCAGGAAAAGGAGCCATCTTGTGGTGATTTGTGAGAATACACACGCTTGTTTCAAATTAACAAATGATTTATTCAATCACAACTTTACATTTTATGCGTCCATTTTAAAGCCAGTTTACGTGAACATTTAAATATAATTATAAACGGGAATCCAATGTGTACTCGCAACTTTATCAGCAGCGTTCTCGTAACATCGCGCCAACAACATAACATGAGTAACATCCTCTCTGCTCCCTAACCCTCTCTGGTCTCTATGGTAACGTTTAAACATGCCTTAAACATAAGATACACCACAAAAACAAATGTAAAGTGCATGAAAAGTACAACTCACCATAACGCTGAATCAGTGGGAGCCCTGAGCCTGTTTCTCTGTAAACAGACGGTCCCACCCAGGGCTAATGGGAGACACTGACACCCAGGCCCGGCCCTCGGCATGGGCGACCCGGGCATAATGGGGTTGCAACATGCCAGGATGTTGAAGCTGCAATGTGTCACCCACATTGCCAATCTCAACTAATTGAAGTTTAGACTTTTGCAGACCTAATGCCATAGCCAACCCTATATACCTGCTAAGAACATCATCTAAACTGGCATGGTTCATGGAATGGCTGAGACTGGGAAGTTACTCAAGGCTGTGCCACTCTGGCTCATGGTCATATAGATGAATCCAGTTATGGGAAAACAATTTGTGTCCCTCCTCTCCCAAGCAGCAAATGAGCAGATCGTTACAGTAACGCAGCTCAGCTGACAGCTGATGTTCTCAGCAGTGCTGTGGTTTAATGCAGCTAGTCGTCTACCTTGCTGTAGTAGTGCGCAGCAGGCCCCTGTAGGCAGTAGAGTCTGTCCAGTTGTGCCAGACACTCATGCATCTGATTCATGAGAGTCATGAATCAGAAGTGCTGCTGCAGACCCCCTTGTAGGCAGTAGACTCTTCTGGGACTCTTTAGATTCTACTGCCTACAAGAACCTGCTGTGCACTACAACAGCAGACCACCAGAGCACTGCTGAGCTGCGTTACTGTGACAGTCTGCTCGTTTGCTGTTGGGGAGGGGAGTGACACAAAGACTTTGAGGACTGTTTAGTGAAATGGATTTATCTGTGTGACCATAAGTCAGAGTGGCTATGCCCTGAGTGACTACCCGATCTCAGACATCAGCAGAAGTTGCGTGGGGCATTTCATGCCCTATGCAGCCATGTGCCATAGCAGCTCAGCTGATGTTCTCAGCAGAGCTGTATGGTACACCGGGTTTGTGGTTTGGGGCCAACTAGGTATTGTCCTAGATTGGCACTCATTTGGCATTAGCTCTATTCATGTACATTGAGTAAACACTGATGTGAAGTTTGAATGTATAGTTACATATGACATTACCACTGTGGCAGAATGTAGGAGATAGAGAGGTATGTCTCTTTGAAGGTGTCGTAAAATGGTCAGCTCACAGAGCCAAACATTTTACTGACACCTTGGCCACGACACCTCACCGGGTATCCGATAGGTGGTCTACCATAGCCAACCACCCGTAGCCAATAGCCCTGCTGAGAACATCAGCTGAGCTGCCATGGCTGCACAGTGCATAAAACGCCCCATGCAACCTGTTTGAGATGGGGCAGTCACTCAGGGCAGAACCACTCTGACTTATGGTCACACAGATGGATCCATTTCAGTGAACAGTCCTCAAAGTCTTTGTGTCACACAGCTCAGCAGTGCTCTGCTGGCACTGGTGGTCTGCTGTAGCAGTGCACAGCAGGCCCTTGTAGGTAGTAGATTCCAAAGGGTCTTCAATGAGTCTACTGCCTACAAGGGCCTGCTGTAGCTGTGCCAGACTCTCCAGAATGAATCAGAAGCATGTCTGTCTGGCACAACTGCAGCGGGCCCTTGCAGACAGTAGACTTTTTAGAGACTCTTTGGAAACTCCTGCTACAAAGATTCACACAGTATGGTAGATTACTGACTGCAACCACCACATCACTGCTCTGAGAACATCAGCTGAGCTGCATTACTGAAATCATCTGCTCGTTTGCTGCTGAGGAGGGGAGAGACACAAAGACTTTTTGGTCTATGTGACCATGAGCCAGAGTGACCACCTCGTCTCAGACGGGCTATTGGCCATGCAAGGTTTGATGATGTCCTTGGCAGAGCCATGGGAGTAATGTAACATGGCCGTTTTCTTTGCTGTAGTAGTCTGCTGACAATGTTCAACCAGGTTATTCGGGCATGATGGGGTTGCAGTACGCTATAAAATCACAGCGTCAACATTGCCACAACATTACAATAATGCCACTCACATACAATTGGTGGCAAATGAGCAGATCGTTACAGTAAAGCAGCTCAGCTGTTGTTCTCCGCAGTTACTTCCACAAGGTTAGAAAATCTTGACTCTGTTAACAGTGAGTTTCTCCAGTTGTTGATATTTAACAGTGAGAAGTCATGTTGTTTCTCACAATGAAATCGGATGCTCTAATCTGTCAGTTTCCAATTTTAACAATACCTAATACAAACTAAAACATTGACAGGTGTTTTAGTGGTGAATATAATACTGTGTCATGTATATATATATATATATATAGTAGAGTATATATGTATATATACGTGACAGTGTCTCAGCAGTGAGTGTAAGAGTGTCTCAGTATTTAAGTCCTCGGCCCCTCATAGCTTGTTAAGCTTGTGTTCATCGAGTTCAGTGATATTAAGTCACAGTCAAAGGAAGAGTGGTTCCAAGAAGCCAGTGTTAATCCCTGGGATGTTTATGACAAGGATCAAGGACTTCAGAGAGAATCAGGGAATCTCTTCATTTCACCTTGGAAACCCTGTGATGACTAAAGAGCCGTTTCTTATTTTCTGTAGTAAGCAGCAGTTTTCCGACCTCTGCATGTCTCTCATGACTCCTCATAAGGATGAAGATGAGCCGCTGTGGACCTGCTCACTGCTGTATCACTCAGCCCCCCCTCGAGGTTACTGTGACACAAGACTTTACACAGTTTATTTCAGGAGGTCTCTATTTAGCAGCTCAGGCGTCACAGCGCAGCTTCGTCAGTGGAGTGTTATTCCAGACTGGCTTACACACAAAGACACACAAACCTGCTTGTAATCTGCGGTGACACAGTGCAAGAGCGAGGATTAACAAACAGTGAAGTCACAGTTTTAGGAGTAAATAGCATCTTACCTGTCTGTTTACCAACTTACAAACCATCCTATTAAAGCCTGACATCATCAACTGAATAAGCTTGAAGATGGAGTCATTTCAAAACGAGATGAGCCACATAACAAATTTATTGTAAACAATCACACACAGGTTGAAGACACGTTGCTGAATGTAGAGGAGACTCATCCAGGAACAGTTACATCACTGAAAAAGGATGAATTAGTTCCAATCCACTGACCTAAAGTCATGGCAATGAGAAATGGATGTAGGACACCGTAACACAGATGATTGGCGAGGACAGAACACGTGGCTGTCTTTCTATTTGGACTTCACAGCGGCTGGTTCTGGGATCTCCTGTCCGGTGATCAGGTGCCACATGCCGCCTCTGTAATACTCGTTCCCAAAGGAGTAGATCAGAGCGTTGAAGATGGGGTTCGTCTTGGCGATGACGGGAAGCAGCTGGTGACACAACAACCTCAATCAGCCAAGAGTTGAGAGTATCAAAGTGCTTTTACTACACTTTGACTTCTTGCTCACAACATTATCTCAAGAGTTTAATTAAAAGAGGAAAATAAGCAAATTTAGCATTTTGTGTAGCGCATATTTTGTGTCCTGCTGTGGTGACTGTGACGTTATGCACTCACCATCCTGAGCTTTGGAGAGAACACCTTCACGTTCTCAAAGCAGGCGTAGATGCACATGAGGACGTAAGGGCCCCAGCACATCAGCATGACCCTCAGAGGCAGACTGGTGTTAAACTAGAGAAAGGAAGTGACAAAGTTAGTTCAGTAGCAGAACAGATTCGGCTCTTTGTTTACAGATTATCTCGCTCATGTTATAGATTTGCAACCTCAGCTTTATGCAACAACTTGTGCAAGTTAAAGGAACATGCCGCTATTTGCTCAACAACATTGAGCAATATTTTGTGCTTAACTGCAGTTTAGAAGAAAAAAACAGCAACTGTGTCAATTTGAAGGCAAAGCAGAGGCCGGATTGCGTTCGACTCACTTTCTGGTGATGGATCTTCTTGAAGTGTTTGTTGATGGCGCTGTAACAGGAGACCATCGTCATCGCCGGGAACAGCAGGTAGAGCAGCACCAGGGTCAACATGTAGGAGATGTAGTCCCTGTGGAAAAGTGGATTCATGTAAAAGAATAATAGTCAAGAATTAACACTACTGATTGATTGGACACAAGCATCCAGATTGAACCTGATCGATAACCTTCCGAGATCGAGTGCCTCAGCGAGTCATAGTTCTGTGGCTCTACCTGTCCCCTCTGGTGTAGTCCAGAGTGCAGCAGGTCCCCATCGGCTCAAAGTCATAGACGCCCCAACCCATGAGGGGAACAGCAGCCCAGAAGATGGAGAGGCCCCAGATGATGCAGCTCATCGTTATAGTCGTGCTCCAGAAGAGTTTTTGTCCTCGAGAACACAAGCAGACAAACAGTTGGAGGAGAAAATTTGCTTCATTTTTAAAGATTGAATTTGTTTATATGCTGGTTGAATTGTTCTGTTTTTGTCAGAAAAAGCAGAAAAGGTGCAATTAAATGCACAGCAGGCCTGTGTTGCTTCATTTGCACCCACAGGAGAGAACACACACACACACACACACACACACACACACACACACACACACACACACACACACACACACACACACACACACACACACACACACACACACACACACACACACACAATGCATCACTTGCTTGCATGCAGGCTGTCATTTGCAACATAAATAAAGGCTTTGGTTTGATTCTAAGCTTGAATTACCGACAGCTTTGTATGCCTGTGTGTGTGTTGTAACTTGTACTCTCTGGTACTCACTGGTGCAGTGCAGGTGATATCTGTCCCAAGCAATGGCAGCCATGAAGCTGATGGAGGCCAGGACGGAAATCAAGCCCTGGAAACCATGATAGGCACATCCGTCCTGACCAAACGGCCAGCGTCTGTGGAGGAGACCAAGAGGAACATCTCCCCCTTTACATTCACTCAGATAAAAGTACATTCATGTCCAAAGCATGAAAAACAGTTCTGGGTAATTTTTCCTCCTCTACCTCAGAATTTGTGAATAACAGAGGGTGTCCATATACATTTGGCCATGTAGCATATCACCACTGTCAATGCTTCTACCCCCAATGACCACCAAAGCCTGTTTGGTATCTAAACTATGGGCTTGAGTGCCGCCCTTAAATGTCGGGGTGTCCCTTTGGTACCTCAGGAAACTTGCGTAAGCTGCGGTCACTCCGTTGACGTTCAGGCAGATGTCGGCCAGAGCCAGATTGAACACAAAGAAGTTACTTGGGGTCCGCAGCTCCTTTACACGCAGGAAGGACACGACGGTGATGGCATTCAGGGCGAAGCCAAGCAGGCCTGAAACACAACATGAACACCTGAAATCACATTTAATCCACAACTGACATACAAAATATCTAGAAATATACATGAATGCATGGTTGAGCTTTTCAGAGGTTTATATCCCAATTCTTCCTCTTCAGACCATATAAATTGGACGAGTATAATTTTGATGTAGTTCTACTTTACTTGGGCATTTCCATTTGTGCTCCTTTCTTATTTACCTCCAACTGAGCTGAAAGCTGAAAAATACAACGAAATTTAAGTTTTGAGAGGAATTTCATTTTATCATTCCAGAATTTAAATGATTCAACTTCAAACTTTCCCAACTTGGAGATACAGGGTGGTTGTTGTTGTTTTTCACCATCGATGCATTAATATGTGGAATCACTACTACTAACTTTAACTGTAGATACTTTAACTGCACTTTACAGCTACTTTGACTGCAGTTAGAATTTTTGAATGCTCGCCATTTGTTGTTTATAAAGTAAATTCTGTTTTACTTTACTAAAGTACTTCTACTACTACTTTTCAGTGTCCAATTTGGTCCTTTAACCGAAGCTTTCAGGGTGAAAGGCCCCTTTAATGACCCACTTACCCCCAATCAGCAGCGCCGAACCGAACGTGAACATGTCGAACTCGGTGAATCCCTCTGGTAACGGATATGCTGCCATGTTGACAACCGAACCGAACAGAACCGCGGCGTGAAACAAGACAGAGTGGGTTTGTAGTTGTGCGGGCTGGAGCACAGAGACCCTGATAAAGCCTCTTTCACGTGAAACCTGTAGAGTCTAATCTCGCAATTAATCCCACGAAGAATGTTCTAACGAGCAGACTTTACTTTACGCCTCCCGGCAAACTTTCTGCAAGTTCATATGCGCCAAGTCAGTGTTTGCTGCGTGAAACGAGACGTGACTACAAACAAACAAAAACGTGAAACAACGAGATTTGCTTCCGGAAAGAATCAATAAGAAGACGAAGTGTTGCGTTCACGTGTCCATTCTATGTTTATGTTTATGAGTGGAAACGTTGATTTACGCAATTTCCTTGGACAGACCCCCCTCCCCCTCCGGTCATAGTTCATTATGATATATAACAAAGCATCTGTGTTTCTGCCTCCACATTGGCACATAGTTTAATCACAGCATCATAATCTGCTGGTTTTGAAACCAAACAAAGGTTGCGGTGTTGAAACGCTGCTGGTGGTGCAAAGAGGAGCAAGTGCACAAGCGCGTGTGTGTATGTGTGTGTTAACTTAAGTTTGAAAGACCCCCCCGACCTTCTTTACATCCTGATGTCACACTCTCACGGGTCAGGTGGGAAATCTGGATTTAAGATTTGCTACAAATCAGAGGCAAGAGAGAAAGTGCTACAGAACAAACACGTTAATTGAAAATACTTGTATTTGAACCCAATGATCTGGATCTTCTGGCAACTTTCTGCCGCCATCTAGTGGCCAACTCTTCAAATTGTTGTGATGTAAAGTCAAGTATTATGTAAACCAGTTTGAAATAGACAACATATGACAACATAGTGCCAGAATTTTGAGAAGAAGAAGAAGAAAATGCTGTGACAATAAGATAATATTACAGAAGGCATTTGATAGAACACCTGACTGTTGTAATGTTGTAATGTGGACTTCATCCACATTTGTAGTAGATTTTATTATTGTTTTGTTATCAATTTTACATTTTCTGACACGAATGAGCTCATCTGTGCATCTGGTCTCTCCCTGGAAACTGGATTAGACACTTTTCTGTGTACTTTTAAACCACAAATTGTAGAATTTGAACAAATTAAAGCATTAATGGTAAAATCAAGACCAAGAAAATCCTATCTAAAAGATACAGCAAATAAAATAAAACACAATTACTGTTAATCTGATCTACAATGAAATCAACCAGTCATCTGAAAGTATTTCCTTTTAGAATGAAAATGAAACTCAGCCTATCAGCTTCCCGGGAAGCAGCAGCCTAATCGTGTGAATGAAAATAACTCAAGTCCCTCACTAATCCCTGTCTATCCCTTTTATCTGAGGATCCAGAGCGGTCGTGCAGCAGTATGGAGCTGTGAGCCTGCAAAACACTGCGATGCGTTCAATGCCCCGTTAAAACAGGCACCGGCGCTCACTTTGTCCAATCAAACCTGTAGATTAGTTTGGGTAGCAGCAGGAGAAAATGAGTCGGTATTTGGTTGTTGGTGTTTGTTTGGTTTTGGTTTGTCTTCCGTGGCTCAGCAGTTCCTGTCCGGCACAATGCAGCTGCTTCTTCCACAAACTAAGCGACGGATCCAAAGCGAGGTAAATATGACAACTATCTTATTCTATTACGTTTTATTAAATTCTCTCCTACACATATTTATGTTACTGTTACTGTGGAGGGGTGGATTGATGTTTACTTGCTTTCTCCATTCAGTCTGGTTCTAGTGGAGGATTACGTCGGAGTTGCTTTTTAATCTTCTTTGCTTGTTAGAGAACTATGAGCGACTGTGATGTCATCTCTGCAAAAGCCTCCATTTTCCTCTTTCATCTTATTCCATAACGATTTCCCCCCTGCATGTTTCTCCTGTGTAGGAGCGTTCTTTGCAACGACCCAGAGATCACTGTGATCCCTGCCAATCTCCCCACTGACACCTCCAAGCTACGCATCGAGAAAACGGCCATCACAAAAATCTCCCGCGACAACTTCCACTACCTCAACAACCTGGAGTTCCTGTGGATGTCTTTCAATTCGCTCGATTCGCTGAACGCCAACAGCTTCCGGGGTTTGTACAATTTGGACGAACTGAGACTGGATGGCAACTCCCTCACCTCCTTTCCCTGGGTGTCCCTGACTGACATGCCCACTCTGAGACTGCTGGACCTGCACAACAACAAGATCTCAGCCATCTCCGCCGACGCGTCCATGTACATAAGGAACATCTCCTATCTGGACTTATCCAGCAACAGCCTGACCACTGTGCCCGCTGAGATCCAAACAATGTGGCTGAGCGTGAAGCCGCCGCAGGACTCGACGTCGTCCAAGCGAATTCTCGGTGAGGAAGCTGTGGCACAACAAGTTTTAAGTCCCCTTCGCATGTCTGTGTCTTGCCTCGATAAGGAATTAAAGCTGAGTGAGGGATTAGTCTAATTATAGTGATTGTGTCCTGTGTGTGAGGTTGTCACACTAGTTAAAAAAGGGATTAACTCATAAACGCCTTAAATCTTGACAGTTGCCATGCTTGATTGCTTTGGCAGGTCTCCATGACAACCCGTGGCTGTGCGACTGCCGCTTGTACGACCTGGTCAAGTTCCAGAAGTCGCCGTCGTCGTCCGTGGCTCTGGTGGACACCAGGCTGAGGTGTGCCGAGCCGGAGAGCCTGTCGGGGGTTCTGTTCACAGAGGCGGAGCTGCAGCGGTGCCAGGGCCCCCGGGTCCACACGGCCGTGGCTCGGGTCCGGAGCTCGCTGGGCAACAACGTCCTGCTGCGCTGCGGGACGGTCGGAGTCCCTGTCCCTGAGCTATCCTGGAGCCGTGCTGATGGCAAGAAGATGAACGGCACCAGTGAGTTTGGGATATTTGTCAAACAATGTTGCAGCTTTGCTCAGTACGGATCTGTGTTGTATTTGTGAAATAAGGTTAAAGGTTAAGCTTGGACCATTTAACACTGTGGCCCTTTGCTTTTGTCTTTCAGTTCAGCAGGAGATTTCAAAGGAGGGGATCATTTGGTCCATCCTCAGTGTGCCCGCTGTCTCCTTCCACGATTCTGGGAAATACGTGTGCAAAGCCACAAACTTTGTGGGAACTGCAGACGCCATCATCTCTTTGGTGATCACAGATACGTTCCGGTCTGAGGAGACGGGCAGCAAACCCAAGAAAACCAAGGGGAAGAAACCCGGCCCTGTCGGAAAGGCGGCATACCAGGAGAAACTGATCGCCAGGTTCGTCCCTCCACCAACCACCGCAGCTGCTCAGCCCATCATCGAACCCCTCAATCAGAAAGGCGTCACTGGGAAGTATGAGATCGAGAGCTACAGCATTTCTGATGATTCAGAGGGAAAGAATGGTCCAACAGGAACTCTGAACCCGTTGGAGGGGGAGAAAGCGGTTCTGAGTAACCTAGCAGCCAACGCCTCGTCCTTACAGCAGGCCCCAGAGAAAAGGATTGTGCGATCGGTTAAGGTGATCGGCGACACCGACCACACCGTCTCCCTGAACTGGCGAGCCCCCGCAGCCACCAACACCACTGATTTCAGCATCCTATATGCTATATTCGGCGAGAGAGACATGCGTCGGATCGTTGTGGCCGCAGGAAAAAACAGGATCACCATCGACGGCCTCGTGCCAAAGACAAAGTACATTGCCTGCGTTTGCGTCAAGGGCCTGATTCCAAGGAAGGAGCAGTGTGTAATCTTTTCAACTGACGAAGCGGCGAGCGCCAGTGGCACCCAGAAGCTCATTAACGTGGTGGTGATAACGGTGGCGTGCGTGATCGCCGTGCCCCTGACGCTGATCGTCTGCTGCGGTGCCCTGAAGAAACGCTGCCGGAAGCTGCTGGGACGGCAGACCAAAGAGATGCAGGACTCCTACGTCACGTTTGAGACCATTTCCCCCGGGGCCAAAGGTAAAGGGCCGGAGGGGGAGTATCTGAACCGGATGAACCCTGACGAATCCAACAGGCTTCTGTCAGCGAGGTCCAGCGTGGACTCCGCGGCCACAGCCAGGACTGAGGGGCCCCCGAGCGAGTACTTCTGCTGATACCAAATACTGTAAATGCCTCAACTTGCAGAGGACGCACTTTGTTTTGTACTGTGATGTGCACAGCCACCTTTTAGGGTCTTCAGAAGAATTCCAATAGGTCTAATTCAGAATCGGATGTATGAAAATTGTTATTTTGCAGCCTTGTGGGAGTAAAATCCACTCTTGGTTTGGTGAGCTACACATAAGGGAGATATACACACAAGCAAGAATTCACTAATGTCATGTGATGTGGTTGGAAAATGTGTTCAAATGTCTTTTGTATTTATCATGCACTTTTAAAAGCGACATTATCCAGAGGGAATTTTTGAGAATTTACCCTAATCTGTATGAAACCCTAAGCAGATTCTGTTTGATCTGTAACCTCTGTATTCTGTTATACTGTCTTTATCAACTTATTATGACTTGTAGAGATAATGAAGCAGTATTTTGTCATTGTGATGTGCCAGGTATTATTATTGTGCTCAAAAACCTAAAACAAACTCTATGTTTTCGAATGTATTTATTTGTGAACTGAGACATGTATGTCCATGTGCGAATGTATTAAATAAATATTTTTATATTAATACCTGCTGACAATTTTATTTTCCCCTAGAACAGTGACTTTTTTGGAATTAATTGTATTTATCTGAAGGAGAATTCATAATATTGTGAATTAAAAATTTGCATACTAATAAATGACCCACATTTGTATTCATTGTTCTGTATTAAAAAGGGGTGAATATGGTGGAAATTGAAAGTGTGCACGACTCCACATGACCTCATTCGCAACATTAGGTTGAGTAGTTTTGATTTTGGATCTTTGTATATGATGTCAACATAAACAAAGAATCAAATGTTTGTTTGTACTAACGTGAAGAGAGGAAAGAGGAAAACACATTCACTTGTGTTTTAGATTCGGATTCTGTCTTTGCCAAACTGAGAGATAAACAATGTTGAGATTACTGAGTCAGATTACAGTCCTCTGCAGACATCTGTCTCACTCAGCACCCCCCCACCCCCTGATCACTAAGCCTCCATAATACAAATGGGCCTCCTGTCTCTTGTCATGTCACTGGTTCTTCTTCTGTGGGGGACAAAGTGAATTAAATTAGTCCAATCTCAAGCTGTCTGAGTAACACGTGAAAGTACAAACTGTAATCAAACAAAACAAAGCAAATGGTTTCTTCTAATAACTCATTGAGCCTTGATTGGACATGAGTGTTAAGGAGTGTTTACATGCTTGTCAGGGTTCCACGAAGGGTTACCAGACAAAATGGTCCATTTCTAAAAATACTCATTTCCTGTGTCTCAAGTGTCATTATCTGTTATGTCACGGAAGATTAAGGTAATAGGCTTTGGTCCGCAGAGCCTGTGGACACACGTCCCGCACTTACACGGTCCTATTCCACATGCATCTCTTGGAATATGGATGTCTTCTATCTCGTCTGTAATGTGGCTTTAGTTGTATTTTGTCTCGTCACTCCCGGATCACAGACTTGTCTGACCGGTTGCTCCTGCACAGATGAAGCCTTGGGAAGGTGAGTGATTACTGAACCTGTCTGTTGTTTTAGACCTAATCTAGAGGCCAAATTGTGCTATTGTACTATATTCAGTACATAAATGCTATTGAATTCTGGGTAATTGTGATGACACATTATACACATTGTATGACTGTTGGTTAATCTTTCTCGTCTAGGTCTTTGCTATGTATGGAAACCTCCATGGGACACATCCCAAAGGACATCCCAGGAGATTTTACGAAAATTCGGATCGAAAACTCTCACCTGACTGAGTTACCAAGGAGATCTTTCTCTAACGTTAGTGCCTTGGAGTTCCTGTGGCTGAATTTCAACGACATCACACTGATGAACATCAAGAGCCTGGAGGGGCTGGGAAACCTGACGGAGCTGAGATTGCAAGGAAACAAACTGAGGTCCGTACCTTGGACAGCGTTTCAGGACACGCCGAAACTCAAGATTTTAGACCTGAAGCACAATCACCTGGACGTCTTACCGGAAAACGCGCTGAGACACCTACTAGAACTGACCTACTTAGATTTATCCTTCAATCAGCTTAATGTCATATCCAAAGATGTCTTCTTTAATTGGCCCCTTTACCGCAGATCAGAGAAAACGTGGGGGAAAGACGGTGTGGTCTCCAATGTGGTTTTGGCTCTGCACGACAATCAGTGGTTGTGCGACTGCCGCCTGAAAGGTTTCGTTGAGTTCATCCGAGGGGTCAGCCCTCCTATCATTTTGATGAACTCCTATTTGATGTGTTCAGGTCCCACCTCCAAAGCTGGGAAGTTTTTCCACGAGATCCAGTTGAAAACGTGCACACCGCCAGTGGCCTCTGCCCCACAGAGTAACATCACTTTACCGCTGGGAGCGAATGTGACGCTCACATGCTCAGTGAAGGCCAGACCGGACCCAACCATTCAGTGGATGTACAGCCTGAAGATTATAAAAGGATTTGCGGGTAAGTTTTATTTCTATCATCCATTAAATTGCTGTAAACCTCTTGTGGGAACATCATGCTGAACACTGCATCCCCCTCTATGAACTCACATTGATCAGGGCCGACTTAATTGTACTATTTTAATGCTTTTATACCTGTATTGTTTCATAATGCTTGAAAGAAACAATTAAATGTGAATTTACTTGTTTGTTGAAGACCAAAGTTTAACACTTGCACTTGAGTCGCTGGTCTGCACACCGTTTGCATCACAAACATCAGGTGGGAAGAGGTTACATCTGATCTGCACCTGTAGATATTAGACATTAGGTATTAGAGCCAGGTTTTGTACCATGCTAAGCTAATTGTATTGTATTGCACATGATCGTCATAAAAAAATAGTAAATGTGCATTTTCCCACCAATACTTTTACTTGAATGAAACTTTACCATCGTAGCATGAGGGGATTCCATCTTGAGATCCACTGCCCTATATTGCCAACTTACATTTCACAAGCAGATGTTCCTGATGTAAACAAATGATACAGCACATAAATCTGATTGAAGTACAGCAAATGCATTATGCTGTGATGTCTGCCTTGTTGTTTTTGAAATGAATCAGTTTATTCGCCTCCATTTTAGTGACTGAGACACAGACAGACGAGGAGACCGTCAGCTCCCAACTGGTGATCCCGTCTCTTCATCTGGCCGACGGAGGTCTGTACACCTGCATGGCCAACAACTTCATTGGGAACTCCTCGGTCACCATCATGGTAAACATCGACTCCAATTCATCTGCTCCCATGCCCCCGTCCATCCGTAGGCTGTCATCGGATGAGAATTCCTATATTGAGATTCGCATTGCCAAGCAGACAGTTTATGGTATCACCCTGGAGTGGTCTGCAGCAACAGACAACCCTGCAGAAACCTGGTTCACCATTCACTTTGGCAGATACGATTCACCAAAAAAGGACTCCATCTACATCGGACCTGGAATCAACAGCTACTCCTTCAGCGACTTGTTTCCTGTTACCAAATATGAGGTGTGTGTGACTCTGAAAAACCAGTCTCCACGAGTGGACCAGTGCATCGTTTTTGTGACAGGAAGTGACATCAGCGAGATGGAACAGAGGGAGAGACTCATTCACATCGTGGTCATTGTGTGCGCGATGGTGTTGGCGGTGCCGGCGGGCATGTTCGCTTGCACCACAGAGGCCAGGTTCAGCTGTGTGGAGCGCTGTGCAGACGTGTGGAAGAAACACAGGCTGCGTGGAGAAAACCTGCAGGAAGGAGTGCGACAGGGCACTTTCGATAGTCTGCAGGCCGCCAGCGATGAAGGCCTCTGCAGGGACTCAGAGGAGAAGCCAAAAACGACGCAGAAGTCGGAAGATAAGTGCAAAGGAGGCAGCCCAGCTCAACTATACTAGCATTAATCAATAATGGAGTGCCACAGGGGTCTGTTCTTAGTTCACTATTATTTTCACATATTTAAACATTCCTCAAGCACATACTCATCTTGGCCTGGGCTTTTTCAGATATTTGAATGTTATTATTGTTATTGTCTGACTTCACATTTGTTGTCTCTGTCGCTCTGTATTAATAAGAATTGTACTTGAGTGTTTTAAGTAAGACACATTCAGAGTGTAATTAGGAATCGGTCCACTCAAAATGGAAATGCCTTTCTTTATTATCTTTATCATTATTATGGAGAGTTTGTTTAATCTGTTAATAAATATGTACAGCAAGAAGTTTGTTTTAAAACGCATTTGATATGTCTTTGGGGGTCACCTTTTTTCGAAAATTTTTGATACTAAATGTAACATCGAACAGTTCTTACGTAAAATAATGTCATTTACAAACTGTGTATATTTCATCATTCCCATTCATTTCACCCATCATGTGTAATGTGGATTAAATTGGAGTTAAAGATGAAGATGATGTCTTGTTGTAATTTCTAGCACAATCACTCAGAGGATTTGTTACATAAGCAGCATTTTCTCCTGCATCTACACACACACACACACACACACACACACTGATAAGGAGATTAGAGTGGTTTTCAATCCGAATGTTTCCATTTGACAAGATTGTGAGGTTTTGTCAATAAACTAATAATTAATGTATTCGGCGCAACTTTAATACTTTGTGTTTGTCGTGATCTATTTCTGTAATCTTCCCCGTAGCTTTCTGGCTGCACCTGCACTCAGCATAAACAGGCTCTCTATGTAATAATCCTAAAATATTAAATCACCTACTTAGATGAATGAACAAACATAGATACTGCTTTGTACTTTCCAGCATTACAGATGTGGACAACAGTGTTAGTATCCTTCCAATAAAAACAAAACAAATAAAACTGTTAACTCTCTGCAATAACGTGATACTGACATAACTAATTTATTTATAGCAATTTAATTTTCCATGTAACATATTATTTTCAATGATAAAAACAACTGCAAATGGATGTGTTTAATGTTATTGAAATCCTTCAGAGTGTAAGATTGAAGACACCTGTGATATTCCCTTAATTAGTATCACAGGTGTCTTCAATCATTCTTCATCAGTTTAGGTTTATGCTATGACATCATCATGAATGAGCTCCTGATGAGCTTGTGTGTATTTGCTCTCTGCACAACACTGAGCACAAATTACAGTTATTTTCAAATATTTATTCAAAATCAAGACGGTACAAAGACAGTACAAATATGTTTACTCAGGACGAGGCAAGTGTAATTTAGAAGAAGAACAGATATAACATTTCATTACACCTATTAGATTTCATTTTATTTGCCCTACATTTGAAGGCATTGAAGAGAAACAGAGAAGTTTAAATATGGACTCCAAACGTTTTACACACTATATTTCATGTATCTATTCCCGACCAGTTTTAAATACAAAGTGCTCCGAGCTTGAAAACGTCAAGCGCATCACTAAACTTCAACCAAATTCACCCCTCGGTGGAGCTGGATGAACTACAGAGCCGTACAATTCTATTCACACTTTATATCTTACTGCGGCAAAGATACAAGTGGAAAAGAGTGAAAGAAATGCAAAAAAAAAAAGAAAAAAGCATAGCGGTACAGTATGTACAAAACGGATCCATTTTAATATAAAAGCATTTTTCTTCTACAATAACAAAAATGTCATAAATGAAAAAAAGCAACTCAATTAGCGCGAATGTTATTGCGATAAACTAAAAGTGGCACATTGTTATCATACAAAAGAGCAAATTCTCAGCGTTCAAGCAGCTGATGTAATAAAAAAAAAGAGGATGTATTGAGTTTAACCCTATAGGTCTGGAAATCAGTACAGGGCCTTGAACGTTACACGTTACACTGTTGTTGATAATGAAATTATACAGCATATGTGTGTATATATATATATGATGATTCTCTGTTATCCTCTCCTCTGGTAATTTACAGTAGTGGTTCTTACTGTTGTAAAGATGACGTAATCCTTCTCAAGATGGCGGTGTGGTGAATCATTGAGGAAGAACGCCGCTGACAGACATAAGCTCTGTCGTCTGCTTTTAAAATCCAGGTCTTGTGAGTTTGCAAGGTTGCTAGTGTTGAGATGTAATTATTTCTACATTCTTTGTTACCATGGTAACACCTGCAACTCTTTCCCGGTGAATAATTTAAAGGAAGATCGACTCTTCTCATTCATCACGAGGTTAAGGTGAGACCTCTCAGATACGTGTGATCATCGTAGAACGATCACTAATTTTGAGCAGCTTTGCTAATAATGATAACCTTGATTACTCTCGATGATTTTCTTCTCCAGCTTCATTTTAAGCTCCGACACCAACGCTGAGCTCATGGTTGGCTCCTTTTGGCGGCAAGATTTCGATTTCTTCAAGCCTTTAGATGCCAGGGCGCCGGATATGGTGGGGACCGAGCGGTGCCACTCGCCGGCCCGCGGGTTACTGGGAGGCGGAGGCGGCAGACGGGGCGGAGGAGGCTTCGGTCGGGGGCTTGCGTTGTTGACCAGTCGGGGGTCGCCCTCTGGGTCTTCGATAAGGAACTTGCCCGCGGGGCTTTGGGACTTGAATATGGGCATCTTAGAGGTCCAGGGCTGCTGGTCCCTGGGTCTCCTCTTAATGATGCGACGCGCTGGCATGATCCTGTTGGACTTGACGTTGCGCAAGTACATCGCCGTAGAGATCATAATCGTCACTCCTACCAATATGCTAATGATACCAGTGACCACGCCTAGAGCTTTCATAGGATTGCCCCTACTTTTCATTAAAAAAGCTGCCATAGGCCCCTTGAGAGGAGTCTGTAAAAGAGCACAAAGAAGAGTTTAATCAAGTCCAAGGGACTAGAGCCAAGCGTTTACTCACCATTGGGCCAAAGCTTTGCAAGCAATGAGAGATGGATGAGCAAAGCACTGACAGAGGAGGCCCAAACAACATGTCTGCTCACAATGTGATACTCTCACACTCACGCTCCTCTGTCCTACAGTTTGGGACAGCTGTTGCGAAGCTGAGCGCTATACTACATACACAGTACTATCCTAGTTGTTGGGAATGCGTCTGGCAGTGCGCTGCGTTAAAGCTTTGCTCTTTGGCATGAGTTTGACGAGGGATGAATGGCGACACCGGAACAGAGTGCAAATGTGTGGAGACGACTGACCTCATGATCTCAAGAAAATAAAGGCAGAAAAAGAAAAATTGTCTCTTTAAATGTGCTCTAGTACAGACAATCGCTAATCCATAAAAAGAGGTTTATTGTATGTGGCACCAAATGTGACTTCGACATTTTGTTTCATATTCGTTTGTTGTTTGTACGAACTTTTAAATGAAGTGAAATTAAACCTCACATCATGATTTCTTCAACATTTTGATACACATCACCACTTCTATGTTTAACAAGAAGTTTAACAAGCCGCTGTGTGCTGACGCCATGAGCTGAAGAGGCTTCAGGTGCGACTGCGAAACGTGCAGCATTTTGTTGAATTAGTATAAATCCCTGCTATCACAAAGTCTTGCTGGAGGGATTGAATGACTGCACGCTCGATAAGGATGAAGATTTCTCATTTGACTCTGCGAATGACTTTAATGTAGCTACTCTCGGGGTCGATTCGAGATCTTTTGACCGCGTTACAGTAGAGGACTGTCGATACGCAGGCTGTTGTCAAAATGAGAGAGGCGATCACGCCGAAACAAATTCCAAAAACAGTCAGGGGACGCTTGCTGAGGCTCATGAAGTACGAAAACATGCGAGCTTTGATCTGAAAGCACAATGCACAACACAGAAAGAAAACCAAAAGAACACAGCGAGTCATCTCATCATGTAGACTGAAGAAAAGAATATAATGGCGACACAAAGGTGATCAAAATAGGCATGAATGTGTGTGAGAGACGTTACGGTGAGTGAAATGAGGTTGAAACGAGGAAGCTGAAGTGGCAGGTAAGCTAACGGCTTGAATCTAAAGCTCGTGCTGCAAGCGTGCGGCGAGTCGGAGCAGGGTACTTACCGCCTCGCTGATGTCCACGTTGACCACGGCTGTCGTGCTAAAGGACGGAGACCCTCGGTCCCGGGCTTGGACCACCAGGGACCACTTGCAGTCCTTCTGTTTGGTGATGTTCTGCACGATCTCCATGGACTTGATGTAAGGCTTCAGCTTGATCTCCCCCGTGTCGGCGTTGATGTCGAACGCGTTGTCGGGATCAGCTTTCATGATGGAGTACTCGATGACGTTGTTGGGAGACTCGGCATCCTCATCCACTGCCTGGGAGAAGCAAAGCAGATCTTCAGAACTCAAAATGTACATGAATAGCCTTTCTACCTAGCAGTGACTTGAGTTCTTACCTCTACTTTGACAGGTATGCCAATGATCATGTCCTTCTCCATGAGTTTCTCGCCGAATTCAGGCGAATGGTCGTTCATGTCCAGGACGGTGACAAAGACTTCGGCCAGGCTGTACTTTCCCTCCGAGTCCTCGGCCTTCACGTAGAAGTTGTACTTGGACCTGACCTCTGCATCCAGGGTCGCCCAGGGCTGCGTGTAGATGAGGCCAGATGACGTGTGGATGGCGAATCTGGAGTTTGAAAATAGGCCGTGTGTGAGTACTAACCGCAACAATCCATTCGGTGTGAAATTTGGGTTTTAGATGAGCGTTTTCGTCTACGATGTGTGAGATATTTACACCTCATCCTGTTAATATAGAACACGCATGAAAAGGAAGGGTTTCTCATCTAATCTAAAGTAATATGAGTGAGTAATGAACAGAAGCGTGTTCGTGTTGAGTTAAAACTTTAAATAAAAAAGGTCAAACAACTTTCTGTTGTTCAACACCGGGATCGCTGCCATTTCATCCAGCCCATTTTCTGACTTATTTTTCCACTGTGAAAATTCACAAGTTGCCACGGAGCTGATAACTTTCGCACAATTAACTCGAGTCGCTGCCTAGAGACGAGCATAAATTTGCACTTTTCCTTTACTGCCTGCTGCCTTGCTGTTGCAAAGCCGCTGTCTCTATGGCTCCAGCTGTCACGTCGCATGTTAATTGGCTCTGCCTATATGAGACGGGCCAGGCTGTCTATTTTTAACCCTCCAATCCAATTAGGAGATTAGCCAGCATCTTGCTGCCATTTTAGAGCGAGCTGTTTGTGCGGTGGAGGGGCCAATCACCGTTTCCTGCTTACCTCTGCCATCAAAGGAGACACTGCTCTCATCTTAACTGAGTTTAACAAAACACCTGCAACTACCAAGGCCTTTGAGTGGACTTCATCAACACTACATTACTTTTTAAATCACGTATCAGGAGAGAATATCTGTAACGTATATAGACTCTAAATGAACAGGAGCATACGGTACAACTTACAAATCTGATCCAGATCCATAAATTGTGTATTTGACTTCACCCCAAGGCCCTGAATCGGGATCATTTGCCTGAGGACAGAGGACGGACATTAGAAGGACAATACACAACACAAATGAGCACGTTCAAATTGATTAACACAGATCCTTACACTGTTGTTTAAGAGTGCAATGTTTGAATAAAAACTAAAGCTTGTGGTGACAAATTTGCAGGGGGTTCATACCTGAAAATTTTACTCCCTGGCTGAAAATACTTAACCATACTACATTGATCTGATGACTGTAAACAACTGTAAATTCGGCTCAGATTTTATATTCAACATGAGAGAAGGGTCACAATATTACTTTGTCTCTGTCAACAGTTCAAACTCATGGCTCATGTGGATACTTGAGTATATATTCCAGCAAATACTGGGTTGGTATTTCCACTCCAAATCTATTCTGAGAGTGAACAGAAGCGTGTTGGCATTGGCACACATTCCCTGCGTGCGATGGTGCACGTAGAAGAGGTGAAAGTGAATCACTAACCCTGCGTGTGAGTGTGTGAGTGTCGTGTAAAAGAACATGAATTTCAGAACTGTTAAAGCCGTTAACTCTGCCAGGAAACACCAGGCGAAATCTGCTTTCATCTAATGAGCCGTACGCAACAATCTGCATTTTTGGGGGATTTGCTGGATTATATAATAACATTGAGTGTGTTTGTGGTTAATCGGGATGGACTCACCGTTACGGACACGACGGCCGAGCCTCCAGGTGAGTTCTCGGGGACCCTGGCGATGTAATACTCTGAAGGGAATTTGGGGATGTTGTCGTTGGTGTCCAGCAGGTTGATCACGATGTCGGCTGTAGCGCTGAACCTCTCTGGTGTGTCGATCTCCACTGCCAGCAGCTGGAGAAAGATGGCGATCGGTCATCATTTGTGCCACGTTAAACACTGATACCATGGCGATAGAACGGAGGTGGATAAACTCTGACCTTGAACGAGAGGGTCGAGCCCTTTTCGTAGTCGATGCCGGATGAGTCTTCGACGATGATGGTCACCTGAGCCTCATTGAGGACCGTCTGGGGTACGACCCGCAGCACTCGGTTCTGTCCCACGAGTCTCAGTTTAAATTTAGCGTTTGCTCCCTGTAAAGATAAATACAATGAAGTATACGTTTTAACACTGACACAGTCTGGCTTGTACAATGGTCCAACAGCTGTTATTGTGGTATTCCGTAACAATAAGTAGATTAGACTGTTTTGACAGAGGTTTACTTTGTATAAACAATTACTGACGCACAAAAGTCTTGAAGAATTAATGTTGAAGCGCGCTGCCATAGGTGATAAGCACCCTGGTCAGACCTGTATTAACATGTATTCATTATAAATAGCAACACCTAAGGGAGGCGGAAGTAACACAGATAGTAAATAATTGGAAATGAAGTTACTGGATCTCACTACTATAAGATTAACTGCTGGGCTTTTTTAGTCGTCAGAGGTGGTGTCACATGCATCACATGATACACACACACTTCACCTTGTCCACAGGTATATTGCAACAAGACCGACATGAGTTCACTTCGCAGGTTTTTAGATTATCTTACTAAAAAAACCTTTAATAGAAAGGCAGCACATTGACTATATAGGCTAAGAAATCAAGATCCATGAGAGATCTTACCTGATCGGAGTCGTTGACGGTGATCTTAAAGCCCCGAAGGATCTCCCCTGCAGGCGGGTGCTCGTACATGGTGACCTCGAACTTGCTCTGCGGTCCGTTCTCTCCGTAGAAGGTCGGAGGGTGGTTGTTGAGATCCACAACGCGGACTGTCACCGTGGTAACGTCGAAGTCCCGCAGTGGATTATTTATTCCCACCTCAGAGGCCTGGGGGTTTAAAAGATCAGATTGATAGTGGATCCATTTGTAGAGATAAGAGCATAATATAATATAAAGAGACTTAAAGGAAATATTACCTTGACTTTTATTTCATATAATTCATTTTTCAGCAGGGAGGGATATGTTGTCAGGCTGATGCAACCGCTCGTACTATTCATGTCAAAGACCCCATCGCTGCCTGAAAAGAGATGCCGGTAGGATTAAAAAGTGACATAAATGAAACAGAGAGAAATCAGAAATACAACGTATGTCTCTCTTTTTTACCATTCATAATAGAATAATGCATCGGGTTAGGGTTGCCTTGATCTCCGTCCCTCGCATACACTGTGAATATTTCAGACCCCTGGAGAGAAATAATAGAATTGACCTCGTTACATGTTCAAACATTTGCATATTTTTCATCGACCGAAATCAGAGGACGGGGACAGACGTACAGGAATGTAGACTTCGTAGATGTAGCCAAAGTACGGGGTGCCGACGAAGGACGGCGGCATGTCCTGGGCGTCGATCACATTGATTGTTATGGTAGCGGTGGAAGTCAGAACCTGCTGTTTTCCTTTGTACTTCCCACCGCCGTCCTGAGAAAGCAAAGAAACTTGTGGATTATTTCACAGATATGTCACAGTTGAGGAGATTCGGGGGTTCATTTTAGCAATTAATGGACACACACTGGTACCTTTTAGGGATAAGGATCTGTGATGTTTGTGTACAATGGCTGCTCTCGGCTCACATAATAACTCCTGTAATGAGGATTTTGGGACTCTGAGCAATGACTACGATGAAATAGTTTGATGAAGATGCGTCTGGAAACATTAAATAGCTAAATTAAATGAAGTTAAATCAAATCAAATAGCTGCTTAAGGGCTTCTACATTTCCTGTTTATAACAAAGCTTTAAAACAGGTTTCTAAAGACACTGTATGTTTGTTTGTCAGAGCCGAGGCTGGAAATGGAATGGGCTCCCTCCATCATACTATGACTCACACCAGAAGGATTACATTGGGTTAGTCACACTGGGCGCAACACAGTCGGCGGTTCAACACATGTTCATTCAGTTTATATAGGGCAACTGAGAAGTGTCAGTGTTTGCATTAAACAAGCTCGGTGACAAGAAAACAGACGTGACTGAACATTTTATAGCTCTGAGCCATCAACAGGCGTATAATCTGCATTTGGTTATGCAGGTGTGAAGTTAATCGACGACAGCGAGTCTACAGTTTATTTCAGCAGGTGTTAAGGATGTAAAATCAGTCAGAAAGGAAACAATGTCGATATTTTCTCACCTTTGCCACTACTGTCACGAAATGTGTGGGCGTGGTCTCGTAATCTAACGTCTCTCCCGGTTTGACCCTGAGGATGCCGCTGTGTCCGTCTATGGTGAACTTCATGAATGGTGACGTCTGCAAATAAAAGAAGTAATACAATAATCTGAAAGGGCAGTGCTGAAAGAAGTAGGCGTGAATTAAGGAATTGTATGATATGATGATAAGAAAAGAATAAGGAATGCAAAGAATGAAAGCCATCAGATCAATGTAGAGGGGAGTAAATATATACATATATACAAAATAAGGCCACTCAAAAAGGAAATATTGGTATAAAGTACAAATACTTCTTTCCACGAGTATTTCAGAGGCCGTTTTCCTCTCGGCTCTGTCCCTCCATCAGGATATTTGCGTCTCATGTTTGACACGTGAACAATGATGACTGTACTGCCAGCTTTTGGTCCGGAGCAAATCTAAGCTCCTATTAAGCCCCGGGTGCTTTGCCCAAATGTAATTGAAAATTAATCCACTCAAGTGACAGTTTCCAGAACGTTCTCTGAGACCAGATTAAACGATTCCCTCCACTCACTGTCCCAAACTCGTGATATGAGGTCAGCACGTTAACATTCATGAGCTGGATGTCGATGGAAAGAAAGACATCGACGGCTGTGACTTTGTAGACTCTACCTGTAGGAAGTATGAGACGCTGCCTCCAGAGCCCATGTCTTTGTCCACTGCATGGACTTCATAAATGCTGGTTCCTGGAGCTGTGTCCTGTCGGAAACAAACATAACGGCCAGACGTTTCATCCATAGAACTGACATTATTTGACTGAGTCAGCAAGTCTGTATATGTATTGATTTACCTCTGGGACATCAACTAGGAAAGGCAAGTTTTGAAACTCGGGCGGCTCGTCGTTGGCATCGGTGACAAACACTCGCACCGTCTCTTCAACCTGAAAGCACAAAGACCAAAAAAAAACAAACTCAGATGATGATGTCATTTCAAATCAAAATAGGCTTACAACACAAACATGTAGAGAGAGAATCCACAGATCCATCCGTCCTTTCAAAAGCCACAAATTCAGCTTTCACTCTCTTGCCAAACTTACTTTATTGAGGCCATCCGTTATGCTCACGATCACAGAGATTTCGCCTTGTTTCTATAAAAAAAGCATATTGTCACTGTGAGCCGCAGTGCTGACATGTTATTACAGCAGGTGACCTGAAAATGATGAGCTCACCTCTCTGTCGAGCTCCTGAACCAGGGTCACCTGTCCAGATTTGGGGTCCACCTTAAAATACTCTTTGGATCCCTTTTCGAAGGTCATGCCGTATTGGACGGGGTCCCCTTCCGCATCTGTGCCGTTGAGGATGTAAACCTGTGTTCCTGCGTGGAAAAAGAGATTGAATGTGTCAGTCTAACACACATGGTGGGAAACAGACAAGGTGCAAACACACATTTCATACTCGGCAACTACTGCATATCATTCCGCGCGATCACGAGGTTGGATGAGCCACCACCCCTATTGTTTTCTTCATGTAAGTCCTGATGTACGTCACAATCCAAACCGTATTACAGTGATTAGCTGGAGCCTCGATATCAATGTGATCATTTCATCTTCACACCTACGCACTCTCATTTAAATCGTGGTTAAACTGCAGGTGACACCTACCGACTGGTGTATCCTCAGAGATGCTGAACAAGGCCATGTTCCCGTTTGTACTGCTGGGTCCATTATCATAAAAATATGGAGCATAGTCTGATTGTCCTTTTTTGGAGAAAGACAAAAGCAGGTTCCAAAAGATTTAGAGAGTGATAGAAATACATCTGGTTATATAGATCATAAGCAATTGAACATAAATCACAAAACATATATCCAATACTATTTTGTAGCAAGAAACTGTTTTGCTTTTAATCAGAAATGAGTTGCACTCACTTGCTGAAATGACAGGAACCAAAAGCAGGGAGAAAAAAAAAGGTGGAGAAATATAAACAATAGAAACATATTTGTACAGTAAGTGAAGCACCGGCAGCATGAGCAGTCTCTTAAGATGTGTTAGAGGATTAACCAGATAATAAGAAGACGATGCACCTGCCAGAAGTGTGAACACAACAAAGACAGAGAAAGAGAGCGGAGAGCTT
This sequence comes from Genypterus blacodes, assembly GCF_046128005.1. Taxonomy (NCBI): domain Eukaryota; kingdom Metazoa; phylum Chordata; class Actinopteri; order Ophidiiformes; family Ophidiidae; genus Genypterus; species Genypterus blacodes. The sequence continues at coordinate 1,162,979 of NW_027466839.1, forward strand.
ACCAAAGCTGAAGTGAACCCAGATGAGAAATAGTAAAGCCCGTGTTTTCTTCTCTTTCTTCATCCTGGCGGGGAGGAGAGGCTTGGCTGGCTCATGTGGAAGGCTGTTGGGGAGGGAAGCGAGCGGCGACGTCGTGCCCTTCTGGAGGAGTCTCAGCAGCTCAGAAGAGGGAGGCTGGGATAGATTCTCAGGCACTAATCCAGTGACGCATCTTTCGCTCCGCAGAGATCTTTTCCGCCTCACTGCTTTCTCTCCAGTTTTTTACTGGAGAAAAAAAAAGCTACAAGTGGAGTAAAAGATGCATCCGGGTTCACACAGTTTGGTGTGATCACACCTCTGCACATGTGCCAATCTACACATGTGCAACCACGATCACAATTAAATTATAGAACTTCATCAAAGAATATACTTACTTGGAGCTTCTGTCTTTCACAGCACACACAGGGCTGGACATGGGGGGACATTGGGGCCCTGGGTAAAATTTGAGCGATGGGGACTCCCTCAATAATCTAGCAAATCTTCTGGATAGTAGATACGACTTAAAAATAGAATATTCCATTGTTTATCTATTTACTAGACTGAGAGACAAGGTACAAGGACAAGGCTCAGGAAACCTCAGCAGGTGATTTGAGTTAACGAGCTGATTAGAGTGTGACACTACAATATTGAACTTTGGGGTTTTCATGAGCTGTAAGCCATAATCATCACAATTAAAACATATGGAGGCTTGAAATATTTCACGTTGTGTGTAATGAATCTATAGTAAATGAGAGTTTCACTTTTTAAATTGAATTACTGAAATAAATGAACTTTTCCACGATATTCTAATTTATTGAGATGCACCTGAATGCCTCTCTGGCTCCATCTCACAGTCCTATGACATCATATTACATCCAACTACATGCTCGTGTTGTGTAAAAATCTTGAGTTTCCACTTTGTTTGGAGAGTACAGTGTATTGTTGACATCATATCACTATCTGCGTTCTGTCTTTGGTTGCAAGAGTGCCATGTTTCCTGCCAGCAGATGTGGATTATACTGTGATGTAGTACCAGAATGTTGGACTGAAGACAAAATAGTTCATCATTCATTCACTTATGATTGTTTACTTTTGTCTGGAACAGCCCAAAATCTCACATTGCAGTCTGTAGGAGCTTCGATAAGAATTTGCCTGTGTACTAAAAGACTGTCCTGTTTATGATAAACATGAAGAAATTGTAATTTGTGGGCAGGAGGCATTTTCCACCCAACACTGTCTATATTTGTCTACATGAAAAAGGGCCTCAGGTGACTAAAGAGTCAAATTCGTGCAGGTTGGCCTCAGTGTAGGCGAGGTGCAGACTTCATTAATTTGCCAGAGGTGCAGACTCGAGCACTTCCTGTATTCACAGGTATAAAAATAGTGCTGGATGTTGCATGACTCACTCGCACGTAACAAGCGGCAACCAATGATGAATCTGCTGTCGTCTGGAATGTGAATGAAGGATCCAGGGCGTCATCTGTGCTTATGGTGAAGGCTGAGTGACAGGTGTTAAACGGAAATACGAGCATTGTTACTGGGAAAAAATCAGGTGTGGAAAAACCCCAATGATTCAAACATCGACTATGTCCAAAAATCATTAAAAATAAATATAAAACCTTAAACCTTGGGATATTGGTTTCTTTTGTATGACATGTTTTCTTTTGATTTAGTTTGGAACCTTTTATTTCATTTTTTTATGAGCGAGATTAAGACAAATTGTGCCAAAAAAGCCCCCAAAATATATGTATAAATATTATACTATGTAGCATAAAATTTCTGTACTGGCCAATACATTCAGTGAGGAAGAGTAAAAGGCTCAAACATTCATAATCTAAGTCATTACGCAAGAAGAGGTAGTTGTGAGGTCAAAGGTCTTAAAGTATGTGGGTTAAAGCGGCTGTGTCAACGAGGAGAGACAGAGACACACACACACACGCACACACACACTCACACATACGGGGTCAACCTCAATCTCTGACCTGAGCACAATATTGGTCATCAATGTGAAAAAAGCTGACAGCAGGCAACTTTGATCCCCAGTAATGGAAGCTCTCCACACACTGCTTTTCCAATCTCATCCATTATCGCCCTCTTCACTCCTCCTATCTGCAGGATTTTCTTTGCACTGTATAGTACATAAACCCTACATGTCCTAAACACATATGTGACCAGAGACACACACACACACATATACACACGGCTTTTGAGTTTTCCACGTGTTCTAACGAAGCACCTGCATATTTACCGATGTGGGCATCTGTGCCAAGTGTCCTGGTTGTGAGGTTTAATTTTAGAGCCAGATGGTGGACAAGAGGATTAAGATACGACGCTAAGCCTTTGTCATCTGCTGCTACACACTGACTGACTGAGTTTATAGGGAAACAAGGTAAAGCTCCACTCTGTCTGTCGGTCTGTCACTAGGGGGGTTACAGAGCTGCTGAGGGAAGGGAGCAAAATTGACAAAATGCGGAAGTTTGGGGTGAGAAGCATGTTGCTGTGATAGTTGCAGTGTTGGTGATTGTATTGTTTAGCAGGTTGTCAGACATTTGAAACTGAACTAACAATCTGTTGATTATTTTTGTAATAAGCAAGCTACAACCCATCCCCTGTCATTCAATTCATATTTACACATTATTTGGTTTAGTTTATTCAATTTTAGGTGATTGACATTGATGGGCCAGGACTTTTAATCATCTACAGAAGGTTGCACTTACCACATCTAACGTCACTTCCTCCGAGTGTCGTGTCTTGTTACTGAATCTGATGTTTATTTTGCAGGTCGTCTCTACGCTCTGACAAGCAAATTAATATTAGCGGATGTTAGTTTGATTTCATCTTGCCATTGCATTCTCTCCCACAAGATGACAGCAACACCCAACAGAAAATATCACTTTTGACTGCTTTATTGTGTTATTAACCCCATCACAGATGTGCAAAACAAACAAAAAGAATAAAATTCCCGTACTGTGCATTGAGGTTTTGGAGCCGTCTATGGTCGACGTGCAATTTTTGTCTTGAGACATTTCTTCAACTCTCTTATTAGAAATGGAAACTTTTAGCAGTTGAAAATAAATATACAAAGTACAAGGAACAACACAGAGGCGAGCAAAGTAATATTGATGCTGATAAGAGAGACTTAAGCCGTCTGAAACCCCTGAATGAACCACATTCTCCAGTTACGCAATAGAGTAAGAGCTCCGTCTTTGTGCGGCGTCAATGTACAACAATGTGTCTTCTGACCGGTGACATGCACGAGAAAGTGTCCTCTTCGCACAATTGCAAAGCGTACATGTTTATTTGCCGGCTGATTTAAGAGTTTACACTAAATGGAGACACCTGTGGTGTAGTTAAACATGATTTTGGTTCACCTCTGTGAAAGATCAAATTAATCTGGCGTCTGCCGTTTACTTTCTCCTGTTGCCACCGCCTGAGAGAATCATCACCAGCCTCATGAAGATGTTCAGTGTGTCCATGTAAATCCCCATACACCTGTAAATAATGCAAAGTCAATGTTTAAAAAGGACAACAGTCTGCATAACATCAATATACACACTTTTCACTCATTTGTTCGTTTTATTATACATTCCAAAAGTGTTTGTTCCTTTAAATGTGACTTACGCGTTGATGGGGTCATACTTCTGCACACCGTACAGCGGGTGTGTCTCCGCCTTCTTGATGACCTTCTGTGTGTCGTACAATAAGAACATGCTGAACAGGACCAGGCCTCCATAGATGGCCACCGAGTACAGGCCGGCTCCAAACGCAGAGGTGGGAGGCAGGAACATGGATCCTGGACCAAACAGAAACTAATTCATTAGCAGAGGATCTGACAATCATCTCAAGCATCGTGTCACACTCAGAGTTGAAACAGATTACGTGTGCTTAGATCTGAAGAGCGCATTGTTATAATTAGTCTGAACTGATTACAATTAGTGTGTGTGTATGCACTGTGTTTTCAGAACTATTAAAGGTATGATGGCCACTTTTCCGCACCAGCTTGACCAGTCTACCTTTCATGTAATCAATGCCACTCAAAGTGACTCATAAAACTGGATTTATACGTAATATTAGGGCAAAAAGCAAGAGCACAAAATGTCAGTGGTCAGAAGCACCAACATCTGGATTCATTGTGTAAGTTGAAGTACAACCATACTAATAACTATATCAAAATTGCGAACATCGTAATTTCTTGCCATTACGCATGGACAGAAAATGCAAATACTCACAATTTCTGAGCATTTCTTACACAATAAAACTTGCCAATATCTATTTTACAAAACTCACCATACACAATAGAAGTACCGCCTTTACATTTTAAAGCATCGTGCCACAGCAACAAATGAACTCATTTAGACCTCTAACATGTTCTCACTGCATGTTATTTGCATAACACTGCATGACGAAAATGTAGCTGCATAACTTCAATGTTACTATTTTAACGATCACCTTATGGATTCACAGCTCTGATGTACTAACGAAGTAATTTCTCCTTTCTCTTGTCATTCATGAACCTTTACCGAGATAAAAAAGACATTTCACTCCTCCTTATTTACTGAAGTGTAATGGTAAACAGATGGCAGACGTCCTCAAATGACTCCTGAGTGAGAATGACAACCCCCCCGTACTAACCGATTGAGGAGGCGAAGACGACTCCAAAGCCCACAGCTAATGGCCCGCCCATGGTGAGGAACTTCTCGCTCGGGGCACACACGGCCACGGTGGACAGACCTCCTACGATGCCCGCTGTGTACCAGGCTGCCCTCATCATCAGAGGCCCGCCCAGGAGGGTGAGAGGGGCGATGACTGCACCCATCACACCTTAACAAGAAAAAAGAGCCCATTGATTACCGCATTCAGAAAAAATCAGAATAAACAACAGGCACAGGGAAAACTTATTTCTATAAAGTGAAATGATCAATTATTTAATAACGAAGTTACCGTAATTTTCGGACTATAAGCCGCGGCTTTTTCCCCATTTTTCGACCCTGCGGCTTATATAACGGTGCGGCTAATCTATGGATTTTTACAGCTAACGGCCACTAGGGGAATTCCTAAATCTATGGATTTTACAGGTTACAGTCCGGAAAAGAACGCGCAAAAGTAAAAGTGGAACCGCGAATGGTACGAGAGATAGAACGACAGCGAGACAGATGGACATTACGAGAGCGAGACAGTTTGTGAGACACCCTCATTATGGAAATTGATATTGCCTCGTCAAGCCCTGTAAGCTTTGTTTTTTGTTAGGGTACTACTGTAGGCTATAATGTAGATCAGTGGTTTTCAATCTTTTTCATGCCAAGGACCACTGCTGTAGATCACTGCCGGTACGTGCGCTGGGAGCGCACCGTTTAAGTTTGAAAGTTGAAAGGTTTGTGTGTCTGAAACGCTATGTGATACAGTACAGTTTACACAGCATAGCACATGTTCTGTAGCTACTATTGCACTAAATGGTAACACTTGAAAACGTTATGCAAATATGCAACTTGTTTGTTGAAATGTTAATAAATGGGAGCTTCCTCAAACAGCCGCCTCTTTCCCGACAATCCCCTCTGTGCACGAACCCTTACATATGGTAATTAAACATTTAAAAAAACTGCGGCTTATAGTCCAGTGCGGCTTATATATGTACACATCATTCAATTTAGCTTCTGCGGCTTATAGTCAGGTGCGTCTTATAGTCCGAAAATTACGGTAGTTTTCATCATCTAAACAGATTCTTTGTTAAAACTGTCTTCTAATCCATCCTCAGATTTGAGCGACTGGTTTAGATAGAAGGTCAGCTCCGTTTCTTTCTCAACCTTTACATCGCTGCCCTCTAGTGACAACTTCAATAAACAACACAACATAATACAGACGTTTGAGGAAAGAACACACACATCGGGGTGTATGTGTGATACTGCTCAAGGCGTAATGGTTACGTACCTGCATGAAGCATCCAAGCAAGGTGTTTAGGCATGGGGCTGTGTTCGTATGAAATGGACCTCACCAGCATGCCAGCACCAATCATGGCTGCAAAAGTCGCTCCGATTGCCTGAGTGAGAACAGGGGAAATTAATAAGACACCCACTCTGCAATAAGAAACCAATAACGTTGCTGAAATATGTAGTAGGTGTGAGTTTTGAAGCTTACAAGCCAGGAGCCGCCCATCATCATCCCCATCAGTGCTGGAGTCCTGCTCACTGCTACAGCCGACAACGCCGTCAAGCCAACACTGCCTGCAAAGTACATGTATGTGGACTGGATCCTGTCCTTCACATACTGGGGCCAGAACCTGCACAGAGAGGAAAGGGTTATAAAATGGTGAACGAGCATTTTGAAGGTCATAAGATAGTTCAGGAGCTGTTCATACTAAGACACTCACACTGCTTTCTCCAGTGCACCGATCTCATTGGACATGCCGAGTCCGTAGTAGCACAGTGCACCCATACCAACCACTGCTCCTCCAGCCAGAACCATTCTGCCAATGCCATCAACTGTTGGCAGAGCAATAAACTATTACATGTGATTTTGTAAACACCATTTCATGCAAAAAACGCTGTTTAATGATCTACTTTGCCCTCCAACTAGGCTATGCAAGAGTACTGACTTTTAATGGCAGTATTTGATGGCTCAAAAGCTGCTTCCTTGAGCTGATCTCTGGTCGTCTTGGCACGGCGGAAACCAAATCTAGCTTTTGAGGAATATCCCTGGAAGAAGAAGAATGACATAACATGCAATTAGCCAGTCGATTAGGTGAAGGGGACGAAGACATCATGTCCAGTCTGTGGAGGCGGTTTGAGTTCGGGGTACCTGCTGGGACCTGAACAGGGGGGTCTTCAGGGTGGGTACTCTCAGGGCCGGAGAGCTCTGTGTTAGCGCGGGACGGAGCCCGGCGAGAGGGAGACTCCTCAGGCATGTAAGCCTCGCAACCAACATGGTGGAAATGATGATCCTGTTATGAACCTGTGACCAGATACACACAGAGAGAAAGATGCATGATGTTATGTTTATTTACATGACTAAGACGCACTTTAAATAATTATTTAAAGTCTTTGGTATCTACACTTTTAACAGAAGTATAGTCAGTGTTGCCTTTTAATAGAAAATGGTTTCATAGCCCTCAGACGGACTAATTGAGGCTTTACTACAGGAAGCCAGTACAACTTAATTGGTACATGGTTAACTAGTTCGTGTGGGGTAATAAGAGAATGCGTCGCAAATCATTTATTCTCGAATTCTTTTGAACGCACCTTTAACTCACTTGCTATATGCATTTTCAGTGATAACGCTGAAGTCAAAAGCGGTAAATTTCGTTGAAAGACCTGACAGCGAAAGTTCATCGAAGCTAACGTTAGCTAGCAAACTAGCATGATAACGCTGCGTAACATACTCAGATGACAACACTAGGACTGCGACCGTAACTCGTGTGTAAATACATTGTTGAATATAAACTCTTCATTCTACTGCTGTTAATTAATTGGTAAACGTGAATGAACTGGTGTAGGTTACATACCGAAAAAGCAAAGGTTTGTCGTTCACCTCTCCAGATTGAAGTGCGTAACTATCTGACGCAAGTGTTTAGTAACCTTCCCGAAGATTCACGTGAGTGCGTCATCACTGCGCGACACTGCTCACGGGGGTTGTAGTTCCTCCTGAGCGCCCGTCGCCTCTTTCTACATGGCATGAAATATTTATTTACGTTGTCCAAAATGTATTGGCAGCGTTCTTTAAAGACCAGTAACCGGTTGAAAGTGTTTTTATGTACGCACATTCAAGTCAGAGGACAAACAAGACCGTGCAGTAGCCAATGCCCTGTGACGTAACGTAGTGGGGGAGGAGGGGGGTCGCTAACACTCTAATTGAGATGCACATCGTGTTTCCTCCGCTAGAGGGTGCGCTCGTCTCTCCTTTCTTCGTAGCCACTTCCATATTCAGCGAAAACACAAAAACCGACCAAAGTATAAGCAGCATGTCACGGCAATATTACATTATGAGGCCAATTTGATTGCCCTTAAACTGCTAAATAAACTTGTTTGTGTCGACTCTCTCTCTATTTATTAGTTTTCTCTTTACCATTGGAGGAAAGGAGCGTGTGAGGGGGGAGGTGTCCGTGCGCCTCCCGCCTGGTTTTGGGACCAAAGTTTCGCACATGTGATTCACTGAGGCGCAATTTAGTCATTCAGGACAGTCTGACCCGCAAGCTGTCACTTCTTCAACATGTTTGCGTCAGATCCAGAGGTTGTACGCACTCAAGGTAACCCGGCACTTACATTTCGTCGGATTACAGTCTTTTTACCACACAACTGAGATCAGACTTGAGAAGTAATGGAATTAAGTTCCAGCCAACTGAGTAAAGGTTGATCAACTTCACGGAAGATACGGAGCAGGTCGCCACAGAGGATCTCACTCCCTGCAGCTTATTGGATCCATTCACACCGGTGCGTATGGTGCTGTCGCTTAAAATATGACATTTGGATATATTTGTAAGCGAAACATAAACACATCACAGCCACCATTGGAGTTTTCCACATTACGCCTTTTCAGCAAGAGTTTATTAGGAGGACATGATTTCAATTTACCCATCTATGTCCAGATTCTCCAGAGATCCCAACTTCCTATCTGGAGCAGAATTCCTTGGCTGCTTCCATTTCCTATGTGCCTGACAAGAATGTTTCTCACTAGACAGCAGTCATTTACATTTGTACAAGTTTTGCATCTCAAACTAATTTGTAGCATTGCCCTTCAAGTTTAAACATCAGTTAATGTTGTCTACACGCACTATCACGTTTGTTAAAGGGCCTGCTCAATACTGTTTTTAAGTGTATACTATTATTGATATACTGTATATGTGATAGGCAAATATTGATCTGCCAATATATCAGTCAGTTCTCAATTTGGATTTGGAAAAAAACACATTATAATGGTTTTGTGTTGATTTGGTTGATTTCATAAAGTGATTCAAAGAGGAGACAATATCATATAATGGCCAAACATTGAAATTCTGCTTTCTATTAGCCATAATTAATTACAGATACCCATCTGGATTTTTGCGTGAATGTGGCATCTACACAATACGAAGTCGAGCAAAATGGGATTGGCTGGCTGACGTTTAATTTGTCTTCACATAAGATTTACATTAAATAAGAGGCATCTATTAAAATCATTTATAACAAGATGATAAATGGTGCGGTGGTGGTTTTGTTATGAGCAGATGATCAAACATGTCATATGCCTCAGTGACTTGTGAATATTCAAAAATGTCAGCTCTGGTTTTTTACACAGCAGATGTATTTGCATTAGGCTCAGATAATTGGCGTAGATGTAATTTACCATATAACTGATGAAACCCCAGACTACTCATTGTCGTGATGAATTGTTGATCATATATGAAGAGAACTGAAATGGCATGAAAACAAGTGTTATCTTGTAAAAATAGCACGGATGCACAAAATGCATTTAACAGAAGAACTGAGGAGGGTAATTCTTGACTCATGTCATGGCCTATTCATCTTTAATGTTCATCATAGTTTATTAAAATACTCTCCGTTTCAAATTCTCACTAAAGAACTTGCTGATTCGCTTAACTATCTCACCAATGCTATGTGATGTGTAACATGTAGGGGCTTAGTCAGTGACCCAGTGCTGTGTCAGTGACCCAGCGCTTTACAGTCCCTCCTGTGTGAGGGACCTTTGTGGTCGTGGCATGCGGCAGGGTGGTGCTAGATGGAGCTGATTTTTCCTCTTGGTGAAGTAGTGCCTCTGTACACATGCTGTTCGCCCTTTGATTACACACCATTCCACGTCAACAGTGCTCTATTGGAACTGTAAACTTCCCTTTCCCTCTCGGAGAATTTCACAGCCAGTATCCAACCATCTCTGTGTTTAGACTGCAGTCATTTGGACTGGCCGCGGTGCTCAAAATTGGCCCGGGACAGAGGTTGCAACAGGATGTGAGAACTAGACGCCCGGGCATGTTGAACAGAACGTCAAAGGGATTTGGGCCCATCAGACTACAGAGAATGATGGTCGTATGTCAGGCTTTGTAGAGCTGCTGGCAGCCCGCAGCTTGCAGCTTCCTACACGGTGCTTATGTGTAACACCTTCCTGCGGTGAGTGAAAAAAAGTCTGTTGCTTGTGGCTCGACTGATTAATAGCAGCAGCTTCCCTAATGCGTCGGCCCGGAGGCTAGACCTGTAATCATCTAAGAGTGATCCAGAAGAAATCACACACACTCAGGATTCCCTTTGTAGAACCTGAGCAAGTGCACTCATTGTACTGTATATTTATACACTTGTTCAACTCCAATTTATAGTTGGAATTTAACCGTTTTTGTGGGGGAGCATTATTTTGTGATAATTTCCTCAGGGTGGAAGTAGTAATGAAATCTTTTATTTATTCAAAACAATAAGAAGCACAACTGATCGTTAAAGTGCACAAAAGGCCATTTTCAAAGTGTTGAAATGTTTTTTTGAAGTGGAGAACAACCAAACCAAAGTTATTGTTAACAATAACTCTGATACAGTACACTTTTATGGATTATATTTTATGTTTTTATCTTAGCACATCTATGTTTTATGTAAAGTCTAAGTAACTAGTAACTAAAGCTGTAATCACAGTAGTGGAATGTAGTGTGGTATGTAAGATACAAGTATCCCAAAACATTATCTTACTTTCACTAAGTAAGAATCAGAAGATTCAAACATCATTATTCTGTCAGTAATGTGCCGGATATTCTCCAAATGTCAGCATGAAATCCATCTGGGTTCTGGATGTGATTACCCACAGACATACAGGAGTACAGTGTGACATGCTGACTGGCCTGCAGGCTCATAGCTCTGCAAATTATGGCTCTGTCACAAGCAGGTTTCCCCCTCTTTTTTTTTTGTAATTTGTTTATATTGAAGCAGATATTGTACATGATATTGTGCATACAGGTGTAGGGTATTTTGGAGATCATTTTTTATATAGAAAGAGGGGAAAGAGGAGAGAGAGAGAAGGGAGGAAGGTTGTGTTAACTACTGTTGTTGAACTTTATACATAGACCCTGAGGTAGAGTACAAGTGGGCTGGAGTTGCAATGATGTCATAGGTGATGTGTTTATGTTACAAGATAACACAGAACTTACAGGATGATGTCAAACAGCAATGTAGGCTAGTACAAATTGCATTATAGGTTGTGATAGAGAGAGAGAGAGATAGGGGGGAACAAACAGGAAAGGAAAGAACCAGAGAGATGGCGTCCCACCCAACCCCACAGTCGTACAACCCCGCATTCACACCCCCCCGTCCTGGACTGCCTGAAATGCAAAATAACATGATAAAATAAAATAAAAAGGAACTGATCTGTGTTCTGGTATTCAGTCACTGGTCTGGCATAGCCTGTAGATCTGCGAAATAGGTTTCTCCCTCAATGTCTGCACTCTGCACTTACAGTAAACCAGTACATCTCAGCTCTACACACGTATACCCCCCGCCCCGGCCCCCCCTTCAGTCTCAGCCAGTGTTTTGAGGCACTTTGACATATTATGGGGAAGCAGCGGGTCATTAGCCCATCAGCAGATGGTTTACTGTATCAGCAGCTCATGTCACCGAGGGGCTCCACTGAAAAGATCTCCTCCCAGTGTTGACACGGAGGAGCAGCTGGCAGATTGGACAGGAGGCTCTCTCCTACCTACGTCAGCGCTATGTGGGATAATCACCCCAACACAGGCAACACTGAGTTCAAGCAAAAACAGCTCAAATGCAATTTAAATATCAGAAATTCCTCCTGGCAGTCTGTCACTCATATTTTAATTGTATAGTAACAGTTGTAACCAATTCTAACTAACATCCACACAGACACACTCATAAACACTGTTTTCCCTACCACCACTCAGCAGTCACTGCAGCAGTCTTTAGTGTTGCATGGTGGGTGGGCATGTTCCTGAAATGCACCGGTGCACTCAAAGATAACAAAGACTTCCTTGTGGGAAGGACTGGATTAGATTGCAGTGTAACACTCAACCAATTTCTATTCTTACCTTTCATAGATATGATATAGCCGGGCACATCTTTGGCTTTGGAGAGTGCAGCTACACAGCAAAAGCAAATCGCCAATCACAAATCATTTCATTCAACATTTCTAACATTTATATGGTAGAAATGCAAAATATTTGCTAGTTATGGCTTCAAATGTGAGGATTTGCTTGCTTCCTTGCTTATCACTACTTGTATCTCTAGTAGTTGCACATCTAGTAGTTGCACATCTTTATTTCTTTCTCTATCTGATTTAAACACTGCATCTCTACTTACATTATCAGAGCAGCAAAGGAACTTAAAGAGCAAGAGGAGTGCTCTGGGAAAGAGATAACGGATTAACTTTTTCTCTTCCCCATTACAAACCGTCTGCTAAGCATGACATTGCAGACCGATTTGTGTTGCCGCAAGAATTGGCTCGCAACTTCCCCCGTTCCCGTGACTATTTGAAACTGATATCTAGATATGACCTGACAGAAAGAACTGAGACCAACAGTTTTGTTTGCTTACAACTGCGTTCAGACGTGCAAAGTGTGTGACTGTCAGTCTGTTGTCCTTTTTCATTTGCAGGTGGAAACACGGCCCCGCGATGGGGGAATACAAATGACGGGACAGATATTTAAGAAGGCAACTGGAGACACGCGAGATTGGCAGAACCTATTAAGGAGCAGTCTGTAAAATCATACCCAGGCACAGCTACATCCAAGAATGAGGATCAAATACACAATACCCATCTTCTTTATAGTGGCACTTGTTATTATTGAAAAGGAAAACAACATTATCTCAAGGTAAGAGCCTTTCAAGTGATCAGTGGAGCGCTTTTGTGTTTTCACGCAGGTTCAAACAAGATTTTAATCAGATGGTATAATCTCCTTCTCTTAACTTTGTCATATTCTGAAGACCTTGTGTTCTCCAAACGAGAGTTAAAGGGCCAGTACACGATTTGACATTTGAAGGTTGAATTGCATGACTAACTGAGACGGGTCGCAGGTTGGCCGACTTGAGATTCCTTCATGATTTGTGTACATTTATTGTACAAATCAATACCATTGTTTTTAATTTTGTATAGAGGACATTAGGACTTGAAACGTCAAAGTTTAGTAGTAGTTCCGTTTAGTAATCAGCCTTTGTTAGTTGCTTTACCACAATCAAAAATGTGTTTCTGCACTGCGGTGGCTGGAGTTACCATTGCATTCATCACTCCGGGACTCAGCGTTCCTCTTTAAAAATAGAAGTGGTCACTGATTAAGTTATTCAATTGGTCAACATGGTCCCGAATGTTAAGCTGCTATCATTGAAACTCAACACTCCCTGCTGATATATCACATTAAAAGCATTCTCAAGGCATAAACTCCTCTGCTTTTATTGTGTAACATCTACATAATGTGTTGTGTTTAAGTAACAGTAGATTAACATTAACGTAAAGTCAATTAATAGAAGTCTAATTAATTAAAAAAACAGAAAAAAAAGAAAAAAGAGTAGAGGAACTCAGTCAGTTAGTTTTGTATGATGGTTTGGAAAAAGATATTATAATAAAAACAACAATCATGTGGCAGTGTCACATTATTTGGCATTTCTTTGACATTTTGCTGTAACATGTGACTCCTCTCTCACACTCTTAGGGTGTCTGATAAGCTCAGCTTGAAGCAGACCCCACAGACGCCTCTGCAGCCCAGCCGTTCCTCTGGTTCTTCGCCGGAAAATGGCTCTTCCACCGCACTCAGCAAATCAGCCTCAGCCTTCACACTGATGAAGCGGCGCCTGGAGAACTACAGCGAACACCAGGGAGCGACGGCATGGGGCAGGAAACACATCCTCCTGCTGGCGACCACCAGGACGGGCTCCTCGTTTGTGGGCGAGTTTTTTAACCAACAGGTCGACAACATGTTTTACCTGTTTGAGCCGCTGTGGCACGTGGAGAAGATTCTGACACTGAGGACTGGAGGCACCAACGCCACAGTGGCTGCCAAGGCGTACCGGGATGTGTTCAGACAGCTCTTCCTGTGCGACTTCACCCTGCTGGAGAGCTTCATCCGCCCCCAACCCACTAACCACGTCACCGCCGCTCTCTTCCGCAGGGAGTCCAGCAGCTCTCTGTGTGAAGAGTCGGTCTGCAGCCCTTTTATCAAAGGGGTCTTCGAGTCCTATCACTGCAGGAACAGACGCTGCGGACCTCTGAACCTGACAATGGCCTCCCGGTCCTGCCAACAGAAAGAGCACAGGGTCATCAAGTCAGTGAGGGTCCGCCAGTTAGAGACTCTACGTCCACTGGCTGAGGACCCACGTCTTGATATCAAGTTCATTCACTTGGTTCGGGATCCTCGGGCTGTTTTGGCCTCGCGCATCGTGGCCTTTGCCGCCAAGTACAAAAACTGGAAGCAGTGGGCTATGGGTAATAATGTACGCCTCGATGACGATGAGGTGAAGAAGCTGAAAGGGAACTGCGACAACATCAGGATGTCAGCAGAGGCCGGCCTCAGGCAGCCACCGTGGCTCCGCGGGCGTTACATGCTGGTGCGTTACGAGGACATCGCTCGCTTCCCGATGAAGAAAGCGACAGAGATGTACGCGTTTACAGGAATCCCATTCACGGAAAAAGTGAAATCCTGGATTGTGACGAACACGCGGGCCGCCAGGAGGCCCGGCGGCGTGTACTCCACTCAAAAGAACTCCGCAGAACAAGTAGAGAAATGGAGGTTCAGTATACCTTTTAAAATTGCCCAGGTGGTACAGAAAGTGTGTGGACCAACGCTGAAGCTGTTTGGGTACAAATTTGTCAACAGTGAAGAAATGCTTACAGATAAGTCTATCAGTTTGATCGAGGATAAAACATTCAACTTTTAAGAAACTTTGACAATCCTGAACTCATACAAAAACAACCATTGGGCATCAGTGATATTTATTAGGGTCTCATACCTTGATACAGAGAACTACTGTATGTATCTGATGCTGTGCTATTTAAAGTGTGTTATTATTTAAATATGTTTGATGAAGAAATGATATACAGTATATTATAGCAAGTTCAAATGATGTTGAAACTGTACATGGTGACCACAAGACACCTTTTGCACTCCAGACAACTTTTATTTACATTTACAGTATATATATATGCACAATGAAATTTCTAATAGACTGAAACTGGTATTAATCATGGAGGGAGTCGCCCAGGTAACGGGCCTCCAGCTGAACTGAACTCCACCTCTGCTCATGCTTCTCCTCACCTGGCGGCCTCTCCCTCACACTCCGGAATCCTTGGGCTTACCTGCACTTTGCTTTCATCGCTTTAAGACAAAGCCTAAGGGAGTTTGCTGTGATTATCGGTTTCAAACGCTTCTAGAAACTGCTTCTTAATCCTGAGTTGGTCACACCAAAGAAACTTGAAGCGAAAGAAGATAACTCACTTAGCAAAAGTACACATGTTGCTAAACAATGGTTATAACGGCAGGAAGAGAAATAAGAGGCTTGCTCATGTATTTTTTTATAAGATAAGATTAAGAGTTGCTGTTTTCTGAAAGTTCATTATGACTCCAGCTATGAATGTGCTCCACAGACGCACCCCCCCCCTTCCCCCTCCCATGCAGCTGGATGTTTTCTCACTCACGTATACCAAAGGTTGCTGTACATGCATGTTCTTTTTTTTCTAATTGGGCCTGAAGCTTGTTTGAAGTTGTTCCTCCCCGACTGTAAGGAGCTATTCTGTAAAAACAGATGTTTACACTGGTACTGTATGCACGCATTCCAACTGCAGCTGGTTTGCAGGATGGCGTGAGGTTTGGTCGGCAGGTCGCTCGTCTGTCGACACGGGTCTGTTGGCTGGTGATATAAAGAAGAGGTTGTGATTCGCTGGGCCTTGCCACAGTGTTTTGCGTTTGGCGTTGCAAATCTGTTTCATTCGCATTTTGTTTGTAACAATAAATCTTTTTCGTGAACAGTAAACGTGCAAACAATTGTTTTGCTTTCCAAGAATCCCGGGACAGAACTGATCGCATTCTACCTTTTTGTTATGTTCTCTCCTTGAAACCTCCCTTTTGATTGGTCCTTTACTTTTCTAACATGTTTATATCAAAATTTGCGGACACGCCCACAAAGGCTTCAAACTATCAGACTAAAGGTTTTTGTGACGGCGCCTTCAAGAAACGGTCTGTTTTCACTCACTGTACACAAGGGTGTTGTACCAAGACAGTGCAATTTGGCCAATGTGTTTTTTTTTGCAAACAAAGCAGATGAAGGCAAACCAAGTAAATAAAAACAAGGTAATGGAAATGGCCTCTTTAAATAAAGTCCATGTAAATGTTTCGGATCAATGTAAATATACTGGTGCTATACAAATGAACAAATGAACATGAATGGCCTTTGTGTCTTTGTAATGGTGATGTCATTGTGACCAAAGCTTTAAAGTTTTTGCCCACGACAGGAAAGATTCATTAACAAATAGGACAAGTGGCCACAATTAGACTCACCAACACTAACTGAAGGACATTTGCTTTAACAACACTACAGCCTCAAGAGTGACCGCAAAGTGTTGAACTGAACCTTTTTACATTACAGACGTTTCATGCGGTTCCTTTCTTGCGTCACGTTACGGGCTGCCACTGTTACTTTCATTGTCTCTCATAATATGGATTGAAGATGAGACGAGCAGCTGTCACGTCCATGAGGCATGAATACAAAGGAAACAATGACACATTCTTCTTTGAAACACTTTCCCTTCATTCGTCCGCACGACCTGTAAATTTCCACCAACTCACTGACTCACAAGCTTATTTACTTTTTCACTTTTAGTCCTTTCCAGAGCAAACGTTTGAGCTTTGAGCAAAGTAAAGAGCTCGTCTTGGAGGAAGCAAGAAGGAGGGATAGCGTGTAGGCAGCAGCTTGGACTTCCAGTGTGTTTACCACTGCAGGCCCGGGCTATTTAAGTCTCCAAACCCGGCAATTACCCAAACTTTACATATAATGTGGTCCAAAGTCATTTTAGTCCACCTGACCCCACCCACTTACAGACACACATGGAGGTTGTGGTCCTTCCTCTCTCTCCCGCTCTATTTCACCCTTCCTCTCCTCCCCCCTCTCTCTTTGTCTTCACCCCCGTCTCTCCACATGCACTCCACACACTCTTCTACTCTTTCTCTCTCTCTCCCCCTCCAGCCCCCACCCGTCCTCTCTCACATCTCAAGCTTCACACAATGTAAAACCACTTCAATCTATTTGCATTGCCCTCATTCTCAGCGCTCGGAACGTTTCATCTGTTTGGATTATTGACTGTGTTGTCACCACATGGCTGACCAGATATGCAGCCTCTGAGCCTCCAGCTAATAAAGAGAAGCCCAAAAGCATTCATAAACTCTTATATTGCAGTGGCTTTATGTGGGACGTGTGGAGGGTGGAGTCACTGTATGGTCGGGTCAAATATAGAATAGTATAACCACTTTCCACCGAATTAAAGCCTTCTTCCCCCCGTTCTGCAGTAAACTGAGGGCATTTAGGTGACCCCACCCTCCGGTCCCTGTGAGATGGTTGCCCTGCCACATCAGCCACCAGGGATTTGAAATATGCAAAACAGCCCGGAGGAGAAGATCGGAGCGATCCCATGATGCAAGACGTGTGGTAAACAGACACAAAACTAATAAAGACACGTCTGAGCGCTGCACATAAAAACTGGATAATGATGGCTGCCGGGGTTTAAATCTACAATACAAAAGACCACGACAGAACTCTGACTTAAGGAATGCAATTCACAAAGCTCAGGTTGTTGCATGCGATAATGACTACGTGTGCGAGGAAAAGGCTCACTTTAAAACGCAAGACGTGAAATTTTGATGAGTGATGAGGAGACAAAGTGGTTTTTACCTGGCAAGCAAACACGGGTGGAAGAAATACTTTAACCCTAACACAAGGAAAACATACTGTAGCTACTTCATAACAAGGAAAAGTCCTGCATTCAAAACTCCAAATGAATGAAAAAATAGGAATTCTGTAATGAAAATGTGAAAAATCTCAAAATTTGAACATAGCA
Organism: Genypterus blacodes; assembly: GCF_046128005.1. Taxonomy (NCBI): domain Eukaryota; kingdom Metazoa; phylum Chordata; class Actinopteri; order Ophidiiformes; family Ophidiidae; genus Genypterus; species Genypterus blacodes. Next base: position 1,181,006 of record NW_027466839.1, read on the forward strand.
AGTGACAGATTAGTCAAGATTGGGTAGATCACGTCATTTTTTTTAAGTTTGTAAATTGATTTCTTGTTCTAATCTCTGCATTATGTTATTAAGTAAGCAGCAGGTATTTACAGCATCTCATGTTGAATCTTAAGTCTCGATCTGCAAAGTAATTACAGTAACTACGCCGGAGATTAATCATTTAAAGCAAAAAGCTCCAAATTTGCGTCTGAAAGTAATTGAGTAAAAATATAAAGTGATACAAATTGGGGGGAAAAGTTCAACCTTCCTACAAAAAGCACATGAGTGAATGAACTATGTTACCTTCCACCTCTGCCAACCAAACAGGTAATTTCTCACATTCTTCCCACTTACATGAAAGCTACACACACACACAGTTTCCTGGTGTATCAGTAGGTGTGTGTGTCTCTAAAGCTATGGCACTACGCTCTGCACAGGAAGTGTTTCTCTGCCAGCATCACGTTGCTTCAAATAAAATTCTGGCAATAAAAACCTCATTTTTCATCGCACTTTATTGACACCGGATCAAGTTGAACACAAGCTACTGTTTTGTGTTAGCGCATTAAAACCCAGACTTTGTTTTTTCTTCTCACGTTGGCCTTGAGCAGGAAGTGGCAACCTGGGGCTTTACGAGTGCTTTGCAGACTTTGCTGGCTGCCATAGGCGGAGGGAAAGACCAAAGATCAAATGCGGTTTTGATGGCTTTGCCACATTTGCATGATGAAGACAAAGTCTGCTGTCAACAAGAGGCCTCAGTGTTTGTCAAATAAATGACTCTTCGTGAGAACACAAGCATATCATTTCCCTGCCAAAAGCCTCTCTGCTCTTTCCCTCCATCTTATCTACTAAATACAGGAACTGCTCCAGAAGACTTGGGCAAGTGTGTACTGATAATATCACAACATTTGTAGCGTCATTTCCCCAAAATACACACTCTCTCGCTTTTTTTGTTAAATGTACTCTCACTTGTTTCAGTGGCCTGTGCGGCTGACCACAGCGTCAAACTGTAGGGAGAAAGGAAATGGATGCCCGTGAATACAGCAACAGAAATAAAATGGACATACGTGCTTTTTGTCTGGATTCACATTCTTCAAAACAAGTGGATAGTGATTTGGTGGGTTCTGAATGTGGACAGACGCTCAAACCGCCTGACCATTGTAATCTTGAAATATGTGTGAAGATAGCTGCGGTTGTTATAAAACCTGACAGAGCAGAGAGACATTTTGTCTCATTATCAGTCATAAGGTGTATATTCTACTAAATGCCGTGTTTAAAGTGGACTATTTTCCCTCATGGTTATAGTTTAATGTTGTTTTCAGTTTGGGTTAGGGTTAGGGTTAGGTAAACCACTATAAAAAACAGATCAAAGTCACTTTCTCTTGTGTTTGGATTCAGGTTTGTATAAGGGTTGAATGGACCTGTAGTCCTAAAAAGGCCCATTAGGGGTGTGTGGCATGATGAAATCCAAGGCTTTTGCACAAATACAGCGCCACCTTTCACTTCCCTACTTGGTTTCCCTGTGGTTGATGTGTGTTTTGACAGGAACACCCTTTATCTTTCTGAACATGAACTCAGTGTTTGTGTAGCGTAATGTCATCCATCTGCTCAATCCCCTGAGCAAACATCCATCCATTACTCCCGCTCTAAATTTAGATATCTATTCTAGTTTAAAACAACATGGGTAGAATGAAGACCTTTGGTGGGTTTGAGGGAAAGTACAGCGACCTTAAAGTCATGCAACGGCAACAATGGCTTTGTGGGTGACGGGGAGAGTAAATAACTGAGGTTTGGTCAGGGGAGAATGAAAATAAAGACGCTATATGGTGAATAGACGTCATTTACTGTTACAATGTTTAAAGGTTAAACTCACACTCACATTCCCTTCTGACAGTGTGTGACATTAAGTGTACAACATAAGCAAATAGTGGTAAAGGCACTGAACCTTTGATCTTTACATTTACTATACATTAGTTCTCTGGAGTCATTTAGTCTACTTAACATTTGTATTACATGTGTTGCTTTCAAGGACTTCATTGTGGTTTAAAGCAAATCTGAGTGACGTGGAAGACTTTTCTAGAATATTTATAATTATGTAATTTGGTTCGATTGTCTACAAAAAGAGTGACAAATAAAAGAGAGGTTAAAATGGAAATGGAAACAAATCATTGACGTGCTTTCTATTCATTTTAAGACTCAATAAGTGTAAAGAAAAGAAGATATGTAGAAGATTATAGATAAACCAGCAAAGAGTTTCTGCCCCACTACAAAACTTAAAATTGACCTGTTGTTTGTTTCTAAAGTCCAAAACCTTCCACCATTTGCATTTTGAAATGAGCTTTGTAAGAAAGCAGTTTCCTCTGGCCGCTCTGGTGTGTAACACAAAGCTCCAGTCTTTCCAAGAACACATCAATACCTCCTTTTGTGTGAGCACCAAGCAAGAGTGAAGAGGTCTTTAAAAATTTAGAAGTGGTGAATAGATTGCTCCGTTTGGCTTCGCTCCAAGCGCCAAGTGAGTAAGTGCCATTCGAAAGCGACAAAGTGACAGTAAAACAAGTGTCACAGTTTAGGGGCTAAAAGAGCAAAGGTTCTCTCAAAGATGCAGCAGCTTCAATAGGGTACGCCGCATTTCTCTTTCAAAGATTGACCTTTCCCTCTTCAAGTGAAGGTCATTTACATGCCAACTAGTTCACTTTTTTTGTTGGAGAGTTCGGGAGATATTTGGCATTCATTTACCAAGCTAGTTGTTCTCTGAATGGACCGTTGTTGAATACTGTGCTTAAACACTTAGAAAAGCCTCTCAAAGCTACTCCACATGAAGTTGTACGTTTGGTCATGGCCCTTGGGATGAATTGTACCGAGCTGTGCCGGCGGCCTGCCTGCCTCCTTCTCCACGATGTTCAAAGCCGTCTTGAACCGAGCTGAAACCTCAGTTCTCTGGCCATGTGCAACAACCAGCAAGTGGATTGAAAGGTTGGAGGAGCCATGTTTGAAAAAGATATCCAGGCACTCTTTGCCATTTGGTTGGAAGATGGAATTCTACCAGATTTGGAGGGCAACAGAGCACACCAGATTGATTTTTTATCAATCTATGCAACTATTGTATTAATTATGGACCTATAGAACTATAGTTAGTTATAGAACTGTGTCATAAAAGCACAGAGGTCAGCCAGTTACATGTATTTTATATGCCTGTTCCCATCAGTCCATTAATGTAATTTAATTCCTACTCCCCTCAGTTGCGCTGCTTCCACAGCATTATCTGATTGATCCAATCAGATGTTCCGCCTGTGCTGCCCTGGAATCCCATCTGTGAATCACATCAACAAACACTTGTCATATTCTTAAACCAATCAGATGTCGAGTTTGCCATGTAGGGCGCATTCTTTAATAAACAAAAGCCTTCTCCCTTGCCTATCATCACTATTACTATCACTTTCATCACTGGTTTCCATGGCAATCGAGGAGGACCTTGAATTGGAACTGGAATGCACCGATGTACTGTAGAACTGTGTCATTGAACTCAGCACTAACAGCATTTTTGCTTGCTTGGTGGCCATATGAGCAAATGCGACTTTGTTGAGTTTGTTCTTGTTTCTTTGGTTATGACATTGATTTTGGCTCTGTGATGTCTGTTTGTGATGCAACATCCTGTCTCACTACACAACAGTGGTACATCCTTGAAAGTTTCAGTCACTGTGTATTCATTTCTCTGCTGTTACTGTATTGTAACTCTCTTAGGTGTTGGATCTTAATTTTACTCCATAAAGGGTTACTGTCACTGTTAATATGGATTAGTTAAGTCGAATGACAATAGCCTATAGCCACAGTGTCAATGTGAGCTTATTCCAGGGCAATTTGGGGATCCAAACAACTCAAAGTCATTGTGCCCTAGTTCAGATGTGAATGACCTGACATTTTGTGAAATATCCTGCAGAACTGCGGAAGTGTTTGATTAAATCTACTTTGTTACATACCAGCATATTTAGAAATTCTTGACATCTTGACATTATGACTTCTCGTTGTCATTCCTCATACAGCTCAGATTCCGTTGCTTAATTTGTTTTCATCATCTTTTTCTGTGAATGTTAAGTACAAGAATAGAGTAGCAACTTAATCGTCCTCAAAGGGAAATCGGTTTGCAGTGTGCTACAGGTTACGGCAACAGGAAATGAAGGCATTGAAATGACCATACACACTAGAAAATGAATTAAATTAAAATGTATAACAGTGTATAGTATATAGAATAAGTAGGAGCGAAGTAAACACATTGCACATACAAAAAACAATACAAAAAAACCCCAAAGTATGGCTTGGGGGAACAAAATAACATTTGCTTCTATTTTTTGCAGAAGCTTGAGTCTTGAATCTACAGCCTGAGGGGGAAAGGAACACATTCTGGGAGCAGGGGATGAGACGGGTCAGATGATATTTTGTGGGCCTGTGGGGTCCCTTGTCTTGTAGATGTGTCAATTCCGAACAATTTGCTTGCCGACAGCTTGACAGGAGCATTGCCAAAACTAGCAGATAAAGGCACATTAACAACATGACCCTTAAGAGCCTACATGAGCCTCTGTATGAGTGAGATGCTGGAGCTGTGTGGCAGGGCAGCGTCCTGACAGGGCTGCCTCTAGATGACATCACTTTACCCCTGCGGGTTGGATGTGGCCAAAATGTGGACATAAGCATATCATTAATACTGCACATGGAGCTATTCTTGTTAAACTCGAATTAAAATTAGCTTCGTATAATAAATATAAAAAGGAAATTCCAAATTGTAACTCCCACAACAGGTTTCTACAGTCTGTAATTACTGTTGCAGTTACTCTCGAAATAAACTCTCCATTGGTTAGTAAGTGATGCAGGTTTCACACAAACAGCTCTTTGTGTGGTTTTGACTTGAAGAAAGAGTTCTTCAGTTCAGAGCACTAGTTGTAAGACTGAGATTCAAAGGTTTTACCAGATTATCCAGTATAATGGACATTGCATGGTAAAAATGAAAGCATGTGTAAAGGACATTATAATAGCTCTGAATTTCCCTCTTCTTCTTCTCTTGTCCTGCGCCATTTTGGCCCTCTCTAAACACACACACACCATATATAACTCTGGTGAGGAGGCAGCATGGCAGGAAACAACATCAGGCCGTTCTGTGGGCTGCTCTGTCTGTGACCGAGGCAGCAGAAAGAAAACACTGTCATACCTTCATCCTCCACAATGCTGTTCTATTTCCACTGTATAACACTGCGGTCTTGTGGTGTCTAGGGTGAAAATAAAATACGGGTAAAATTCCCCCTGCTGAGCATCAACGCGCTATAGAGAGAGACAAGTGAGTCAAAGATTTGACTCATTTAAGATTCTTATTAAACGTGAAGTCCTTTTCCTGAGCAAACTCTATCTCACGGCTCAATTCTACGCTGCAATAACAGGCATTACAGAAAAGGTCAGGCTCTTGTTTAAAGATGATTGAAATGGTAAATGATCTTATGAAGAGGTGTGTCCATTTGTCTCATTTTCAGACTGAGTGGCTTGGAATTTTCTCAGCAAAATGTCGGTTTTTAAACTTGAGGTGACAAGAAACTGTTGTGAATTGAATGTTTGACACATTAATACCCCTCCTAAATATCTAATTTCTTAACTCTTAAGTCTTTAGCCTTGAAGTATTCTGGGGCCTTAAGTTCAAAACAGACTGATATTCTTGTTCCAAGACGCTTTAACGCCATTTACTTTGCCAGAGTGTAAGTCAAGCTGGTCCTAACAGACAAATCATAGAACACAGATAAGAAAATAAAACACTAACATGCATTCTGACCAGGTTTCCTAATTTAAGGGAATCCAAAGTTGCTGTTTTGTTTGTATCCTTAAATGCCTCTGTGGCCTTTTCAGTAAAAGCGTTGCTGTCCATTGTCACTGTGCACCTGTGCAGACACAGTAAAGCGGCACAGACACCGCCACCACTTCAGGTGCGCATTCTTTTGCGCGAAGAATAGCAAACACTCTCATTCTGCAGAGGACAAGCACACCCCCCACCCCTGCGCCCATCCACACACACACACCCCCCCCTCCTTCCGGCTACACAAACATCTGTGTGCCCCTAGAATGTGCAGAACAGGTGGTAAGGCCAGGACCTGTCATTAATGCCTGATGACAGACAAAAGCAAGTGGATTGGGCCGACTTCTGTTATGTTTGACTGCACCTACAGAATAGAACATGCACACAAGGGGAGTATCTATCTATCTATCTATCTATCTATCTATCTATCTATCTTATCCTTGGTTTGTTGGACTTTGGGATTTCTAGTGCTTATTGGAGAGGAAACCATGGGATTCAGTGAGAAGTAATCAGGGATATCTATCTTGGGATTATCAATGGATGCTATGTGGTGTGGCTATACACACTCTTATGTCAAATAAAGTAATTAATCCATAAGTAGCTCTATCTTGTGCCATACTATTGTCCACAGAGCCAAAAACGTAGATGGCTTGGAGGACACAGACACTACGCTCTGTGTATTTGTGCAGGGAGAATAGGAGGTTTGCGGTCTGCAGGCCTGTGTTTTACTCCCACAGCTCCCACAGGCCTTGCATCCATCTCCTCCCGTCGCTCCACCCGATCTACACACTGGCCTATACTTCTCTTTGCACCATCAGGTTTGTTTGCTGTTTCAGCCAGAGAGAGTCGTTGACACAAGCAGACTGTGCAGAATCGACCCGGCGGGGAAGCTGATCTTACCTCCCGCCCAAACCGGATCAAAAATTCTCAAAGTGAGAGAAATTCAGGTGACCAATCTGACGAGCTCAGCTGGGAGGTCGATCAGCCAATACGCTGATCGATTAACTATGAATTCAGGGGTTAATATTGGGGTTATTCTAGTTGAATCTATTCACAAGAGTGGTTCCCAATCCTTGATTTGACTAAACATGTGTGATCAGTGCAGGAATTGATGGAACATTTATGCTGGGAAACACAAAGAGCAGGACTGGAAACACTGATCTGCAAATGTCTGATTGAGTCTCTGACCTGTAGACTTGTTGTATGCTGTTAAAATATATAATTAAATAGTGATTTGTTGTTGTTTTTTTACTTATTTTAATGAAATGCGTCAAAATTCACTGGATAAAGCAGTGGAATATTTGTGTTGTTTCCTGTTTTGGGGCAAACAGCGTTCCTATTAAACCTGTGATTGTGTGTTTTTCCAGCTATAAGGAACATTAGCTTTCTAATGTAGTGAGCTACCAAACACTAACATCCTTCCTCTTGTTTGTTTTGGTATTTTAAATGGGTCGTCTGCACTACATTTGTTCCAGAGTTGCAGCTTTTCAGCTTCCTCGCGTCAATTAATCCATTTAGTGGTGAATTACACTTTTAGTCCAACCAGACAAGCAGAAAAGCAATAACGAATGGAAAACACACGATTCATCAGGTATTTATGTAATAAATGGAAAGCATTTAAAGGAGAATAATAAGATTAAAAGGATATTCTGTGTAATATGAACCATGTGATTGTATTTGTAGACTCAACTTGTTGGGAGAAACCAAAGTTAACCCCGTAAACGCACAATTGCACCTCGTAAAAGAGATAATTCACATGTTTGTGTTTTGACTCGCACGTGAAGCGAGTAACAGAGTAAACAGCTTAGCGTTACACTTGAAGCTCTGCGGGGCAATTGCAGACTTTTAAAAATGGCCTTGAAGCTCTCGGTTTACGTTCAAACTGTAAATACACGTACAAACTCAAGCGTCTATTTAGCTCTGTAAAGTAAAATTTGTGGGCTGTTTTATAAAAAGTACTAACCCGGCTCCCAAAGAGGGAACAAACCCTCAGCGCTATAAACAACATGATGCAGCCATGTTGGCCTGGGTGACATGGTAACAATTTACCGAAGAGACCACCAAAGGAAACCGGAGAGGCAAGAACGAGCCTGCAGTGCCCACAGAGATGAAGCAAGGAGAGATGTACGGAGATGGAGAAGTAGGAATCAAGTGTGTTGAAATGTTGACAAAAGCAGAAGTGTGTTTTGTTTGAAAGTGCATCGCTCAGATATGCAACGTAACAGGTACATCTTCTGGTCTTCAGATGGAACAGATACAGATACAGGTACAGATCTGGACCTGCATCTTACCACAGCAGCCGCTACGGCAAACAATGTCATCCAAAAAGCCTTATTCTTTCCTTCCCTCCTTCCATCTTTCCTTTCCATTCCTCAATTTCATTCTACCCTTTCCTCTCTTCCTTATTTTCCTTTTCATGCCTTGCCCTTATTTGTTTCCTTCTTTCAGTCTTACATTCCTTCCTTCCTTCCTTCACCACTCTGATAGCATGACGATCACCCGACACAAAGCCCTTTTCAGCCAAAACCAAATCTCTACTCTTGTTTGAGTATTAATACTTTTACTTGTAACAAGCCACATTTCTACTTTTAGTAAGGAATCTGAGTCCTTCTTCAGGCATGACAGGACCCAGACAGAACACAGACTCTATTGAGAAGCTTTGAGAAGCCCATCTAGTAACTTTCTGTCCCTGTAGAGGTCAGTGTACTCCCACACAGAGTATTAATAGCTGAATCTCCCCCGACTCTCCCCCCCCACCCTTTCTCTCTCAGTCATGATTCATGTCTACTCATCACAGCAACTAACAATTATACAGAAGTTCTCAGAGAGTTTCCATAGAGCGTTAAGAAGCACTCGCTGTGACTTCATGATGATCTCCCCTCTAACTGCTTTTATAGTCTAATTTACGGCCTCGCACATGCTTGGATACGTTGTGCTGACAGATATATGAGAAACTGTGAAGCCACTGTGCACTGTGTTACAGTGACTTCACAAGCTTGTAAACACAGATTACCATTGAGAAAAAGAGAGACGTTTGGTCTTATTGTTCCCTTTAAATTTAAAGCACACACTGTAAAGACAGGGTGTCAAGATCTTGGTTTAAGATGATTAAATCGTAGTCGGTTTTGTACTTAAATCTGAAGAAAAAACTGGGTGAAAAGTGAATTTTGGTGTTTGACATGTTAATATCTCAAACATTTGTTGTATTTGCAAAGTGAGATGGTTTAACTTGCAAACAAAAAAGAAAAAGAAAGCAAATCAGACCAATGGGAGTAATCTAAATATTTCTTAGTGAGTCATTTTGTCTAGTTTAAGTCTTAGAATCAAGATTACTGCCATTTGATTTGATTTTACACAATTAACAGCAAACTTATTATAACGTATTAAAGCTCGGAGCCTTTGAATGAAAACTCTTATTTGTGAAAATTCTATTAAAATAATTAAATATTATATAAATGTTGAGTCTTCTCTTGATTTTAAATCCCCTATAAAAAAAGAAAATCTTCGACAAAATCTTTTCACATCTGTCATCCTGTAAAGAATTTGTACACCAAAGCTTCTTGTGTGTAAAATGAAAGCAAGAAAGTAAAAGAAAAAAGGGTAAAAATGAAGTAAAAGTAAAAATAACCCTTTGGTGTGGCTAGTTTTATATACAAGTTAAAGAAATCTTCATCACGTCATTCCTCATTACCCAATTTGTTGAAATTTGAACAGGAATTTTCAATGCAAGTGTTAATCCGGAGCATTAGTGTCCAACTCTCATAATGGACTAAGTTTGTACAAAGGCTTTGACAAATCCAAAAACAAGGTAATGTGTTTTCCCTTTATGGACCATCTGTATGGTTTCTCCTATGACTGCTTCCTGATTTTCTATAGCAAGGAAGTTAAGAGGAATTCAAAGAGATGTTTGCCCCACCAGCACTAATCCCTAGTTAATGACCAGAAGATGCAACGGACCCCGACAACCTTACAACCTACACGAGCTTCATCCACATAATGTTGCTGCCGATTTTTAAAAACCCTTTTGATTATTACAATACATTCACATGATCTTGTCTTTGCTTTGTTGCAACAAAATAAGACAATCTGTATCTGTCAGATCACCCGCTTTGGAGAAATCTGCTGCTTATTGCCCTCAGATGAGACGGATGATGGGTTTTGCATAACAAAATACCTTTGTTCCGGTGCCTACATGTCAACAAATCTAACAGATAAGAAGGCGGTAATTAGACATCACTTTCCTCATGGCCAGTGGTTCCTTCCAGTGACTCAGAGAAACAGGCACAGCTCTCCCTGGTGGCCTCGGGCTGAACCAACAGAGCGTAATTGGTCTCACAGCCCTCCAATTTACCAAATTAAGAAGAGACATCAGCCTGCTCATTTGTGCTCACAACAAACACTTTCTACAGTTACGAATCTCAGGTTATGCTTAACAAAAAAACAAACACTGACATTCTGCGTGTGTAATTTACAACGGTGTTAGTCTCTAAACCCCCTGATCGTAAAACAGGAGTTTTTCCTAAAGATGTCAGATTCAATAAGCCGTATTTTTTTGGGGGCGAATATGGAATCAGTGTTGGATTCTAATTAACACTCTGGCGCTTCAAAGTCAAACATTTACTCTAATACAAGCGCAATTAATTGGGATTAATATAGTGAAACATGCATGTTGCTGCTGCACACATGTAGAACAGATGCTACTGAGCCTTGGGGAAACACAAACACTTCACTTTCATGTCAGTGATCTCTCGAGCTGCTTCGTAATGATTCTGCATTTGTTCGAATTATTCAGACATCACAGTTCGCACCATGTGACCTGTCAGTGCTCGTTACAGTTCGGATAAGGATGAAGAATTCTGACACATCACCAAAAGCCGGTGCATGCATTAGTAAGATTTGGACGGTTTGGAAATGCTGATGTCTAAAATAGATACAGCTCAAAATAATGAACGGCACAGAGACACACCAAGTTATGAGCGTTTATATTATTTACATCTAAACCTAAATTCCAAGCAAAGTTGAATGTTAATATTATCGTTCGGGGAATCAATACGTGTCACAAAAACATACATGACCCATATCTGAAAAACTACTTCCCATTTTCCTTTTGATTCAAATCCAGGTCATAAAGCCAAATTAATTAATATAAACATTATCAATAATGCAAATCAATCTATATTTGTTTTTATTCAAACACTACATACTTAATACAAAGATTTATGTCGATCGCGGTGGTGAGATGCTTTATCCACTAGGGGGCAGTGTGAAGGGCCAAATATCATCATAAAAGTAAAATTGCTTCCATTTTGTCCAAAAGTGTCAATACCACTACTTTTATACTGATCTGTTATGTCTTGGAAAAGGAAAAACGTTTTCCACTCGTAAAAACTTGAAAAGCTGAATTGAAACCAGATTGCAACCACAGCCTGACAGCAAACCCACGCACACACACATACACACACACACACACACACACACACACACACACACACACACACACACACACACACACACACACACACACACACACACACACACACACACACCACAGGCAGTCTCCACTAACCTCCATGCCTCATTTACACTGGACCAGAACATCAGGTTAACACAGGAGAGAGCGCAGAGATCTAGAGTAGCCTGACCGACAAAGACTCAGAGTTTGTAGATCTGCAGCACGTAGAATCACCACCTCCAACCTTTTATCCTTTGGTGACCCTATTAATTTCCACCCGAGTCTCACGGGAGAACACGGGGCACATTTTTCCTCTTCCTGCCCCAAATAGTCAATCCTGTGTTCCTCATTAACTATTTTGCCACAGCATCATAATAGTTACATGATATTAGAGCGGCCTAAGCTAATGTTCCCATTTGTCTTCATTTGATTCCTGCAGGAGCTCCAGGTTCATATTTTGTACCTTTGCCAGAGGTTCTGTTCTGTTCTGCATCTTTTGGTTGGTTCGTTAGTTTTGTTTCATTGTTAATAGCCGGATTACTCCAAAAGTTCTGAGAAATTCTGAAGGTTGCGGAAAGTGAAGAAGGCATTGAATTGTGTTGCAGGGGCAGATGAGGGAAGTGGTGTTTTTCAATATTTTGTCAGCTTCAGGCATGTTTATCCTGATAATAGACTGTGAAGAGGTGAATCCTTACGCAGATCCGGACAAAATTGCACCTATATATAATAAATCTCTCCATTATATATGCTTGAACAGGAACATATGATTGCTAGAAACATGCAACAACCAGTAATATGTAGCTGAGATGTGATTCAGCGGTATACAAATAGTGACATCATAAGTAAAAGTACTATAAGTCAAAATCAGTGGTATATGTTGCTCAAAAATGTAAATATTCCTTCCATTTCATTTTGAATAAACTGCGGTTCTATGTATGAATTCACTGTGTGTGCGTGTTCTGCAGTATTTATACATTAATTATACAGAATATCACCGGGGTTAAACTCATCATCTCCGCCTCCTTCACAGTAACCTGTTAATGCCGTCATTAGGAGGGCTCTCTTTGGTTGCAAACACTTCGATTGGTCATTTCAAGATTATTTGTCGTCCTTTTCCAATATTTATACCGTCTGTAATGGATATCAAGAGTGTTTTCAGCTAATGGTTAAAGATATCACACGCAAGCTTATCTATTGGTCCTATCAAAAAAAATAAAAAAAATGTTGAATCTTTAATGACCTCACCTTTTGGCTAATTCATAATTTAGAGAGCTGGGAGTGAAGCATTTAGCTTCTCCTGGCTATGGCCCGCTAAGTGAAATGGTGTGGAAAGTGTGAGGTCATTAACCTGTTACAGGTATGGTCTCTCCTCATATTGGGGATAATGTATTCCACCCAAGTGTGACAACGAGCGGCAGGGAGCTCGTTCGCAGGGGGGGGAAGGTGCCGACTATTCATTTTTAGCAAAGTTCATTTTTGGAACGGTAGGTTATGGAAAGTTAATATCGTTTTTTAATTAGGAGAGATATCCCTTCGTATCTGCTTTGTGCTTTTTCCGAGTCAAAATTTCCACTCGGTTGCCTCACAAGATAAGTCCCTTCATTCATTTATAGCATTGAAATCTCAACCTCACAATTATTCCTCTGCATTTGTGACACAACTATTCACTCGATGATAAGATTACATTCAGCCACCTCAATGAAATCTGTCATTCTTTGTCTACGATTAAACACGTTCCCCCCCTAATCATATCTAATATCTTGTACCAAGTATTACTGAAGATTTATGCTCTACGTTGTCTTCCTTTCCTTCTATGTTCCGCGATTTAAGATCATTTCAAAGATTACATCCCTGCCCCTCCTCTCCTTTTGTTAATGTATTTTATAGGGCCTAAAATGTGAATACTTGGGCAAATGTACTTACGCCTCAGAGGAAGGGTCAAAATTGTGCATTGAAATGTAAAAGTGAAGTAATAGAGGTACAATATACTGAGACACGCAAAGGAAAGGTACCCATTGTTAAGAGTGTGTGTGTGTATGAAACATGAACATGTATCTGGTAAATGTTAATGCATGTATCTTGATTTTGCCATATTTGGACTGAATAAAATGTCTGATAATACATTCTAATTCTAATTCTAATTCTAAATTCTCCATTTTTGGGTATTTTAATGCTTTTGGTTGAAGGATTACATGCTTCTTCACACTACACGAGTATCATTTTGTCGTTTGTCATTTTGTCAGCAATTTATATAAACGTAGTGGAGTTAAAAACTACAATATTTCCCTCTGACATGAGAATGAAAAGAAGAATCCCTGACAATTCGTATTGAGTACAGAATTGGGGTAAAAGTACTTAGTTACTTTCCACTTCTGATCTCTGATGTTATTGTCAGAAACATTCATTTGCTTTGAGGAAATGTGTCGTTATCACCAAATTTGAATGGCTAACTCATTACTTTCCATCTGGATCTTACAGATATGTGTATTTCTGTACATTATATATATCATAATAGTACATATATGGGTATTATCTTTGCGTCGGTCCTTTCCGGCACGTGCTGCATACATCTCAATACACTTAATGTTCCCGACGTGGCTCTGTTTGACTCAGCCAGTAACTCCTGATGTTTATCGATCCTTCAGCCTCCGTTGAATTTATTTCCAGCAGTCTATACAAATCTGTTTTTGTGCAGCCTATTGTACCAGAGGGGTTAATGTATTATACAAAGTGTTCAGATCAGGGATTAGATTTTCCCCCAATTCCATCAGTCAATTCTCGGTGCTCTCCAGGGCATTCATCATTCTGACAGTTGCAGATAAGGCAATTATTTTCCTCCAGCAACTACAAAATGTAGACAAGTGCTTGTGTGACAGTGTGTCTGTTTGAGGGGGGAACACAAATATTATTCCAGCAGTCACTGATGGCACATATTGCTTGCTACAAAGCCATATCCTCTGTAACACAAAGGAAACAGATGTTAGGAGCATTTGTGTGTCCTAATGCACTTCAACGTTTCTGCTCCTAACACTGAATTCAGGCTCCCACATGGCGATTCAACAAGACGTCTTCTCAGATTGCTTTTAAGGCCTCATTTTCTATGGCTGGAGTAAATATTCACTCGGTAATGGAGAATAAAATCATCTATCTAAGGCTGATGTTCTAATTGTGATTTAATAAAACAAGGATTTGATTTGTTTCCCTGATTGAGCTTATGGGAATCTGTTTGAGAACAGCTGCAGGAGCAGGACAGTGAAAAGCAATCAATTTTATGTATTTCATTATTTGTCATTGTAGCATTTGATATAAATTACTCTAAAGTGGCATACTAACTGTCCTAACAGCAGAATCATTCAATAATATAAAACCATACATTTTACAGTTACAGTTTTTCCAGCTCAATCCAAACAGGTATCTTAAATATAGCTTTTTAATTTTATTTTCATGGCTTCAGATCACATTAAGGGTTTCCTGTAAATTTCTAGGTTTAGAAATATAACCTCTTAGTGTCATCAAACACTCTGCAATAGTGTTATTAAATAAACGAGGTGTTATTAGTCTTAAAACAAGGTGCGTTAATCATTTTCATAATTCAGGTAGACTTAGCACAAGAGAATTGTAAAAAAAATTCTAGATTGCATTCCCTTCTGTGCTTAAACTTAAAAGGGGAAAGCTAAGATTTAGTTGTGAGTACTTAACATTTAAAATTAATTATACTGTGGTTCATTTTATATTTCACACCAGCTTACATGAGGCTCTGAGATCTGTTCCCTTAATGCTACTGTCTGGACTTAGGCTCTACTCTGGGTGTAATAGCCTCTTTGAGCCCCTGGGGGGCAGCAGAAGACTTTGATTCCCCCTGCAGTCCAGCTGCTTATGGCTGATGAGTTACATACTGTCACCTGCTGAACAGGAAACATTCAGGCTGCTGATAAATCCTCTCACACAAACTACAAACGATAAAGTTTACTGCTGCAGACAAACAAGGCTTCTTCCTCTCCTCACTTTTTCCCCCACTTCTGATAGAAAAATACCCGAATATTCCTGCAAATAAAACTAATCTAATTAGAAAACATCAAGCCGATGTATCAGAAAATAAGCGTGTAAGTGCGTGATCAATAAAACTATCTGCCATTTGTTACCGGTCATTGAACAGCAAGACATTAACAACTGGTTTGTTAGATTTTAAAATGTGAAAACAGGCAGTTTTATGGATAATGACACATTTGAAATAAAGTGAAATGAAGGTAATTCCCTATTTTGCATCATTGTCTTTCAAACTAATGTATGGGAAACTCAAAAATTACTCTTATTGGACTTTCCTTTTTAATGAGAAGTGTGTTGTTTGCCAGTTTTTGCCAGTTTAAGTAGCGAGTTAATAAAGGTGGGAGAGCAGAGGATGACGTTAGGCCGAGTGAAGGTCTGTCATCAGATGAAAGTGGGAACTTGCTCTCCCATCGCTGTCAGCACGTTTTAATGATTGTTGAGCCTGAACGAGCTGGTCCTCCCTAAAACTTTCCCAGACCAAGTGTCTGACAGATTCAAAGCTTAATCATTTACTTGTTCTTAATTCCTTTGGAGCAACATTTCTCATATTACAAGGGGAGATTTGCCAAAGGTCGCTTTCATGCTGCGACCCCTGGAAGTAACTCAGAAAATTACCGCACATTACTAAACAAGTAAAAATGTAGCAAAGTGGGTAGATAATTAACTTTTATCAAATAATTGCAAACGGCAACTTGAATACCCACTGCTGAGGGCTCATACCTCTACCAAGGCCAAACATGCTCAGACAGGATTTGTCTCGTTCTGATATTATTTGGCCCAAAGCGCGAGAAACAACTTATCTATCGTCGTAACTGTTAAACAAACAGCAAGTCTGTTTGTGTGCTACTGAATGAGCATCACCTCAGCTGCACATTACTGCTTGTTGCAAGTTTGTACCTTTATGTGTTACTGTACAGCAGTTTCATAAATATCTAAGCAGATATTTTATTATGGAAGATGCAGATCCTAATGGTGCATCTGACCCCATTGCAACTACAGTATATTATGGGATTAATATGCCAGATTTAATGAAATATATAAGATGGGTGTATTATTTTTGATGGAATAAAGAGGAAAAACACCCGTTTGCGCAATGTTTGAATATTCCTGACATGAAATCCACCAAAATGTAGTGGCTCCTTAACGCCGCCGTGTCTCAAGGTTCAACAAAATAGTTTTTCGTGTATTCCTGCTGACAAACTAACAAGTAAACAACCAGCAGACATGTATGATCATCATGTAATCATCAAAACTAATCAAACAGGATCTCTCAGATTTGTCCAAAAACGGTTTTACCCCAAATTGCAAATCTGACCATTCTCAACGTATTTGATAGGATGATCACATTTTACAGGAAGTTACCATGTAAGTAAGATTCTACACTTAAAGATTAAATATCACCAAATAGCTGGATATTGATTTAACTGAAATATTGTTGTTATTATGATCTTTACAAATGAATCATTACAACAGTTTCACCTTGTAAATTAAAGTTTTGAGGAGGTGGTGACTGACAAGTAACAAGAACAGATAACATTTGCAACACAAAGCCGTACTAATGATGGACTATAGTTAGGACAGACATATGGGGCAGCTGCGGAGACTCATGTTGGAAAAAGAGACAAAAGAAATCGAGACAAATAAACAAACGAAAACAGTCATTAGCAGTCTGACAAAGGTTTCACGAGGCGTCTGGCTCAGGGAGATAAATCAAAGGCAGAAAGAAGGCCAGGGCCTTTATGGGGAGTGCCACCCATATATTGACTGCACATCATAGAAGCCCTCCTGCTGTGGGCTGGATTACAAATCCCATTTCTAGGAGCTGTACGGCACTTTGGATGAAGTATCAGACCTGCATTCTATCCTCCTAAACACTAAACTTTGATATATGCAATCACATTATCCCCCAAAAGTCTCTTCGCCTGTGTATTAACCTGACATCCAATAACTGAAATAAGTGTAAAATGTTACCCAGGTTTGGTGTGAAAGCAGAGCGTCCCGTCCGTCTGTGTGCTCGCACTGACTGAGCCCGTCTGCTGGAAAGGCGTCTTTGGGGTTGAAAAGTTGTTTTACTGAGGAAGAAAAGGAGAGAGAGAGAAAGAAAAGACCGGCCAACAGATGAGAAGAACCCAAGCTGAACCCTGGATCGGCCTCTACAAAACCGTCCCCACAAATACACCCTTCATCTGCCCCGCTCCCTTCCTCATCACACGGCAGCACAATCATTCTTTCTTTACATTAAACAAACCCAGGACGGCACATCTTACATTTTCACTGCGTTCTGAAAATATTACTGCGTCTTATTGTAAGTGTAACAGTCATACACACATTTACAGAGAGCACACCCCTACACACACATCCACACACACACACACACAAGTGCACCATCCTTCAGTAACATTGATTCTGTTTTGAACGGTGTATTTTCTCCTCCGTCTAGATAGTCTTGCTACTGCCCATGCTGTTAGTGCGCCAGGCGTTTTCAAACTCTTTACATCCATTACATTCCACTAGGTAAATACCTAATGCTGGAAACATTTGTCAATGTATGCGCCTGGCTGAACAGAATAGATTATTGGGGGCTGAGTAAAACACACTGCATTTCCAAACAGCACTGCTGCCTGTGACATATTAAAAACTTCTCACAAGACTTCGTGCAGTTTTTCCCCCCCTGCAACGGGCGAAGTAATGTCATATTTCACTGAAATGTAAAGCTGGGGAAACAATAGTAAACAGCGTTGGTGAAGAATGAGGATATTTCAAATGTTTCTGCCCCTATAGCAACAATAATATGCACTGTAACACCACTGCAGCATATTTGAGTTGAAGCAAAAAGGGACAGATTTACGGTGATGTAATTCAAATGGAAAGGATTCAAAGCAGATCGTAGAAAAGTATCCAATCACTTTGAGTCATTAACATAAACTTTTAATGATAGGATTCATCGTTTATGTTGTTTGTGACCTCAATCTGTGGATGTATTTACAGTGGGGTATCAATTAGACAGGTTAGAGCAGAATTAAACCATTTGAAAGGAGGAAAAAAACATTTATTGTGATGGAACCTGTTGCAGAAAGCACCCTAGTTTATTTGCTGAATTAGCACAAGACGAAAAACAGCATTTAAACAGGGATGACTGACTCATTTTGGTACTTAAATACGTCTAAATAGTGCCATAAAAAAGGAACAGTTTGGGTTACAATAATTGGATTTGCATTTTGTGTAAAATGGCTGGTGTGTGTTTGTGTGACGCTGTGGGACTCGGAGATCTGGCTCAGACATCATCACACCTACATATTTGTATGGGACATACGATGACTGCAGGGCTGGAAGTCTTTCTAACGATGTGGCTGTGATAAAAATAATGTTTTATCAAAGAGAAGGTGTGTAGAATTGTCCAAAATGATGGAAAAATCGACTTCGTTACCATGATAAAGTAACAAGGTGGCAATAAAGACACTAAAAAATAAAAGTATCATAAATAAATGCTGAATACAGACAAATATAATCTGTTTTCATCCATTTGACCCACTTTTCTGACCTGTTGCAGACAATAACAACAATGCAGACGGTAACATTTGTGCCTTAAATTACTATTACACACTATTATCTATAAAACAAACATAGAACCTGACCACACATGATGGTTCAAGGCTGTAAAATGCTGAA